>NC_140562.1:9271238-10471238 GCF_057381845.1 Rhamphochromis longiceps
GCCTGTCGAGACGATCTGAGTAGGTACTGGTCGAAAAGGCAAATTTAGGGCCAATGATGCTTAATTTTGAAGACTCCAAGAAGTATTCTCTTATTTTTCGGTAGTTGAATTTCATTTTCATTTTATTTTTTAAAATATGTGAGCAATAATTTACTAGAATTTGTGCCTTTGCAGTGCAATTAAGGGGGCACCGTTTTAATTTACCCAGCAGAAACTAATGGTCCACTGGAGGATTTTCAGTGGTACAAGTCTTACATTATGCTGTTAGACTGTTATTGTCGTTGAACCCAAGAAAACGTGGTCGCTAAATTCATCTTTTCAGTGCAGCTGTTATGAGTTGGAATTCAGAACCCAACACATGAGGTTGCTTCTGTGTACTGCCAGGTAGCCCCCCTTTCAGACTTGATCATAAATGTTGTTGACACAGACGCGGACAACTGGAGACACATCAGCCCACTGGCCAATCCTGTTATACATCTTTGAAGTCCGGCGCCTTCAATGGTGGACTGTAATGTAAATCTTCATGGACAAGCCCATGCAGTCAGGAAAAAAAAAGAGGTGTACTGGTATCTGCACAGACCCTCAAGTCCAGTGTCTGATTATGACATTTATATCACACTGACACAAAAAGACTTGTGGCTGCAGATTTATAGTTGGGGTTGTTGTTTTTTATTGTTTGCTTTTTATTAATATACTGCTGCTTTGCTGTCCTCAGTTATTGCTCTTGTACATTTTGGTCCTGGTTTAAACTCGTCTGTTGATTTTGTTTTAGGTTAGCTGTGATTGAATTCCAGACCTTATTAGAGATAAACATCACATTAAAGGAGCTAATTAAGCCAGGTGCGTTTCCAAGGATGTTGTGTCATCTCAATCATTAAAAGTATAAAAGAGAAATGTAGTTCTCGTGGTGTATGAAGTCCCATTCTGAACCTCTGAAATAACTGTTTTCCTTAATGCCAAAACACGTTTTTTCAAATGGATGTGATAAAGAAGAGTGGGGCTGACTGTGAAAATGCTTGCAAATAACTTATCAATCACAAGTCGTTAACCAATGAGCATACCACAGATGATCCTTTTAAAGCATCATATGAGCAGAATTTACAAAAGAGATGAATGAAGGACTTAAACACAGTCGAAAAGTGTTTACAGGGGTCAATCGGTCAGAGGTCAGGCGAATCATTTTGCTACTTACATCAAACACCCAAGGTCAAGTCATACACCTCACACATCATTTGTAAATGGCCTGTATTTATATAGCGCTTTACTAGTCCCTAAGGACCCCAAAGCGCTTTACATATCCAGTCATCCACCCATTCACACACAGATGATGGCAAGCTACATTGTAGCCACAGCTGCCCTGGGGCGCACTGACAGAGGCGAGGCTGCCGGACACTGGCGCCACCAGGCCCTCTGACCACCACCAGTAGGCAATGGGTGAAGTGTCTTGCCCAAGGACACAACGACCGAGACTGTCCAAGCCGGGGCTCGAACCGGCAAACTTCCGATTACAAGGCAAACTCCCAACTCTTGAGCCACGATCGCCCCTTATCTTGTAGTATATATCTTGGTTAGGATTAAACATAGACATAAGCAACAACTTGGGTAAAAATTGGGTAAAAATACAACTGCTATTATGTCTCCTGGGGTGCTAAGCGGGGCTCACTGAAACAATTACTTATAAATTTGTGAACACTAGGCTATACAGTGTGATTGCTCTGTACATGGATGCAGAAAATCATATTGCTTTTTCATGACTGTTTCATGTTTTGTTGTGAGACTAGGCTGGTGCCAATGGTGTGTTACAGACTAGGATCATATTCAGCTGGCCATGTACAAACCACAGTTCTATTAGAAATGGAGGGATCCATCAAGCTAAGTTTGAATTGTCAGGATCTTGATGTTGATAAGTCTAAACAAACATCAAACTGGCTTAATTGTCATCAAGAGAAGCTGAAAAAAAACTGAGGTAGAAGTAGAAAATCAACTGAAGTTTGGAAGAACTCCAAGCATGTCCCCTCCTGCCTTTCTCACTGCAACCCAGGGTGGGCTCTTTCTTTTGTTGGTGAAATGAAAACAGAACAATCTGTACAAGATGCTACGGAGCAGGTTTCACGGGTTGTTTCCAGCCAGCCCTCAAGTGCTTCATTTGGCCCAAGATCTGACCATGACCAATATTCCACCCAGAGACTCACGGATACATGAAATAAAGAGTGGCAGCAAAAAATTCTGCTGTTCAGAACAAAGTCATTTCCTGACATGAAAAGAAAACCAGGCAGCTTTTATTGATAAATTACAATCTGTCTAAAACCAACTTTGTGAAAGATTACCGAGTCAACACTAAACTGTACTGCAGATGTAAAAGGCAATTTCAGTTTTCTCTCCTCCCCTCTTCTATTATCACTCTTATGCCTTTCATCATCTCCCATCCTCACCAATTCTTGTCCTTCACATTTTCTCTTCTTTTACTGTCAACTTTAAAAAAAAACTCTTTCTTTCTCGTCCTGCTTTCCTTCTCACTTCTTTTGCTCCTTTCTCCTGTTAACTCTCTTTCTCCTCAGTCACACCAAGGTGAATGAGACTAATATTAAGAGTCAAGCATACATGCACAGGTCTAATGGCACTTCATTAGGGGCACCTTTTCCACTGAGGGGCCGCAGGAAGAATGGTTAGATGAGAGATGTGGAGAGAGAGAACGAGAGAGAAAGAGGGGCAGTGGGAAAAGCTGAGGTGGCAGTCAGTGTAAATGAAAAAGAAAGGACTGGAAAATATGAAATTGACAGTAAAACAGAACAAATACTGCAGGGGAAATGTCACGGTCCTGAGTCTGTGGACTTAGTGTTTTTCTGTTTGTATTAGTTATCTTTGATTTCATGATGTGTTTTGATTTTCTTGGGTTTGATTTCTGTCGCTAGTATTCCTAACCCCTAGGTCCTGGGCATTTCTTGTGTTCTCCTTCTTAGGTCGTGGTTCTGTGTTACTTCTGTTAGTATACAGTCGTCTCTGTCAGTGTGTCTTTTGTTCTGTCACTGTATCCCCTAGTTTAGTCCACGTCTGTTTAGTTTCCTGTTTTACTTTGAAAGTCTGTGTACTATGTCAATGTGTTGAGTTTTGCCTCCCCTTGTCTTGTCACGTCTGATGAGTCCCAGCTGTGCTCTCCTCCTGTTTCACATTCCCTAATCACCTCAGTATGTATTTAAGCCCTGTGTTTTTCCCTGTCAGTTGTTGCGTCCTCCACGTTTGTTGTGTGTATCCATTGTCGTCTACCTTCAGCACCTCCTGTCTAGTTAGTTTAAGTTGTTGTTTATTTATCGCCAAGGGTGACTCTCCAGCAAATAAAGCTGTCGTTTAAGTTAATGTTTTGTCTCCAAGTCCTGCACGTGGGTCCAGCCACTGACAGCCACACAACTCATCGTGACAGGAAAATATTCCACCTGTAAGTAGTTTTATTATTAGTCACAATTAAGCTCTTCACTTCTTTGTAACTAAAGTAAGTAGCTATCCAGGTTAGGTTAGGGTCATTGGAGCTAAATCTGTATCTCTATCTGGATTTATGGTGAGAGGTAAATCTTCATTGAATCAGTGTTAGAGTCCCTCATTAGTGGCAAAACCAGTTGCCACACGTGGTGTGTGAGGTGTGTGAGTCTTGGTTTCCTGCTCTTTGTTCACTGCGTCGGGCACTAACAGTAATCCTGCGCACACTCAATTAGCAGTCTTGCTGGCAGCTACCCGTAATGACACACACATACTTATGAAAGTAGACATTCTGATTAACATTTTCATCAGTGATTTATGCCCAATTTATATAATGATGCCATCCAGGAAAAGAAATGAACAGACCAGGAGTGTGCTTTTTAAATCTGCAGTGCATGACTGGCTGCCGTGCGTGGCAGGAGACTGGCTCGTTCAGTTGTTTACATTTGACTTGTGAGCGCGTGCACACACACACACATTTATTTTTCTCTCTCTCCTTTAGACACAAAGACCATCAACTTGAGTCTGACACAGACCTTAACCTGCACTTTCTCACACTCTCTCCCACATACAAGCACACTGAGTTAAGGTTTGTTTTAAGATTTCGTGTTTCTAATTGTGTTTTGGATTCATTAGCAGTGACACAAGGAGACACTTTAAAGAGTGTAGACCATTTTTGTTTGGCTGATTAAACCAGCAGAAATGTGCATTATCTCTAAGAAATGCCAGTCCTGGAACAAACGCTTTTCAGTGTTACAGACAAACTAGACACAAACTCAGTGGGGTCACACCTTGATGTTGCCAAAGAATATAATGTGTTTTATATTACGATACATTTTCTGTCATGACTCGTGAAAATAGTAAGTTCGGTCACATGAACATCAGTTTCACGCCAACAACTAAAAGGTGGAGTGATGTCCACACTGTAAATATCCACAAGGAACATAACGAGAAATACTCAAGGTAGTTGGTGTGGTGGCTTATTAGATTACTGGACCGTTGATTTTCATAAACTCACCACATTCTGTCCAGTCAAACAAGTTAGCCATCCTTTCAATTTAGTTTTTGTTTTGTTTTGTTTTGTTTTTTTTTTTAACCCTTGTGTGGTGTTCATATTTTTGTTACTCAGCCAGTGTTCATGGGTCTGGTGGACCCGCTAGAGTTTTGGCTTTCCAAATTAACACTATCAAACAATTTTATGTTAAATTACTCAACAGATGTTTGCTTAATCCCAATTACAAGCCAAATGAACAGCAAACATGGTTAATTTTTTCCCTTTACCTTTGATTCATAAATGTGATCTAACAATGTGCTTCTCGTGTTTTGGTTTGTTTTTTTTTTTTATAAAATGTTATAAAAAAATAAATCAGTTATAATCAAGTGGAGTGAGTGGAAAGACACAACACATTTACACGTGAAGCAATATGTTTCACAACTAAATGGGATCAGCTGCACATCAATGGTGACATTAGGCCCAGGGTTGTAAAACAGGGGGAGGCGGTGCACACACTTATCCCACACTGTCCAAGCAGATAGCTTGTCTCTCTGCCGTCGAGCTGGTCTGTCGTCTCGGTTATCAAAACGGATAATCCTGGAAATTTTGTGGAAGTTTTCCAGAGACATTGATGCACGGAAAGGTTTCTGCATCCCACAGGGATTCTGTGGATTCCCCTTTGGACCTGAAAACTCCTGCAAGGATAAGAACCCCAAAGTAGGCCTTTGGGGTTCTTAGATGAATTTGGTCCATCTCCTTCCACCTCTCTCCAAAAACACACCTTCCTTCTAGATCTGCAATCCAGAATAATTTTCTGGATGGAATCTGGGATGAAAAGCTCAAATGAAGACTTGATGTCCTGCACATGAGTAACTGTCAGCCGTGTTGGCCCTGGCTGATCACAGTAACAGCTCTGCAGGGTGGCTCATTTCTTGGGCAAGAAGACCATTCAATTTCACCAGTTATTAACATCCATATTTCTTCACTTGCTGTCTGGTGGGCTTGTTCTGGTCCGGGAGCTGGCTGCAGATGGGGTACTCGTCTTTGTTTTGTTACTAAATGGTGCTCAACCTCATCCTCTTCTTCAAAGTCACTGTCAGACTCTGAATTTTCAGAAATGTGAAATATTCTGAACCCTCTTTGTCAACATCATCATCCGAAGCCCCTCTCTCTTCCAAAATCAATTGGATGGCCCTCGCAGCAGATAATCTTTTGCCATCTTGATCAGTTGTGATAAAGAACCACACTGGCAAAGTCTTATTTATAGTATTATGCCCCTAATTTGCAGGTGGGACACGGTATGAGAAAATAAAATTGGGATCCCTCAAGAAAGAGGGTAAAATGTGCAGGAATGTAAGAGCAGACAGTGTTGATTGTTGAATTTTCAACAATGTTGCAACTTTGTGCGCGAGCAGGAGGGGAAGAAAACATTATCAGCAGCACCAGAAAGGAGGAAGACAGAGTGTGGGAACACAGGACCTACACTTTCAACACTTTTATTAGACCTGGGTCCAGTGGACCCGAACACCTTGTATGTAATGTAAATGCGTGGGGGGAGGTACAGTATGAGGTCATTGAAAATTAGTTCGGATTTATGTTCTTCACAGAAAATAAGCCAAAGCCAATGAATTTCAGGTTGAAAAAATAATTCATTGTTTAATTGTTCTTTTGAAAAAAACTGAAAACGGGTCTCACAGACCCGAACACCATACAAGGGTTAAACTGATCATTTGACACATTATTTAATATTGCATCATGTATTAAGGTATAAGCGGACATTTTAAGTGCATTAATTGCTACATTTAAATTTAAATTTCCTAATAGGGAGCGACAGTTTTGACTTTTCAGTGCCATGAAATATTTAATGGACCATCCTGACCTTTATAAGTAATCATGCTGTTTCTCAATTTCTGTTTTTACTTCAGTTGTGTTCTCCATAAAATCACACACAATTCCTTTTAAAGACTTCACAGAGACACTTTTTACAGTGAAATTAGTAAAGAAAGAATTTTTAGACACCTTTAAAAATGAACAGCAATACAAATAAATTATCTTCTTAGTGAGATTTGTTAATTACAGTTGAACTCAAGCACAACAGACATTTTTTTTCATATCAGAAGAAACATGAAAACATTTTTTTTTTTTTTTTTTTTTAACTTGTGTGGTAGCTTATTGGCTTTAATGTACATGCACCGATTCTGCTTATATGTAGCCCCCAGAGATCAGTTTTGAGCCAGGAATCACACTGACTAACTGTACCTAACTGACTGTTTATTTATTTTTGTCAGACAGGTTATTTTTATCATGCTGCCCTTCTTATAAGTTGATCCACTTCACTCTAAGCCCTGGTTATGAAAGCAAGAGCAGGAAAAACACAAGTTTTGTTTTTATGATTTATGACGATAATTTAATCTGGATTAAACACAAACTAAACGGATCAGCACCAGAAAACTCCAAAAACAATCTGTAAGTGTTCAGTAAAGTCCTTCACAAAAACCTCATAAGTGCAGTGTTTTGTCTAGTACCAGCGCACACGTTCCTGTACTCATCGGCATTTCTTCACAGATTTTCCTCTCTATAGCTTTCACACACACTTTCCTCTTCTCAAATAACCATGCTCATCAGGGCCCAAAGGGGCATCCATTTTTCAGTGTTGCCATGACAATCCCAGTGAGGAGGGGTGTTTAGTTTGACTGGTGCAGTCACGTTGATAAATGACCCTCTTATTGCTGGCTGTCGCCCAGGGATTACTGTATACACTCTCTCCCTCTTTTGCTCCCTCACACACACACAATCACGCCGACTCTCTTTCCCCCAGTGGCTAGCTGTCCAGCTGATACACACACTCAGATCACTTTACATGCTAATTGGCCGACAAGACCTTTAACAAATAGCTGTCTAATGAGTCGTTCCTCTCCACTGCAGGGCAGGGTCTTCCTGAGTCTACATAACCACGTGATGGGAAGAATGCGGAATAAAGATGCAACTCAGGGGTCAAAAGGTCACATTGGCTATGTATAGAAAGCCTGATTGATTGATTGAAATAAGAGCATGATACCCATTTCAGACAGTGGCACAGGTTAAACCAACAACCCTATTGATCAGATTGCATTAGTGAAGCTGAGTCAGAAGCTGTCCAGGTTATCCCACCTCCAGTAGGAGAGAAAACAATTGGGTTCCTTCCAAAGAAAATAGATGTAAATTGTTGAGTCTGGAAGTCAAAGACTGAAAAACTAAACATCAAAGTGTCTTTGTTTTACTCTGGTTATAGATCCCACTATGAGTATCTATCAGTTTCTGTCCAACACACAATCTCTATGGAAAGTAAAAAACAGTGTGTTCCATATATTATCCAGAGCACCAGTGTCATTTACACATTTATGCATATAAGTATATAAATCACAACAACAGTTGCCTCAACATGCTTTACATTTGAAGATAAAAACTCTACAGCTGCATTCATTTCCACATTACCAAGCTGGAGGCAGAATTTATATTATTACCCATTTCTGCTCATCTAAATGAACCTGTGCTGGCATTCATGGCAATAAAATTATGTGAAAATTTTCAGTTTCACCACTGTGTCAGTTACTCTCACCCTGCAGAGCACCATCTAATATCTCACCATCTCACATAAATAGAAAAATGGGCAAGTGTGTCTACAGGCTCACAGTTTTTTCCAGGCCATTTCTCTTTGACCGAGAGCCCAAGCCCCCATTCCCGATCATAAAGCTATTAGCCTTAGAGGGGAAAACATCCTCCACGCTACAGTAAACCAGAGAGGACCAAGGATAATGTATCTCTCTGCTGGCACCCCTGAAAGTCATCAATTATTCATACACAGGCACTCAACAACCTGAAATAAACACATACACTCACCATATACAAACACATACATGTTCACCAGGCACTGAGACAACCAGTCAATTCATACCTTCAGAGGCGGAGAGAAACAGATTAAGTACCTCCTAATTTATTTGTCCTCACTGCGGCGGAGTTTGTGTTTGCTGATACTGGAGCATTGCTTTGCATCCATGGGTCCACTGTTGAGGTGCATTGTGCTTATTTGCACCAATAATTGCCAAAAAAGGCAGACCACAAACCTGATGTCAGAAATTAATATTTGACTGTACCATAGAGTCATAGCAGAGGCAGTCCATCAAAGGCAAAAACAGGGCTCATTGGTAAAGGTGATAATTTGCACCATGTAGCATTCACACACCGAGACACCGAGCACAAGACGGCATTAGCAAAGATATGCAGCAATATTTTACCAGCAGTCATCATCTACTGCATTAGAAGATAAACCCTACCATGGTGTTTCACAGGCTGTTGTAAAACAGACACTTCTAGACATTTTTATAAACCTAAGAAACCAACAACGAAACCACAATCACTCGAGGAAGGTTTGTACAGCATGTAAGTATGTAAGGGTCGTTATAATTTGGTTTCATCAAAATCAGATCAGTAGGTCAGCCCTGACACTCTATTAAAGCTAAAAATACATACTTTTAATTACAGAGGCCTAAACGATAGATTTGGTCTGAAAATACAGTGCAGATTATGACTTGCAAGCGAGGAGCATAGGACAAATTTTCAGATTTATCAAATTTCTTCCTGTGCTTATTTTTCAGGTGCCTCGATATTGAGCAAATCTGTAAATTTTAATGTGATGTGGGCCAGCACATCATTACCACTGCCTACCATTTGTGCACTGACTGCATTAGACTGAGGTATGTGTGCAGCGCTCAGGAGAACTCTTTATCACTGCTTTCCTTCCACAGTGCATTTGCCCTACTGAAAAGAAACCCACTAAAAAATTAAGACACGATATTATAGTAAATAAAAAGAGAAACAGAAGAAAATGGATTAAAAACAAGTCCCGGGGAAGAGAAGAAGTTTTTTGAAGTTTTACGATACATCCTTTTTGAAAAGATGTAGATTTTTTAAAAAAAAAAGTTAAACATATAACTGGAAACATGAGATGTGGAGAAATTATGCTGCTGAGCAGCAACTGAATCCTGAAACTCAAGTGGATCAATCATGTGTGCATGTTTTCTGAGGTTAAACAGGCAACAGATGAAGAGAGACACCACAACAGAATATACACTGACACAAACAAGAAATAATATGCAACGCGTACTGTGAAATGCCTCAAAAGAGTGGGCTATACTGATAATTAAATCATCCACTGTAGACCCTGTTCACTCTGAAACTCCATCCTTGTTTTCTCATTTTTGCCCTTTAACAATTATACACGTGAGATCATATTCCTGCAGATACTGATATGTTGACCTATAAAGCAAACCTTTACCCAAACTCATAATTAACATAGATTTAAATAGCTCCTTGTTTATTTAAGTGAAGAGCAGCTATATGCCGTCACTTTGAAGGATTCCCCTCATCCTACTATGTGTCTATACACATTTGGTCCTCGGAGATGCAGTAGAATATAAATGCATATGTACTCACAGCCTCTCAGTGCCTCTGGGGATGTTTTTGGGCACAGTGTGGATCCCCAGGCCATGGCAGTCCACCGTGTTGCTCAGGCAGCTGCAGGGAGTGGGGCACGCCTCTGCACCTCCGTGACCTGCCAACAGCACCGTAACACTCCACGCCAACACCACCTGCATCCAAGATTGAGGAGCCCGGCCTGTGTCCACTGCAATCATCCCACAGCCTCCTGACCCAGCTCCATCCCCTCTTTTTCCAGCAGGCATTCTGCTCTCCTGCGGAGCTCCCCAACACTGCAGAAACCAGCCAACAGATCCTACCCTCTTCCTTCTGCCCGGGATGACTGACCAGTACTACCTCCTTAAAGAAGTGAGAACCAGCAGGAGAGTGTTTAAAGGGGCTGAGACAGCAGCATAGCCAAGTGAAGTTCAGCTCAAACTGAACGACTGCCACTTGATCCTGGAGTGGCCTTTCAGGGAAATAAAGGAGGAGGGAAAAAATACGAGTATGTCCTCTTCTTCTACTTGTCACCAGCTTTAGAGCTCCCTCCAATTGGCTTCTCTTCTTCTACTCTCTCTCTCTCTCTCTCTCTCTCTCTCATGCAGCTGTACAGTGTGCTCGCCTCTCCCCTCTACTTTTCATTGAGTCATTGTGCACTGAACAGTGAGCCACTAGGAAAAAAAAGAAAAAGAAAGGGGGTGTGGAGGGGGGACTCCCTCACTCCCTCTATCTCACACACACAGAGTAATCATCCATCAAAAGCTTTTACAAATAACAGCAGCAAGACTCCTCCTATGCCCCCCCCCCCCCCCCCCAACTCCACACATACACGCATACGCACACACCAGTACCCAGAGTGACCTCACATCTATTCAGTGGCAGCAGTAGCGGGAGCCGCCACCATCACTGAAGGTGACAGCAGCCTTTCTCTCTCTCTTGCCCTCTCCTTCTTTTTGTCTATCTCGCTCGCCCACATGCGGTCTCCTCCCTTGGGGGAAAAAAAAGAGCCCGAGGCTGCATGAACATGATGAGAAAGGAGAGAGGAAGAGTAAATTGTGATCACCACGAAGCACGAGAAAATATAACCGAAAAGGAGAAACTATTTGTGGAGAGGAAGAACAATAGATGTGACATAAAAGGAGAGGTTGGAAGTTGTACTGCGGATTAATTGGGATATTTTATTTTATTTATTTTGGCCACGGCTCAGTGCCAAGACTGCACACTGAGCTGCAGGAACTTGGGTTGGTTGGGGAAAGGGGGGGGGGGGGGGGGGGGGTGAGACTGGCATAACTGGAATGCCATAAGCTGCCAGAGCTTACTCAGAAGTCTATTATGAATTCACTGGCAAGGCTTTGAAATTCAAATGGAGCCTGGCAGAGTTTTTTTCCCCAGTCTCCACAGAAACCCTGGCTTCAGCTTTTTGTGATCACCATACTACCAAGGAAAAAAGGAGCGGGGGAAAAAAAGCTATCAGGGATACCGTGAAGAAAAACCACTTACAGCTGGAAATCTACAGTAAAACCAGTGACAAGGTGTTAAATCCACAAGGAAACAGTGTTTGCTCATTTATTGATTTGTTCTTCTAAGTTATGAATTATTTAGGTCTTCAGTTTAACAGTAAAATAAACCCCAGATTTCTACAGCAAAAAATAAATAAAAAATGTTAAAAAGGAGAAGAAGAAGTTGTTGTTAAATGTAATATTCTGCCAATCAGCTGTATTATAAGTTAGTCTTAAATGGTTTTCAGGCACAGCATTATTGGTGCATTATAAGAAGAAAAAATCTGTTCTTTGGCTTGTATCCCTTCTTAAATGTATTCCTGATTCACACTGTTTTATACAACAGTTTTGTGGAGTGTAGTCAGAGCTTCTCTCAGAGATAGATCTGGTTTGTTATTACTTTTCAGTGTGACTGCTAACACCCGGAGGGCACAGTTTACCCAGCTTTTTATTTACCACTATACATGAGTGATTATTGCTCGTGGCCTCACTTTGTCTTCTCCTGGCAGACTCGGAGTGACGGGTTAATTTAACCCGCTGCACTTCAGAAGTGATGGAAAACAAATTGGCCACAGGCAGAGGCCGGCTGCTTCCTTTGTGCAACTGAATTGAATGACTCATTTGGCCATATTCGGTAACAAAGAGAGGGAGACAAGATGTTGACATCTCGAGGGGGTGGTCCCCCTTATTTCTAGGGTCATAATAGCTGTCTGAGGCAGGGGTGGGTGTCGAGGCAGGGAGGGAGCTTTTACTGCAGACGCGTCTGAATTGATTTCTGGAAGTAAAGAGCAGATGCTTTTGTCTCAAAGGCATCAATTCCCAAAAGCGCTAGTGTTTTTCCCTACATGTAATGCAATTTGTCAATAAAAGTTTTAATCCTGAAAACAAGGGAAGACTTAAATGTTGAAGAAATTAGTTTGCCCATTAAATTGTTTGGTAAATCTGATAAATTAGAGAACACATACTGCACAAACATTGGAAATCTAAATCAATGTATGAATATGTGGTGGTATAAATGATGCAGTCCCCAAAACATTCACATAAAACTCACAGGTGAAGCAACATCAGCTATTTCATTACAACGTGATGTTCAGGTGGGTCAACAAAACTGCTCAGAAATGACAGGAAACAAAGGCAAATTTCCCCGAATCTATGTCTTGATGCATGCTCAGTCATCCAGCGAAGCAAATCCCAAAAGGTTGATTCTGCTCATCTGGACGTAGCGTTTTCAGTGGGAGAAACATTTCATCACTCATCCAAGTGACTTCTTCAGTCTCACGTAAATGGTTGGGAAAACCATTTACGTGAAAAGGGAAAGACCATCTCTGAAGCGAGGAAGTGGCCTAAGGGTGCATCTTTTGCCATCTTACAATGCTGTGATTGCAGCCATTCCCCAACTTTCTGTGAATGGTACTCATGGCCATGGAGCAATGGTCTTTGATCAGTGGTTGTTGATCAATGGTCATGACAATTTGCATATTAATGATCAAGGAACTGACCTCACAGCCCATTGTTCATTTAGTGGTCTAGCTTCAGTCATTTTGCAAATATACTGTTTATAAGATTGGGGAAACCTGCAGTCAGCTGAGACTAAAGAAGTCACCTGGATGAGTGACGAAACGTTTCTCCCACTGAAACCGTCCAGATGACCAGAATCTAGTTCGACTGAGCCAAAAGATACACTGCCAAAGTCCTGGTGTCAGGAAACAGGACAGGACCCCCAGCAGTCCCATATCCAAACTGTGTGGACTGCACATCAGGGACATGAACAACATAGGCAGGCGGTCGTGATATTCTGACTCATCTGTGTGCAGGACTAAAGGAGCACACTGCGCAGTTAACGAAATACATGCAAACAGGAAATCCTTCTACTATAAAACTGCATTAAAACATCTTTTGAAGATGGCACTGAGAATTTTGTATTTCAATTTGTCGTAATCTTCAATCACAAATCTGTATTTGTAATTAATAGAATAATTACTGCAGGTATAAGCTTGGTTAGTTTTCCATACTAACATTTTGTTTAGTTCATCTTATGTTAAAGGGCAATCTCATGGGAAATATGGGCTTACGTTTACTTCTTGATAACAACAACTGATTACCGAGTACGCTGAGGGCAGGAAGTGAAATATACTAGGTAATACTGCCATGAAAAAACTGTTCATGGCAACAGTGAACAATATGTAACAAGCTAAAGTGTATTTGTATGTAGAAAAAAACTTAACTGGCTCATGAGTCCTTCCAAGACACAAGAAGCTATTATAATGTCATTAATCTGAAAACATAATTGGAGACAGACATCTGCATTATTCAACAGCACCCTTCAGTGGGTAAATACTGTCACTGCATTTAAGGGTGCTGTGTGTTTGCTGCTGGGCAACGAAGGCTTCAATTTCAGATTCATTCCAGCCTGAAACTGAAACACTAATTGAAACATTAACTCAGACAAGTTTTCTGTAGAAAACAGAGGTTTTAATGCAAAGTGGATAATCCACCAAGGAACCCACTGTACACGCTGAGCTTATTTTACACTAAAATACAAAAACAATCAGGTTACCACAGTTTACACCACATGATACAACAATAGTCATGGATTAGTTAGCGCTTGGACAACTGAGAAAACTTAACCCAATAATGAATTCAGTAGGAAAAGGTAACCTGTTACCATGTGTGTGTGTGTGTTTGCCCCCACCCCATTACAAAGGAATAAGGTGCACACGAACTTCTGGAGTAAAAACTAAAGCTCCACCCACTTTAGTAAAACCTGGATTTATCAGTGTTCCAGCTTTCTCACAGCACACAAAGAACTCATCAGTGACCATGCACCGCAAGCAAGCAGTCAACTAAATGTTTCACATGTATTATCTTTTTTTTTCTTTTTTTTTCTTTCTTCTTCTCTTTTTTTTTTTCTTGTCTTTTTTTTTCATACATTCTTCTTTCACACACATATACTTTCACTCTCACATAGTTTTATTTTAATTTTTATATTTAGATATTTTTATTCTCATGTTTACACATATTTAACACACACATTGCAATATTGTGCTCTCTTATACATGTATTTTAATGTACATATTTACAAATTTTCACTCTAACATACATGCATTTTTTTATGCATTCCTACATTTTGCTCTCATTTACATGCAAAACATTCAATATGCATTTAATCTCACAAATAATATATGTATGTAAGAAGAGAATGCATACATGTCTGAAGAAAATATATGTATGCAAGAGAATAATGTATGTGAATGAAAGAGTATAGTGGAAACGGAAGGCTGGGTGTCTGTACTGCTGTGATTGCTGCGAAGTACACGCGGGTCACTTTCAAGTGTCTGACAGATGGAGGGGGGACTATTCTGAGCGCACGTAAAAAAAAATTTGAGCGCAAGTAAAAAAAAGTTTGCAGGTCCAAGTGTTGCATTTTGAGGAGAAATTTATTTTGAGCGAAGAAAAGCTGAATTTGAGTGAACAAAATTCATTGCTGCGTGCAAAAAATGTATTTCAGTGTTTGCTATTATCCATACACACACACAATAGCAGCCCCTCTCGCTCAGTTTTTGTATTTTTTTTTTTTTTTTGGCCTGTCCCGTTTGGCTCTTTTGCCCTCAGAATTGTTGTCTAAAGGCAAAGAAAGATGCCCAACGGATTTACTTTACCAAACTGACCATCCCAGCCTTGCCGTAATGGTCCATTTGATTCACCTTTTATTGTTTATTTTATTTTCACTTACTGAATACGGGACAGACTTGACTGGGGGAAAGAAGGGGAGAAAGAAAGAGGGAAAGAGAAACAGCTGAGAAGAGGGACGGGGGAGAAGGGCAAAAGACAAAAACCAACAGAACGGGCAGAGAAAAAAAATGCATATATCAATCACCTGGGTCACCTGCTGAGAAAGAAAAAAGAAAGCAAGCAGAAGAGAACAAGAGTAATAGAATAAACAACATCACAATGATATATGGGAATATGACAGTAAATACTAAATGTTAAACATTATTGTGCAGCACATAAGATCAACAGAACACAGTGTGCTTTGAGGTAGGAGCCAAAAAGGGTGTAGTTTGTGGGTGTGATCACCCATGTGTACACCTGTGAGCATGGACGCGCTTGTTTTTTGTTTTTTAAAAGGTTCCTTCATGTAATAATCTGCTAGAGGGTGTGGGGGGGCCACAGCCCCGTCCTCCAGGGCATGAAGCAGGTGTGGAGGAGATCAAAACTCCAGACATCCAGAGGCCCCCAGAACACAAGAGACCAAGGAAGACCAACAGAGGGGCAGCTGCGCCACTGTCCCGGAAAGAGCTGAGGAGAGTCCCAGATGAGGGCTCACTCAGCAGCCGCGGAGCAGAAGCCAGGGGGAGTTGCAGTGACGCGCCCATGAGCTCCGCCGGCAGCCTGCTGCGCCTGAGTGACCGAGCCCCAGGCCAAGAGGCCGGGGGCACCCCACCTCCGAAGTGGCCCGAGCGAGCCCCAGGCTCCAGGCCCCGATAAGCGGCCGCCAAGGAGTGAGCCGGTGTGTACCTGGACGCCCATCCCCGGACACAAAGAACCACCAACGCACCGATGTCTGAGGGAGTCCGCCACTGCCAGGGGAAGTGGTGGTAGGGGGAGATAGGCCTCCAAACCTTGGAGGGCCTGAGATGTCCCCAGAGAGGTGGCGCCTGACACCCAACCTGACATATAGACACAGACATACAGGCACACACAGATACAAACATCCATTCCCACCCTCATGCTCTCATATGCACTTACTCCACACTCAACCAACGTGGAGACAGACATAAAGAGACGTTGTACACACGATCACACTCCCTAAGCGTACTCTACAAACCGGGTCTAGGTGCCCCCGCCCCTGGAGGGGGGAACTGCACCCAGACCCAGGTGGTGTTTCCCTTTTCCCTGCGGTGGGGGGAGGCAGACCGCCCCAACTCCGCAGCAGCAGGAAGGCTCCACACTCCAGACCGCAGTCGGATGGCCAACTCCTCCTCCTAGCCCCCCTGCTCCAGCAGGTCGCAGAGAATGGGGGTGAGAGAAGACTCCAAACCTCCCTCCACCCGCTCATTGTAGTGTTGATGCATGTGTGTTTTAAGGTGCATTTAAAACCCAGGAGGGCTTGGAGCTACCTGCCAGAGAGCAGCAGGTAAGCGCATGGTCCCTCCTGCTAGCCCTCAATGTCTATGTGTATTTAAAATTGAGAGGTGGGCAACGATGCCAGGGGTGAGGTGTACACCCTGATGGTACTTTGGACTCCGTGTATCGTGCCCACCCCCAAGATCCTATATGTATGTGTAATGAGAGTGTGAGTAATGTGAATGTCTAAGTTGTGGGATAAAATTGAGGCAGAGGCAGCCAGAAGGGGACAGGGGGGGGGGTAGCCTCCTCTGCACCCTGGTGACATACCCCTACTCCAAGGCCCTGCATGTGTGGGTGGTTGTGGTGGAGCGGGAAGAGGGAGGCAGCTGGAGATGGGGAGGGAAGGAAGGGAGGGGCAAGTGACCCCTCCCTGGGGCCAGCTCCCCCGCTGACCCCAGTAGGCACCCCCACACTCCGCGACCCGCCAGGGAAAGGGGGCCCAGGCCCATCCAGACCGGGGCCCAGTGCAGCAGCGCCGCCCGGCCCCACAGAGCCCGGGACAGTCCACCCAACCCCACCACAGAGAAAACTGCACCTACCCCACCATCCACTCATCTTCCAGACTACATAAGACAATAAACACCCAGGCTGAGATCTTCCTCCACCTCTCCTGTATCTCCCCCTCCTGCAGAGGGAGCTCCTGAGGAGAGGAAAGCTCCTGCAAGATGTGACAATCTCCCCCACCAGTTGAAGAGCCCCCCAGGTGGCTCGATGCACCGGCGGCACCCTGCTCCAGGGCTGGGCCCCCATGCACCCACCCGCCCACAACCCCGGCAACACACCAACCAGGACCCAAGCCCCCGAGGCCCGGTCCGGGTCCCAGCCCAGAGACGGAGCGCCCCCAGAACCTCACGCCCATCCCGGACCCACCCAGGGGCAGCCAGGCTACCAGGTCAGTAACCCACGTCCGTCAGCACAGACCCTCCTCTAGCCCCGCTGCACGCAGCCGTGAGGAAACAGTCACCTGAGAGCCAACAGAGCCCCTAACCGGACATGACCGCTACCCCGGGTTGAGCCCCCCAAGGAAGATGCCTCCGGGGAACCCCCCGACGCCCTAAGCCTGTCCCTACCCCCACACCAATCACAACAGTGAAGGCGGGACCAAACTATGACCCCCCCACCCCCACTAGGTGATGGAGCTGATCAAAGGAGCCCAGAGCAATTGATCTGATGTGGTGGCAGAGGCTGTATCAAGACTAATGTAATCTAATAGATAATTTCTATATTGGTTAGAATTAAGATTATTTTTATTTTTCCAGTTCATGAGGACTGTTTTCTTGGCTATGCATAGGGCAGTGAAAACCATATGGGCTATATTCTTTTCTGAAGTGACATTATCTAAGCTGCCCAACAAACACACTAAGGGGGAAGGTGGAATGTTACATTTCAGACACTTCGATAAGTCTTCACATATCTCGCGCCAAAACTTCTGAACTGGTGGACAGAACCAAAGAGCGTGGATATAATTGTCCGGTGAATTGGTTTGGCAGTGTGAGCAGTTGTTGGTAGACGTAAAGCCCATCTTGAACATCCGATGACCTGTATAGTGTACTCTATGTAATATTTTGTATTGAATTAATTGAAGACTGGGATTTCTAATTAGATGAAAGGTTTTTAAGCAAATCTGAGACCAGAAGTTTAGGTCTAAGTTAACTGATAAATCCGCTTCCCATTTTGCAATAGGAAGTGATATTGATTCATCTGTTTTAGAAAGCATTCTGTATATTTTGGATAGTAATTTGGGGGGTTTAAGAGTAAGAAATTGAACCACACTTGGTGGTGTTTGTAGTTCAACTTGACCCGGTTTAAATTTCTTTTTTACTATGGATTTAATTTGTTGATATTCTAAAAATCTTTTCTTGTTGATCCCATATTGTGTAACTAGTCCGTCAAATGAAATAAATTCTGTTCCTTCTAGTATATGTTCTAAATATTTGATTCCTTTATCACTCCAATCTGAAAGGTTTATCATATTATTGTTTTATAATATGTCAGGGTTGTTCCAGATAGGTGTACGTTTGCATGGGATTAATGAAGACGCCGTCAATTTTAGAAACTCCCACCATGCTGTCAGAGAAGAGCTGATGTTGATGCTTTTAAAGCATTCATGTCGTTGGATGTTTGAGCTGATAAATGGTAGGTCTGAGATCTCTAGATTATTGCAGAGTGCTTGTTCTACATCTAGCCAAGGTTCATCTAAGAGGGTGTGTTTTAGCCATCCTGAGATAAACTGAAGCCTGTTGGCTAAGAAGTAGTGCTGAAAGTTAGGCAGTTCTAGTCCTCCTTTATCCTTGGTCTTTTGTAGTGTTTTTAAGCTTATACGTGGGGGTTTATTTTTCCAAAGGAATTTGGACATACATGAATCTAGAGATCTGAACCAATCTTGTGGCGGTTTAGTTGGGATCATTGAGAATAAATAATTTATTTTTGGTAAGACCATCATTTTTATAGCGGCAACCCTTCCCATGAGTGATATGGGTAGACATTTCCATCTAGCCAGATCATCTTCTACCTTCTTTAAAAGTGGGATATGGTTTAATTTAGTTAGATCTGCAAGCTTGGGAGAAACATTAA
This sequence comes from Rhamphochromis longiceps, assembly GCF_057381845.1. Classification (NCBI taxonomy): domain Eukaryota; kingdom Metazoa; phylum Chordata; class Actinopteri; order Cichliformes; family Cichlidae; genus Rhamphochromis; species Rhamphochromis longiceps. The sequence continues at coordinate 9,290,361 of NC_140562.1, forward strand.
TACCTAAATATTTTATATTTCCCGATTGCAGTGGTGTAGAAGAGGAATTATGGAAGGAGCAATTAATCGGTAGGACTGTAGATTTTGACCAGTTAATTGAGTAATCTGATATTCTTGCAAAAGAGTTTATCAATTCAATCACCCCAGAGATATTGGTTTGTGAATTTTGGAGAAAGAGTAACACATCATCCGCATAAAGGCTGATTTTATGTTCCACGTTCTTGCATTTTATGCCCTTAATTACTGAATTCTGTCTAATTGCTGCTGCTAGTGGTTCAATAAAAATTGCAAACAGTGAAGGGGAGAGTGGGCATCCCTGCCTGGTGCCCCTCAAGAGACAGAAGCTGGAGGATGTCTGGTCATTTGTTCTAACACAAGCTGTTGGGGAATTATATAATATTTTTAACCAGTTTATGAAAGAGGATCCAAAACCAAATTTGTGTAAAGTTGCAAATAGAAATTTCCAGTTAACTCTGTCAAATGCTTTTTCTGCGTCTAAAGAGAATATTGTAGTTTCTAGGTTTTTACTGTATGAGTAGTCTATCAAATTAAGTAATCTACGTGTATTTGTTGATGAGTGCCTACCTTTTATGAAACCAGTTTGGTCAGGATGAATTAAGAGGGGGGTTATTTTCTCCAGTCTCTTTGAGAGAGCTTTGCAGATTATTTTAAGGTCTACATTTATAAGGGATATTGGACGATAGCTTGAGGGATATACAGGGTCTTTGCCTGGTTTTAGCAGGAGATTAATGTTTGCAGAATTCATATTTGATGGAAGTCTGCCCTTTTCTTTAATTTCCAACAACGTTCTGTAGAAAACTGGTGCTAGAATCGACCAGAATTCTTTGTAGAATTCTGCAGGAAAGCCATCTGGACCTGGAGCCTTATTATTGTGCATACTTATCAGGGCTTCCTGGAGTTCACCTGGTGTCAGTGGTGAATCCAGTGCCATTGCTTGAGTGTCCAATAATTTTGGAAGAGTTATGTTGTCCAAAAACTGATCAATTTCTTTTTTAGATGGGTTTATTTGTGGTGAATACAACGTTTTATAGAAATCCCTGAAAATGTTGTTTATTTGTATCGGTTCATATAATGTGTTCCCAGATGAATCTTGAACAGCACATATAGTTGTTTTTTCTTTATTTATTTTTAGCTGGTCTGCTAGAAATTGACCGGATTTATTACCATGTTCATAATTTTGTAGGCGTAGTCTTTGTACTAAGAATTTTGTTTTTTTTATCAATTATCTCATTTAATTCTAGTTTTGTTTTGCGTATTTTGTTCAATGTTTCCTGATCTTGGTGGGACGCGTAGGCTTCTTCTAGTGATTTGATGTTTTTTTTCTAATTCCTGAATATTTTTGTTTTCTTTTTTCTTTTTATGTGATAAGAAAGAAATTATTTTACCTCTCATCACAGCTTTCCCTGCTTCCCATAGAACAGAAGCTGATGTTTCGGGAGTGTCATTATAGTCCAAATATGAAGTCCACTCTTTTTTAAAATATTTAATAAAGTCTTCATCTTTAAGTAGTGATATATTAAATCTCCAGTTTTTTCTTGGCGTAGTATTATTCTTGTGCATTAGTGTTAAAGATACAGGACCATGATCGCTGACAGCTATAGGGTGAATCTCAGTGTCTGAAATGTCGTTCAGCAGTGAGCTGCTGACCAAAAAATAATCCAGACGAGAGTAGGAGTGATGGACATGTGAGAAAAAAAGTATATTCCTTACTGGTGGGGTGAAGGGAGCGCCATGCATCGCAAAGACCAAAGTCGCTCATATACTGTTTGATTATATTTGTGGACTGCCAATTACGCTGAGTTCCCGCTGTATTGAGCCTATCCATGTCTTCGTTTAGTCCAAGGTTGAGGTCGCCTCCAAGAACAAGTGTGCCATCTAAGTGTTCAGAGAGTGCACTGAAAAAACCGTGAAAGAATGAGGGATCATCAACATTTGGACCATATACACTTGCAATACATAGCTTTTTATCACGTATAGATAGTTTAATGATTAAGAATCTACCCTCTGGATCTATAATTGTATCGAGTACTGTGAAATTAATATTTTTATGTATTAAAATTGCTGCTCCCCTTTGTCTAGAATTATAACAAGCTGAGAACACATTGGGAAACTCAGGTGTTTTAAGTTCATTCGAACCTCTAAGAGGTCTGTGGGTCTCTTGTAATAGGACAATATCCGCCTGTAGTTTTTTGAGTTGGTTAAATATTTTTAACCTCTTTTCTCTGGAGCCAGCTCCATTTATATTCCATGTAATGAACCTCAGTGTACCCATAGATGTTTGTGTATAACTAGGGATGTATGCTGTGTGCGTCGCTTAGACAGGTGGAGAGAATACGTCACTTGTTCATAAATAAAGAGAAGGAGAGAGAGAAAAAAATGTGTGGCGAGATGCTCCCTGAGTCTGACTTTGTGTATGCATAGTTACTAATATGAGTAGGCTTGGCTTAAGTGTGTGTGTATCTTATATGACTGTGTGCGCTGTCTGACTGATGTAAATGTGACATGTATTATCTAACAGACACGCAACACTGAGACTTAAAACATCTATTGTGCTGTGTTTCACATATAAAACAGTTTCACATCATGAAGACGCTCTTCCAACACAGAGGCATATCTGAAATCAAAACAAACAAGCAAATATTAAAAAATTCAATGGAGTTCCCCCCTTAAACTGTAGAAAAGTGAAATGGAAATCCCAATTTAGTCTCTAAAGACTGTTAATTCTATAAAGCAAAGAGAAGGCAAGGTTTCAGTGTCCATCAGTGATGTTCAACAGTTCATACACTTTCATCAAACCCATTGTAACAACATCCACGGTACTTTCAAAACAAGATACAGCAGAAACAGCTTTCCAACACCATTTTTTAAATTTTAAACCAGCACTTGTAATGAAAAAAATCTAGTGATGTAATCTGAAAATCTGGAACTGTTGGGCTCGTACTCACAATACAATGAACTGAGCAGTTAAGCTGATCTCCTTTTGTCTCGACAGATCAGAGAATAAACAATAAAAGGAACATAACAACTTATGCACTCAAATAAAAGGCAAAGCAAATAACATTACTTATTGCCTGTGTATGTCCGATCTTTGAACACTGACCAACCCTTTTTAAAAGTTTATAGAAAGATAAGATTGCTTAAATTTTACTTTTAACTTTTGTGTGAGTTATAGTTAAGTCATGTGTGTTATGACATCACAAACAGATTTTTAAAAATATTCTGAAGACGAACATGTTTACAGACTCGTTGGTGCTAAAATAAATAAATCATCTGTAAATCACACTTATGTGCTGGCACGTGACTGCAAGCAGTCTTATGTTTTAGCATTTTGTGATATTAAAATGGTAAAGAAATGAACTGTAGCTGCTTTCTTACTGTAATAAGAGTCATAGTGGAGTAAGTACTTTCCCAAGAGTAGGCCAAAGACACTAAACCCATTACAATAAGAACCTGACTGTAAAAGATTACTACTCATCTTAATCAGAATAACCTTAAAAAAAAATAATAAAAACAAACAAACAAAGCCAAATCCTTTCAACTTTCCTTAGACCAACAAATCTTTGACCACCTTTATTAAAAGGCGCTGTGCAAATATTTTATTTTGAAAGTTTAGTGACTGCTCAGCAGTTCCCATGTTTCCCTCCCTGCAAACTGTGGATTTGGGGTCTGTCTGCAGCAGGAGACCACCACACTGACAAGTGTAGGAAAACACAAGATGAAGCAAGCAGCATCTGGACTTTCAAGTTAATAGAATTAGTATAGCACCTTTAAGAATAAGAACCTGCCACAATATATATGAAGAATAAAAAATATATATTTTAGCTCCCATAAAGCATTCAGAGAATGCAGCATTTCATATTTGACCAGTGAGAAGTATCCCAGTCACTGGTTCCATATTTGGGGGGAAAAATAAGGTGACCTGCTCACTGATTCTGGATCAGCAGCACAGCACAGGAAAAAAAAAAAAATCAATGACCCAGTTACTGTAACCCAAGAGTTAAAATACGACGTACCAAACATGTTAATGAAGTTTACAAAAACAAAGCCTAAAAACATATAAAAACAACATACTGTACAACATGTATACATATTCTATACAACAGACTGTAAACACAGCTATCTAGTGGTCATGTATTTTGATACAGTAGCTAGAATGTTAAGTGATGACTGCCACAAGCAGCTCCAACAGCAGAGCCAAACCAAAGCCAGGATCCTGTTATTGATTGATACCATTCACATTCAGGGAGAGCTGGGTGATAACCCCAGAGGTTAGTGGCAAGCGACACTGTTCGAATGGTTTAAAACTTATGTGCAAATTTGATTATTCAGCAGATCAAACTGGAAGGAGCAGACTTTTTTTTCCCTGTTCAAATTGTAACACATTGCAACTGGTTATCAAGTCTGCTCATATTGCACTTGATAACCAAAATAAACAGCTAATCTGAGCTCTTTTGTTTCACCTGAATTAGTTGAAATCAATTCAAACAAATAAACTGAAGGACCAACAGTTTTCACTGATGGAAGCTAAGAAAGAAAAAAAAAAACCCTATCATGCATGTTTGTAATAGTTTGTAAACAGTGCAGTAGACAAAGAAACTTTCTGACATTGGTTTGGCCGTACTGACTAATTTTTTCACTGCTATGCATCAAAAATGCTCTGAAAACAAACCAACCAAAAAAAAAAAAAAGCAACAATAAAGTTAATACTGCCAAAGTCCTGTCTGAGATGAGGCGGTGTGGGGCTTTACACGGAGATCTCCTGAGAAGGAGAGCAACACAGCCTGGAATCTGAGGGCGAGTCCTTCTGAGAGATGGATGGAAGAAAAAGAGGTGGAAAGAAGGTGGAAGGATAAAAGATGTTAATGCTGGCATTCAATCATAATACTATTTCACCTATACAACCACCAATAATACAGAGGAATCATGAAAACCGCAAAAGCAGAATGAAACGTTACAAAAACAAAATGCGTGCCTTTATGAATTAATAAGTATTTTCTAATAACGCAATTACCTACAAAATTATAACCATCAGTGTTTAAAATGGATTCGATTATGATTATTCATTATCTGCTTCTTGTATTATCTCTGCAAGAAGCAGAGATAGTGCAGGTAGATGACATGTCTAACTGGTGTCACCCATCCACAGCAATGGACAGTGGACAGAGGTGAAGATCAGAGAGCAGGTAGGGTGGAGTGAGTGAACACATACGTCAAGGATGACAGAAGGAGAGCAGCAAGAGTTTACAAGACCTGGTTTGGAGACAGTAGCACTAACAAAAAACACAGGAGGCTGAACAGGAAGTAGCAGATTTTTATTGGGAGAGATCAGAATGGATTAGTAGTGAGTGTATGAGAGGGACATTTCCAGCTGAGTGGTTTGGACAAAGAGAGGCGAGCTTGAAATGGTTTAGACATGTGCAAAGGACGAATAGTGCATGTATAGCGCAATAGATGTTAAAGATAGAGCTGTCAGGAATGAGGAAAACCACAGAGAAGAGTCAAGTATGTAGTGACGGAGAACATGCAGACGGCTGGGATAGGGTGAGATGGAGGAAGATGATCTGCTGCAGCAACCCCTAAAGGGAGCAACCGAAGGAAGAAGAGACACGTCCTCTTTATAGTCTCATTTTTATAGTCACTAAAAGCCAAATTCATAAATGAAATTAAAACATGATTAATTCCACAGCCCAATTTAGTAATGAAGCCCAATATGCTTTGTTTACACTGATGGATCCGCATTAAAAAGCCCAGTCTTTTAGGTTGGAGAAGAGTAGATGAACTAGACAAGCAGATGAAATTCCCATTTAGATGTGACAGACTCTAATGCAGCGGTCCCCAACCCCCGGGCCTCGGACCGGCCGTGAGTCGTTTGGTACCGGGCCGCGAGAGAGGCTCAGGTGTGAAATGTATGGTTTTCAGGGTTTTTAATCGGTTTTCAGCGTTATTTTGTTATCGTTTTTATCGTTAACTCGGTTTTCCTGGGTCTTTTCACGTGTGTTATGAATAAATCTTTTTTTCGGTACCGGTACTAGTTTTATTTTGTTGTATTTATCCGCGACACCTAAAAGGCCGGTCCGTGAAAATATTGTCGGGCATAAACCGGTCCGTGGCGCAAAAAAGGTTGGAGACCGCTGCTCTAATGCACGTAATAAATCTTCATACATAGTATTAAAGATAGGAAATGAAAACACATTTAAAGTTAAGCCTGTGCAACTTCCTACAAAAACAAAAAAAAAGTAAATATGGAAAATGACAGTCCTAACACACAAAATTGAATTATTTGCAATAAACAGTTTTTCATTAGTGCCTGGAAGAAAAATAATTAATTAAAATTTGAACATTGACTTTTAAATATATATTAAGCAAAGACGAGTGGATGATGAAATACCTTGGAAACCTTCAGAGCTTTGTCTTTGTGAAAAGCAAAATCTGGGTTTTTTACTACCAGTCCTGCTTTTCCCAACAAAGGACTGTTCACCTACACACACACACACACACACACACACACACACACACACACACACACACACACACACACACACACACACACACACACACACACACACACACACACACACACACACAGGAAACAAAAGTATCACTGTTTGACATGACAGAGTCCTGGCTTTAAATACCATTTAGCACATGATGTTATCATATTTCCAAGGAAAAGTGAAATTTTGGGATCCCCCGTTTTGTGGTTAATACAAAAATGTCAGTGTTAGAAAAACAAAAACAGACTTACTGCTTGTAAGATGTCGTTCTCTTTATCAGATTTTCTTACAGTTCTGGTGAGAGCATCAGGAGAGATGTGTCTGACTCGTCTCTCTGCAGTCAGCTGCTCACCTCGAGCTTTGCGCTGTTACCAGAGGAGCACGGGGCAACAGTAAGAGACAGCAAAAGTTACATATGGATATGTACAACTTCATTATTAGCACTCAAAATCAACCTGTAAGCTCTTTGATTTTTCCAGTAATGCCTTTTTTAATATTTATATAATATTTGGTGATCACAGGTTTTCTGAACTGTCTTCCTTCTTTTTGTTAATGCATATAAATTTTCATAAAAATCAAGTTTAATTATTAAACTTCATTTCTCAAGACTTCCCAGAATTATTTATTACCTTGATGAAGCCACCAAAGGAGCGGGAACGCGGGTGTTTCTTGCTGGGAGCTGGAGGGACCTGGCTGCCCTCATTGGTACGTGTCCCAGAGTTTGTCTGTTTGACTAACTGCACACAAAAACATCACATTACATTTTATTTCAAAAGAAACTGAGCTGTCAGATTTTAGTATAGTATGAAGACCCTTAAGCGAACCTGTCTAACAAGTTTCTTCTTCTTGGCAGAGTCTGGCATGTTGTGGTGGACGTGTCTGAAGAGCTCCTTCAAAGCCTCCTCTGTATATTGGTTAGCTGGTGACTGACACTGCTCCTGAGAGCCGGGGCCCAGAGCAGCTGCCCTCTTCAGAGGTAGTACTGTCCGCTGAGCAGGGGAGCTGCTGGTCGCCAGAAGCTCCAGATCATCCTGACAGAGCACAGGACAAGTCAGACTGTACACTTGAGGGCACACCGTTTGTATTAGAGCCATTACTGCACATTAATGCAGCCATTTATTCTAAATGCTTTTTAAGGTTTCACACATAATCACACTTGGATGTATCAGGTACAATTTGGGGCCTCAATTTGACATCAAACCTGCCCTGCTAAAACCAAACCTTAGCATAACCATCGTCATACTTTTCACTGACTGTAAAAAGTAAGAGGAAGTGAAGAAAACAACTTAAAAGTTGTCTTTTAGTTTTTATTGTCTTTTCAATTAATTTATTGTTCCAAAATTCAAAAGCAGGAGAAATGCAACATAATGTGAACTTGGTTCACTAACCTTGGTCTGCAGAGCCTTGGTCCCAATGAAATGCATTCTAGCGTATTCCCGCAGGTAGACTGGGGCCTGAACAACATACAGCAGAAAGATGTGCCTCACTAAACCAGTAACATGACATTTTTAAAACCCTGATTCATTTTCAAAATGTTCAGCTGTTAAGTCACACGTTTGTCTATAATCACCCTGAAGAGTTTCTGTGAGTGTTTGATGAGAAAAGCCATGCTGCTGTTTAGTTTCTTCAGATTGTCTTTAAGGTCACCAGCTGTCATCTAGAGCAGGAGAACAGAATGAAGAAAATAGAAATCTTACCAGTATAAAAATGCAGGTCTTTTAACCTTCATAGGATATTGTCATGAAAATGTAGACTCAATAACAAAATGTATTTAACAAGCTTTTCAAATCTCTGTAATATAAGATCTGATTACATGTTACATTTTTCCAGGTTTGAATCAGCCTCAATGTATTAATTTATTATTTTCATTGATGCTGCTTTTTTAAATTGCCCAAGTTCTAACAACATATAAGCCCCTCCAATAAAGACAAAATGTGGGTTTTTTAGTCTGTGTTACAAAACATGTGCATTCCCTTAAAATCCATCAGCATATCCCAAACATTTGATTCTATTCATGTGAACGTAGTGTTTTCAGTGGGATCCATCAGGATACTCGCCATCCTCCACTGCATGAATGACTGATGTAAAAACTATTTAGCTTCCAAAATGAGCAAGACACTCTTGATCTATAATTTGCAAAGTTTTTATTTCTTTTTCTGAGAATCTTTAATATGGAGTAAATTATGACTCTTACATGTCTAGGCCAGAGGACGTGTGGAGCAAACATGAGGGCCAGGTTGAAGGAGGACATCTTGTTCTTGTCCTGCTGCTTGGCGGTGTGGTAAAGCAGGTCCAGCAGCAGTTTGAGCAGTGAGCGGTTGGCCTGAGGTAGGAGCAGGAAAAGAAGCTGCAGGGCTTCAATCTGACGCTCCTTGTTGGGTATCGTGGTCTTGTTGCCTTGTTCATCAAACAGAGTCATGTCTAGAAAAAAAGTTATTTAAAACAGACAAAATAGATTAGAGTGGCTATGTATTAAAAAACACAAATGTTTCACCAAAAACATGACAGAATTATTAAATGAGAATTGTACCTCTGTTCTAAAGTGAGAAAATAAAGGTATAACCAAACGTGTGTTTGTTTATATTCCTACCAGCTATTTTGAGGTGAGCATGAAAGTGTCTGTGTGTCAGCAGGGGCTCCGGCAGCTCTCCCAGGAAAGTCTTCAGCAGCGTGGCCGCATCATTGGGATGAAAGTCCCCAGACTCCAGGTTGAAATCAGCCCCACTGTTGAGGAGCTCCTTCAGGGCCTGCTGTCGAACACTGTTTCCAGGCACCCGAAACAGTCCCTCAACGTGCAGATCTAAGTGTGCAAGACCAGAATAATCGAATGTCATCATTCTGGATCAGTTTACGGATTCACCATTCCTGGATGGCATCAAAACAAATAACACAAGTAAATAAAACAAGTAAATAAAAGTCAGATCCGCTACAAAAAAACTGAATTCAAATGTTTGGCACTGCAGAAGGAAAAATGATTGTCCCTCAAAACAGATCATTTTCCGAATTGTACAGAAATATTTTGGATTTAGGGCAAGTGATGTTAACCAAGAACAACTAGCTTGCAACAATGAACTGAAATCCCCAATGCAATTGCATTCCACGTGGCCAAAGATGTGTCCACTACTCACACAGAGACACAAAGGCTTCAATAAAATGGTCAATGTACTCAGACAAAACAGACGTTATCCTGTTCTGTAATTATTTTTCCGAAAATGGAAATACTTCTACTCTATGCAAAATGATCATGGTAATCGTTTTGCACATAATTGTGCAACCCTATTTAATATGGCTGATTGGAACAGTTAATGCATATGGTGCATACATGTATTCAATTTGAAAATATGCTGACTGTTAAAGTCTTTTAATAATCACCACATTTAGCAGGATATTTCAAGCTTTAAAAATAAGTCAGTTTTTTCTTTGCGCTTGCACTCAGTGTGTTTTGTCAATGTATCTGAACAGTATGAAGAAGTTGTGGCAAACGTGTAGTAAGAGTTAACATATAGTACATATCAAATAAAATTTGCAGTGCTAAACTTTCAAAACTGATTATCTTGTTATTCTGCTCTGAATCCAAAAATGTACTGCATGATTGTGACCTCAGGAGAGTTTGTCTAAAAGAGTGCACAAACTGAGAAAGCCTCTTCACAAATGAAACACGGCCAATGTTGCAGCCAGTGTAGTTGCTTTCTACATGAGCGAAGAGGACACGGATGTATTAACAACTGATTAAGGAATCTGCGAATATCATTTAAATCACTCACTTTTACTCAGGTAATCAATAAGCTTGTACATCTGGGCCATGCAGCTTTCTGTCAGACAGGTTCCAAACACAAGGCTCTTATCTGTGAAAGCATGAAAAAGGAGATACTAAAAATTAAAGACCTCTCAACAAATTTGCATATTCTGCATGCGCTTTCAGTTTTCACCACAGTCGTAACCTAGCTGAGTGTCTGACCTTTGCGTTTAAGAAAGTTGAAAGAACGGAAAAATCCTCCATTTCCGCCTGTTGGGGTCTTGGGGCTGTCCTCTCCCAGAAGCTGTGCAAACTCTGACCCAGGAAGATCAATTAGTCTAGTAATGTTACTGAGCACCAGCTCCAGGAAAACATCTGGGTTCTCATGGCGGAGTTTCTCAACAAAAAAGTCTGGGTTGAAGATGACTGGTGGTCGGCCAGCACGAGAAGCCCCAGGAGATTCCTCATGGTTGATCACCATACTGTACACTGTATTGCTGAGGAGGAGATGCATAAGGTTAACACATGTATGCAAGTGTGAGGAGGACACTTTACATTTAGATTTAGCACTTTTATCCAAAGGGCTCTGGAATTGGTGTCTCATTCAACTATTTGCTGATACACCCATAACAGTGAGTCACCATCCAAGGTGGCCTTAACTATGTGGGATTCACAGTTTCACCCAAAGAAATGTTAACATAAACAGCAATAAGGTGTACACAAACTGTCTTATAGATCTGATCTTCAAAATTCAACATCTCAAGCAAAGTTTGATAAGAACTTTAAGACAGTAAGCTACGGCAAACAAGATTACTTTGTTATTTAGCTCGTTTTACCCTCTGAAGAAGCTGAATGCATACACAGACAGTGATAGCGTGTATATTATAGATGTTAACCTAGATCCATTTTAGCTGATGTGAAGTAGATCAGCCCAAACACATTATGTACATTCAAGCAACTCAGCTAACATTGCCAGTGCTTTATGTTCCCACTAGTATCCGATAATATTTTTAGACGTAGCTATACATTTAAATTGCTCCAAAACTGTAACTAATATAATGTGTGGGTGTTTTAAACTGCATTACGACGACGACAAGCTGATGACACGCTGCTGTGCCACTACACTAAAATGACCAAGCTTGTGAGTGGCAGTTTATCACTCTCATTAACATAACGCGTTTTCAGCAGTTTAAAAACTCCATAGTTCAGCAATAAGCGTAAGAAACTCCTCGTCTATGTTAATACCAACAAAATATAAAAAATCTATTTCGTTTTTACCTTCTTTTTTCTGTGTTTTCATCTGCAGCTTTACTTGTAGCCATGTTCAGTTTGAATGCTCGGCTGTTGTCTTCTGGGCACCGCCTACGTCGTCAACCATTGGTGGTTGTCGAACTCGGGGCGTGACACGAGGGCCATGATTTGCATGTCTCTTACTATGATTGGTCAGTTTGAATGTAGGGGTTAATAGAGAGGAAAACGATATCAGTAAACAAACAGAGCTGAATGAACTAAATATTCAGCTCATTCAGCTATTATATATCCGCAAATTTTACACAAAATATCAGCCAGGCGTCAATTCTTTTTTTTAAAAATTACAGTTACTTTTGCGTTGTCAAGTATGACCTTATTATTAATAGTAGTAGTAGTGATAGTATTAGTAGTAGTATATATATATGATTTAAAATTGCCCATAGGTGTGAGAATGGATCTCTGCCACGACAGACTGGCAACCTGGTGTACCCAGCCTCTTGTTCTATTGCAGCTGGTATAGGCTCCAGCCTACAGATTGGGTTCTCATTTTTTCCAGATGATTGGGCACCGTGGAGAAGAAGAGAAATTTAGTTTGTTGTGAAGAAGTTATGTGGAGCAGTTACAAAAGTTGAAAAGTGATCATATAAATGGGGGTTTAAATTTTCAACTGATAAGACTAAAATAATGTTTTTTACGAGGAAAAGAGCTGGTAATAGTATCAACCTCAAATTAAGTGGACAAGAGTTGGAAAGAGAACAACCTAAATTTATTGTATTTTGGTTTAATGAAAGGGTGACATGAGCTGTAAATATTAATAATAATAATAATAATACACACGTGCATATTAAACATAATGAGGAAGTGACAGAAATTCTTTGAAAACCATTTAGTATTAGTAGTAGTATATATAATCCAAAACCATTGGATTATTCAGAGCAGTATTATATCAGTGCTCCATATAATTCTCCATAAATGGCAACAGCATGTAACAGCTCCATATAATTCAGCAGCAGGTACAAGTCTTCATAAATTCAACAATATCCATTATCAGTCTCTAAGACGCTCCATAAGTGCATTTAAACAACCCCGACAGCAACATTACAGGAAGTGATGAAAAGAAAGAAAAGAAACGCCACTTCCATGGCTGCAGGTGTATCAAATAAAGCACCTAGGCACGCAGACTGCTTCTACAAACATTTGTGAAAGAATGGGTTGTTCTCAGGAGATCAGAGAATTTGAGCGTGGCATCGTGATATGGTGCCAGCTGTGCAACAAGTTCAGTCATGAAATTTCCTCGCTACTAAACATTCAACTGTTAGTGGCCAAAGGGATCACCAACTTTCTGCAGAGTCAATCACTACAGACCGCCAAACTTCATGTGGCTTTCAGATTAGCTCAATAACAACCGTAGAGAGCTTCACAGAATGGGTTTCCATGGCCAAGCAGCATCCAAGCCTTAAATGCAATGCAAAGCACCGAATGTAGTCCCTTCTATATCTAGGGTGTTCTGTATAATGTTTGATCATGATTATACTTTTTTTTATATATTTTTTCTACAGTAAAAAAGTGACCTTGGATTTCATATATTTCTTACACAGAACATGCAAATAAAGATTTGAAAATATTTTGTAGCTGTTGTTGAAGAGCTGCGTCAGAGGTTTGCTCTGCTGTGACAGAGCTGCTGCTGAACAACAAACTAGTTGTTAAGTTATGAAGTTAATTTCCTTCTCATAAAAAGTCTTTATGACACAGCAACATGACTGTTTAGTTTTGTTGCATTTGTGCACTTTGCAATGCAATTACTTCTCTGCTTTTCTGTGCTTCGAGACATCACTTCTGATGAGTGTGTGTTTAATGTCCACAGTGTGACAAAGTGGATCTGTAGTCAAATCCATTCATTGTTAAGTTTTGTTTTTTTTATCCCTACCTATTAAAGTAACTCTCTCAAATTACACCAGCCAGGAGCGCAAGATCGGAACAAATGAAAATTAAAAGAATAGATTCATTCAATTCAACACACTTTTATTAAAATTTACATAGGTAAAGACCATGTGAGACATTTGCAGAGTGCAGTAATCACTGTCACAATGCGCATTAGGCAAACTGTTGAAAGAGTAACACTATTGTGGTGGTTGGATGGCATGTCTTTCTGGTGACAAATTCCACACTAAATTCAAAATTGTCTGTGGATCACGTTGTCATAAAACATATACAATTTTCAAGGTAACTGTGTGCCACAGATTTTTTAATTCCTATTTGGAATTACTTTAATTTAAATATAATTTAAATATTCTTCTCCTGAAAGTGAAACTGACAAATACACATGCCATGAGGCCAGTGGCAAAAAATACTTTTGGTAACAACTGACAGCATTTGGACTGGAGCATTTAAAACTAGGTCACTGGTTGGCCCAATATTAAAGGAGAGGATGCTTAAACATTAAAAGCATATGGACTCTTCCTTCAGGAATGTTGCAATGCTATGGAGGAATTGTAGCACTTGGAAGAATTAAGCATGCTAGCTGACATGAAAATTCAAATTCAGAAGTTTCCATTCAAACTGAGAGAAAAATGGAGAATAAACACAAACAAGATTCTTGAGAGGACTGACCAAAGAGCATGTCTTCTAGATATTGGTAACTTTATTGAACATCAGATTAGGATTATACCAGACCCAGTTTTTGGAGATATACAGGATTTACAGCTGCAAAGGGAATCATAAAACCTATTAAATCTCAAATAAAATTGCAGTTTAAAAGAAACACCTTTGTCACTCATGTTTCTCTTAAGAATGACTGTAAAATTGCTTCTTTCAAACATGACAAGTCTCCTGTCAAATCAAGCTTTTTCCTGTCTGTATTGTGTACAGGATGGTCATATATTGGAACAATGTCGACAGCTAGGAAAAAGGTCACATGGGGAAAAATGAGACTTTATAAAGTATAACTGACTGTTTGACTGCACAGTACAGAGTCCTGCCTATTGAGTGTAGTACCGGCAAATGTGACAGAAGAGACTTCTCGTTAAAAGGTTTCTTGAAACATCTTCAAAAAACTAAAGAAGTCGATTCACTTTTCTCTTTAAGCTCCTTCGATCAGAATAGAATGTTATCATTTAGAATGGAATATCATGAAGAATCATATTTTATCATGCAGAATGTAACATTATCGTCTAAAATAGAATGTCAAAATATGCAAGAAAATTTCAACTTGTCCAATGAAACATACTCAAGTATGGAATGTCACAGTGCCGAATGCAATGTCATCATATACAATGGAATGTCATTGTATAGAATGGCATTTTATCATGCAGAATGGAATTTCATTGTCTAGCATGGTAAATAATCATGTGGAATAGAACATCATCATGTAGAACACAATGTCATAGTGAACAATTGAACCAAATGGCAAAACAAACAAACCCACCAACTTTACGCTCTGAACCACTGAACAAGTGAAACGTATAAATGAAATTGATGATTTATTTTAGTGAAGAACACAGTAAATGGAGCTGTGATAACTGGGATATGTATTGAGAATACCTGATTGGAGGCAGGCGTATGTCTGTGATATGTAAAGGCGATCAATCAGCATGTGTTTTTCAGTAGTTGCAGGAGCAATAAGTTGCGTATATCCTCTTGACATAGATGCTTTTTTCCCTCTTCTCATAAGTCTCCACAAACAATGACTGGTTGGTGATTCGTCATGTTCAATGAGTCCAACAGGTTTTGCATTTGTGGTAAAAACCTGTTGTGGCTGTAATTTGGTGGTCTGTATACAGTTGCAATCAAAGCTCTGACTGGTGATTCAACTTTGAGGACAACAAATTCAAGGTCAGTCACATTTTGCAGGTATTTTCAGGCCTCAGCTCTAAGAGTTTTCTTATAGTACAGTGTAAATCCACCACCATTTACCTTTGCCGTGTCTGTATGGTTTGTGTAAGAGACGTGTCTGCTGTATTGTTCCAGCTGGAGGGAGAATGAGAGGATCCAGACAAGTGTGTTTCTCAGAAGCAAGTTGGGTATTTTGGTCAGACATCTTACATGTTATATACTTGTCAATAAATTTGTACACATGGTCTTTGAGGTCACTTCCTAATTCAGGTGGATCTTTGACCTAAACCAGTAAATGTATATGAGGGCTACCTCTAGCCTGAAACTCCATTCTATAGAAGTCACCTTCTACAGGATCAGATTTGCCATTAGGGCATCGATTCTCTTTTCAAACATGCGCATGACAGTGACAGGTTTGTATCAGAGAATTTCACACTTTGAATTCCAGACAAGCTCTGAAAACTCCACTTGTTCACTTTGTTGAGTTTTTATGCCTTCAACAACCTCAGGCCATTTTATTTCAGCAGTCCAAAATGTCAGGAAAAAAGTTGGCTATCCTAGCTGTCTGACCATAGCATGGATATCTTTCAGTGACCTTCTCCCAATAGACTGGAGTACCTCTCAGAGGTTTGATGAAGCGTGTTCATCTTTGTTATCTATCAATTTCACCACTTCATCTTTATTCTGAAGCATTCTGTTAGAGTTTTAGATTCATCTTTGGTGATTGCCTTACTTTTGTGCAATTGAATTGACATGCTGTTTGTAGCCATGTGTGTTTCTGTCACAAACTGTGAAAAAAATAAGTTGCAAAGCGTGTATCTGCAGAGAACATCCGTGAATTAAAGTACATGCTTGGGGACAGTTTAATTTGTCTGGCTTTATCTAATCTGTTCTGTCCAGTTGCAAACTGCTCAAGAAAGGTTCAAGTTTAGGAACAGAGAAAAAGCTAACAGGTTTATTTCCTTGGGCAGGTGCAAAGGTAAAAATTCCTTTGCCATATGATAACATTTCCTGTGCTATATCTGGTGGTTGCATACAGGTATCCAGAGAAAGACCAGGTCGAAGTTCCTCCTTTTCCTTCTCCATATCTTTTAATGGCTCTTCATTTGAATTTGACTGTTCAAGCTCTATTTGTTCATTTACGTTGTTAGATGGCTGAAGCAGCTCAGCTGCTGTATCCTCAGTGGTTCTCCTTTCTGACGCAATTTGGTGTTCTGAGTTTCTGGGCTGTGCACCCTGTATATCTGCATCAGGAGTGCAATGTTCTGTCTCTATTACCTGATTATCTGTGGGATTTTATAAAGTAGCTTCCTCATCAATTGACACATCTTTGTATTCTGAATATATTTCTTTTAGTTTTGATAGTCCTGCTAACACATTCTTTGTGTTCAGTGTAGAAGTGCTGGTATCCTTTGTACCTGGTGTGCCTTTTCAGTTTTACCTGCAGGAGTTGGCCTTCATTGCTGCGTCTTTGGAGCAAGTTTACTGTGGTTTCTACATCTGATGGTAAACAAACAGCCCCACGTATTGCTCTTTGCTGTCGTTTGGGCAATGCGATGATTTTGGCAAATGGAAGAATTTTAGCAATCAGTTGTTGTTCAAGTATATTTAATTCACTCAGTTCAGCTGGAATGGGTACTAGTGCTACAATGTGTGCCACTGCTTTTTTTTTAGGTGGCTGTCACAACTGTGGCAGATCCACTCTTGCATTCTTTGTTTTGGAAATTACAAAGAGTTGCGCTTTCCCTGTCACAAACATGGACACATTTCCCTGTCAAGCAAGTAGCAACAACGTGACTATTTCTAACACTTGTTGCAGTGTTTAATTTGATCAGGAAACAGTTCTGTGCCACACTGTACAGACATGGGTGGGCCCTAATCGAATTCTTTCACGGAAAGCTAATATGGCAGCTTGCATCAGTGTTCACTACACCCTATGGCTGTGCTTCAGACTGGAGTTTGCTGGCATTGTTGTGAGCCAGCTGTATTTTATCTTCATTCTCAGTGCGCAGTGCAACTTATTATGTATGGAGAAAAATCCAGTTGTGGTCATTTTGTGTCTCTGGTACAGGACACTGTATATGGTGCAGTCTGAATTGTGGGTCATTGTGATACCTGACATGAATTGTTTTTGTTTGTGCCTGTAGTTTGGATCAGATGCGTACCTTCTTTTTTATGCTCTCTTCCTTTCTCTGACACCATCCTCTCTGTATTTCTGGTCCATGTATTTTCTTTTCTGTCTGCTTTGAAAATCAGGATCTGTGGTAGATCTTCTGATGATAGTCTCTTTTTGTTTTGAAAATGAGGATCGGTTTGGTACCTCTTCACCTTATGGGCTTTTATTTTTCCTTGAATATGAGGATTTGCAAAATAATAATTTTTGTTTGTGGTAATGACAGTTTTCAGCCTAATGAGTTTTCATAGCCATCTCATCTGAAATTCAGGACAGCTGGCATATCGTTGTTCTCATGTCCTTTTTATTTTTTTCTCTTTTGTCTTTGCCTCTTCATCAGATGAAGATTTGTCTTCAGGTTGTACATGCTGCCTCTGACTTGTTTTGGCTTGGCAGATCGCTTACTTACGTCGTTTATTTAGTTTGCACACATTTTCTGCTGTTTTGGGGTTTTTATCTGTGACTTTGTCTTTCATTTAGTTCAAGATGTTCTTGTTCTTTCCTGATGCTGCCTGTTGGTTCAACAGATGTTTCAAGTTGGTCTTCAGATTTGATTTGTAGCCCTTTTGTCTTCTGATGAGTCTAAAGTACTTTGTAACATTGTCATGTAGGTTTGGCCTGATTCTGGTTGAGGCACTTGTAGCAGTAGCTCTTTGTGTTACCTGAGTTGACTGTCCAGGATGTTCACTGTGAGTGCTGATACTTTTGAACTGGTGCAAACTCATATCTTTCATAACTGCCACAAATTTAAAGGTCACAGGGAGTTGATCAGGTCATTCATGAGTGAACGTGAACCTGCTTCACTTCTTTAGTGTAAGTCAAAGAATCCATACCTCCTTGATCTGTCATGGAAAACTGCAACGCACTCAGGTGAGACCAAAGCATGGTTCACATCTGTTGACAGACACTTGAGGCAACCACCTCTTTTGTTTTTGAGGACTTTTTTTCTGCTGCTTTCAGGTATCCATACCGCACATCTTCCACGTTCACACTGTAGACATTTGTGTCTGTAGGAGCTTGATCGGGTAGTTCTTCTATTGTCAGATTGTGCATATAATGATCCTCCTGCAGAAGATTTGCTTTAACCCAACCATAGAGTACATCTCCCTGTTTGAGCACCTTATCAAGTTGGGCTGTGTTGAATTGTCATTCCTTATTGTGGTAGGCCAGGAATCTGAGGGAATTACATGTGCGTTGATAATTTCTAGAGAATTCTCGATTTAAACCTTTCATCACTTTGACAATGAGTTGCACTAACACACCAAAAGTGCTGAACTTTGTTGCTCTGTAGCTCCTCCGTCAGTAGGTCTTCATTTGTGTCGTGGAGAGGCTGTTCAAGGAATGATAGAGGGGGCACATGTTGTTCTTAAGCATTTAATGAAATGTGTTTCAAGGTTAAGCAATATAATGTATTTTCTCTTGTTACAACGAAGTTTCAAATGTCTTACATTTTCAAAGCAGACTCATTACTTTTGGTATATTTCATTTATTGTGTGTGTGTGACATATGACATGTTTCATATTGTGAACAAACTGAGGCACACTCACTGTGATATTTAAAAGTTGCATGAAAATACTGTGTAGTTTCGTGCAGGAAAAACGGGTTAGATTGCACGTGGGGAGGAGGAGGTGGTGCTCATAAAAAAGACCAGTACGACGTCTGTCATATCGACCTGGTTTGGGTTTAAGCAGTCGGATGTTGAGCAGAAAAATATCATCTGCAAATTATGCCGGGCGACAGTAATAGAGAAGAGAGGGAATACAAGTAATTTGTTTTATCACCTCATAACAAAGCTTGTTTTGGAATATGATTAAAGTCAAAAACTGCACGCTCCACAGACGCCCAGTCACTCAAGTGGAAAGAAAAAAGGTAGTCCTACCTAGCCTTACACACCAGTAACTGATATTTCCCAAGCCACATTTTGCACTTTTTAAAAAAACCAAAAAAAACCAAAAAACTATTTAGAATTGTTTTACTGATATTTTACTTGTGTGTTGGTTTTTTTGTTTGTTTGTTGTTGTTGTTGTTGTTGTTTTTGTGTGTGTGTTACATTGTTTGGAAAAAGATCTGTTACATCTTAAAATTTATTTGAATAATTTTGTAATTTAAATGGGAAAAAAAAAGTTTTGCACAATGTTCTTAAAATGGCATTCTGTACTGTTCAGTCATTTTTGACAGCAGAAAAGAATATATCGCAATATATTGTGAGTCATCTCTTTCCTTCTCATTTTCCTGTTTAGGGGCAAAGTCACCCTCTACAATGGAGGCAAAAGAAAATAGATGTATTTTCCCTTTTTTCTGTTCATGTTCTACTTTACTGATTCAAGCTGGGAGCCTTTATTAGAATTAAAATTTAGACTGAAATAAAGTGTGTATTCTATCTACTAATATATTTTATCATTACATGAATATAGCCTGAGGTTCAGTTAGCTTTGCATAAAATGGTTTGTAGAAATGTTAGAAATTCAAGGAACTACTTTTCTTTAAGTATATTTCAGGAGTATTTTTAACACGAGTATCTGTACTTGCACTAAAGTACAGAGTGTCTGTAATTTGCCACCTCTGAGAGCGACCTCTGACCTTTGCCACCTCTGAGAGCGACACAGAGAGAAGCAGATGGAGACAGTCAGATATTCAGAAATACCTTTCCAGAAAGAAAATGGGTGCAGGATGGTGCTTCATCCACTTTCCAGATGTGTTACAATAGTAGAGGTGTCCTGGCCATCTGTTAACACGTGGGAATTTCTTATACTGGGTTTCAACATTTCAAATCAGGAGTTAAATGGAATTGTCATCAGATAGATGTGTGAAACCATTATAGCTCCTGTTAGCTCAAAGCTATAATTTTTTTTCTTTTTTTAACGAGATCAGCTAAAGACACAATTTACAAAGTGATGATACTTGTGCAAAGTGGGGCTATTATTGGAAAGAAAAGAAGTTTGAAAAGTGAAATTAAACTACGGTTATAAAACAGAAAATGAGGGGGAATACCTTTTTAGCTGGAGAATTTGAAGGCGAGTGGAAAGCATCAGTTACCCAGAACGGTTTTGCTGGTGGAGGTGTCTGAAATCTGATAACATGTGATCTTCATTAAAATGATAAAATCTAGTAACACATTTGAAACAGTGAAACATGTTTAAAGAAAACAAGTAACAGTAGTGGTTACTGAACTTACAAAAGAATCCCCGCTGTTTGCACAATGGTAAAATGCCAGCAGCAAGCAACTCCAGATGTTCACAGCTCACACTTAACACCTCAAATTGATCAAAATCTCACAAACCTATAATATTGCATTATGAGTAGATATGGGGCCTTTGAATGAAGAGTGAAAATGAAAAAAAGCCAATTAAGCATTAGGAAGGGGCCCAAGACTATGATCAAATACTTAGCTTAACTTTCTGTATAGAATAAGACTGCAGATAGAATAAATAGTGCATTTCTATCACACAGTTTAGAAGTTAACTAAACTTGTAAACATGTTGTACCATTACTACTCACAAGCAACAAGTCTGCAAAGCAGCAACGCAGCCAGCTTCCTGTTTCCTCCACCAACAGGAACATAAAAAATCTCCACCAAAATATTAGCTTGTGAGTAGTCCCACTATAACCAGCAGAGGGTGCTGAAGGGAACAAAGCTATGCATGTCATATTTCACTGATATGCCAAGAACAAACTAGCACTGTGTCTTTCCCTGTCAGGTTTTCCAAAGACAAGTTATGCAGGTATACTCTGTAACGATGACCTTCCCTCATTTGACGATGACTGATTGACTTCTATCTTTCAGCAGAATGACAAATCCTAGCATCTTCCGAGACAGTCTTTTACTAACTGATTTAAAGGTTTTAAATGTAAAATTTACTTATTTATTATTTTTGTATTAAATCTAGATTAATGATCTATGTGAACTCGTGGAGACTATGGAGGTGAGAATGAGAGTGAGTGAGCCATGATCTTGGTATTTACTTGCATCGTACAATACTAAACTTAACTCTATTGTCTTCCTTTGTGTAGTACATTGTGACGAGGACCACATAGGCAGCCATTCAGGACGAGAGTACGTTTATTCACCTACACAGCAATAACAATACTAACGATGTGATGTTACAGTCCGGAGCTAGGACCTACCTCCTCCGATCCCAGTGGCCCACTAAAGAGAGAGGGCATGATTGGGACATTTCTCTTCTGCTCATTCACATGAAAGGGATGGTGCTAGCCAAATCCAACCAATTTAAACTGGGTGTTTCATGGATCATACTTTTCTTCTACAGATAATGACTCCTATCATGACAAAACTGTTATCAAATGATGATTAACACAGAAAAGCCTGGAGTTCAGTTTTCTGGATAAGAAACTAAACAGGATAAGAGTGCAGCTGTTGTTAATTTCATGAACATCAAAGCAGCTGAAACTGACTAACAACCTCCTTTGCTACTTAACTGACCAGATCAATATCCCAAATTTAGTTGACTGGATGCTATACTCTGATTAAAAGTGTTTCATTTGCGTCTCACTGCTGCAGAAGGCAATAATGTGCAAGAAGTTTCAAATTCCATATGAAAATAAAATGTTTTATTTGTTATTATTTCTTTTGATAATTTTGAAATAGAACCTAGAAAGCTGAAATCTAACCTTCATATTTTAAGAAGCCAAAGAGGTGGCTGCTGTTAAGAAATAGAGAGATATTTTTAATATGTATCTGCTCATTAGATTGTTTTATGTACTTTAATAATGAAGGCTTGTAGAGCAAGGCCACTTTTGACTCACAAACTAAGTGCTCAGCCAGACTGAAAAACAGGAAGTTGTAGTGCACAGGCATATTAATAGATAAGACACAGAAAAGAGGAACTTTGTAAAGTACCAAAATAAAACCTATATGAGGCACAGTTTATGATTCTAATGTTAGAGATCCTGCAACTGGCGTTTGGTCTGTGCAGGGGTCTCTCTCTTCCGGAAGATGACTGAATAAAAAGAAATATAAATGTTTTAACACACTATGAGTCGGTTTTCTCTGTTCTATCACGGGGACAAAAGAATCAGGGTTAATACTGCTGAGGCTGCAGCTGATGATGAAGCAGACAGCTCTAGTAAAATTGAGCTCAGTGGCAGCAATTTAGAGCACCAGCAGACATCTGAATATGTTCTGAAGCTCTGAAGATATTCAGGGGAAATTTCAGTCAAAGTTGATCCACTTAGTTTCCACAAGAGAGCACGTAAGCACTGTGACAGGACGATGAATGCAGGAGTGGTTCCTGGTAAAGGCAAAGCTGGAATTAAAAAAAGAAAAAGATGAATTCATAGATAAAACAAATGCCACCAGATTACCTCAGCCACAATTTTATCCCTAAAGAGAGCTGTCATCCCAAAGTCAAGGTGTCCAAAACATCACAAAATATATTTTGCAGAAGAACATTTTAATGTAGTTACTTTGCAATTTGTTGACAGTCCAGAGAATTATTATTCATGGATTTTCAAAATGCAACAAATGCTTATACTTTCAGATCAAGAAGGAGAGATGGATTTGACGATAAAGTGATTCGGAGTGGAGTCTGCAGAGCATGCAGGGCAGATTTGTACTGCAACTCTGTTCAGCATTACAGCTGCAGTCAAGGTCGTCTGGCAAGAACTAAGAATGTTATGGCTCACCAGAAAAATTCATAGTATAAGCTATCTGTCTAGCTTTGAAGATGGAAACTCATTTTTTAACACACACATTTTAGTTCCACATCCCTGCTGCAGAGGGCGACAGCGTCCAACACGTTTTTAATTTTCAGCTTGAAATAAACTGTTGGAATTAATAAACCTATCATATGTCCTTCATTAGTTAAAGGACTATACTTAACAATGTAATACTTCATTACACTAACTCTGCCAAGCTTCAGCAGCTGAATAGATCTCCAAACACAAGACCTGACATGGCAAGCTGCCTGTGAGCTGCACTACAGTCAGCGGCTGGACATGCAGAAGTAAAATGATAAAACAAATCATTAGCTTGATCTTATAATGATATTTACCAGCATTAAACAGTATAAACTTGATTATAGTGTTCCCTTACGTAGTACACATTTGCAGCATTTTCAGCTGTCCTGGAATGAAACTGTTAAAATGCCAACAGTGAGTTGAAAATGAAGAAATACCTTAAGATCACTTCCTCTTTACAACATTTATTACAGTTATAGTCTCACTTTCAAAACTAAGTAGCTATCTGAGTTGAGGATGATGTTTTGTATATTGTACAGTTTCACCCATCCAAACTTTGAAATCACAACATTTAGGAGGTTAGACGAGTGTATTTATTAAGTCCAGCTATCAGCTAAGTTCTAAAAAAAAAATGCAGTTTACCAAAATTTTACATATGATGACTTTAAGATAACATGAACTCTTGCTTTTTATTCTGTGAACATCCATAAGTTCATCATTCATCACATATGAAACTCTTAAGAATGTGTGTCAGTGATCAAGCTGTGAAATGTTAGCTGATTATACAAAAGTTTGAATTTTGCCTTCCCATCACTTTGAATGACTTAGGTGTAGATTTAAAATGTAACTTTGGTTCTATGTGTTTTGTATGACTCATGTTGTGTTAATGGTCCAGGTTCAAACTGAATACAGACAAGTAACAATTTGAAAAAATTAAAATCATAGACACACGTTTTTAAAATATACTTAGAAGATAAGCTATACTATGGGCAAATGGTTATGCATGAAAATATAGATTTTATTTTTTTTATTTTTTTTATTTTTTTTATGTACATAAAGTGCAGTGAGAGTGATAATGTATACACATGTATATTTTCAAATGTATATTTTAATCGGAAACTTCCCCATCACTCTCTCAGTCGCTGCTACTGCTCTGGTCGTCACATTACTCTTTCTCTTGCTCTGAAGTAGGTGGGATGTTTGTTATTTGATTTCTCATCCAGAGAAATTTAAAGTCCACTGACGCTTAGTTGGCAGTATCATTCACAAGTTTAAAAATCCTAGTACATATCGTGAAACTGATAAATTAGGACAGATTATGAGAACATGATCAGTGTACTTGCTACAAAAACATATTAGCCAAAAGTTTGTTAAAGACTCTAGCCTAAAAGATATGAGTGACCATATCAGTGCATTGATTTAACTCCTTTTGAAAATCTTTAGCACAATGTAAGAAAAACACCATCAGCAAGGAAACTACAGAATATTTGTGAGCAAAAAGCTTTTACGTGAGAAGCTGGCTAGAATTTTAAGATTCTGCGAGAGCTGCATACAGATGAAACATGGCCTCATATCTAATGTTGACTTCTTTTGAATGTTTATCCTGACCTTATCTGGTATATTTACGTTACAGTTTATCCTCACAACTTCACTTTTTTGTACATAAGGTAGGTTTAATAATTTAAACTGCAACAATAATGTTGTATAAAGTTTCTGTTAGCTTTAATCATTCCTCTTCTTCGTACTGTCCAGTCTTATGTCATTGGACATTCGCATGCTTAAAACATGAATCTATCCTGTTTTTTGTTTAACATGTATTTTATTATCTACTCAGAAGGTCACTGAAACAACAATCAGAGGCTGCAGAGAGGCAAGACAACAGAGCACAGGTGAGTCATGCTGTGTCACCCATCGGCTCAAACTCATCACACAGGCTGATTACAACAACTGTATCTATGGACACTTTGTTCACCCATATTATTCACCTCCACTTAATTAACAATGCTACTCACTGGAGCTTTCAAGTGTCAACAAGACCCATGTGTCCATCAGATGGATGAGATTCATTACGCTGCTGTACAATTCGCTTCAACCCAGCCAGACTCTACTAACTCCAACTTTAACCGAAGTCAGCGTGAGAGATACCAGGATGAAAGTGTTGTATTTTCCACCACTAATGTCAGCAGTACTAGAAGGTGAGCAGCTCTTTACACAGGAGAACTGTTCTTAAACTCTATACTGTACCTCAAGTTTAACCTTTTAATATTTGTTCTGCAGTAGTTGTGTCGCTTTATTACTTCACAGATCAAAACATCAAGCCTCTGTGGAGGAGGCCTCTGCACTGCACAGTAAACAAACATCTCAGAGTGTGAACACAGCCTGGATCTGCTGTGTGTTTCTTTGGGAGTTCCCGACCTGCGATGAATGTAACTCATCACCATGAGCATAAAGCTCATTTTAGAAAATTTTCAGTAGGATTCTATTTTATTTCCCAGAAACATATGGCAGTTTAGTGTTAACTGTCATGGAAGTATCTTCTTTAAAGTTGTGTTTTTATTGCTGTGATACAGAATTCAAAGAACGAACAAATTGTAGAGTGGCCAGTTGAAAGAGGAGATTCAGGTTAGTGAGCTCTGGTGCCATCTTCAGCCCAAAACGCGTTGTCTCAGTGTAATGAAGGTCTTCTCCATTAGTTTATTAGTTTACAAGCTTACAACTCAGACCGTTACAGGAAGTGATGAACACACACTGACAGTATTTTCAGAAACATGTTAGGAATTTTATGACGCAGGTGGATCTAGAGTTCAAACTTCTACTTATACAGACTGCTTTTATCCTGGAGACATCATCTCCTTTGCTTTCACAGGATATGAGGATTACCGCTCTCCATCTGTGTGTGAGTTCACTTCACTGTGTCTCCAGCAACACGTCAACAATGTGTGTTTGCAATGTGAGAGGTTCATGCTTTAAAGGCAGCCATTAATGCAGCAGCTAATTACACTTTGTACAAATGAAAGAGGAATCTTGACCTGCAGAGACACTACTTCTCTGTGTCTGTGTTCATAGAAGTTCGGTGTAAGTAAACAGTACATCAGTAAACAGCAGATCAGTTACCAGTTGGTTTTAAAAGTATATCGTGAATTTTTACACTATTGATGGAGTTTAAACTGGAAGACAAAATATCAAGTTGTTAAAGTTGAGCCAAATTATTATTAGAGCACATTTAAAATGATCAGACTAGAGGCTACAATATAACTGATCGTGCTTCAATTATATCATCAATCTAAACATGTTTGCTCTAAATTCTCTGAAACCTCCTTTTTTGCTGGTGAGTCCCTGCGAGGAGGCAGCAGAAGTAGCAGTGATGCAAACCCAGCTCTAAGCAGTGTAACTAAGAGAGAATTCAGGGTCACCTGATCGAGCCCTAACTGGCTGCAGGAGAACGGTCTGTCTCCTGAATCCAAACTGGGAGCTGGTTCCACAGAAGAGGGGCCTGAACTGAAGGCTCTGCAGTTTGTTGCTTCATTCTCTGGTCAGTGTGTAACTCTTGGCCTTTGGCACAAGATGTCGTCCCCCTTTTACTCACTCAACTAAACTTTAGTGAAGAACATCCAATTACTCTGACACCTGTTCAGTAGAGTCTCTTCATCTGCTGGCCTCCAACCATCCTGACATCCTCTATAATCTATAGATGACGTCAGAATAACGTCTAATCAAAATAAAAGGATTTTGAAATGCATTTTCATAATTTTTATAAGTATTTGCAACAACAATCTTCTGTTTTACAGGTAAAGGAAGACAAAACAGAGATTATTTCAGCAAATTCCAAGGTTTCAAAGCACCAGATTCACTTCTTGTTAATGCTACTGACACTAAAACTGCTTGAGCACCTGAAACTTGGGTGTGATTTTAGATACTGGGCTTGACTTCGAAAAGCATATCTTCTTCAGGGCTGCCTTTTATCATTATTTCTAAAGTGTGCTGGTTCCAGTCTCAGACTTTTCAAACAAAACGCATTCATTGTCAATGTCCAGGATCATTTGACCCAGTGCTTTGAGTTCTTGTGTTTTGATGTTGTTTTGTATTATAGTTTACATTCATTTTGTTAGTCACGAGTTTATTCAATATTTTTAATTGTCTCCCCATTTAGTTCTTGTCTATTAGGTTCCCCTTGTGTCTTTGTCCTTTGTGTCCCTCTCGGTGTGTTCAGTGTTTATGGGTCTGTCCTTGTGTCTTCTTCCCTGCTCTGCTGCCATGTTCCTCTCTTTGCGTTTCATTCCCTGTTCGCCTCTTCTATCACATTTTTCCATGTTTCCCCAGCACCTTATGTGTGTCTCGTTCTGTCTCTGTCTGCCTGCTTGCTCATTTAGTTTGTGTGTATTCCCAGCTTAGTTAGTTTGTATTTTTGGTGTTCAGCAATAAAGGTGTTTTTTGAGTTCAGTCTGTCTCCGTGAGTCTGCGTTTGGGGTCCAGTTCATGACATGCGTACATATTTTAGCATCTTGTTATTAACATGTTTGCTCTGGTGCCAAACATTGTCCAACGTTGTGTGTCCCCTAATAAATATCACAGCCTGAAAAAGTTAGCAAAGTTTTCAATCAGGATTATTTTTTAAACCTAAACTTGATATTTCTGAAAGGCTTCTTCTTCTTCTTCTAACTGAAACAGGAAGTTGTGTAAATTTTCAAATAGATTATGGGTAGGTCTCATACAGTCTGCTGAATCAGGACTATATGTTCTTCAGAGAAATCCTCAGGGGATGAGCATTAGCACCCAGATTTCCAGAGAGCGAATCACAACACCTGCCTGTAAAATCTCCCAAGCTGTTTGTGCCTCTGTGCTGGGGAATTTAGGCCAGGTCAGGTCAGGCTACCTGTTAAACTTCTGGTCAGCATGCTGCCGAGTGGTGTAAATGAAATAAAAAGAAGGCAATAAACTAGTCGAATAAACATCTAGGTAGCATATGCTAAAAATTTACTTTTATTTTACCTAATGATTAAAAACATTGACAATAAACTTTTAATAGAATTGTATTAATTTGAGCTTTTTAGTCTTCTGGTTACATGCTACAATTTTCTAATAAAGTATATTTTTTCTTTCATTTTCTTTCCCGTAGTTCCCACATTTCTGATCACTGGATTAATTATTTTTATGAACTATAGCTGTATATTTACACATATGTGTGCACGCATATATTTAACATTTACAATAGTAAACTTTGACTGACTGTCACTTTTAGAGTTTTGTTAAAAGTGGGTTAAAACTCCTGAAAATGAAAATACAAAATGCATATTGTGTGTGTGCTGAGCAGTCTGTGTGTGTAAAGTGCTGTAAATGTTTTTCTTACTTACAGTTTGCACATGAGATTTTGCTAAACCAATGAAAGTGTACCAATCTGCTTTTCCTGCTTCTTGAGGTGTGAGAGAGGCGCGCCTTCATGTGAAGAGACACAGGCTAAATAAACTGGTCTAATCCAGTCCAGGTGGTCCTGTCAGCTTCTATTAGAGGAGGCTGCCAGTGGGGGAGACTCCACCAGGTTCACAATGAATCCACAGGCTGGCTTACCAGCTTACTAGGAGTTGCTCCCTGACTGCCTGCTTTCAAAACCAACTTCTAAAGATAGAGATACTTTTTATCCATGTAGGTTCACCTTGTCAAGTCGGGTTTTGTAGAGTTTGTAGAGTTGCTTAGGTGGACCAAAGTGCTAAGTACGCAATCAGCAACACTTAATTCAATCAACAATTAATGCTCTAATTTGATATTGAGCTTTCTGTTGAAAGATAAAAGTGCACAAACAAATCATTCAAGTTTTGTCCTACGATTTCTAGTCCTTTATAAGTGACCTTTCTTTTGTTCTGTTGTTAAAAGAAACGATCTTGCACAGGTGTAATAAACTTTTATTCAAGGCTTCTGAGCATATTTCATGATCAGGAATGGCATTCAAATCAATAAATATAAACACACAATAAATAATCTACAACTAACAAAGAGTATATAATGTTTGGGTGTAAAAGTGACAAACAAACCAAATACTTCTTTTTTTTTACCCTTTAGATGAGTGAGGCTAACGAAATCAGGGCTAAAATATGAACCCACAATCACAAATCTACATGTAGCCTCAGATTCTGCTCATTTCTCAGTTCACAAGTCAGGAAAAATGATTTAGAGTACAAATGATTCTTACATGCATCATTTGTTCATTGTTTACAAAGTGCATTTCATATTAACATTACTTTCATTATTTTATTAAATATCTTCGAGTCCTAGTTGTGTTTTAGGAACTTTTTGCACACTGAATGATCTGCTGAATATTTCTCCTTGCAACCACCTTCTTTTGTTGATGGCAATTATGTAGTTGATGGTTTAGTAACAGGATTCCAGTGCAGTGCTCCTGCAATGCAGTGCTGCACTTCAATAAATTGTCAAAAATCAACGCAGCACAAAAACATCTTTCCATAGCTGGATGATTGAACATGCATCAAGACTACAGGTACTACATTTCTACTACATAATGCAGTTTACTAAAATCTGTCTTTATACTCTAGATACCTCATAAATGACAAAGACTCTTTACACTGGCTGTGCAGCTCATTTTCTATGTACTCTAACATGCACTTATTCAATTGTTGGGGATCTATTAACATTTTTCTAGCAGAATTTTCCTGTCAGTTTGAGAGTTTTTAACTGCTATTTGAATTATTTCAGGAACTTGTGTTGCTCTTTGTGTTGATAATGCCTCCTCTACTGGCATTATCTGTCACCTGGTCAGCTCTGTAAAAGACAACATCACTCAGGTTTGTAATCAAACTGTGTTCATTTGAATTCACAGCTCTGCTCTCCCATCAGGCAGTTGATTTTCCTCCACCAGGTCTCTGAAAGGCTCTTGATCTTATCAGGGGTCTTCTTCCTGAGCGTTAGCCTCTTCTGCTGCTGGACGTTGTTGCTCTCTGTGTACTGGATGCTAGCTAAGATAGCTGAATCAAAAGTGTCCTTCAGGTTTTTCTGAGTCAGTGCTGAGCACTCTGCAAAACTCACTGCCCCAAGCTCCTGGGCAAGCCGCTGGCCCTCCTCTGTGGACACTGGCTGCTGCTGGTTCTGTGCCAGGTGGATCAGTACTTGAACATCTTCTCTCAGGTCCAGCTGGGTGCCTACCAGGACCACGGGCATGCTGGGACAGTGCTGACGGATCTCAGGAAGCCATTTGGTAGTGAGGTTATGGAAAGAGCAGGGACGGACGACGCTGTAGCAGAGGAGGAAGACATCAGCATTTTTGTAGCACAAGGGCCGGAGGCTCTCCAACTTCCCCTGCATGAATATGAAGACAAACCAGATTATAATCAAGCGGATTTGTTTTACAGACAGACAGGTGGCTTCATTCAGCGTTTGTGTCAGTTATTCCCACAAAAATCAACATCAGCGGCGTATCTGTCTCGCCTCATTTGTGGCTCTCAGATCCAAGCCTGCTGACTCCACTGAGGAGATATTCCTTATGGAATAATTATTCTTTTATAATATTGTAAGTGCCCTAACCCTGTTACAGAAATATTGTGATTGCTGGTTTTCACTCATAAAAGAAACACAGATAAAGTATAATATATAGAAATAAATAATATAGTTTATTTACTTACACTGATCAGAACTGAGCACAAGTACTGCTGCGAGCATGGCTAATTCCCAATTTGATTCTTTAATGAGTGTTTTCAGCAGCTTCTGTTATGGTGATGTTACTGCTATTGGTCTTCCTCATACAAGATTACATTCATGGGGCCATTCATCTGTAGATCATTTACGGTGATAAGGCGTGGAAAAGGGTTTTGTTATAAGTTGGATAGCCCAACCCTATTATTTATTTTATAAAGAACAAAATAACCTGGGTGTAAATCTTTGTCCAATCTATCACTGATTAGTCTATTAGAGAAAGGGTGAAGATAAGAGAATCCTCAAAAAGTCGATAGAGCACAAGGAGCACAAAAAAAAAAAAAAAAAAAAAAAAAAACTACTGAAATACAAACTCACTTATTCCTGCAGGGGGCGACATAAACTGGGGGCTTACAGGGACATACTTGGGATTGGTGGGCAACTCAAACTGAAGGGGTGATAAAGGATTTAAGTCCAGGACTTGCTTTTACCTCTGGACTTAAATCCTTGTGTACTCTGCAGAGGCAGCCAGCACAAACAATCGGTGCTAATTTTGGATCCAATGACTGACAACTACTCATCGATCACTGATGACTTACATTAATCGATCCATCAACCAGCCCCCATTTCTATCATGGCAACGCATTATAAGGAAGAGAGGAGTAAACTTAATTTACACTGCATACATCAATATTTTAACTCCAGCTCTCCAATTCATCATATCAATTGCTAGCTTTTTAAAATAAGAAACTAAAAAGAAAAGCTGATGCTCACCTGTCCAGCCATGTCACAGAGCTGCAGCCTCACCGGCTTTCCGTCAACCACAACCATCGCTAAGAAGATCAAAAGACAGCTTACAGTATGTTTTGAGCTATGATCCTTTACAGCTTCAGTAAGCTTTGCAGCAATAAACGCTTCTTGTGACTGAAAATGTGGATAAACGACTAACTGAGGCATGTAAGAAGTGTGTGTGTGTGTGTGTGTGTGTGTGTGTGTGTGTGTGTGTGTGTGTGTGTGTGTGTGTGTGTGTGTGTGTGTGTGTGTGTGTCTGTCTCGCTGGATCAGCTACACTAACGATCAAGATTTACCGGTAAAGTTGTCAAACGCTGTGGGGACATATTCTGTTGGGTATCCATTGGTGGTGTAGCTCACGATGAGGCTGGTTTTGCCCACCCCTCCGTCTCCAACCAGGACGCAGTGCACCTTGCGCTCGGGCGCGGAGCCGGAACGAAGGCGCTTCATGCTCAGCGGAAAGTCCCGGTTCTTCAGGTGCAGAGGCGGGACCGGGGGACAGTCCCCTGCGCACACCGGGTCCGACACAAGGCGAGGCTTCTGCTTCCCAATATCCTGAGGGAGCATGGCTCTGCCTTTGCACAGAAGAAGATCCGAAGTTTTATGGCGGTTCAGATTTGTTGGAGGCTTCCCGTTTGCTCCATTTTCCTGAACACTGTTTCTTCTGACTGGGCTTCTCTACTGCAAATCTAAAACGCTAAATGGTACTTCGGAGATTTGTGTTAACCATGTCAGATATTTGGAGCAGGCAGTGGCACAGCCGTCGGGTTTCTCTGCTCAGCAGGAGCTCCTGATTGGCATTCTCCCTGCATCTGCTGTGGTCGTGTCTCCTATAAGAGGCTTACAGAGCTGAGCGCCATCTGAAGCTGCAGAGCTCTCCAAGTGAAATCAGCTAAGCTTACCAGAAACGTTTACCGTTAAATACGGATTTGATTTCATTCCTATATACAAAAAGAAAAAAAGAAATCATCTTCGCAGATGGAGCACCATGAAACTCCTCTGCTGAATAAATGTTAATGTTGACGAAATAGCCGACATAATAACATACATAGCAACAAAAGATCAATACAAATGCTGACTCACTGTTACTGTGACATCAGTTCATTTCTGCCAACCTGCTGCTTAGTGAAAATGAGAAAGAAGCGTTGCTATGCCCTCTGGTGGTTAAATCATTTCAGCTGTGGAGACTGAAGGAGCAGTAGCAAATCATTACTCAGACAAGCTGTAGACTGCAGGTCTAATGCTTCAGCAGAGAAAGAGAGGGAAGGCTGAAAACATCAGAAGTGGCGAGAGGCGGCTGCATATCGTGACGGGGGAAAGCTGTTATAACACCCTCAGTAAAAATCACAGTGACCATAAATATCATAAATAGTTCATAGTTATCTAATTCAGCATTTATTTAAAAAGGGAAATTGTCTCTGATGTGTGTGATCAAAGTAACATGAAAGTTTTGTGTTTTAAGGTCAAACCCTTGAGATTAGTTTCCAAATTAATTTGGATAAAAGTATGAAGCACTGGACCAGTAATAATAATCTAAAAACAAATACTTTTTTCTCCTTTATGGAGTCAAACAGGGAACTTTAATTCTTGCAGATTGTGATTGATTTTAAATATTAGGATTACAGCTACCCAATGAAATAAACTAACCTTGATTTATTCTGTCATCACAGACGAGGTGAGAAACTGCTTCACTAAGCCCAGCCGGCACCTTTGTGTGAAGTGTGTGATTTCTGCACAGCAGTCTCCTGGAGAAATGTGTGGGAGGCAGAATGTGGGAGGCAGAATGTGTTGCCATGCATTTAACAGCAACAGCACCCCACAGAGTGAGAACAAGAATATATTTCTTAGGGACACATTGCATGAAGTGTTCCCGTTTCTTTAATGGCAATTGGCATTGTTGAAGTATTTGTCCAGAGGACGTCTTTTTACAATCTCTCTCCCAGCACAGAAATATCAGGTGTTTCTGTCTTTCTCTATATGCAAAGAAAACCCTTTGTTTCCTATTTGTTTCTCAAAGAAGCTGTGTTTTTATCTACAAATACAAAAAGAAGAGCAAACTCCAAGAACTTAATACCTCAGGATAAGAAGAGATTTCCAACCACTCTGTGCATGAGCTGAGGAAGTGGAACCAGAAGGATGGTATTTATTAGAGACTATCAAGATGACGTCCTCCAGTTGTTCTTATTTCTGTTTGATATAAAGTTGTGAAGTTGTGACACAAAATGTAAAATGCTTCAGAGCCGTATTGACAGACGGACTCCAAAAGGTAAACACTCATAAAAACAATCAAGCCACATGTTTATTTACAATTCAATCCAAAAAGGCCCATTTTCATCAATTTACTTTTATTTAATCTATTTTTTTTTTACTTATTTTAATTTGTGTGTTTGTTTGATAATCTGCATAAAAATATGAATAATTGTAGGCAACAAAAGTGTGGAAGCAAAAGTTTTCATTTTCTACCCTTACAGAGGATTTCTGAACATAATGCAGCCTATAAACTGTGATCAAGTCATTATACCAAACCGTTTTTTTTTTTAATTGTCATCTGCAAATGATATTAATGCTTTTAAAAACGTTTGTCTTCAAAGTCAGACAATTCGTCGTCCTGAAGGCAGACGAAACATTGCTAAGAAATCATCTTAAACCAGCGAAGGACACTGTTGCCTAAAAGGATTAACAAAGAGGAACGCACCAGAGATCTACCAGCTCAGTGAATGGAGACATGGGGCAGCGTCTGAAGCTGGCAACGCACACACAAACACATAAATCTCATCAACACAGAGACACAATCACACACACACCTAACATACAAAGCTGCTATTCTACTCATGTACAAACAGTCTCCCCTAAACCCTCCCCACCCTCCAACATCTGATAAACTAGACACCTAATCAGAATCTTTGGGGACCCCAGGCCTCCTTTTGGAGTATGCAGACCAAGCAAATACATTAACTCAATTTAGAGTTTGGGATTAAGGGCCCACCCCTCCCCCTTTATGAACACACACACACACACACACATGCAACATCCCTCCTCTTTCCCCTTACTCTGCCTTTCCTCGATCCCTTGTCTCTCTTTTTGATGGGATCAGCTGAGCGCTACATTCTCTTCTTCTTCTTCTTCTCTAGCAACCTCTCTCTCTCTCGCTCTCTCTTTCTATCTTTATCTGTCACACTCTCTCGCTCTCTCCCTCAGGGGACCGGGGTGCATGGACTCTATAGTTATGGGCCGGGGCCATCTGTCAGCGTGCACATTCACGCAGCCACCAGAAGGCCACAACATGTGCAGATTTAAATGGAGAACCCAACTTTCCCAGGACACACAGTCCTGACCCCGGCAGCCGCTGCAGCTCCCCCTCCTCTTCATCCTCCCTCCCATCACCCCGTGCCTCCCTCCTCCTGTTCTTTCCTCCATCCCACGTCCGTGACCACTATCCAGCATCCCTAAAATACAGACCCCACCCACCTGCCACACCCTCCTCCACCAACACCACCAAGAAATACTGTCTGCATTTGAATCAGTGAATTAAAGTCCCCCACCCAAAACCTCCTGGACCAATCAGGCCCCAACCCAACACACCCCAAATAAGTGTTTGCATGCATGTGTGTTTGTGTGTATGCATTGTAATGGCTGAGCAGCATGCACAAGCACCTTCTTTACACATAATGATGGATTTCCACCTTACATAGCAGCTGATGGAGAAAGAGGGGAGGTTAAGGAGGAGGTGGGCGGAGGGTGGGGAGGGGAGAGAAGGGAAGGAAGGCAACACTGGTGGGTGTGTGAGAAAGGGAGCGATCAGCTGATTGGTAAAACTGATCATGAAGGAGAGGGAGAAAGGATGGAGGGGAGTGTTAGGCAGCAGTGTGTGTTGTTGGATGTGGGCGTGGGGGCATGGGGTGGGAGGGTAACAGGATTGGTCTTGTCTGTGGGACCCATGGGGAGGACAATAGGAGCGGCGGGGGTAGGGCGAGTGTCACACGCTTTTGCTTTGTGGCACGGTCAACAGGCGTGTGCCACGGGTGTCGTCTCGCCTCCCCTTCGCCTGCTGTCCAACTCCTGGGGAAGCACCGGCAGCCATGAGAACCAGGGCCCCAGGGCCTTTAATGAGGGGCGTGCTGTTTCTTATCAAAGATGGACAAGCCATCATTACAATCATCATTAGAAGCTGCACAATGGAGCATACCTCCCTTAGCTATGGATGGGAAAATCCTCCAGCAGAGCAGAGGAACTGATGGCAGCAGTGGGGGGGATGACATTTCTTTCTTTTAAGGGTACAAAAAGTGAGTGCGAATGTGTCATTTTAATGAATTTTCAACAGTTTCTCCTGGTGAGGCAGCGCAGCTCATTTTGCGCATCTCCATCATTTTTTTTCCAAGATAAATTGTTTCAAATAGATCATACATGAGCGAGAAAGCCATCATCTGATAACATTTTAGAAAGTTTCTGCCTTGTGCATAAAAATAATTTTGACTGAGAAACCCCTTAATGTATTCATTTTTCAAAATGTTTGCTAATCATAAAACTAACTAATAAAATTAAGCAGAGTAAGAAGAAAGAATACATTGAACAATATCTCTGCTGGGGCTCTTATGATGTCGAATTTACATTTCACATTTACGATGATCAAAAAAAATCCAATGACCATGTTTATATTTAACTCAAAATGCAAGTGCATGCAGATGTTGAGACACTCTTTTATACTCTTTTTCATAGCAGTAAAAAAAAGAAACTTACAAAAAGAACAATTACACAGTTGCTTGCAATGATATTATATGTGCATTACTGAAAATTACAGAAATCTCTCTGTTGATCCAACATTTTGTGGAAGCTGCAGCAGTTATTGTGTCAGGGTTTTTTTGGATACATCTTTACCACAGGTCAGTCAAACAAGGCCAATAGGGTGAAATTGCTAAAAAATTCAGTTATATACATGAATTTCAGCCATTTAAACAACTCTTCCTGTTTTTCAAGCTTTATCTCACTGGGTATGAAAAATCTGTCAATGACCATCTTCAGCTGTGTCCTGGGCATTGGCTGGGCCACTCAAAAACAGTTAGGTACTCACTGTGATTGGAAAGTCTGTGGCATTTCCTGTGCTGCATGCTTTAGCTGATGGACAGGTGAAGTGTTGACATGGTCAACTTCCATTCAAGAGCTCATGTTACTCAAGGTTGGACTTAACAGGTTGGGAAGATGTCTTGCTGACCATCTGCTATCAATCAGCACAGTTGCAGCATGAAAACCAAGAGGGTAGTACAAAGGTAATGCTCTGAGTTTTCAAGCAACATGTTGATATTTATGTCAAGGTTGGCTGTGTAACAGGCAGTATGACACAAACCCAACTGGTAAACAACCTCTTGTTAGCTACATACACAGATAACCTGAAAGTAACCATAGCACCATAACAGAAAGCCCAAATGTCAACAATAATGTTGACACTGGAACCAAGAATAATCAAAAATATAAAACCAGAGAAACCTGGACCAACGACCTGGGGACAACGACATCAACAATTTGTTTCAGGTATATAATATCTGTTGTTGCATTGTTATCTGAAATATTACTAATAAATATGTTTTCTAATTTTTGTAGTTCATTTTCTTTTCTGGCCAAAAAGGTTTTGCAACGTTGAGGGTTTTACAGAAAAGCAGGTTATTGTCTAGTGTTTGCCAGACACTATGCTTAAAGCCAAAATAGTTCTATTTTTGACTTTCTTTTCATACTTGTGACAGCATTGGATATCTGTGTTCTTGCGCGTCAAGATTAGTTTACAGCTGCAGTGCAAGTATAAAAAAACAACTTTGAATTGAACATTTGGGCTCTCATCACATCCCTGATTAAGGACCTGCTTAATAATTAATTGGCTGTGATAACCAACTCTCTGAAGAATTATAATATTTTTAAATTTCCCTCATTTTCCATATTTTAAAACTTCTGCACAACTTACCACATTTTTATCATGGGTGCATAGAGTTCATCAGAATTATGCCCTGACACAGAGTGTGTATTGTGGAATCTTCAAATCATTTCAGTTCAATTCAATTTAATCAATATAGTGCTAAATCATAGCAACAGTTCCCTTAAACTGCTTTATATTATAAGGTAAAAACCCTACAATAATGCAAAGAAAGCCTCACCAATCAGATAAACCCCTATGAATAAGCACTTTGTGACAGTGGAAAGGAAAAACTCCCTTTTGACAGGAAGAAACCGCCAGCAGAACCAGGCTCAGGGAGGGCCAGGCAGCTGTCACAGGGAGACACCAATCCCCGTGCTACAGATGAATCCTAGTCACAGATTACTGAAGTAACCTGTGAGCAAAAGCAAAATAAGAAATTCCAGTTTACCCTATAAAATGACACTTACATTTGGGTCATGTGATTACATATATGGTCACAGGATTCTTGGAGTTTGTGTTTTGATACTTTAAAGACTGTGAATGGTCAATAACCAAATACCCACTCAATTCTGGTTTACTTTGCATTTTCAAGTGCTAAGGTGCACCTGCCTGAGCTTTCAGACAAACTGAAAGTGAAAATTGTAATAACAACTAGATTACATAACACTAAGATACAAGGTGCAGTTCGTTATTTTGATAATACCGTATCATACAGTTAACTAGCAGCCATATAGCTGAACTTCATCTAAATGGTAGTTTAACCCTTTAAAGCCTCAATCATGAGAGGATTTTTTAAAATAAAGTGTTTATTGATAATTTGATCTGATAATTATTAAAACATTTTAAAAAATAGATATTAATTTGCATACATGAGCTTTAATTTGTACCATATTTGATATATCTATCATTGTTTAGTTTTTTGTATTATGTATTGTGCAAGTTATTTAAGTTTTTTTTTTCAATGGAAAAAAATCACACTGATGATGTAGAAGTCTCAAAAACCGTATCTATCCAATATGATAAACACTAGGTGTTAAGGGGTTAACAGCGTAATCGCGGTGTAGTCTAGAGACTGTAGCTCTGAACTGACGGGGGTGGGCGTCAAATACGTAAAGAGACTAAGTCTTAGTTGATAAGATAAGTGTAATTACCTGACGAATGACTGATAAACTGTGCTGATTTTATGATTCCCGTCCAAAGGTTTAAATAAGGATCTGATTTTATACAACATGATACTCAAATTGTCTCTTTCAGAGAGAAAAAAGTCCAGGCTGGGACTGTACCTTTAAAGTAAACAAAAAAGGAGCATGCTGAAGACTCAGAAGGAGCTTCGATCCCTGCATCATCTGCAGTAAGTTAAAAACGATCACACTAAATCTTTCGGTGTTTCTTTTCTTGGTTTCAGTCTCTCTGGGCGGCTGGCAGTCAGATTTGTCCAGGTTACCATGTCATGCACTGTAGCCCACTTTTGAATTTGTCATCATTAATGTTTGTCCAAAAAATGTGTCGCTCCACTGTGGCCTTTCTCAAGTGTCTCCTTCAAATTCTTTTTAATGCTCTTCACTGGCCTCTGGCCACGACTGCAGGGAGCATTGTCATTTTGCTAAAGGTGGAGGCGATATAGGGAGGCGGTGTGTGTGTGTGTGTGTGTGTGTGTGTGTGTGTGTGTGTGTGTGTGTGTGTGTGTGTGTGTGTGTGTGTGTGTGTGCGCGGAGGGTGAGGGGGGCATGACGCTGCAGCAGTGGCAGCTGGCGGCCCAGCTTGCAGGGGCCATCTCTTCACAATGGAGAGCCTTCCCTCGGGGGCCAGTGATTTAGGACAGGGCTCTCTGGACAGGCCCCTGAAGAGGGGAAGAGAGGACACTGGCTTTGGAGAAACACACTCGCCCTCTCTCTCTTTCTTTCCACCTCTACCTCCCCTCCTTTTTTGTGCCTTGTCCTCTAAAGCTTCCCTGCTGGTTCCTGTACAACCCCCCCCCCCCCACACACACACACACACACACACACATACACTCTTGACACAATCCCATCATCCCACCATGGCTAAGCTCTCTCCTGGGACGAACAGGCAGGCCTCTGGACAGGGAGCATTCCTGAGGTGTAGCACACTAATGTTCACTGGACACAATAGGGGACGACAACAGGTGCGTGTGGATCCTCTGTCATCCAGCGGCAGCTGAGAGATAGGAACACGGGGCTATTATGGCACCATTATCCACTGCTGCTCTACCGGTGGGCTGTCGGAGCTCTTTTCTCCAACAAAAACAAGGCTTTTTATGTGTAACCTGGTCTTGTACCCACCCAGCTCCAACAAGCCTCTCTTTCATCCTACTACCCCAGCTAGCACCTGCCACCCTGACACTCTCCAAAAAAGCCTAACAGCCACTTAACCATATTCAGTTCACTCGAACCCCAGCTGCAAAAAAACCTAAGCTCACTTGTTTAAAACATCTACCACTTCACTCTGGAGCTGCAAAAATTGTCCAGACAGCCATCTCTGTACACCACCCAACTCCCCCTCTCTCTGCTCCCTCCCTCCTACATCCCTCTGAATTATGTTATGTCTCAAATGAGCAGTCATATAGCAGATTGTTTGGTGCACCCACTTGATATAACTGGTGACAATGCCTCTAACAAAACGAGTGTCCTGAGGGGATAGGCAGTATTTGGTTACTGCATCCCTGATCTCTGCCCCATTGTGGTGGGCTCTGGGTCCCATAGAAGGTTGAAAGGGGGTTTGAGGAGGGGGACATGTGCACATATGTGAGCCCACAATGCAGGTGCCTACATCTGTTCATTTCTGGGCAGATGCTCGTGGTTGTAGAGATAGAGAGGGAGAGAGTGAGAGAGGGAGGGGAGATGGACTTCCTCCATTTACTCTCTCATCATTCACACTGGTGATTAAGCTTAAATGGAACAAAATAAGAGTAGACCTAAGAATGAAAAATGATGTGTTGCACCCCTTCTTGGGGAAAAAGAGAACTTTCAATGTTTGAATTTCATATACAACGCTGCTCAGATTGTTCTGGGTCTGTCTTTATGTTTTGACCCAGGCACCAGTTCAGGGAATACTCAATGCTGTAGCATAAAACAGTATTTGATCATGCTTTGAGCTTTCTGGCAGCCATTTTTTGCTTTAAAATAGCAATTCCACCAGCAACAGTTGCCTCCTAATCCCATCAGAAAGGTGAAAAATGAAAGGAAGACAAGACCACGGCCATGCAATAAATTCTGTGAGGCTGGTCTTTCTTAGTATAAAATGCTACCAACAAAGCTAGCATGTATTTGAACAGGTAATATATACAAAGTTCACAAATAGCATGATGTGATTGCTAACTAGCACTGAACACCAAGTGCAGCTCTTGATTGATTTTGCAGATATTTGGTAAAAAAAAAAAAAAAAAAAAAAAATTCTGACAAATGAAACTGATCATGTGATCTTAAATCTAGGTGAAATTTAAGGGCATGTAGTATTTTACACTTTAATATTAATAACCATTGTTAATAAAGGGAAAAATAATTAGTTACTGTCAGCAAAGAATACATGTGTTCATCTTTACTAATATGTTAATAATTGGCTTGTAAACTTTCTAAACCCTTCACTTGGCATCACTGTAAAGCGGCAACTGATGTAAAAAAATAATAATAATTTAAATGGTCTATAAGTGTCATTTGATTTGATATTATAAAGTTGCAAATGATGTTTGCAATAGCAGATTATCAGTCATTTCAAATGATAGGTTCACCCCTGCTGTTAAGTGTTTAATGACTCTATCAAACAGTAAATAGTTCTCTTTCCAAACATGAACAAAACAGTCCATGTCGACTTGTTCCACTGCATCACAAATAAAAGCGGGTGGAATGAGGCAAAGGTTCAATTCAGGGTAACACAACAGGTCAAAAGCCAAAAATGGCATTAACATTTGGCAATCATTAACAAACACGTGATGTAGTATATAAAATGCTAGGCGTGCAACAATAGTTGTAGGACAACAGACGACTGGAGAAATCTTTCCTGGTCTAATGAGACTTGACTTCTGCTGTGACATTCAAATGGTACGGTCAGAATTTGGCATAAACAACATGAAAGCATAGCTCCATCCTGCGTTGTATCAATGATTCAGGCTGCTGGGAGCAGTGGTGTCTATCATGTGGTGGATATTTTCTTACCAAACTGCCAGACCATGTCCATCCCTTTATGACTACAGTGTACATGTCTTCTGACGGCTGCAAACGTTGCCAGTCAACCATGTCACCATGTCACAAAGCTCAAATCATCTTAAAGTGGTTTCTTGAACGTGAAAATGAGTTGACAGTATTCAAACAGGCTCTGCAGTCACCAGGTCTCAAT
Source organism: Rhamphochromis longiceps (assembly GCF_057381845.1). NCBI lineage: Eukaryota > Metazoa > Chordata > Actinopteri > Cichliformes > Cichlidae > Rhamphochromis > Rhamphochromis longiceps. The sequence goes on from NC_140562.1 coordinate 9,332,246, forward strand.
CCAACAGATCAACACTGGGATTTGGGTGGAACGGGAGATTTACATGACAGATGTGCAGCTGACGAATCTGCAGCAACTGTGTGATGTTATCATGTCAGCATGGACCAAATTCTCTGAGGAATATTTCAAGCAGCTTGTTGACTTTAGGCCTCAAAGAGTTTAGGCAGTTGTGGAGGCCAAAGGGGTGCAGCCCAGCAGCAACAGGGTCTAGCTGATGAAGTGGCCACTAAGTACACTGTCTATCTCCCTTCTTTTATGATACTCTGAAAGTGCGTATTGTTTCATAACACTTAGAGTATAATTTGCATTTTCCAGTTGTTACTCACTCTAAATTCAGAAGAATTGGGTGGGAAATTGCACTATATAAGTCACAAAGTCACATGAAGCCACTTAAATATAATTCACCCTATTTTCTTATTCACTACACTCCCATGTCAAACCACATTAAACCAAAAGCAGAGTTATAATCTATTTAAAAAGGTCTTACTTGCTTTTACCCATTAAGTGCCTTTAATTTTATTTTTTAACCCTACATCCATGTATGTATCCTCTTGACTGTGTATGTTTTGTCTGTTTGTTATTTATTCCTGCTGTCCAGGTGGTATTTATATTTTATTCCTGCACGGTTGGTGTGGAGCACCCATAATTTTGTTGTACATGTACAATAACAACAAAGCCCAATTTTACTCTATTCTACTATTCTGGTTGCTGTTGCACAGAAAATATTATAAAAACAGGCTAAACTTTAATTCACTTTTCTATGTAAATTTTATCATTTTATCAATAACCTTTGACAACTATAAGTTTATATTTATTAAAGGTTTGTGATTGTTCAATCCTTCCCCTACTCGTCATTACGGTAGGACCGTGGGTGTGGGCATTAACATGAGTATATGTTTTGGGTAAACGTGTGGCGCACGGCATCAGTTGTGGATTTATCGATTTTATTCTTAGGGACCCGCGTGTGTTGTTGTGCGTCACCCCAGGGTGCGCAGCAGATGTGTTTTTATAAACACTGGCACGCGACTGGCCACGTACAGCTCGCTCTTTACCTCCCCCTTAGGTCCCCTATGCCTACACAAACACACTTGCAGGCGCGTCTCCGGGCCTCCCACGTAATTACTGCCGCACTCTTCCCATAAACGTAAACTCAGCACGTCTCCACCAACAGCAAAGTATGCAAATGAGACAGCAGGCCGGACAGGGAGCCTCGAAGCGCCGTGGGAAGCCGTGAGGAGCCTCGCGGAACCCCGACAGGCCCTGGGGAAACGCGGGTCTGGCCTGTGGCCCCCTTTTCGAGCAGCTGGCCACAGTAATCTGATCTGGACACAAAGGAGCCTGTTGATCTCTGCGTCTGAGCAGGTAGAACAAGCGGACCTGAGAGAAGGCAGTCCAAGTCTCCTCTGAAATCCCAAGTCTCCAAAGAGCCTTAAAATGGTCCGAACTGTTTAGCAAAACTAAATTCTGATGGGATGGTCTTCCAAATAGAATATAAAACACTGGTAAAGTCACACAAAGGAATTGTATTTCTCCATATTGTTGCTAAGGTGTTTTTTCCCCGTAAGCTATTACGCCTGGAGGAGGAATGCGTAATAGCATCGCTCACGAACGTGCCCATTCAAAACCTGCCATTTCCTTTAGGCTTTCAGCGCTTACACGGGTGGCCTCTATCCCCTCATCCTCCTCCTTCTCCTCCTTAGCGCCCCCCTCCCCTCTCCTCTCAGCTGCATCCAGCAAGAGAACATTGATTCTGCACCTTTTCCTTTTCATTCGGGGGATTGAACCACCAACCATAGCAGCATCATGTGTGCATCTTTGACTCCAGGTGAAGTCTGCAGTCATATTTTCTGCACTGATGAGATATTACTGTAAATAATCAGTTGATCATCACACAGCATTACCCTCCCTTCTCCCCTTCCCCGATCACCGCCTCTTATGATCGATATCGTGTGATGCTCGCTGTGTTTACGTTCCCACGAGTGACCATGTGGTGTCTCCTCTTCTGGGACCAAGAAAGGGAAAAAAATCTCCTGCTTCCCCCTCGCCATATGGCCCCGGAGGGCCCATACCGTTACAGGTCCTTATACATGCTTCCAGTTGAGTGTAGATGGAGCCCAGTGGACAGAGGCACATAGAGATGTGCGCTTCAGGCCGGAGAAGGGAGGGAGGGAAGCAGGGAAATAAACGTCGTTTTCTGGATATGCAGGGGAGGGGGAAGTTAGTGGCAGATGGCTTGTAAGGGTCTGTCCGCGTCTGAAGGCGTGTCGTGGTCCTTCACTGAAGACCCCCTTCCTCCTTCCCCCCTGCATTCACAATCAATGGAAATTAAAGCGCAGAGAATGGATGAATAGTCAGACCCCGAGTCACCCTTTTTTGTTTGACGCAGCTACTGGTGGGCAGGAGTTAAACTACAGCAGCCCCCTACAGTAGCACTTTGGTTAAACAGCCAGCACCATCTTTTCGATGGACAGTGTCCTAATTGTGTTCTCTGTTTTTTCTGTTTTATTTTTGGTTGTTGGGGCGGGGGGGGGGGGGGGGGGGGGGGGTCTACTTTTCTGGTTTTGAGTGTAGAGTGTAGAAACTCAACACTTCACTCCAGGTGAAGTGCAGCACAGCGGCCAAGGTATTAACAGTAAATAGCCCTTCAGTTAAAGTTTCTGATAACGGACATTATGGGGGTTCAATATAGCCTGAAAACGTGTCTGTGTAATTTTACCATGTCGGTACCAAAAGTTAAAGGTATTGCACCCAGATGCACCCTCCAATCCCCTCCCCCAAGGACGGATGAAGTCTCCCCTATCCCTGAGTGTAATTGATTTTCTTGTCTCAACCGGCTTAATTGTGATGGTCATGGTTCAGCCGGAGTTTACTTTGAGAAAGAGTCGAGAGTTGAGGTTTATCAATAGAGGAGGACTTTTTGTTTGATTGTTGCCCATGAAATAATACGTAACACTGTTATGTGACGTATGAAGTGAAGGTAATTGTGGGGGAACGTAACACTTTTTCATGGGGGAGGGCTCCTCTGACAGCCGGTGTGTAGGACGGACCGTGGCAGCAGGTAACGAAGTCGGAGAGAGGCGCCAGAAAACAATAGTCGTGACGTACATATCTCAACACAGTGACGCAATGTACGTGCGCTAGCCCGCGCGTGCAGTTCCAGTAGACCCCATTATACAGCAGAAAAATCACACATCTAATGAACAACCTAATTAAGCAACACCCCTCACCACACCCCCCGTCCTCCCACTCCTTATTCATATGCGCACCACATAAGATTTTGGACGAAGCACAGTTTTCCCTTTTCATACTAGGATATATATATATATATATATATATATATATATATATATATATATATATATATATATATACTTAATGACAAATGAAGTCTGTGTGTGAGCGTGTGTACGCGCCCAGGGAGAGTATTGTGTGTTAGATGTGTGCGCGCACGCTCAGCCAAGTGAGGCGTACACGCGCTGTTATTGAGGAGAAGAGAGCAGGTGCTGGTCGAATTACCATACAGCTGAGGGGGGAGAGAGAGAGAGCAAACTTATTCCTCCACCACACACAACAACAAAAGTTCCCCCTTATGTTGGCCACGCGAGCGACTACGGTGCGCGCGCGCCTCTGTGCACGCACACACACTGCCACCTATAAGCACCCAAACACGGTCTCTTTTTTTCATCCTAGTGTGAAGAAAGAGAAGAAGGCGAGAGCAAAGTAGAAAAGCAGGAGTCCAGCCCCTCATGTCGTTTACCTCATTGCGCAGCTCTGCCAAGGAATGTTTTCTTCAGTCTTTTCAGTCAATTCAAAGCATCAAATTCTTCCCACAGATACAAATACCAAAATTTAGAGCGTGTGTGTATGCTGAGAAAGAAGGGGAGAAGGAAGAGAAAAGGGGGGAGGTGGGCTGAAAAACAATTAACTGAGTCAGAGTTTGACCAGGAAACGCTTTTTCTTTCTTTTTGGGGGAGATTTTTGAATCAGCTTCACACTGTTAATTGGCACTGCATCCAAAACATCTTAGGACGCCCACAACAAAGGAGCTGGTGCAGTGATGCAACAGCTGGATGGATCAATTCAGCCGCATGTCGTCCACAGCGCAGGGGGAAATCTGGCAGCTGTACGATGCTGAAAACTTTTAAAAGGTGTATAGAACATATCCATATTACCGCTTTAACACCTTTAGTTTGTTTTTCATATATAGGAGAGGGTCTGTGATGTCAAAAGACCAACAACCAAAAGTCAGCCCAATTCTTTTTCTTCTTCTTATGTCTTCTTAACCGCTTGAATGTTAAGTTTTCCTGTTTAGTGTTAGCAGAAAACATGTATTAATTAATCTTGTCTCCCGTCTTGTCCTGTGTAGGAGTCTTACAGAAGTTTTCACTTCTTAAATACTTCCACACAACCTTATTTGAGCTCGGGTATTAACACTGTATGAGAGGTTACAGGAGGAATAAGGAGGATGGTGGTGGGGTACTTGTATGGGATCCCATTGTAGAGAGCCAAGCCAGATTGGGAGGTGTAGTCGGGCAGCAGGAGGAGGGGGTCCATTTGCATGCTATTACCATAGCATGTGTCAGGCCGTATATAACAGGCTGCAGGCGGCCTTGGCTGTAGACAGACGCACAGTTCACAGTGAGGAAAGACATCAGGCAGTAGAAAGAAGCATGTTGGACCAGTGACAAATCTGTCCTTGGGTTAGACCAAGACCTTCACACACAAAACAAAAAAAGCTTCGCCCTAACATTCTTGCTGTAACAAACAAGGAACACTTCGCTTTTTCCTCTTTACGCACTGGATTATAACTGAACTTCGAGGACTGCTTTTCTTTTTCAACACAGCGCAGAAGTTTACTCCATTTGTTTTGTGATTTTATTTTTTAAGGTTTGGGATTTATCCTTTGTCTTTTTGTGCCTCGGGACATGAGTGAAAACGGCGTGGCTGATATCCACAGCAGTTGATGAGAAAACCCTGTGAGGCGACAGAAACGTGCTCAATGTATCTTCCTCAGACGGACTGAACAGGAGGAGGCACCCTGACGACAAGCCCAAGACTTTTTACTCTATTTATTTACTATTTATTATGTATTTATTTAATATGGGGCGCGTCATCCTGCTGACTCTTGCCGTCATGTCCATGTTGCTGTGCCAGGTAAGCTTCTAAATCAAACATTTTCCCTCCAAACAATGAACCATCACCCTCCCCCTGCCTCCCCTACCCTCCCATCACAACACGCACTCTCACACAAGCGGTACTGTGTGTGCACTTGATGATAATAAGCCGCTTTCCTCCGCAGGGGTTTTGCTCGGGAGTTTTTGAGCTGAAGTTGCAGGAGTTTCTGAACAAGAAGGGAGTACAAGGCAACAAAAACTGCTGTAAAGGAGGTCTGGCTTCGTCTTTCCAGCAGCAGTGCGAGTGTAAGACCTTCTTCAGGATCTGTCTCAAGCACTATCAACCCAACGCTTCCCCAGAGCCCCCGTGCACCTACGGCGGCGCTGTGACACCCGTCCTCGGCTCCAATTCATTCCAGGTCCCAGATGCCATCCCGGAGAGTTCGTTCACCAACCCCATCAGGATTAACTTCGGCTTCACGTGGCCGGTAAATACAACCATTCATGTAGAGTAGGAGTTAAGGCTGAGAAATCGCGCCAATTCTTGTAAATGCGTGCGTGAAAAGAGCACCTTTTCCCCTGCGCACAACTTGAAGGCTCAGAGAGCACACAAAGTTTACAGGTATTTAGTTTCATCGGATCAGGTTAGGCAGTTTGCATTCAGCACATTGAGTGTATGGCACAATCGCCTCGGGCCTTTACTTGATGTTATCGCCACATCTCCGCTGGCCACCTGTCTCATGAAGCCATTTGTGTTCCCAGGGGACCTTCTCGCTGATCATTGAAGCATTACACGCCGATTCCAAAGACGACCTCTCCACGGGTAGGAACTAAATCTCACATTTCAGTGTTGTTGTTGTTTTCACATTTACACACTTTCTCCTCCTCATCTTGTACTTCTACATGCACATTTCAGAGAACCCAGACCGGGTTATCAGCACCATGACCACCCAGAGGCATCTGACTGTGGGAGAGGAATGGTCCCAGGACCTGCACACCGGGGGAAGGACCGAACTCAAGTACTCCTATCGATTCGTGTGCGATGAGCACTACTACGGGGACGGCTGTTCAGTGTTCTGCCGGCCGAGAGATGACGCCTTCGGCCACTTCACCTGTGGAGAGCGCGGGGAGATTGTGTGCGACGCCGGGTGGAAGGGGCAGTACTGCACTGAACGTGAGCTGCAGAGATTTTTCCCGTTATAGAATAAAATATTTAGATTAGACGAGAGACAAAAAAACACAGAAAGGAAAAGAAGTTAGAGGTAAAGAAATCCGTTTAAAAGGAAATCGTTTAAAAAGGATAGATTTAAAACCAATTTGAATGTTTTTTTAGTGAAGGTAAAGTTCAAAAAGTTTTTATTTCCATGTATCTATAGTCAAGTTCTCTGAGTGCCGTTAGAAGGCAATTTAGGGCGTAAACACCACGAGCACCCCCTCCTCTCTCCTACCCCCCACCCCCCCCCCCCACCCCACCCCACCCCACACACACACACACACACATACATACACATACACACACACGACCACTTGATTTATTCTAAGGAAAGTTTTTGAGAATAATCTCACGCGTGCCATAAATTTACATGCTACCTTCCGATTCGTTACTCTCGAAGTGGGCCGGTCGGTGATTGGCTGAGTTGGGGGAGGTATTGTTTGAAGTGGGCAGCTGCCGGCAGAGAGGAGACAATGGAGCAGCTGTCGCGCACTGGCAACACACTCGCCAGCTGTCCACTCTTATCTACCCCAATCCGAGACATTAAGGGGAGTATGTGTGTGTATGTGTGTGTGTACACACACAGAATGAATAAAAGAGTTCTGACCCGCAGTGAAGAAGAAAAAAAAGAGGGTGGTGGGCTGAGGGCCTCTGTGTGTGTGAGTGCGTGTGTGCACTCTGGGGCACACACGCATGCACACACTCCCTCCTTTGTCTCTGCACTATGTTAAGCAGAAAAATCTTCCATGATGACAAGCTAATGGGTTCAGAATCCACTGCTTTACTTCATTTTAATTACTTTCTTTGGATTTTTTAATCTTTAAAAGCAAATCTTAAAAACAAGTTGCCTCAATGTTTCTAAAAAGCATACTCTTGTTTTCCTGTACAGCGATTTGTCTGCCAGGATGTGATGAAGAGCATGGGTTCTGCGAGAAACCCGGGGAGTGCAAGTAAGTTTTCTCCACAAGTTCACTGGGGCATTAATTAATTAGTGGATTGCGTGAAGTAATGTGAGTGGAGTGACCGGTGTTCCCTCCTAATTGGACAACAACAGGTGCAGAGTGGGATTCAAAGGGCGCTACTGCGATGAGTGCATTCGTTATCCGGGCTGCCTCCATGGGACCTGCCAGCAGCCCTGGCAGTGCAACTGCCAGGAGGGCTGGGGTGGACTCTTCTGCAACCAAGGTAAGGAAAGAGTCTGGGAAGTAGGGACAGAGAGAGAAGTGGTTTTGTTGGATGAAGGAAGCCACAACACGTAGGGTACAGCAACGATTGCTTAGACGTTTTCCAGATATCTAGGCTGCATCACAATTTTAAAAAACAAACAAATAAAAAAAACTATTTGAAATGTATTTGAAACAAAAATCTGGTTATGTGCAGCTTAGACTTAGATTTCATGAACAGGAAGATAACAAATTAATGCTTAAACAACTTACAAATGCCCTGCTTATTTGGTGGAAAGGTGACAAAATGTGGACAACTTGTTCTTGAAGGCAAGTTTTCCATCACTGGTTTGTCATTTATTCAAACCACAAACTTGGTTTCAAACAAGCCAGTAAAAAGGTAGACTGAAGCGAAAGAGCATCAACACTCCAGTAACAGAGCAGCAGTTGTTTCAGCAAAGACAGGAGGCAAGGAAACAAAAAACCACTGGCAGAAGAGAAACAGTCAAGTGTGCCTGAGGACAAAAGCGCATACTGTCGCCGCTGCTGCTGTCCCGCCATGTGTTATGCTCTGGCTAATCCACATGTGCTGCTGTGTTTTTTCCAGATCTCAACTACTGCACTCACCACAAGCCCTGCATGAATGGAGCCACTTGTAGCAACACTGGCCAGGGCAGCTACACCTGTTCCTGCAGGCCTGGCTTCACTGGGGCCAGCTGTGAGATTCGGGTCAACGAATGTGCTGGAAACCCCTGCCGCAATGGAGGAAGTTGCACTGTGAGTGCTCGTGGGTCTTCTTAAATGAACTTGGAATAAGAATAGAGACATCTTGTTAACTGCGGCTCAGCACCAGTGATGCCTGAATGCATCAGCCTTCATTCCTTCTCATCTATCTTTTCTGTTTTCGATCATTCTTCAATTATATTAAACCTAAAAAAAATCAAGACATACAGCATGCAGCAAGCTGGAAATGCTGCAGATGCAGCACCACACAGATCTTGATGTCAAGTCTGTTCTATTTTTTCCCACAGGATTTGGAAAACACATATACCTGCACTTGCCCTCACGGTTTCTATGGCAACAACTGCGAGCTAAGCGCCATGACGTGTGCTGATGGGCCTTGCTCCAATGGAGGCCGCTGTACTGACAACCCTGACGGAGGCTACTTCTGCCAGTGCCCCACGGGGTATGCAGGGTTCAACTGTGAGAAGAAGATTGACCACTGCACCTCCAGCCCCTGCTCCAATGGTAAGTACAAACAGAATAAGGGTTTGGTCTTTGAGATGCTCAGTCTGCACGAACTGAACACTCATTCATTCATGACTTCATCTCTATTCTCAGGTGCACGCTGTGTGGATCTCGTGAACTCCTACTTGTGTCAGTGTCCAGACGGCTTCACCGGCCAGAACTGTGACCACACTGGTGATGAGTGTTCTTCGTATCCTTGCCAGAATGGTGGCACGTGCCAGGAAGGTCCTGATGGCTACACCTGCACTTGTCCCCCGGGATACACGGGTCGCAACTGCAGCTCCCCGATCAGCCGCTGCGAGCACAACCCCTGCCACAACGGTGCCACCTGCCACGAGAGAAACAACCGTTATGTCTGTGCCTGTGCTCATGGATACGGTGGCAGAAACTGTCAGTTCTTGCTTCCAGAGCACGCTGCCATCCGGGGGTCAGAAGTTCCCTGGATGGCCATTGGTTCCGGGGTGGTGCTGGTGCTGCTGCTGTTGGCAGGCTCTGCTGTTCTGGTTGGCTTTTTGCAATCAAAAGTCCAGCATGTCGGCCAAGTAGAAACTGTAGGCGAAGCAGAGACAATAAATAACCTTACTAACAACTGTCACCGTAGTGACAGGGACCTGGCCATCAGTGTGATGCCGATGCCAGGTGTCAAAAACATCAACAAGAAGATGGACTTCTGCAGCGGGGACCCTGATGAAGGATCTCCACCAGGGAGGAGCAGCTACAAGAGCCGCCATCTGCCTGCAGATTACAAGCTCGTACACGAGGTCAACTACGAGCAGGCGGCCAAGGAGGCCATGCTGGAGGCGGCCTGCGAGGACAAGGACTCATTTGAGTTTGAGGAGAAGCGCAGCAAACGTTTAAAAAGGTAAATAACTGACGCTATAAACGTCTGTCAAACACAAAATCAGACTGTGGATGTCCACAAATCTAACGTGTTTTCTCACCTTCCTACAGCGATGCATCAGAAAAGAAAGCCCCAGAAATGTCTGCATGTGCGGACACCAAGTACAAATCTGTGTTTGTGATGTCAGAGGAGAAGGACGAATGTATAATTGCAACTGAGGTGAGTTCTACTTTGTTGACCCTTAGCCAGAGATACGATTTCTGCGGTCATTTGGAATTTAAAAGAACAAAAACTAAAATTTTCTGTCTTTTTGGTGTGTTTCCCCAGGTGTAAGAAGCCACCAATGGGCTGCCCGTTGTTCATTTACTCTATAGGAGAGTTTTTATGCTCCTTCAGATGCTGCTCTAAACCTAGGGGGAGGTGTCCCGCCTTGAGACTGCTGCTGATACGTTTAACTGATATTCAGAGTGAGCTGGTTCTCTACTGGAAACTAAGCGCAGGCAGTGGCGGCCTGTGGGATTAGAACTGGCAGGGTAAAAAAAAAAGTTTACAGTTCAAAGTAAACTGCTTCTTAGCTTTCTGTTCTGCCTGTTAACAGGGAGTGGGGTTTTTGTAAAAAATAAGAAAAAAAGAAGAAGAAAAAAAAGAAAATATAAATGAACGCTGTCCCGTAGCGATGATATACGAGTTTTGTTTTGCAACATTTGCACCCAGGCCTTTTCTCTAACCCACACGCCGTTGCTGAGCGCAGGAACTGCATCAAACGGTGGATGTTTGGCCATACTGGCCTGTTCTTCACAAGGCTGTTCTCGTGGGCTGTGCGCCCATCACTGCACCTGTGAAGACTGTATGTATACTTGATCACTGTGTTAACTGAAGTGCATTTTCTTCCCTAAGCCCTCCAAACCATTTTATGACATAGTATTGTTCAGTTCTTTTCTTCTTTGGGATATGAAAACTTTGTGTCGATTAAAAGAAAAAGAAAGTTGCTTTTTGATACTGATTTTGTAAAATAAATAAAGAAAAAAAACAAGTTATGATTTAAAATTATGATTTAATTTAAGTTAATTTAATGATTTTGTGTTATTTTTATTTTGTATTATATACTTGTGATGTTTGTTATGATTATTTAAGTTGCTTTTTTTAATGATATTTGCAAAGGCACTTCAGGTCAATGGGATGGTTTTTCTTTGTTTTGTTTTTTTAAGAAAATGTTATTTAAGAGGGATTGTACTGTACAAATTGTTATGTTACCCTTTCCTTTACCGTATTTGAATGAAGGAATTAGCCAAGACTATTTTTCCAAATAAATATTGCTAAATGTGAACATTTGATTGCGTCCAACTTTTGTTTTGTCCATCTGCAAGCACTCTGAAAAACACTTCTTTAGGGGTCTGTGAGCAAAGTTAATCAGTAACATCTGTTGTCTTCCCCTTGCGACCCCATAGTGGGCTTTTCTATGCCGACACTGTTGGCTACTGCCAGAAGTTGAAAGTGTCTCCCTGGAAATGAGAGAGGGGGCCCTATTCATAAAAAACAATACCCCTACGCTAGATTTACCACTCCTGTTTCTCCTCCTAAAGACCAAGTCAGGTAATTCACGGCTCTGAAATTCACCTACTGGACCACTTTAGGTTTGGTTTTCAAACCTTGACTTCCTGTTGCCAGAGAAAAAGCTATTAAAAAACAAACAAACAGCAAAGTTCGGTCACATCTGAACATAAAAGTCATACAGTATAAAATCAGTTCCTCGGAGTTCTCTTTCTTAATTGCCCCACAAAGATACAGATTGTGTTTGGACACAAATAACTGTAAATCATCAGGGCGGTAGAGTTTGTCCTTTGGAGGGGTTTATAAACCCACGGCCTTATGGGAACAGACTTCAGCAGACAATGATGGAATTGACAATGGGGCACACAAAAGGCCACCCTTGGGAGAACCTGCGTGTCCCTCGGCATGCTGGGAGAAAGAGAGTAACAGGAACAGATGTTGTTGAGTAACAGATGCCTTCTGGCCAGAGTTCAGCCACAACCAGCCAGACCTTCAAAGGAGCAGCAGTAAAAGGAAAAAAAAAACGATTATCTATGGGCCTTCAAGAAACAACAGCTTTTGCATTGTCTTCCTTTCTGATAAATTTGTTGGGATTTTTGAGAAATGGGCAACACAAGAGAGAACCTAAGAGGACTTTTGTGCACAGTGAGGAATACAAAGACACTACAGCACTCAATCAGCAGCCTGAGAAATTCAATGTTTTCATATTTAGCTTCAGCTATGTAAAACTCACAGAGCAAGAGTGATAAAGCCTTATAAAAAAGAAACAATTTAAACTAAAAACACGTTTTTAAACTGAGCAACCACAGTGATACACCAGTGTCTTTCTGAAGACATACTTATTATTATTTTATCCCCTGCTGAATATGTAAATTTGCCCACTTCCAAAGACATGAAAAGTCTCTAACTTTTATGACAGTTTCATTTTAATGGAGAGAGACAGAATATCGACCACAACCCCCCAAAACGCATTACATAAAAGCTTTAAATAGATTTTCTATAAACTGACGTCTTGAGATTGGCAGCTCCATAGTCTTAATGTGATTCTTCTTTAGCCACTCCTTTGTTGCTTTGGGTCATTGTTATGGTTGAAGACTCATCCACAACCCACCTTCAGTGTTCTGACTGAGAGAAGGAGCTTCTCATCCAAGACCTTATGGCACATGGCCCCATCCATTGGCTCTTTGATACTGTGAAGTCATCCTGTGTCCTTAGCAGAAAAATAGCCCCACTTCTTCCAGTTTCATGCTTAATGGTGGGGATGGTGTTTTTTTGGATCATACTCAGCATTCCTCTCCACCACAAACACAGCTGGTCCAGTTAACACTAAAGAGCATGATCTTGGTTTTAGTGGACCAGAACACTTTCTCCCAAGTCTTCTCTGAATCATTTACGTTTTCACAGTCTTAAGACAGCCATGGTCACTTCTTGAGCAGCAGACCTTGTGAGTGCTGCAAGATTTAAATCTTTTATGGTGCAGTGTGTTACCAGTGGTGTTGTTAGACTGTGGTCCTGTTGTCAGATCACTAACAAGCCAAACCACGCCATGTGGTTTTGGGCTGATCCACCACCTTTGCCATGATCATTCTCACGTAGCATGGAACTGAAAGCAACTAACAGTCATTTTTTTCCTTCCCAAATCATTGCTTCAACAATTTTCACCTTCGCACAAAGCATGCTGACGCTCATTTAGCCCTGTACAGGTCTACAGTCTTGTCCCTGACATCATCTGACAGCTTTTTGGTCTTGCCCATGGTGGTGGACTGGAAGAAACTGACTCTGTAGACAGGTGTGTTTTATACACATAAAGAGCTGAAAACAGGGGTGCCTATAATTAATGGTTTAATTGCAATCCCTGCACACAGGCAATCTGTGGGACCCATTATTCCGGCTTGGTTGTAAGGAATCAAATACTTTTTTCACTCGATAACATGCAAATCAGTGAATATCTTTTCTGTAATGTGTTTTCTCCCCTAAATTTTTGGTTGATATTCAGTCTCTCTCCATTAAAATAAAATGACCTTAAGAATTAAAGACTTACAAAATTACAAACTCTGAAAACGAATCTCAGATTTGAGGACAAAAACCGATATGGCCATCAGTGAATGCACTGTTATTAGCTGATATACTTACATTTGATAAAAGGTTCACGGTTGCTTTATTTATACGCAAAGGTAAATTTGCTTTACAGAAAAATTATAGCAATTTGGCATCCCTTCACAACCTTTTTGTATCCCTAAAAACAGGCTTTTCACCTCATTTCCAGCGCTTCTGGAGTTGAGCTGTGCGACATAATGACAATAAATATATAGTTGTGATCAGAGGTTTATATACACACACCATGGGAATGAAAGTCATGGTAGTTTAAGATTTTTAATGATTTCTTAGAACTGTTGTTTTTCCTGAAATTACTGTACAGCACACATCTTTAATGACTTTAATAAAGAATAATTCAGTGCAGAAGTTTGAATTTATTTGGGATTCTCTCTAAAGGTAGGGTCAAAAGTATCCATACAAGCTCAAATATGTACAGACACCCCAACTAATATTTAGTAAAATGTCATTTCACTGAAAAGGATTCAACTGTATGAAGTTCTTTGAGTGCTCAGATAGAATAGAAAAGCACTAATAGAACAAGACCAGTTACCATTTGCCTGCTTCATTCATGTGTTTTTGTTCCTGTTGGAACACTCGGCTGTGGTGTTTCAAAGTTCATAAACACCAAATAAATACCAACTGATAAAACATAATCTGTCAAGTGTAACAGTTGTAGGATTTTTTTCATGCTATGAGGGTGGGTTTAAGCAAAAGCACAATTCTATATTTTGCTTCCAACGAGTCAGACTTTCTTGCAGTTTTAAATTTGCGTTGAGCAGAAGTTCACTAGACCTTGTGGAGATCTTTCAAAATGTTCTTCTTTGGACATTGGCTGATTATGCACCTGATCATTTTTAGAGAACTGCATTTTTGCGTTATCTTATGGAACAAATTTGAAATATATTTATATTGAAATATATATGAAGGATGTCCCGACAGGGAAAATTGACTCTTCAGCCACTTCTGTTCAGCTCCGATAAAATCCATGCAGGGAGGGGTGGGACGTTGTTTTTTGATGGGTACACCATGTGGCCAATCACGAATCAAAGAAAGCAAGCGGTACAGGCCAAGTACACCGAGCGATAGAGAAACAAGGAGCCGGATTTAAGTCCAAGCATGTCGGGTGAAAGGGAAGAAATGAGCGAAAACAGAAAAGGAGCACCAACTGGCTCCATTTTAGTGATATTAGAAACTAAAGATGAGTGTAAATTTGTAAAATGAAAATATGCTTCAGAGCGGGGTCAACAAGAAGAAACTTGCACAGATGTTTAAGAACCATTCACCAGTCTGTGCAGCCTGAGGAGAGTTTACCCTCTCTCCTCCAGCTGCCATCCACTGGCCCTGGAAAAGTGTCCTGTTCGACTCTGCAGCATCCACCTTCTTTCAAAAAACTTCTGAAAAATCAAACCAAGACATGTACATTTATTCCAAAACAAATGACCCCAGACAAACGTGTTGACGAGGAGCTGGCTGACATGACGTTTAGTTATTTACTTGTTAAGGACAAAAGATTTCAAAGTTTTGTCCAGGGCTTAAGCTCCATGTATTCTTCGAAGCAGCAGTAAGTGCATAAAAATACATCACAATGAATAAAGCAAGCAAGCAATTCACAGTTGCTAAATTAGGCTAAAACTGAAGATACAGAGTGATACTCAATGAAGAGCCAGGACACCATCGTCCCATTCCACCATCGAGGGGGGTCACACAAAATACCAAGAGATAACTGTGCTTTCACAATAATGGCCTCTAATGATCTCAGCACCTGAATGTACAATGTCTGATCAGGGACAGTTTATAAATATATTAAATATATGTCTTTATATATTCTTTAACGTTAATAGTTTATCACAAACTGATTTTTAATTTCACATGATTGTTGGGTTTTTCTCTGTATCTATGAAGCGCCTTGAGGTGACTTTTGTTGTGATTTGGCGCTATATAAATAAAATTGAATTGAATTAATTGGAGATTTGAATGGAAGAAGAGTTTTGCATCTACGGGTTGTATGATTTACACTGTGTGATGAGCAGTGCTGGATGGGTAAAAATACCAACATCAAACGGCAGCTTTGATGCCTCGTGTTTCAAAGAGAACTGAGGGCGTGTGCAAAATAAGAATTGTATATCTATATTTGCCCACAAGACATGCGCAGATACAAACACGCATTTAGGGTTAAAAAAAAAGAAGGAGTTAAAAAAAAGTTATTTTTAAGAAATTGAGATCCACAAAGAGCAGCTGGCCCAGAGCCATAGAAGACTTTTTATTTGGAGAAAGAAATCTTTGAAATCACTCATTTTTAAAATTCAATTAATTCATCGAGTACGACATCTAAGTTCTCAGAAAAAGTTAAAATCATGCCTTTAGTCTTTTTATACATAAAAGATGTAGTTTTACAATGACAAGTAACTTTTTTTTTTTATAAAATGACTTTTTCTTCTTCTGACATATTTAGCTTCTGTTAAAGAAATAATGTAGAAAAAACAATTATCATCCCTCTCAATAAAACGAAAGTACAGAAAACAAAAAAGGCATAACACAGTACGATACAATGCGCTGACATGGCTTCAAAGCACACATAATACAGTACTGTACAAGGGTCCGCCTCAGACAAAATGCACCAAAACCACTTTCACTGCTGAGGATTGATCAAACCTCAGAAACAGCTCAATACTGCTTATTTACCAAACCCAGACCACAGCGTGGTGTTGGCATCTATCAAATGAGGTAAAGATTTCCAAAAAAGCACCAATGTTTTGGCGTTAACATTTATACACACTAATATATATATATATATATATATATATATATATATATATATATATATATATACACACATATATAAATGTATATAGCTTATAACCAACAGGCAGTTGGAGGAGTTTCAGTCCAGCATCTCTTCTTCTATCCACAACACTGGAGAAACTATGTACTGAGTCTGCAAATTCACTTGCAATGTTCAGAAGCCAATGAACACATGCTGCCAGGACTGTTCTGTGTAAATAAGCAGTCATTTTACACATTTATGTGGGACATTTCATGTCAATATTTATAGTGAAGCCTAGGCAGAAAGGATCCAAATCTGTATCTTTCCTGGATTCACTTTTTTAAAAGACGTCTACATTAAAGAGATTTTTTTAAATGTCAAATTATCTAATCACTTGCAAAGTTCTCAAGCTCAAAATGTCTCACTTTTGAGAGGTTCACTTATAAAATCATGTCAATTAGAAGGCTCTTACAAAGCTTAAGTAAACTACTGAATATCATATAATGCTTCAGCTAACAAACATTGAGGAAAATGAGCAAAAAGCAGGAACACATAAGGTCTTTTTATGTACCTTTAAGGTACTGAAAAAGAAAACAAAAACAATCTCGGGCCAAATATTTTAGGGGACAGCAACATTAGGTCTAAGTAACATGATGTGCAAACTTAACTGTGCATAGAGATCAAATCCTAATAAATATTAATGTGATAATTAATATTATCACTAGTTCGACTTGGTCAAAACTTGAAGGGGTGATTGTACAGTTTTATGATTAATTTAGTCTTACTAAAACATCAAAGGTTGTTTGTTTTTTTTTGTTTTTTTTATAGTGCTGTAAGAAAAGCTTTTATTTTTTTAAGCAACAAACACTTCCCATTTATTATCAACCAGAGCCCCAAAAGACAAACAAAACCAAACACTTAATAAAAATCCTGATAATGGTCACTGATTTGTCATTGATATTCATCCAAGTTTAACTTCCTCTGAATGGCTCTTTCGCTTTTAGGTTGTTTTTTTTCTGCCTTATTTTTGCATCAAAGAATCACATGAGCGACAAATAACAAACTGAGCGTTATAGTGATGTACAGGAATTTTACACATAAGTACTTTAGCAAGCTTTTAAAAAGTATATGGATCTATCTTAGCTTTAGTTTTCACTGTTTCTTCGTTTGATGTAGCTTAAAAGATGTGAAGCATAATGCCTGTCTTTGGACCACCGAGGTAATTGTAGGTGTGTGTGTGTGTGTGTGCGTGTCTGTGTGTAAAACATGCTGAAATGTTTAGCAAACATTTCAAATGAGTAACTAGTGTCCCTCTGAGCCATCGGGGGCTCGTTCTGGTTCGAGGTATATGATCCTGGTGCCGACCGGTGGCGCCTGTGGAAAATGTTACAAAGCGGTCTGATGGATGATGGTCAATTTCATTCACACTGCTGTGCATCATACAACCCGCCTCTTCCTCCCTCCCCCATTCCCTGCTGTATTCTCACTCTTCTCGGACTATTTTCCTTCTTCCTCGATTCATTCATCAGCACGCTTCTTTGTCATCAAAGGTTGCTCCTGAATAGTGCCGGGCTCCATTCACATTCAATTCAATTAACTCAGTAAGTGTATTCTTTTTTTTCAAGTTTAAATACGCAAAACTCAAAACCGGGTGAAAAAAAGAGGCGCTGAGGGTGTTTTGAAAGTAAAAGGCAAGCAAAATGTTTTGCTAAAGAGAATGCGCCCATGTGTTACTCCTGAGAACTGATGTGAGAACCATAAACTTCAGCTGCTGAACAACACGTAATCAACACTTAATTCTTTATATTTAAATCAACATCAGTGCTCTTAAATTGTTTAAATTATTATTTTTTCTATTATTGTCCAACTTGATCTAAAGTAATGCACTAAACCAAACCATAAATGTAGAAGTTACAGGTAAAAAATTATTCTATATAAAACTATATAGAAAGTCAGTGTTGGCTTTGATGAAAAAAAACAAAACAAAAACATTACCACCACAAAAGGTAGTTAAACAGTAGAGAAAGAAGTGATAATTCTCTGAATATTGCTTGCAAATAACTTTAACTGTTCCTTGCAAGAACTGTTATACATGCTAGCATAGCTAAATGTGGCTAATGCTATCATTAGCTTTTAATATTAAACAATAGCTAATAGCTAAAAATAGCTAATGGAATTGTGAAAACTTTTAAATGATCATTTAAAACAAATAAGAAAAAAAGACGAAACTGAGACTGTATTTATCTGTTAGCTTCTATGCTAAAGTGCTAGCTAAACCTCTACTAGCCGTCTGCATTGGGTTAGCTTCTCCTACTCTGTGCTCACATGTAGCACATTCACTGTTTTCTAACAATTTACTACTCAAATTTTCCCTTTTCTGTAATATTGACTTTATAGTGACACATTTAAATACTAAATTAAAAAAAACCCCTCAAGCACTTTTCCAATCTGCTGCTTCAAAGATTCTACGTATAGAATCATCCTCATTGGACAACCACATTGGGTTATGGTTACATGCTTATGTTTTGGTAATTTGCATGAACTGACACAAACTTCATTTAAATGAATTGAAAGTGAATGAAACCTGGTAAACTCACCGACCGACCTATCCTTCCCTGTTTCCCTAACTTGCATCTCCTTAAAACTCCACTCCCACCCTCACCTCCACTTAGAAAAAAAAAAAGAAACGCTACAACTTTCCTTAGCCTCACCCACTCCCAAACCCTGTTCAGTTTTCCTAACCTCTTTGGTGACTCTCTGGTCTTTTCAAAACAGGGCTCCTACACAAGTCTCAGTTATTACACAAAAGAAGAAACATGGCTATTCAACAAGGCATGATTATCGTGACATTGCTCTATAAGCTTATGGTTAGTCCTCACAGGAACTGATGTGACAACACGAATTACAGCTACGACTAGGTCAAACAGGTTTCTAGAAAATGACTTTTTTTCCAGCCAGATTTTCCCATAATATCTGTGCTATTCAAAAATACCCGTAAGAGTACTTTTTTTTTTTTTTTCTTAAAAGGCGTTCCAGTCCTGTGTAGGAGCCCTGACTGAAAATGGTATTAAGCTAAAATGGCGCTCTTTCCATCAGAACAAAAGATCAACAAGGCTGTTAGGAGCAAATTGTTGATTCAAGGAATGGGATCATAACCCCCCCCCCCCCCCCCCCCTTCCTTCCCCCCTCTCTCTAGGTGGAGGAAGCTCCGTGGCTCTGCATGTTGGCCATACTGCCAACCATGCCAGCCGCGCCAGCCATACCTGAGTGCCCTCCCATAGCTGGAGGGCTGTGCTTGGTAGGTGAGGTCATGTCGGCTCCACGCCCCTGGCCTTGACCTGGGGTCTGCGGGGCGTGGTGGGCGTGCTGCAGGGCATGGCGCTCCAGCAAGGTACGGTGAGTAAAGGCCCGGTGGCACACGTTGCACTGGAAGGTGCGCTCGGCACGGTGGGTGCGCATGTGCACATTTAGCGAGCTTTTCTGGGTGAAACGCTTGCCGCACATGGTGCACTGGAAGGCCCTGACACCAGTGTGCACCACCATGTGTTTGAGGAGGTAGTCCCGCAGGGAGAAGGAGCGCCAGCAGATGGAGCACTGATGAGGTTTCTGACCTGTGGAGCCAGGCATGTGCAGAAGCACGCTTATAAAACCATCCCCAAGAACAGTCTTGCCAATACAAGTGAATCATTTTCTGTTTGCCTTTTGTTCATATAAAAATACTTATTTTACAGTTCTTTTAATACGATACAAAGAATTCTGGGATAGAAACATGTCTATTCATTCGAGAGATTATCCTGAAATACAAGTCTCTACCTTTATGCTGACCTCAATGGCAGGTGATAATGAGGTGAATGCTGGAATACTGCATACGTAACTATGCAATTAATCTTTGTCCTCTTCACACTTGTGTAACATACATGCAGCTGATCAATTACTGTGACATGAACGTACCGGAGTGGATGAACATGTGCTTGCTGTAGTTCTTCCTGGAACGTAAAGATTTGCCACAGTGCGTGCAGTCGAACGAGGTCTCAGATCCCTGGGAGGAAGGTGAGGGCCCTGCGGAGCAGGAAGAGGTGGAGGGTGGCGGAGCTGGGGTCATCGGTGCTGGGGGTGGAGCCTGCTGACTGGGCTCTGTCCCCGCCATGGTGTCAATCCCACCCATGGGCCCGCCCACATAGAACGGAGCTGGCTGCGACTGGCTCACTGGGTACTGGAACAGAAGCTGTGAAGGAACATGATACAGACAATTTGCTCTGGATGAACATTTCCGAACACAATCGATAATATTTAGAACTAATTAACTACATATACCCCTAATAAAAACAATAGCTGGTGCATTTCAGTAATGACCACCATCCTACCAAGTGTGGCAGGACAAAAGCAGATCTAAACAAAATAACAGCAGGTTTTACACACGTGCTTCTCTCTGGACACCGTGCACGAGAGAGGAATAGTCAGCTGAAACAGAATCAGTGTTGATTTGCCCAGCAGAACTCAGGTAAAGCACAGGATCTGACTACTATCTAACCCACAAAAAGGTTAGATAGTGTGAATGCGCATTTTTTTCTTATTTGTTTATTTCTCCTTTTTAAAACCTCTGTAAGTCACGTTTGCACGACTCATTTGAAACTACTCCTCCCCAGATATTGCACCTTGGAAGCTCCACTCCTATACACATATGCAATAAATCCATCTTCAAAAATATCCGTGTCCACGCCTTCCAGCCACAAAACACACCATGCCTCTTTGGAAAACACACAGTCATTTTTTAAATGCCTAAAGAGAGCGTTGTGCTAGCACAGACCATCAGTAAATATGGTACAAATCGTTTGACAGGTGTGCGTTTCCATTTGCCAATTTAAGGAGCTGACATGTGACTGAACCCATCATCATCAGAATTTTGAGAAGGCCTGATTTGAGCATATATATGTAGAAATGGTATGTTACAGTCTGGTATGTTATGCTGTTTCATTTTCTTTTTTACTTTTTTTGTTGCATTCTTGAAAAAAAATAATAAAAAAATCATTGTCTATGCAGGCCATTTCTGCATTTTCATTTTCAAAGTCAGCACACCCGTCAATCAAAGTGTGTAGGCTGAAGCTTGAAAAAGATATACAGCCCATCACACTAAATTGAAGCTTTTATTTGTGTTTCTGTTGTTCTGTGTTGGTTGAGTATGTGTGTGTGTTTTTTCTTAGTGCTGCATTGCGTTAAAATGTACTCTCCGTCAATCATCTCACTTCCTGCCTCAATGCAAACATCATTTAATAAGATTAGTGCTTCACATTTAAGGCGCTTCAATTTTCACAATTCAATTATTTTGTAACTTTTGCAATTGCAATCATGTATTTATATATGAAATGTGGAGGAGCAATTATTATTTTCATTAACAATTAAGTTGCTCATTATTTCCTCATTTAACTGCATAATTGTTTACTCAGAAAACGGTGAACAGATTCATTCTAGGTTTGCACTCATTTTGTTTTTAGTTCTAACATACATACAAAAGGTGTTTCATTAGAATCAAGAATAAAAACATTTATACATTTTTTCTGAATACATGCACATTCCAGTGAAAATGAAAGGTGCACTCAGGGCTTAATTCGTGATGTTAGTAAGGTAAGGCTTAACAACTTGCACATATAAAACATGTTCCCCACTAGAGAGTATAACACAGTTTTTAAAAATGCTGTAAATAAAACAATTAGTGCATGTCCAGCCAATTTTAAGCTGAAACTCTGACCACAACCTGCTCTTGACCAGGTTATGAGTTCAGCATAAGTTGCCATAAAAAAAGCCACTTTGGTGATACAGAAAGCTCTGACTTTGAGCTCGACAGAGCTCACTAATCCATTAATCTTACTTCCCAGTACACCCCTCGTGAATTTGACTGAAGCACTGACCTGGTTGTTGATGGCCTGGGTGGTTGGAGGTGGAGTCAGTGGTTTATTGACCCTTCCTCTGGGGTTAAAAGCCATGGCTTGAGGGGGCTCACTCTGGGGCCAAAAACTCTCTGAAAACACGCCCTGCTCATCATAGAAATCCTGAAACACAAAAACAAACATAGATTTAAAAAAACAAAACAAAACTAAAACAAACAAAAGAACAAGCTAAAAAAAAGACTATTTAACATGAGAAATTTTGCTTGTTTTGCCATCAGTTCAAGGGTCGGATGGTTCACATCTCTGCAGCTCTGCAGACAGCACATATCATCAAAGGAATGTAAAAGCAAACCTAAAATTAGACTTTTGGTCATCTATACGGGCATATAGCTCAACTAAAAGACATTCCTTTATGCCATTGGTTTGAAGGAAACAAGATTATCTTTTTCATGTAACACACATTATGCAACTAAAAAAGACTTTCTGTGTAGGCAAACTACATCCCTCATTACCTAAATATACAGCCAGTTTTCTTTATATTGTTTATAAGTCTACCATGTTACAGCTGCAGGCGAGCAGATGCTGACACGATATCGTACATTACAGTCCAACCAGTCATAGAATGACTGTCAGCAGCAGTTTCACTGAAAGTAGTTAGACCTGGCTGGGAAGATGATCCACCTCAATGTAAAGAAGCACGAAATGCCAACATGAGTCATACCAGTAGTAACTTTCTGTTTGTCTGAGAGGCTGATCGAGTTTCACATGCTACTTAGGTGGTCTGGTATCTTCTTATCTGTGTTGATACATGTTGTGTGATGATGCAATAGTGTCATGCATTACAGTTTCCAGTAACTAGTGCCAAATGTTTAAACCAGTAATGTCAATGCTGGGATTTCAATAATTTGCACTTGCAGCCCATAATTTCATTGTACATGTGAGTACTATTCTAGTCTGTTTGTCCCGGCCATGATTTTCTTAAAGTGGAAAATACCCAAACTGTTGTTACTAAATCTGAGTAATAATAATAGAAATAACATAGTGGAATATATGTTTTGATTTTACGAGAGTCAGACATGTGTATGGATTTGGGGTAGACTGAACAGAAGAGCATCCAGAGCTGTTAACAACCTGGGTGCATCCTGTAACGGTACCATAGCACACACAGTGAGGGTAACACGGTAGACAGAGAAGTCAAACATTAACACTACTTCTAGTAAAAGGAAGTGAAGAACTGCACTAGCACTAGTACTGCTAACCTACTTAAAACAGACAGTCTTACACATACTGGAAGTTCTTCAAGAAACTCCACTGCACAGGCTTTATTTACGTCCTTGCAGAGAACAGGCCCATCTGCAGATTTTTATCACTGAATTTGAGATATCGGACCAAGATGACCTTTGAATATATTGGATATATAGTTGATTTTTCTTAAAAATGTGGGATCAGACATCATTTACAACTGATGACTAGCAATAACACCTCCAGGTGGCGTGTGGCCGACTGAAGCATTTTTGCACGCATTCTAGGGCTGTGGCCAAATATTCTACTATTCAGATATTTGTTCATTGGGTATGCATGTATATCTCAGCTTGCTAACCACATCTATCACACTCACTGCAGTTATCGTCATGCTTTGGTTCCCGCTATTGTTGCAGAAATTTAAGCACTTTCCATACTCATATTTTTATCCTCCTGCTTTGCAACAACATCTTGCTCGAATGGAACAGGAACAGCTCTCTCGCTCTGCTCTGTTCACTGGGTGAGCAAGCAGGGAGCGTTCAGAGTGGCAGGGAGCAGCGGTGCACTGTGCAAGAGGAAAAAAGTAGGAGAGCTTCTCCAGATTCAAACTTTCTCTCTGAACGCTCATCTTACATGTAAACATGGCTACAATCACAGCAGAGCAATTGCCTTTTAACCGTCATAGACATGAGGAGGACAAATAAGAAAAATAATGTCTGCAGGGATGAAAGCAAGAGCCCGTTTCACACATTGCTCAAAGACAAGATTATATTATTCAAGCAATGTTGGGTTAAGTGACGATCACATGCTGTGACTTTGACTAAACTGAGTAGATGATTTTATCTCCAAACGTGACAATCTGCAGCAAAACTGACAAGCAGGGCTGAATCTTTCTGACTGTGTGGCAGATGTTCCTTGTGTAGACTGCAGGGTACAGCAGGCTGCGGCATAAATCTGCTCCACCACGTTTTCCCGTCTACTTATTTCAGGACTTCTGGCACAAATGCTGAGTTTGAATGTACTACAATAAGGCCTTTCTAAGCCAAAACGGAAGATAATGTACCTAAATATTTCTCTAAAAAAATCAAAGACCATCACTTCACAACTGCAATATGTGTAATACTCTGAATGCCATGCTTCTCCTTGCATAGTAGATAAATTATTGAAACATTCAGCGCAGGTGAGCTGGGTTGTTTTTTTTTCTTCATTTTAGTTTTTTTTATTCACTTCTGAGTTAACATACCTGTCCAAAGCTTGCCATGGATTCCTGGGAGCCCTCCTGCTCTTGATCTCGTCTCCCATCCTCCAAGGCATAGACAGTCCCATCTGCATCCTGTACACTTTCATCCTTCACCACTACTCCCTCTCCTCCCAGCACCTAGGGAGAAAAAAAGACAGGTCCATTTCAATTTCAAGTAGTAAAGAAATACCTTTAGATCAGTATTGGAGCTAAAAAGCAACAAAAAGTCTATAAGAGCAACCAATGCCCCAGCTACAGCCCCTTCAAGCAGGTTCTGATAAGTTGAATAACCTACAGTCAATATGCAGAAGTCCATAGATTATCAACAAGGCAATTACTGCTGAAGTTTAGGCGAGAGATCCAACTGTGAAAAGTGCAGAAACATCTCAGCGATATACGCCAATGCAGTGTGAGAAGAGGGAAAAGCATAAAAAGAAAGAAAACGAAAACGTTGCAGCTCTGCATGCCTGAAAACTGTAACCATAGCAACCATTCCCCTTATCCCCCTACCTGGAGTCTTAGCGGCTGCCTCTGCTTGCGGCTGTGGCTCGCCCCCCTGTCTCTATCTCCATCTCTTCCCCTGTCTCTCCCATCCAAGTCCTCCTCTTCGCTGTATCGGTCTATCCCCACAAGGTCATCAGAGAGGTCAGTTGTGTTGCCGCGGAGGCTGTCCCTGCCAATGCTGTCCACACTGGCCACACCGGAGCTGCAGCCCGCTGAGAGGTTCCCTGTGCTACTTGTGCTGGCTCCATTGGCTGTCTGTGCCAACAGGTCTCGGAGCTTGTACCTTACGTCCTGAGTACAGCTTGAGCTCTGCTTCATGAGGACTGCACCTCCCCCGGTGCCCATCGCGTCACCACCACACATGGCACCGGGGCCCATGTCTCCAAGTGCCATCAGGCTTACAGTGTTAGCTTGATCCATTGGGCCTGGGCCGCTATCACTGACGCTAACGTTGGCACCCCCTAACCCACCGGCCATGTTACCACCTCCACATTCAGCCATGAAATTAGAGAAGTTGGCGTAACCCCCACCCCCACTAACAGAACAGCTTCCACTGCTGCCACTCTCTCTCCCTTTCCCCCCGCCACGCTCCTCTTGTTTAGGGAGGACCCCTCCAAGCATTCCTCCTCCAGCAGCAGCAGCTGCGGCGGCCGCTGCTGCTGCACTTGCTGCCCCTGCCGCTGCCTTCCTCTGAGAGATGATCTGAGTGCACTCATCAATGACCGTCTTAATTTGCAGGATGCTGGCAGCAGTGAGGATGCACAGGGCCTGTGACTGCAGCACTACCAGCGAGCCACTGTACATGAAGTCTACAAGCTGCTTCACGGTTTCAGCGGGCACCAGCGGCGGAACAGAGATTTCAGAATGACCGAGCAGCAACTTGTCCTGGAAGAAGGGGCTACCGGCTGCCAGAACGCAGGCGTGAGCACGCAGGGAGGCATCATGTATTCGCACGGTCACATCGCAGAAGAGGCCCTCACGCCGTTGTGTGCGAAGGGCTTCCAGCACTGATTGGCTGGAGTTGTGGAGGTGGATGTAGTGCACGGTCTCTGTGCCGGACACCATGGCAGGAGGAGGCGAGTCACTGGGAACCGGATGGGAGTGGGGGTGGGGGAGGGGGGGTAGGTGTCTGGGGTTTTGCGTCAGCTTGAGGGATAAGGAGGACAGGGAGGGAAATGGATACAGTGCATGGGCCACGGTGGGGCCGTGTCCTCTCAAACAGTCATGAGTCTGATGAATGTTTACAAACTGCTTCTCTGATATGCCTAAAGGTATGAGGAGCTGCCTTCGATGTCCTGAGTGTGGGCAATGTCAAGTGGCTGTTTCCACCAGAACGTTAACCTCTGTTAAAACCTGCTGAAATAAACCATAACAAAAACAATTATACACTAAGCACTTATAAAGTTTTCAGTAGTGCAAAAACACTACTGTGTTTATATATACATATATACATAATATATGTATGTCAAAAATGTTAATTTATTCAATTGCAACTCAAATATAAAAAATACAGAACTTGTCTTTACATTAGATTAATCAAAATTAACATTCTTTGTTTGGGGGTTGAACAAAGAGGAACCTGAATTGTTTTCCTAAAAGTCGTTGAATGGAATGCCCCTTTTTCTTATTTTCTAAAACCTTTGCAGATAGTAATAAGAATTTCATGATTTAAAATAAATCATTCACAAATTATACTAATAATCCTCAACTCTACCCCTTAATTATATTGTTCTCAGTGACTCGTTTCGTGTTGGAACTAGTTAATCCAGCCGTAACGAAAGGTGGCTGAGTAACAATTGAGCAGCTAATAATCCATCATCAAATTAGTCGCGTGCATCATCTGGCACACCTGTTTTGGTCAACCGACAGCACGTGCCGTGCGCGAGTCCAATGGTTCCCCGGGTCAGTATATGTGGTTATCTTGCACAGTAGGTGGCCG
Organism: Rhamphochromis longiceps; assembly: GCF_057381845.1. Lineage (NCBI taxonomy): Eukaryota > Metazoa > Chordata > Actinopteri > Cichliformes > Cichlidae > Rhamphochromis > Rhamphochromis longiceps. The sequence continues at coordinate 9,359,047 of NC_140562.1, forward strand.
GTAATGCAACATCAGAGTTAATTACACCGTTGATTGAGCTAAACAGGCGCAGGAATAGCGAGGCAAAATGGGTGGATAATTAATAGCACTTGTTACCTAAATGTGTAACTAATAGCTCGATTAAATTGATGACTGACCAGCTAACGTTCCCTCCAGCTACAAGCGAGCAGGTTAAGAGCGGCGAGCTAACGTTAACTACCGTTAGCTGTTGATATTAGCCGCTCGAGTCTCACACGGAAATCTGCACAATTTTATACATGCAAAAAAAGCTTCGACGCCCAATAAAACACAAAAGTGGAGCACTGACTATAACAGCAACTGGCAACGTTTCTAGCATAACATATAAGCAGCAATCAAATCTCGCCCCCACGCGCAAATAGAATGCTAACCTGGCTAGTTTACTAGCTTGCGTTAGCTAGCGAAAAATTAGTAAAGTTAGCATGTCAGCAGCTAACGGGCTACCACCCTTTTCTGCACAAAGCTTCTTAAGGCTATACCTACGTGTTTTACTGTGACACTGTCATTGCATGCTATTTAATCACGACTACTTACAATGAAAAATACAGTGACAGTTCGGTTCTTGGTAGTTTCAGGCAGATGGATGCAGCAGGAAGCCCTCAAATAACGTACCCAACCTGATGAGAGCTGGTAACAAACACACATGCACGCAGTTGCACACACACGCATATACACACATACAGAAAGGGATATGGAGTTTCTCTTGTATAACGCAAGCTACACGAGCGGCAACTGCTAATGTACATGCACCACTTCTATGGTATTAATTATAGGCTTGTGCATCTAAAAACGTAGGACAAATACCTGCAGACAAAGTCTAGATACAAGAGGATCTTCAACATACCTGTACACGCCTAAATAGCTTCGAGGAAATGCAAACACTCAATTGTTTAAACTCTTTAATTCTTCCCAAGCTTGTCATATGGCAAAAGAGGAAACTAATGCAAAATTTTAAATGAATTATATTCGGCAAGCACAACAATAGCAACAATATAATACAGACAAATATACAAATCACAGGAGCATAGATTTTCAAGTTAACTTTTATAGTAAGTTGTTTAAATATTGCGATTTCTTACGGTTTCTATGAGCATGTATCTGAGGGCATTTGTACAACAAGAATTCCACTTACCTGACTTAATCCCAGTAAGAAAGGCAACATGCTTGTTGAAGTTGGTGGGGCAAGATTCTTAGATCAGCCTTAATGCAGTGCTGCATGCTCAAGAATGTTCGTCATGCAGTAAATGCTTGCATGAAATGGGAGAAAAAAAGGTCAGTATCTGAACTTTTCTCTGGGTTTAAAAGCCATGTGGGTACCAGGTTCCAGTTGAAAAGTCCTAACCCTTCCCAATCACATTACATTGGCCTTGATGACAATGAGGTCAAGGAAAGGTGTAAAGGAGAGTTTATATAAAACAGAACAGCCAGTGGGACAATAGTTCAGCCCCCACCACCACCTAATCATGAGTGGCAAACTTGAATACAAAATGATGATATAATGTAATAAATATGTGCTATATATTAGACATATAATCCAAAAATTGTGGTGTGAAAAAAACCCATTCACAAATACTCATAGGTTGTGAGACACCTTAAAAATGCTATAGATGACAGATAAAAGGTCAGCGATAGATTGTCTCCATGTAGCGCATTGTTTTGAACTTGTCTGTACCCTTCCTGATTTTTGCCCATGATATCTATAAACCATCACAAGTTATCTGATGTAAAGGAACTCTTTGTGCCTTTTTAAAATAAACAAACCATGATTCTGAAAAGCAAACTATAGAATTCCATGAGAAAGTGGTGGTATTATTAAATATCTAGAATAGAATAGAATTCAACTTCATTGTCATTGCACATGTCACAGGTACAAGGCAACGAAATGCAGTTTGCATCCATCCAGAAGTGCTTTAGCCATGATATAGATATATTACAAATATATATTAGCAATAATATAGATATGTGAGTATATTACAGAAATGGGTCTATTATGGTATGTTATAATGTACACGGTATGAAGTATGTTATAAATATGCTATTACTATAAGTATGTACAGGCTGTAGTGAGTACAAGCTATGTACAGGCTATGAACAGGATATAAATATGAAAAACTATACAGAATATGAAATAAATAACTTTACAGAAATCTGAGATATACAGTTATACAGAAATGTGAACTATGCAGATAATAAACAGTTGTAGTTTTAAAATTTATCGTATTGTACAGAATGATTATTTACACAGAATTATACAGTAGTGCAGTTAAGATGTGGATAATTTCTACAGAGGCTATATAAAGTGCTAGTGGTTTTGAGTGGTGGTTCAGTCCATGTTATTATTGTGTGTTTGAGGTTGTCCATTGTGTGTGTAGGTGGTTGTGGGTGTGTGTATGTCCAGTCCATGTGTTAACGTGGGTCAGATGTCAGGAGGCAGAGTTCAGGAGTCTGACAGCTGTGGGGAAGAAGCTGTTCCGGTACCTGGTGGTCTTAGTCCGGAGGCTCCTGTAGCGCCTCCCAGAGGGCATGAGGGTGAAGAGTCCATGTGATGGGTGACTGGGGTCTTTGATGATTTTCCCAGCCCTTTTCAGACACCGCTTCCTGTAGATGTCCTTTATGGCAGGAAGTGGTGCTCCGGCGATGCGCTGGGCAGTTTTCACAACCCTCTGCAACGCCTTCCGGGCCGAGGCAGAGCAGTTCCTGTACCAGACTGTTATACAGTTGGTCAGGATGCTCTCGATGGTGCAACAATAGAAGTTCACCAGGATGTCTGAGGACAGGTGGTTCTTCCTCAGAGTCCTCAAGAAGAAGAGGCGCTGGTGAGCCTTCTTGACCAGCTTGGAGCAGTTGGTTGTCCAGGTGAGATCCTCGGAGATGTGGACTCCCAGGAACTTGAAGCTGCTCACACGCTCCACAGCCGTCCCGTTAATGTAGATGGGTGGATGTGGGTCAGCATTTCTCCTGTAGTCCACGATGAGCTCCTTGGTCTTCTCGGTGTTAAGCAGCAGGTTGTTTGTGTCGCACCACTCAGCCAGACGATCCACCTACTCCCCGTAGGCGGCCTCATCGTTGTCACTGATGAGGCCAATCACCGTGGTGTCATCTGCAAACTTAATGATGGTGTTAGAACCACCGGCAGGTCTGCAGGCATGGGTGAAGAGGGAGTAGAGGAAAGGGCTCATCACACAGCCTTGTGGTACACCAGTGTTCATTGTGATTGTACATGAGCAGTGGTTATCCAGCCGGACATGTTGGGGGCGGTTGGTCAGGAAGTCCAATAACCATTTGTACATGAGGGAACTGATGCCCAGGTCTGTCAGTTTCCTGATGAGTTGTGAGGGGTGGATTGTATTGAATGCTGAACTGAAGTCTATAAACAGCATTCTGGCGTAGGTGTTGTTGTTGTCCAATTGTGAGAGGACAGAGTGCAGTGCGATGGAGACTGCATCCTCTGTGCTCCTGTTCTGGCGGTATGCGAATTGGTGGGGGTCCAGGGTGGGGGGGGGGGGGGGGGGGGGGGGAGACAGGATTTGAAGTGTCTAGTCAACTATCTAGTCAAGATAGTTGATAATTACCAAGCTATGGCACAGGCACAGCCCTTCCTTTGTATCAGATGAATGGTGAACTTAATGCACTTTTTATGTGTCAGCTTGTTACCAACTTCACCATCTGCATTTCCAGTTCTGCCCCGCTTGACAGCTAAAGAATGAGACACAGGTTTTACTCCACAACAAAATATAATTTAATGAATTAGCTTTTTACTGTGTCAATCACAAATCTATAATGATGTTAAAAAAAATAGAGCAAAAGAAAGAAAATGATCCAGTACCCTCCTTTGTGTTGATGTAAGGCATGCAGTCTCCATAGAGCTTTGGACATTGAAGCTACAGGTCATACAGTGAGACACACTGACACTCAGCTACAAATACACACAAAAGCGCTCATTATGTCCACTCTTCTTGGGGCCCAATAAACATTTATTGTTTGCACATACAATGAGTAGAAGTGGTATAAATCACAACACCAAAAGTTTAATAGTTTACGAATAGCAATAGGATGGGCTAACGCTTCTCTGGGGATTTTTCTACCTTGTCCACTCTTGAGGAATAATGGTATGGTGATGCAGGAATATTTGAATATGTGAATTACACTGACAGTTACACAGAAAGGGGTTAGTAGACAAACACGTTGTGTGAGCATGTAGCACACAAAATGAGGGAGATTTTAACAGCCGTGACTCTTGCATTCAAACCTTTGCAACGAGCCCTTTTGGAACTGGTTTTTCTCAACCAAAGGAGCCTGTAAAAACAATCGGCTTCATTCAGCTTCAAGAAGGTCCTTCATATGGGAAGTTACATTGACGTGTTGCTGCTGTAACTTTCATATAAAAAGTGCAGACATTTACTTGTGTCTATGGTGCAAAAATCTTGATGACCTCTGGGATTCAAATTGGCCCGAGCTATATAAATACAATTATATATCTGGCTTCATATAAAAATAAAACTAGTAGTACACAAATATTGCACACCTAAGGGAGTTTAGATTTGTCAGGTTATTGACAAGCTATTGAGGAAAATGTACAAACACGGAAATAATAAACCATCTGGTGCAGTATAAATAAATATTTAGATACTGAGTTTTAATTCTCTGCATGCAGTATATCTCTCTGGCTGTAGGTGGACCAAGTTGGGCACAGGTGGAGTCACGGCTGCCAAGGGGAAATGGATGTAGGCTGTGCGGTGCGTGAAGGTCATGGTGGAGCAGCAGGTAGTTCTTGTGGACAATTGGGACAGAGCTGCTCAGTGTTGCTGGGCATCCAGCTCCCTCTGGCGGCAGCCCACAGCAGTGATGAGGGCAGCTCCCTTACCGCTGCCGTCCTCAGACAGCAGGAAGTTGACATCACATTTGGGGGCGAGTTCCTTCACAGTTTGTTGGAAGATCCGAGAAAAACTGAAGAAAAGAGAGCAAGAGGAAACTGTGGTTATGAGGCAGCTTGCTACTGAACTTGAAATGACAGTTGCTTTCCAGCATAGGTGACAGACATACATATTATTCAAACTTTACAACTAGAAGCAGCACAGAGTTGTGTGAGGAGGTTCATTCGGGCCTATCGAGAGGGTGTGGACTTGGAGGTAAAAGAGGTCCTCTGGATTTTTATTGGTGCAGTTATCTCCTAATTTGTAACCCCAGTTACAAGAGTCCATCAGTAGTCCCCTCGACAAACAACCAAATGAAGATGTTAGCCTTGAGGTACTTTTTCAGAAAATTATCTTTTATATAAAAAACTGGTATAGTTGTAATTTGTCCTCACAAAGAATCACAAGTGGTAGCAGATCAAAGTGTTTTAAGGCTAAGAGATGTAGACAGATTGTACATTTAGTTGATTTATAACATACTAATACTTGGCTATTTATGGGTTGTAATATGTTTATTACAGTTTCTGCTGTTTTTATTCTGGACATCTGCAAACGTACAATTTGCTTTATCTTTTCAATGTCTAACATGCATTATTTAATGTCAAAAAAGACCAGTATATTTGTTGACTATAGGTCCTTCAGCACTTTTTGAATGTTTTTCCATCCTAGTGACTGAATAAATAATTCAGTGCTACTGTAAGGCCAGTGAGTTTGGTAATCTTGGGTAATTCTTTGCAGACTGATGAAATACAGTAACATTTTAAAATGAACGGGTCTCCTTTCACACAAACATGCCCTCTATTGTGTTCCTATCCCAGCTCTTACTGTGGGTGCAGCTTGTAGAGTGTGCCATCCACACCCACTGTAACATCCAGGTGGTCCAGTCTTCTGTTCTCACGGATCTTGTCCACCACTGCAGCCATTCCAGCTCCGCACAGTTGAGCTGCTCGGCGGGACACTGTGCCGCACACCTCCTTGACGATAATACTGTCATCACAGGTGCTGTCGAGCCCCAGCTGCTGCAGGATCGCTCTGACCTGCAGCAAGGCCAGACGATCGCTGTGGAGAGAGGTGGGAGGGGGGAGAGTCAGAGGTCAGCCAACAGCAGGAGAGTCATTGGATACCTCACAGCTGTTCCCAGAGACTAAGGTAGGCTTAAACAGCACATAAGCTCAAGTGCTCACATCCCCCTTCCTTCATCATTCCTAGGTGTGGTGATTCATTAAAAACTGCTTTTTGCTGAATACTTCAGCTTAATCCCATGTTTTCATGCTGGTATACTATTAATTTCCCAGCATTTTGCATGTTTAAGCCGCAGGCTTTATATAAACACAGATACTTTACAGTACTACTAACTCTTTCTAGCTTTCTGGTATTCACCATTTTCTTCTTAACTTCCGTTTTCATTTATTTCGCTACAGTATGAAAATTAGTCTGCATCAGACAAATTACTTTTTTAACCTCTGTATGGTTATGCAGGTATTCTGTAGGGGCAGAACATTAAAAACTGTCCCACACAATAATATTGTAGCTAAAAAACTAAGTACAAACTAAGTGCATTTTTTGTCTGAGGTGTATTATAGACTACTTCTTATGTGCTATTAGCTTTATCTGATATTCTGATCTTCTAAATTCACAAGCTAGATAATATATAATATTCTGTAAAAGTCAGTGGAGCCTATGCCTGCTAGGAGGTGTATAAAGCAAACAGTGTTCTGTGTAAAGTTATATAAGTTATATAATTAAATTTTATACTTTTGTAGTTATTAAATGCAAAATACTTCTGGTGCTAAACTTTTATTTGAATTAACTTGTGATGTTTGATAAGAGTGGTAAATGTAAATGTACCGAACTCACTTTTCTGTCTCCTGGCTTGACATCTGTGCGCAACTTTGAAAACTTTACACATTTGTCAGAATATCCATGTCATAGCATAGATCACCTAGAGCATAACAGGTGGCTGCATTCAGTAACAGTTCTATGAGAGAAGAAACTGATCTTTTTTTATTTAAGCAACTGATCCCTCTAATGTTGAAAATCAGTCCAAACCGGCAGTGGTTGAAGACTGTAACCACAACTTATGTGCTCTTTATCTTCTAATTGAAGAAATTGAATGTTGTGTTTGAATTGAATGCTCAAAATCATAGTTGGGGTGAATTTTACCTTTAAATAGGACAGACTATTTTTTAGACGCCACAATTCTGTAATGTCTGCTCCTGGATAAACAGTTTGTATATAATGATTGTTTGATAGCATTAAAACAGCCCTAACCAATAATTGCAAAAAAAAATAATGTTAGTGTGAAATGATTCACCCACCTTTCTATCTGTGACAGAAACTTTGTCTCAAAGATGCCCCTGGTCTTAAGTGTCTCTGAGATTTGTCCCCGGAACAGGAAGCCACGCTTGGTCAGATCAATCAAAATCTGCCGTACAATCTCACCAAGATACATTCCACTGCACATCTTCTCATATCTGTGATGCAAAAGAATTAACACAGCTGTGTCAGTAAGCTGTAAAGATGCTCTCTTAACTAGAGATACCATTTGTTTTCTTTTTTTCCCTTTAAATATATTTTTCTGTTTGCTCTTTGATCCAGTATTACTGAACAGGCCAAGATGTTGAGGGGAGAGTATAGCACTGTGGCAGGTGTTGCTATTTTGTTATTTGTGAAATAGTTGGGTACTAGCTGCATCCTAACCTTTGTTTGCCTTCGTTGAGTGAGTTCTCATCCACTGCCTGGTCGTATGTTGTCCTGATGTCATCCAGACAGCCATTGTCTCCAAATGCCCCCCACTCCATATTGACACACATCCGACCCTCGGTACCCGGCACTATCTCAATGTTCTTCATTTCTTCCATATAACAAGCATTGCTGCCCGTTCCTGAGTGTATACACAGCCAGGGCTGTTACATCTAAAAAGAACTACCAAATTTATTTTCTAACTGTAGATTAGTATTGGGCTAAGGTGCAAAATAACACAAAAGTAGTTTTGCTTAATAAAATAAATACATAAACATATCTTGCAAGATAATTGTAGAAAAAATATTTTTGTTATAGGTTGTGTGTCACTCACCTGCGATCAGTCCCACCTCACATGTGGGCTCCTCATATGCACAGGTCATCATCGTCCCCACTGTGTCATTCACTATGGCTACCACATCCAGCTCAAACTCCTACAAACATCACAAGAATTATTGTTTACACATCAAAGTACAACAATATTACATGCACGTATAATGCAGTAAGAACTTGTGTATGCTTTCCATGTTATAGACAAATTTCAATTAAAAAAATCTGTCGTGCAAAAAATCAGTTGTGTCCAGAATGCCCAGAATATATTCATTACATTTTTAATTCACATACTCATGATACTGAAGTGTTTACATCCGGTTACTTATATTAATAGCCATATAGATTTTTTTCCCTGCAGTCTAAAGAAAAGCAGGTAGCTGCTGTTGCTTAAGACTTTTCCAAGATGATGTTAAAGCAGCGTTAAGTCCATGTTTTTCACTAAACATTGCTGGATGGTTGTTTTGACAGATGAATCAATATCACACCTGGCAACATCTTAAATGCCACACTGAGCACAATGCGGTTAACCCACACTCCTAGACAGGCGAAACAACAAACTACACAAGCAGTTTCAAAGAGCTGTAAGGTTCAGGAGCTCTGCCAGACCTCTGCTCTTAGCTGCATGTCTTCTGGGTGTTATTGCATGCTATAAGGACAGTAAACAGGTCCAGGCTCGTACCGCTTTACCTGTTAGTTAATGATTTACCTTTGGTTAATACTTACTGGATTCTCCATCTAAAAAAATAAAATTAATATGTGAAACCGAAAAGTGGCAACATGTGGATATTAGGAATTTTCTAGATATAACAGTGACACTCAACTGTATTCATAAAAATGTAATTTATTAGAGAGAGTAATTAGTCATATTTGTTGTTCTGTTGTAGGTTTATACAGTACGAGGTGGGGTTAAGTGCGTTTATGCTGAAACTGCAAAATTGCAGTTCACAGCAAAGATGCCTGTATGCTGGGATTAGCAGCTATGTGGTCATGTGACGTGGATGGTGAGTGAATATATGATGTGCAATCTTCTTTACTACTAAGGATTTACTATAAGGTTTTTAATGAGGTGGTCTGTTAGGTTACATATCCAGATTCTTTCCCTTCCTTATTCTGTAATGTTTTTATGAAACAAAGTTTAAATTATGAGATTTTAAACGACCAAAATAACAAAAGTTCTCTAAATAGTGGGTAGATAAGTGAATATAAAAAAAAAACAGTTAAGCTCTAAAATAGCTGAATTTCATTATTTAAAAGACACTGCTTTGAGGGGCTCATTGAAGGCAAGCATTTATTTGCTCAGAGTGCTGTCAGTCAGAACCTGGACAGCACTTTTAACCCTCGGATGGTCATAGTCAAAAAAGGGACCCTTGTCCCTTTTTTGACTATGACCATCCGAGGGTTAAAGAAGCAACAATATGAGGGACAAACTGTGCCTACATTATACAGGATGCAAAGGTGCAGCTTACACAAAGCCTTTTTTATCTCACCAAATATCCCATGCAAAGACTGCTGTGACAAAACAAATTTCCCACGTGTGGGACTAATAAAGGTTATCTTATCTTATCTTATCTTATTGTTTTGCTGTTCTTTGTAACAATAACCAAGCAGCAGTCAGAGGTATAAAATATACACTTATGTCTATTAAATTTGGGATCATTTTAACAATACTGAATGAAACCATTTTACTGGTTTTAGGGTATTTTAGGTTTTATGTCTTTTAGGGTATATTTTGACTAAATGATGCATATTTTTTAGTAGCAAACTTTTCACAATAATGGCATCTTTGGGCTTTCTGTCAAATCCAGTGGATTAACTAGTGTTCGTGTTGTTGTGACCAAACTGGTCTGTGATTACCTCTTTCCTTTTGATTGCTTCCCGAAGAAGCTCCACTACATCTTCACCCTCACAGTCTGTGGCCTTGAAGCCTTTGGTCCATGTTACAAGGATGCCCTGAAGATAACAAAACAATAAGTAATGATTTAAATTATAATAATGTTTAATTTGACTGAATAACATTTCACAATTCTCTAAACATGACAGAAAAACGACTTATTAACCAAGTATGTGTCCATTACATGTGTACGTTACATTGTACATTATGCTTTGCCTTCTTGGTAATTTGGTTGTAGCTGGATTGAAAGCAACGTAAAGTTTTTGCTTTGAGGAAAAAGGGAACATACTGCATCCAGGCTGGTCTGATGGCAGGGGAACGAAAAAGTGAAACCCAGTGGGAGTCGAGCACTTTTCATTCCCATGTAGTCCAGGAAATCAGAGATGCAGTGCACAATGTGATCAAAAAGCTGGAAAGAGACATCATATAGAAAGAAAAGGTCAGGACTGCTAATGGCTTTTGGTGTTTTTTTTTTTCATGTGAGTTACAAAGATTCTTTATGGCACCAATGCAGGTTTGGATTTGGATAGTTGCATGTTTCAAATGGATTTTGTTGTAGCTAGAAATTAAGATGGAAAAGAGAAGAAATTGCTATAAATGTCTATAAATGTTTAATCTGTTTTCATGGAATAAGCAGTTTTTAAAGACTGAGAATTATTTAAACATGATTATTGTTCCTGTTTCCTGCAACAAATACGCAAAACTGATCGGTACCTCTTCCCCTGTGCCCTGCATGACTTCTATGGGAATGGCATAGATTTTGTTATGCATCTCCACTGATCGTCTTTTCCCACTGCGAATCTTGACCAGAAGCACGCGGAAGTTCGTTCCGCCAAGGTCCAGAGCAAGGAAATCACCATTTTCTGTTAAAAAAAGCCAAAGAAATGAGCATGAGAAGGCACAAAACATATTTCTACAACCACTGAATAAGTTTTATCTGTTGTACTGGTTATAATTTAGAATAAATATTGTTCTCTCTATGGTTAAAAAACTTGAAAATAGCAATTATATTTGACTGCCAGGTACAGAGAATTAGGGACAAAATATAAGGCACAGAATTATTGGCTTTTAAATCTTAAAGTATTTGTCTAAATGTTAACCTTCATGTATTAATTGCCATTAGGCATCACAGATAAGTAGTGCTAGTTTATCAAGGTGAGGCCAACGTTTACTCGTGTGTGCTTCTGTGTCTGGTAATTCACCTATTTTCAGAAAACCTTTTGAAAGAAACACATAGATCTAGGAAACGTCAGCTGTGTCTTCAGTCAGCATAAACTGACCATTTGTACTGTTACTGGTTATTGGATTGTGAAAATCCTTTCATGCAGATCCATAAAGTCCACCTCATACACTAAAAGCAGTGCTTGTGCTGGGTAAACATGTCCAGCTGTTGGGTTTTTAAATATCTGAAGCCTGTTGTTTGACTCCTTGTGCCATGAACTTTACTCAAGCTTTTTGTGTTAGCACAAGCGCTGCTTTCATTATTACCAAAAACCAAACATATAGTGACTGATTGTTTCATGATACATTATGTAGTTTAGTAGTTACTTTGAGATGACATATAGACTCGCTTTAATTATTGATAATGCTGTTTTTATTGTGGTAAATAATGCAACTGTTTGTTTCACCAAACACTGATATTGTATTTTATAAGCACGTAATAATTTTACCTGATGCAATGGTGGCCTTATTACAGGTAATACACTGAGTATAACACATGGTTTCACTATAGACCACACGAAACACTTTAGTATCAAAGGATATTGATATTTCCATCTGCATTACTTTCCTTTGGCCTTCATATATGACATAGACAGGCGTGAATGATTGACTTGGACCTGAGCTAACAAAAAAACGAATCTATGTATGTCTCATTTTAATTACCTGTTCCGTCCGGTGTGCTTCGAACAAAGGTGGGCAACATTTTGACTGTAGCGTCCTTGTGGCTGTCCTTCTTCAGGCCTCTTTCAATCTCCACCTTCATCCTTTTCTTTACCTCTAACAACTGATTTTTGCTCAACCGGAATTCTGCCAAAGTCTGCTGAATGTGGCGCGCCTGCTCAGTTAAACGGTATGCCACTGCTGTCACCATGGCCGCTCCTTTCCCACTCCCGCTTTCGGACAGCAGGAAACGGACATCTGAGTCTGGGACTAAGCGACGCACAGTTTTGTGCAGACGACGGGCATATCTGTTCAGAGAGCAAAAGAATTCCTCGTGAGTCTTCAAGTGAGTATTAGAATGTGTCAAAATCTATTTTTCATCAGAATTATGTATTCAGGCTGCAGAAATATATAAAACACTACACAATTACAGGATAACTGTGACTTAGGATTTTAGGAATTCACAATGCAGCAGATCTGAACTTCCACACAGACCAAAACCTGGAGTTTTTCATTTAGGACTGAATCTGAAGCCACTCAAAGAATTGTCTGGCGTACATCCTTTCTATGCTGCATAGGTCTTTTTGGAGTGCATAATATCCAAACTAAATGTGCGTCTCTGGAAAGCGCCCTTTAGTCCCCATTTTATGGCCTACTCACTGAGGGTGCATCTTGTACAGGGATCCATCAATGCCGACAGTGGTACGAAGCCGCACAACTCCTTTATTCTCTTTTAGGCGACAAAGAATGGCTCCCAGAGTTGCAGATATTAGATTAGCTGAGCGGAAGGATACGATGGTGCACACGTGCTGCACAGCCAGACAGTCTTCATCTGAGGGCTCCACTCCAAGCCTTGTCAGGATTTCCATGCACTTCTTCAGTCCTTCCTTAGTCCTAAAATTACAAGTATTGTACATTAAAAAGGTCTTAACTCTTCTGTTGAAAAATGGAAGTGGAAAAACTATTTTATTCCTTCATGTCTCACTTTTCAATTGCAGATACATGTTTCGTCTCAATCTTTCCTCTCGTCAGGAGCTCGGGGGTTATTCGTCCCTCAAACAGCAGCCCCTCTTTGGCCATCTTGACCAGGATGAGACGTACCAGTTCTCCCATGTACATGCCACTGGCCATCTTTTCAAACCTAATCAGAAAGAAACACAACAGTGTTTTCATATAAGGTATCACAGCTACAATTTCTATTCATCTAAATTACAGTCCACTGCAGACTAGAATGCTTTTTTTCAACTGTAATCTTAAGGGACAAAGCTATATTTTATCTATAGTGGTGTGTACAGTAACTTCACAATGTGTAACAACAAAGAGAACTAGTCCCAAAGAAGTTAAGCATACTGGTATACTTTTGTGTATTATATGCAGTTCGTTTACTGTTTGGCTGCACAACTTAAAAAACTAACTTGCATTGTACTTATCGTAGTCTACAGTAAGTAAACTTACTGAAAGATATTTAAACTTTCAAAACCTTCTTTAGTTTAAAAAAAAAAAGAAAGGAATCTTACAATTGTTTTCCTGGGTTGATCGATCCTCTGTCAATCTCACGGTCAAACTCTGTGCGGATGTCCTCTAGGGACCCATTATCCCCAAAAGCACCCCATTCAGTGTTGATGCACATCCGGCCTTCATCTCCTTCCACCAGGTCAATGTGACGCAGTTCCTCCATGTAGCAGGCATTTGTTCCCGTTCCTGAAAGGATGCACAACTGACATAACTCTTATTTCACTTCAAAGCAGAATGCAGTGTGCTATTTAGCTTATTTGGCGCCCCCACATGTAGAACTGTGTACACGCTTCTGTACAGTGCTCAGGACCTCGTGTGATTTTTGCCCAAGCTTGGACGAGAGACATTATTTTTGCTTGATTTTTGCCCTTCTGGGTTAGAACTTTAATATAAAAATGTATTCTCAACATCCTGGGATGGTTTGAAGTACTGATAAAGTACACTTGGTTACTAAAACCTGTTGGCTTTAAGGTGCTAAATACCTTTTCCAAAGCCTGGGGAAAGGATCTATTTGTTTAAAAGGGGCATATCAAATCATGTGAAATGCAAGATATTTTTCCCCCTACTTTAAAAGTGTCATTGGCTCAGGCATTTGTATTTGCCTAATGCAGTGGTAAAAATCCGTTTTTACCTATAATGATTCCCACTTCACAGCGCTGATCGTCAAATCCACAAGTCATCATAGTGCCAGTGGTGTCATTCACCACTGCCATGATGTCTGCTTGGTAGTCCTGGGAAAACAAGGTTATGTTTAACTCAAAACAAAATGGAAAAAAAGAGCCACCTGGCAGATGTCTTATCCATGTTTGCAAATGAAATCCACAGACAAAAACCTACCCCTCGTTTCTTGATAGCTTTGTTTAGAAGCTTCACAACGTCCATGCCTTCTACACCACTGGCTTTAAACTTCTTTGTCCATGTTAGTAAGACAGCCTGAAAAACAAGACTAACTTTAATTTACTATAAGACGGGCAAAGACAATCTCAAATATATGTCCATCGCTATTTCAGTCACGGCATCGCCAAACACATTATCTATAATATATTAACACAATAATATGATACTTTAATATAAATACAATACATACAATAAAATATAATGCATTGATGAATTTACACTGTTACATTCTATGGGCTTTATTGAGCTATTGATCTAAAACTATTAACAAAAGAAACAAGCCACACATGTTGAGATTGTAGTGATGACGTGTTTAATGAGCACAGTGAGTGGTACAGTTATCCTTTAAACTGGAAGTGTTTACCTCATCTAGTTTGGTTTGGGCACATGGGAAAGAGAACGTGAATCCCACAGGAAGTTTTTTATCCTTGATTTTTTGTTTCTCCATGAAGTCACCGAGGCAATCTGCAACATGGTCAAAGAGCTGCAGACACACAAAAAAGACATTTTTAAGAATTTCAAGGTGATGTAACTACATTTTGGCGCAAATGTAACATTTTCTTTATCATTTTAAGTTAATGCATCCTTAAAGTACAATTTCCAGTTTACATAAATATCCCTGAAACTTTACTTAGAAAATGCTTCAACAAATATGTAAAGAACATAAAAGATTCTGCAGACAGTTAAAAGCCTTTCTGTAAACCATGCATATTTTAGAAATCATCATGAGATCCTGGAAAGATAGCTGATATCTACCCATATTGACATGACTTGTGACTTAGCATGTTTTTAAACTATTTTTTTTTTCTTTTTTCTTTTTAGTCATTGGATTAATTGTATACTTGCATGAAATTGTTTTTAAAAAAAATCACACCAATGAAGACTGTTTACAGAGTTGTATATTATACAATAAGTCACAATCTAAATGTACGTCTTTGTTAACAAACCTGTGATATATCACATTACATTTCTTCTGACCAGCTGTCCGTTCAGCATTTCACTAAACAGCATCTGTCTTGTTCTGTCTGTGTAAGTCATGGCCTAAACCAATCACACCGCCGCAGACAGTCATTCATGTTTTGGTTATCATGTTACAACACGGCCGCCAGCTGTCTGTCCTGTGTAGGCCAGTGTAGGTTCTGACGTTGCTCTTATTATTCCCAAGTGTCACAAAGATCATTTTACACAAACTGAATGTTGAGTCGGCCTTCCTATAACTGCTTTGTGTGGTGTGTAGACAGTAATGTTGAATATTCTTAATTAAGTGTGATTACGATACATCGGTGTGACAAGGATTACAGCATGAGAACAACATGTCTGATTGCTTCTTAGCTATGTTTTCACAGAGGAATGGCTCAATAAGAAGAATACAACAAGAATGTTTAGTACATTTAAAAATGGTAGAAATATATTTTTGGTTACCTGTGCCCCACTCCCATGGGTAATGTCATCAGGGGTCTCATAGATCTGGCTCTCCATCTGAACTGGTTGCTTCTTGTCTTGTGTCACTTTGACACGCAGGATCCGAAAGTTCGACCCTCCAAGGTCCAGAGCTATGAAGTCCCCCTTTTCTGTCAGGTTGAGAGTGTGGTCACACATTAGTCTTTTTGAGTTTTGTGATTTTTTTTCAATTGCAATTCATGACAGACAGTTGCAACTAGTCCTCCCCCTGGTGTATTCCAACCACACACACACACACACACACACACACACACACACACACACACACACACACACACACACACACACAACAAAAAACAGAAGATTTTCCCCATATTATGTATATTTTGGATCATACCTGAATACCAGAAGTCAACTCATAGGTGGCCCAAAGACTGCACTTAGGGCTACCAGGGTCAAATGTGAGTTTTGGGTAGATTTATGTTTTGCATTTTGTTTTTTGACAGTTTTTACAAGCAAAGGGAGTGAAAATGTGTTTCTTTTTTAAGAAATGTAATATAATATCCTAATTTTAATTTAGGGCAGATTAGAAATTAATGAATGTTTGATACTTTATTAAAGCTGTCACTGCTAATTCTCTCTAAGGCCATCAGTATTCCCAAGCTTGGCATGTCACTAAAAGAGAAAAGGAGCTTTACAGGCATCCACCACAAAGCACATGCGGTTAGTAGTAGCATCAACAAAAGACAATGTTTGGAATAATACTCCCCTCTTGGCCAAAAGTACAAAGATCTATATCAACATTTCTCAACAAAGACACGAGGAACATATCCTCAGGTTTATTTTCCTTACTCCCTACTTATGGTTGGAATGCTGCCTGTCCTTAGAATCAAATATATAAAGAAACCCACCGAATAAAATAAAAAAAAGAAAGGAAAGAAAAGAAAAGAAAAGAAAAGCATAATGTCAACAAATAGCCCCTCTGATTAAAAAATGTGAAGTTTGTTCTGAAATGAATACACAGACCTATATGTGCAATATTACAGGTAATTACATAAATTTATTCTTCTTGAAATCTGACACTGGATAAGAACAGAACATGTGGATGTAAATTTACTATTGCTGGAATCAGAGTTGTAACCTTTAAGTAAAGAAGTTCAGCTGCCCTCCAACAAAACACTGTTCAGTCGTGCCATGACTGTAATGTTTGCTGCCTTGAGCTATTAATCCTCTTGACCTGACTGGAATGAGATGTGTGTCTGGGCTGGACATACAAGTGTTAGTGATTTGCCGCAGAGCATTTGCTGTTTTATAACCCATGTCGTTGTATATTCTCAGTGCTAGCATGCAAATGTCCTGATGCTGTTTCGTTTAATTAATGCAAAAATTCTTAACTAAGCTCGTCAAAACTAGTGTTGTAATCTAATCACTGATAAAAGAAGGCTTTATCTGTGGCATGGCTGGTGTCTGTAGTACTGGCAAAAAAAAAGAAACATAATATGGTTTACAGTTTTTAAATTATTATTATTTTCGAGAGATTTGATTCTATTTGATTCTATCTGCCATTTGATTCTAAAATACCTTTTAATTATTCCATTTCCATAAATGTGTTTTAGTAATAAAAGATAGTGAAAACAGAATCCGTGAGATTTAGGATGAAGACCCTAAGCTGGTCTGTCTACATTTGTATCTCTCATTAGCTTTTACACCAAGTATAATCTTATTACACAGTAAAACTTACAGTCTGAGCTGTTCATTTGTGAATTTTCTTTCCAGAGAAAAAAGTCAAGACAGAGGAATGGGATTAATTTTCACTTATCCCTCTTATCATGACAACCAACCTTGCCAACATGTTTGTCACTACTGTCATTATATGGATTTAAAATGTTTATTTATTTATTTTTTTTGCCATCACCATAGCTTCAACTTCGCACTTTGCTTCATCCCTGTCACCTCATGTTGAAACCCTAGGCTATATATAGTGCGAGAAGGCAGGAATGTCTGGCTGCCTTGTTCGGACATCAGTCTGCAGGAAAACTAAGATATACCTGAAGTATATTTCTGCATTTTTGTTTCTCATTTTTCGACTTGAATACAAGAATAAAACCAAAAACAGCAGAAAGACATTCAAATATTTAGTCATCAATTCTACTTTTTGAGGTTTGTTTCCCAGTAAATGATCTTTTATCATCTGTAATAATCTGACTGTCAAAGTATCCTGAATATACATTCTGTTCCTCTATTATTTTATCAGTATAGCCCCAAAATATAAGAAAAGTAACATCTTAAACTAGTTGCATGGTCTTACTAAAGGCCTTTTGCTGGTTACAGGCCAGTCCTCAGACTAGTAAAGAAAAATATTTGACACAAAGATATGATTGGATTAGACGAGCCTATGAGGATTCTGTTTCAGGTAAGTTAAATGTAACATTATGAGGTTTTCTTCTGCTTGTACGTTACACTGAGTGATGAGGCTGTGTGGACTGTTTGGCCTCAGGCCTAAAACAATAGTAATCTATTTAGCTTGAACCCAGAGCACAAACACAAAGAGGCTTATGTGACAATTTTAACATCAGCACATTCTTTACAGTCAGACAGAAACAAATACATCCTTCAACGAGTATGGATGAAATTTTGTCATCAGTGTGTGAATAGGAGGTATTAATGATGCTGCTTCTTCTGCATAATAGTGGAAATGCTCCTTTATTTTTGAACCATTTTGACTTCTAAAATGCAGAATTATTTTTGAGCTTTGTGATATTTTTTATATTGTTAAAATATTTTTACAAATTTTTAAGCATTTTTAAGTTTTAAAGGCTTAAACCCATGTGTTTGACCTCATTAAGTGAACTGCCAATGACTTTGGGCATTTGGGGGCACTGTTGGGCACTTACACAATTAAGGAGAATATTTTTGAGCTGATCAGAGCACTTTTCTCAATAATCTGTGATTTCTGTGAGACTCTTAATACACACTCTACCTGATCCATCAGGAATGGACCTGACGAACGTGGGCAGCATCTTCACGGTGGCAGTGGGGTTGGTGTCACGTTCAAGCCCATTCTCCATTTCCCTGCGGAACCTGTTCATGATGTCCTTAAGCGTCTCATCGGAGAACCGCATGGAGTACAGGTACTTATCGATCTGAAGAATAGGTGCACAGAGAAGTTGTTAGGGACGTTTTATGCTTGCTAAACATCTGTGAGACACTAATATTTTGCAACCTGAGCACATATCAATTAACATGAATTAAACACATGTAAACACTGCCTACTAGTATTGTCGTGGTTTAAACACAACAATGGGGGTTTCCTGGGATGGATTTTATAATGGGTTTGTGTCATTTGAATTAGTTAACGGCATGGCAGGAGTTCTAGGACATGGGCAAAAATCAATAAACAGGGAGTACCTCTAATTGTGGCAAAGAGCCTGAAGTTGGACACTTGAATCCATGTACTAGTCAGCATAACATTTTGATACAATTAAATTATCAACAAAACATTTTTTAATAATAGCTACATTATATGGTTACATCACAGTTAACACATCTAATGAATGAAATGTTTGTTGGGAGGATTTACAGAGGACAGTTTTTGTTATTGTTATATAATCACAGTGCATGCCATGGGGCACCCCACACGCCTGAAACCTGCTCTGTGCCACGAGACAGTCCACACATTTGTTACCCATCAAGCTACTCTGTCACATTATTAATATTAGCCTCTCCAAAATGTCACCTGATTTGTAGAGTTTGTCTACAAGAGTAATGAAACATGTCTGTAACTTTTTTTTAAAATACAGTAACTTTGATGTTTGTCTATATATACTTTATAAAGTAACATATTGATTTTTTTCATGGCCAATCTTCTTAATGTTGTATGTAAATGCAGTTAATTCGTATAGTTATTCACTCTTAGTTTTCCTGACACTTATAATATGGCATCTATTATCAGTCTCTTTCTTATGTTATTTAACTGCATCTGTGTGATGCCTTCTTTTGTCATGTTTTTGTATCAAACTTTTTCAGAATTCTTACGGATTTAAATTAAATTTTGTTTGTTTGCCTGATCCTTTGATGCTTAATCAAAGAATACTAGTAAGACCAAAGGTCTACACACTAAGGCTACCCCGCTACTACAACACTTGGATAACAGATAGTAAATCTAGCTGCCACTAAATTTGACTCCTTATCTTGATATGGTTACAGTGTCGGTGTCCCCTGCAGGATGTGCATGGTTTAAGAGCTTTCATCCTTTCAAGGATTGTTTTTACCCCAGTAGTTCCAGTAACCTACTTCAGCAGTGGCACGTGTTGCTACTGCACTGTGATATCACACATGACGTCATGAGTATTTGACCCCACCCCCACTTACACTGACTGCCCTCACCCGTATCCCCTATTCCCTGGGGATATCTTACCAGTTTGTTCAGTCACGAATTCGCTGTGAACACAGAGTCCGTTTATATGGGCAGCTAGAAGCTGTAATCAGGCTCAGATTTCACTGATGGCAACGTCTATGAGCTGCTAAAAAATTGAAATGTGTTTTCACGATGGACTAAAAGAGGAATGAAATTAAGAAGGCAACAGTGCAATGGGATAGAACATCTGTGAAACAGTAAAAATGAATGACTGGGAAAAGAAAGACACTGACAGTCGGGGACAAAATCGTGGATCTTGGAGATCTTGACTTTTGCCAACAACCCCTCATAGACACCTGTCTGCTTCAGATGCCATAGCAACCAGTGCTCCGTAAAAGCTCAGTGATGGAGCTTTCACCACGATCAATGACCACAGCCCTGCTCAAGGACATCTGTGTCAAATACTGCTAACAAACTGAAAATGCACCATATCAATATTAAACACCATGCTGGCTTTCTCCTCCCGTAACTCCCAAATGGTGCATCCTCTTCTCCCAACACGATAAACCCCAAAGATTCGATCCCAGCATGCAGCCACTGTTCGCCGGTGTCTGTGGGTACACGCTAGGCTGCTGTGATATAACAAAGCTCTGAAGTCTAATATAAAAGGACCACCATAACAGTTTAAAGCTGCTGTCGCTCACCTTTTTGAGTTGATCATCCTTCAACTCGGTGAAGTAGTAGGCCAGAAGCTGAGCCGCTATCATCCTGTCTGCGTGTCCTTCGGGAGCTGTCACTTACTACGAGGTGGTTTGACAGTGAAGAAGAAGGGAAAAGAAGATTGTTCAGTTTCCCCTCACGCTGATCCCGCTTTATCCTGAAGTAGAAGCAAAAGCAGGCCTTGCCTGAGCACTGTGTCAAGGCAAGGTTAAAAGGAAAAAGTCTGGTGAAACAAATGTGCAGCAGCGGCCCTGCCTGCTAGTCTGCGACAGGCACACACACATACACACACAAACACACACACAGGCTGGGTTTGGCCGTGCCTCCTCCCTCTGAGCTGCTAGCTCCCTGTTAGCTCTGAGGAGATGTAACAGCTCGGCACAGGAATGGTGGTTCTGTTTTGCCCTGCCCCCACTGAGCACTCCCATTGGCTGAACCCAGGACATGGAAGCAAAGGAAAGAGTGGGGAGCAAATTGGAGGAGGGGGCAACAGGGGAGTGCAAATGGGAGTGGGGGCACGGGAGTTGTGAGCTGAATGAGGAAGCGGCTTACGCACGATAACTGGCCACTCTCCTCCATAGACTTCCCCGAGTTTGCACGTCTCCATGTTTCCACGGCTACAGGAGGTGGACGTGCAGAGAGGCAGGGCAGCCACATGATGATGTCACTGCTGCAATACACTGAGCACCAACTGCAGCCTGAAGCACATCACATTCATGCTGCAACATCCAAGCATCTTCTCATAGCTCCACACATGCAGCAGCACCGTTGGAGAGTCAGACTTGTGACTGATGGCTTCTTATCTCTGCAGCACACACCCCACCCACTGCAACACAGAAGCTAGAGATATAGCTTTAAAGCTAAGTGTCATTCCTGACCTTGAGAGGACATTTCTTAATGGAAGGCAACCTGCACACATTATGTACCTATAAATCCACGAATCAGCGTTTTTAATTAAAAAACAACAACTAAAAACAAAAAGTAACAAAGAATATAAAAAGTCAGGACGACTCATCCAAAGACAAGAAGTAAAAACATTTGTTTGCAGGTTGCAGTCACATTAATTGATATTTTGAAAATGTGTTTTATATTTTTTTTTAAATCTATTCTTACATGGGCTTAAAATGTGTCTTTAGCTATAGCCAGCACATGTTTCGAGCCCCCACCCCTCTTTGACTGCTGATGAGGCTTCAGCATTGCTATACATAGTCAGGGACAGCTCCTCTGCCCCCTGTGGCTCTATTACGTCACCACGCTCTGCGTAAAATGAACCATGTCTCCTGACTCAGTGACGCCTAAAGCTTGTGACGTCTTTATTATATCCCCCCCCCCCCCCCCCCCCCCCCCCCCCTTAACCATTGTGATTTAGGACTTCCCTCTTTGATTTTCCTCTAGTCTACACACAGTCCCCCTCCTCTTGTGTTCCATCTTTAGCAGCCTGCAACCTAAAGAATGGTTTCCCGGTGCCGCCTTTCCCCACTGTGAAACAGAAGCTCAGAAAGGAGAGAGGAAAAAGGGGGAGGGCTTAATATTCATTCACTCCCCTCTGAGGAAGACTATCCGGCTGGTGTCATGGCTGCTTCAGGGTGACCTTTCCTGGTGACCTAAATGTTGTGCTCTTTATAATGAAGTAACGCATGCTTAAGCAGGACTTCTTTTTTTTAAATTGTTTACAGTTTCTTTATGTAACCACATGTTTATTTGAATATTAAGGACTCATTTTTTCTCATTTAAGTATTTTCCTCAACACGCGACCCTTTTAATATGTTATGCTTGATATGTTTATCGGTATACTTAAACTTTGCTGTTACTGAAGTTGAGAGTTCA
The DNA here is from genome assembly GCF_057381845.1 of Rhamphochromis longiceps. Taxonomy (NCBI): domain Eukaryota; kingdom Metazoa; phylum Chordata; class Actinopteri; order Cichliformes; family Cichlidae; genus Rhamphochromis; species Rhamphochromis longiceps. The sequence continues at coordinate 9,381,542 of NC_140562.1, forward strand.
TCATTCATCCACGAATCCATTTTCAATCTGCTGCAGTATATATGTGCTTGTTGTTTGTAAAGGCACACAAGATTCCTGTCTGTCAGAGGAATATCCTTTGGGAAGCTTAAATGTCCTCAGTAAATCTGTTATAGAAATAGATTTGACTATTCCCTGCATATCAAGGAGCAAACTGGCCAGATTGTGGTGTTACAGTGAAGGTTAGCATGTTTTTCACGTTGGCATGTTTAAAAAGAGATATAAATAGAAGAGACTTGATGTAATCCAAGGTATTTGCAATTGTCCTCTTTTTTTCTTGGTAAGATGTCCTGCTTGGAACCAAGTTCGAACATCTACTGGGACCAAGACCACATATACTGAAATTTCTAGAGGTGTTTAGTTTATTATAAATTCTCATCAAATAAAAGCAAAATAAATAAATAAAATCTCTGCAGCCTTCATGCATCATAAAGTCATTGAATCTATTGGCACTTATGTAGTCTAAATATTCTGCAGACATGAGGCATCTCAAATGTCTGAACTTCATGCTTGTCACATTATCATGCTCCAATAATCTCTTTTACTCCCAGTACAAACATGCTATGTAGTGGGGCCAGAGAGGGGAACGAGACTGGAATCCAACAGGAGACCTAAAGTCAAAGACAATGAAACAGATAAAGAGAACTGTTACTGCAATTGTGCAAAAGAAAACAAACACACAAAAATGTCTCTCACATTTAGTGCATATAGTCAGTGTTAGTTAGGTTTTACTTGATGATGATGATCTTTGTAGCCTTAATCTTTATTACAAAAGGTTAAACTTGAACTAAACTACACTTTGGTTGAAAGCACACTATCATTCTGCATGTAACTTTCACTAGTTCAGATGGAGATCCATCCATCTATCCATTTTCTTCTGCTTCTCCTTCCAGGTCACAGGGATAATAAGTTAGGGCATTACTTATACTAAGTCATACTGTACAGGCTGACGGTTATACTGGGCAGGAGGGTAAGTGGCCTCTGAAAATGAGTTTTGCTCTGGTGAGACATGAAGTACTTTCAATCTCATCCAGAGAGGGTAAAGAACATCCTGTGGTCTTTTCAGCTGACCTTATCACCCTCTGCAGTCTTTCTTTGTCAGCCACTGTAAAGCCGGCGGGCCACACACTATCACACACTAATGGTGCATGACAGTCCAGACTCGAGTGTAGAGCAGTAGAAGGTCACCAGCAGCTTGTCCTCCAGTTTATTCATCTTTAAAACCCTCCAAAAGTGGAGGCACTGCCGAGCCTTTTTCACCACAGATGTTGTTAACTGACCACTAAAGATCTTCAGAGATGTGTTCCTAGGAATTTAAAGGTGGCAAAAAAGAGCTGAGGAGAAGTACCTGCAAAAAATATATAATATATAAAAATATAGTCTATATACATTACAGTATATAGTAAAGAAAACCCTGAAAAATCTTTAGTCTTTTGCACTTTATTCAGTTCTTAAGGCTGAAAGTTTTGGTGTGCTGCCTCAAATCACATTGTAATACTGTTTTGAAGGCTGAAAGTATGAGTGTGAAAAGATATTGTTGCAGATGGACATCAGGTGGCAGCATTGAACAGAGAGTCACACCAAACTGAGCCCATGCCTTCACCGTTGTGGATTTCTGGCTCCATCTCACTAGATCCCAGCATCCTCCTTGGTCACATCAACAAAGTAGGACAAGCATGCCCTCCTTCACTAAATCCATGAACTTCCCCTGTGCTCTATGTTCAACATCCTTTGTCCAGTAATTTTACTGTCCTTCTTCTGCACAATTCAATTCAGTTTTATTTATACAGCGCCAAAACACAACAACAGTTGCCTCAAGGTGCTTTATATTGTAAAGGTGGACCCTACAATAATACATACAAGGAAAAACCCAACAATGACCCCCTATGAGCAAGGTCTTTGGTGACAGTGGGAAGGAAAAACTCCCTTTTAACAGGAAGAAACCTCAGGCAGAACCAGGCTCAGGGAGGGGCGGGGCCATCTGCCATGACCGGTTTGGGAAAGATGTACTCTATCTAATTCTGTCCCTCCTGGTCACACCCAATGAAAATCATAGCATCTGAAAGCCAATTTAGATGTATGGATTGTTTTGTAAATTATGGATCACTCACCTCTCTTAACATGACTGGTACTTGTTAAGAGAGGTACAGTCTAATGATTTGATCGCACTCTGTTCTGTGGAGGGTCTCAGTCATCCAGATAATGGTAGTCTTAAGAAAAAGAAAGGCAACGGGACTTGTGGAGAGACGCAGGCATAGGAGGTGGTCCTGAGAGTCACTGACCTACTATTGATCATATGAGTCATTGCATGAGCTAAAGTGTGGACATGATTATTGAGGTCTTTATTGTCACCGGGGGGTTAAGGGTGAAACCTCTGTGAAACCTTTTCCCAACCCATCATGTGACCTATTGAGGTACTGGGAAGGGATCTCAAGACTACATTGTAGGCAGTTGATAGCTGGTGTTGTAAGCCATCACCTCTGTCCAAAGATGGTTGTTCACAGCGGACAGAGATGGTCTCCTTTACTTTTCTTTCAAACCATCCGTCTTCTCAGTCCAAAATGTGAACATCCTCAAAAGAGTGTCCTTTAGGAGCAGTTGTACAGCATCTGTATGAGCCGTTTTTTGTCTAAGGGTGTAGTGCGCTCAGATGTCATGCTTGGAGAAAGTTCTGAATGAGTTTCTCTGAGGAACCTTATGCAAACCTTCTCCTTTGTTGGTGTTTGACCTTTTTTCCCGTGTAACATCAAGAATGATCAATCACACAGCCTTTGTTTCGGTTTGCATGTATGAATTGATCGTAGCGTAACTGTTGTCTTTGAGTAAAGGTGGGAGATGGGTGACTTTTTTGAGTCAGTTCTTCAGGACAATTGCTAAGCTCAGTATTTCCTATATAGTCATTGTTTCTAGAAGTTACATCTTTTTTCTCTGCATTGTTCTGATTTCTTATCTGCGGGTTTTAATTAAATGAGATGATGTCTGTTACAATGTCTTTTTTTTAAGAATATACTGCTATATACTGTATTGTAAAAGTGAGCAAAGATGTCAGTGAAAATATTTTAAACATAAAATCAGTAACATTTTAACAACTACAGGTCAAAGGGGAAAAATTAAAGACTTTATATCTCTTTTTAGTTCACTGTGATCTCGACTGCCATTAAGTCTGTTTTATAAGATATTTCCATGTATATTCTGTTATTTATAATAGACTTGTTTGAATAAAAATAGCTGCAGTGGCTCGTGTACAGTAAGAAGTAGAGGTATCACTGTAACCGAGGACTTGCTGTTAAAAATAGCTTGACTGTTGCCTGCAAGTGTTGAGCCAAGGAGGACAAGCTGTCTCGAGTAACCTAAAAAGGTCTCATAATGCTTTGAGTGTCAGGATCTGCCAGAAATGACTGAAAACTTCTTCCTGACTCTTGCACAGATCAATATTTTTGATGGTTAAAGGGGAGATCCTTCATACCTCATACTTTTAGAAAAAATGTTAGACTTACCGACAATAATAAGAAGAGAGGCACTCTGGTATTTCAGATTTATTTTTCTGATTTTCAAAAATGAAACTTTGTGTGGAACAATTTCTAAACTCTGTCACCATTTACTGTTTCACTGTTCCAACTCTTTCTCATCTTTAATATTCCATTAAAAAAAAAAAAAAAAAAAAAAAAAAAAAAATATATATATATATATATATATATAAATATAAAAAACGTTTCCCATATTATAAAGAAAGGGGATAAAACTTGCCTCCAGAATAATTCATTAAACCTTGTGGAACAGGTGCACACTCTTCATCTACAAAGTGCAGAATGAGAAGGAAATTTGGGGGTAAATGCTATATATAGTTTTAAGTGCATCCATACATGGGGTGGAAGGGGAACAGCATTCCTCCAGTGAGAGGGTAATATTTTTGTTGCCATCAGCAAGTGCTTCCCAAGCGGCATCAGGCTGGTCTGCAACCTCTTTGCGCTGTTTAAATTTCTTGGGGTAAGTCTCTTTTGTTAATATTCGCTAGCTGGTGTGCTAATTTTATTTTAGAAATAACTTTTTTCAAAATGAGCTTCACATTAGGAAGAGGACTTATCTGCTGCCAATCCTGGGGCAGGTGAAATGTGTTGCATAAATAAATGGCAGCAGATAATCTGTCTCCTGTGTGGGGGAAAATGAAGCAGCAGTCTGTAATCTCCCTGAGCTGTACTTCCTTTCATATCAGGGTATTAAGAGGTTGCTGACCCTCTTTTCTTAATTTGCGTCAGCCAAAAAAGGACGATATTGTGCTGAAATAATTATTTATACAGAACGGAAGCACAATTAGCCTGCAGCAGAGTGTGGATATGACAGCTGGCTTAGATCTAAGTCTTGTTCCTGTACAGTCTGATCACTCTGATTTCCTGCGCAATCGTTTTAATTAAATAGTGTGAGGACTGTGCTCTTCTGGTAATGACACTGTTTCCTTCATTTCTCCGTTAATGGAATAGGCAGACTGGTGAAAGCTATTCATAGCTGAGCTGTGTGAGGCTGTTAGAGGAAGCAGTTGAAGTGCTGAGCTCGAGTAAAAAGTTGGAACTGCCATGCTGTCTCATAAATGTTTGCCTTTAAACATTGTTTAGGTCTATTAGAGATTCGGGTGTGGGTATTTTTCTCATGTGTTGTATAAATTCTACAACAGAACAGCAGAAACTGCACCTGTTAACCTTTGCACACGGTTGATTTCAGAGATGACAGCGCATCTAATACTTTAAACTTACATCACAGAATGATTGCAGTAACAGTGGTGGTAAAGTAAATACTTGTATTGACATTTCTAACATGGCTAACACATGTTTGGTCTCCCCCTCCCACTGGTACTCTTGGCCAGGACTCCTTGAAGTGTTCCAGTCATGGCTTCCAAAGTCATACCTTGGTATAAGAAGAAGCATGTGAGCCAAGTCAAAACTGATTATGCTTATCATCACACTAAACACGTTTCCAAGCAGCACACAGAAAGGTATGACAGTGACATTTACCTGCTGCTTTGAGTAGCACAGCTCTTGCTGCTTTGCGACGTAGAACAAAAAACACACACAGGGGTGTTGCTGAGGAGCAGCTGCGGTAGTGGGTGTGTCTGCTTCCTAGCTGGCAGTTTAATTGTCAATTCAAATTCAAAGTTCTGCAAATTCTGATTTTCATGAACAAATCAGTCAGTCACAGAGTGGTACATGCTAACTGACTGAATACCCAGATGTTAGTTCTGTTTATCGTTTTCCACAGGAATATATTTTCATGCCTCTTTATTATAGCTTCAGTTCGTTTCTTTGTAAAACCTCAATGTATCACCAGTGATTCTAAAGCTCTTTGTCTATGTGAGCTCCAGAATCTCTGAGAGCAGAACCCAAGTCGGTATTTCAGGAAGTGCTATTGCTTCTGTTGCTCTGCAGCTTCTGCCAACAGATCTTATAGTTCAGGCCAATGAAAGACATGTATGCATTTGTCTTTGTTGCTATAGCATGCTTTTTAAAAAGGTTTTCTGGCCCTTACAGCTGTGCTGTGCAGTATAGTCATACTTAACATGATATTATACATGCTGAAGATTGGCTTTTTCGTCACTAGTGGTGAGGTAATAAACTGAGCCCCTACGAGCCAAGTTCTGATCTCCCAGGGATCTGGAAACTGCAGCTGTCTAATGGCAGATGACTAATGTCACCACTTGAACCTGACCTACATCTGAGGCTACTAACTATACACAGTTGTGTTAGTACTGAAGAAGTTTCTCTCAAAGTGGTGGTTAGTCTTTATACACAGAATGTCAATTTTCTGGTTATTTTGTAAAAATAATTTTCTGGATAAAATCATAGTTTGTTGTGCAAATGACACTAGCCACTGTCAGATTTTTCACAATAGTGGTTGTGGTATGCATATAGAGAATAATATCCATCAATCAATTTTCTTAACCCCAGCTAATTTTGAGAAAAAGACAAAGTACATAAACAGATTTAATCCCTCTGTGGCGTATACAATACATCAGGCAGATATGCTGGGAAATCTTGTAACCGCATGTTTGTAACTGTTAGTTATTTTTTACTGCGAGTGTTTGTGTTTTTATGTATGTATATGTTCAGAAGACAAACTCAGCTTAGCTGCTAAATTAAAACCTGAGAATTTTTTTTATGCAGAGAACTTGCTTTCTGATTTTTAATGATGTGTTTTCCTCAACAGCAAATCAAGCTCTAAATCGGTGAGCCAGGCACAGGCCCAGGCCACGGAGGCTATGGCAGAACAAGCCTATACCGTGCCGGTGTTCCGGCAGAGGTGAGTCTGCTCTGGCTCACAGCTATTTCAGTCGCAAGGTAACATGCAACTACATTTTCTACTGGCTGACCCCTGTAACCACAGCACATTTCTTTAGTATAACTTGTTAATTATTCAATGATTACCGTTTAAATTATGAAACAATTGCACAGTCTTACTGCTACAATCCTATAGACTCATAACACTGACTCCCTGCCCTCAAGGTTAGTTTTATCCTGTGTTATGCTTGATATGCTCAATGCAACGGTTTCAGGTTGTATCATACAATTATTTTAGGGTAACAGTTCAGCTTGTAGGTAAATATGTAACAAGCGTATAGCTAACAATGATGCTAAAGTCAATCTTAGTCAAAGATTAATCTGATGTATGCATTGTTAGGACTGCTGAGGAGACTGAGGAGTACCAGAGAGTAAGCAAAAATGTTGGGAAAGGACTGGCTGTTATTCAGGAGGAGCTTCATAGGATGAGGATCGCTACTAAGGCCCAAGTGGAAAGTCTTGAAATTCAGAAAGAGGTTAGTAACCATCTGCTAAACAAATCAAGGTGACACTATAGTTCCTTTGTTGGTTTGTTTTTCTGGTGTTTTATCGCATATATGTGGAACAAGTTTAAAAGTCTGTGGAAATGTTGTGTGTACGCTTTAATGTATCTGTCTCTGTTACAATCACTATTAAAATTATATCAATTTGTAATCATGAGTACAGCAAAACAGCAGATCTAGAGTCTCTAAATGTAATCTAAATCATTCACTGTAGATACTCAGCTGTACATTTCTATGAAATCTGAGCCCAATGGTCTTATTGACATTGCATCAGTGAACTGTTGGTCAAATCAGTCTCAGGAATAAACCAACTTTTTAGGAGTTTTAACAATATGATCACTAACATCTGCTGGCCTCATGTTCCTTCATTGGTTTTGTCAGGTTTCAGATTTGCTGTTAGCTAAGAATTGTTGACAAAGATAACATGTTGCACTAAAGTGCTTATGTAATCTCTGCCCTATAGAGATAATGCATAAAAATGTCATTTTCATAAATAGATTAACTTGATGCAGTTGACTCTCTCCAGGTTAAGGGGATGATGAGAAAGAGAGTGGATCTGTTGGAGGAAATCCCCAAATTGCCAGACTTCTTGGTGGCCTTACGGCCGCATACTGTGTGGGAGAAGACTCCTGTCAAGCTGTTCTGCACCGTCGAAGGAAATCCGAGGCCCATCGTCAAATGGTCAGTATACTGCCATCACACACAAGCGGGTTTTTAAATTTGACTCAAGCTTTATGGTAATACCATTATAAGCTTTTCTGATTTATTACACTATTGAAATATTTTAGGACTGTAGAATATCACTGTAGTGTGAAACTGATTCAGATTCATTGGCAGGTATAAAGATGGAGTGCCAGTAGATCCACTGAGTACCCCAGGAAAGTACAAGATTGAGAATAAATATGGAGTCCATAGTTTGATTGTTAGCAGGTATGTATTATCTACAACTCTCAGCAGTTAGACATAAATGATTTCATTAAACTGAGTTTTATAACATGGATGCTGCAGCCTTTGATTTTCTTTTTACCTGAAATGAGGTAAAAAGAAAAAAGTCATGTTGTTCAGTAAATTAGAGAAGTAAAATGTTTTAGTAAAATTAAGTTATGAATTAAAATGAAGTTATTAATTACTGATATGTGTTGGTAATGCATTAGCATCTCTGAAATATTCATACAAATTTAGTAAAGACTTCCAGTATCAGTGAGCTAACTTTTTCCAGGTGGAGGTCGATTGTCCGTTTTATATCTCAGAATCCTCCAACACTGTTTTGAGCCACAGTGTGGTAGTAACCAAGCGTGCTAGTTACTAGTTACTGTCGTCATTGTCATCTTTTTGTGCATGTGGCGGTCAGCATTAAACTGTAACAGTGAAGTGTATCATCAATAACATATAAAAATGATTTAAATAAAAAATGTAAAATTGTTAAAATGTAGTTATTCTGTAGACTATAGAATAAGACTGTAAATGTACAGTAATAAGGTAAAAGCCAATATATTGTTTCCTCAGACTAAGATGCCTAAACTAATGTTAGGGCAACAGGAAGTGATATAATACAGTCTTGAATATATTATACAGTACTGTGCAAATGTCTTCAGCCACTTTATATTCTTTATAGTTTACAGAGTCAGACTTTCTTTCTTCTCCAAGCTCTCACTCATTTTCAGTCATACGTGACTTTAAGCTCACAATTTTTTGTTTGTTTGTTGTTCTGCTTAACACTGACCTACAAATCATTCAAGCACAAAAAAGCATCACCTAACACCTAACACTATGTGTCTACACATAACAGATAAATTGCACCAACAAGATGCCCAAAGAGCTATTAACTGTTGTCATATTGCTGCATGGTTGGCAATATGTCCTTAAAAAATCTGGGAAAAGTAGACAAGTGGAGGACAAAAGAAATGGCTGACATTACAAAACATCTACAGCAGTTGAAGATTATCTGAAAGTGACGCTCAGTAAAAATCAATTAAAAATGTGACACAGGACCTGAGAGATCTGGCTCTACTATTCAACAAAGCCTCAGCCTAAATGGTCTAAGATGAATGGTGGCTGCCAAGAAGCCATTCGAAAGGAAGTGAAATAGGGAGAAAAGGCTGAGGTGGTGTACTAAACTGCACAAGAACTGGAACGAAAATCAGTATAACCTGCTCTGATTGGCCAATGAATCCGAATAGGACATTTTTGGTTCAAATGATCATCAGTGAGAGTCTATAGCTGTCTATAAAGCATGATGGAGGCTCTGTTATCGTTTGAGGCTGCAGTTCAACCATTTTGCCTCGTGTGCGGTATTTCCCTGTATGTTTACACGTTTCTATAAATCTCTGCATCTGCTTCCGATTCTCCCACCAAAATATAAAGAAGTGAGGGTTGTTTAAGACTTTAATGAATTTATCAGCTGAGTGAAAATTTCTAGCATTTAAGCAACAAAAAGGCTTCCAGCTCCAGCTTTCAGGATTTCTTCTGGATTGTGTATTAGTTTTTCTTCCAACAGCGCAAACTGAAATTGCTCCCTGCATGGACTATATATGTTTTGGGGGTTTTGTAAACTTTTTTTCATTTTAAATTAAAAAAATGTCCCATTAAAGGTTTAGTGTAAATATGTTTTATGAGGTTTGTTGAAAAGACAATATTTTTATATAGTCAAGCAATTTTTCTAGTTGTTGTATTATAACCAGCCTTCAAACTGAAAGGAAAGCAGCATAGAAACAAACTTGGAAAGACTGAACGTCTGTCACTCATGCTCAGCGTAGATGTTTACACTTACAGGACTTTTATTTTGTTAGCACATTATATCGATATCTTGACATTATCTGACAGTCAGCTGGAGAGTTAGAGGGGAGATTGCTAAATTGAGGGTGAGGCTGCAGCCTGCTTCTTTTCGTCATCTTCAAGACCCCTCAGCTGTTCATGTTGGAGTGCTGACCTTTGCGTCATTCGAGCCATGAATTCCTCTGACTGCGCTCCGCTTCTCTCTGTCCCTCCCTCTCTCTGAGAATTGGAATATCTCTGGACCGTCGTAGCATTGAAGGTCACTGAGAACATCGTAGTTTATTTGCCAAACTTCTTCAGAATCAGTCATTTTCACATTCTTTATGCAAAAAGCACCAAGTGACAAGAAGGATGCATCTATGTCCAACACAGCTGGGAAAATGGATCTTTTAAAATAGTTCAGCTCAGGCTGAAGGTCAAATTTCTTCCTTCTATTCTAAACCTCAGACTCTTCTTGAGTCTCAACACAATTGCTTGCATTTTACCTTCTATTAACCTAAATAATACATGTTCTTCAAACCAAATGGCATCAAATCAAATATAAATGTTGATATACTGCAATCAGTGACTTCTTCCTACTCTGGCTGACCTTGTAGGTGTGTTGTGAGTGATACTGCTGAGTACAGTGCTGTGGCAACCAACCAGCATGGCACAGCTACCAGCAAAGCTAAAATTATTGTGAAGAGTAAGTCTCCCTCTTTCTTAAAGACATTGCTCACCTCCCATGTCTTTCTCTGTAAACATAAACGTCTTTTCTTCACAGGACCAGCTGGAGCCGGAGAGTCCTGCCATCTTGGTTTAGGTGAGAGCATAAAGGGAGTTAGTAAGACTGGGGAGTGTGGGGATTGAGGTGTCACGCCCAGACACAAGCTCATGGAATCATGACACTTCAAATAGCAGCAAGCAATGAGAGGCCTGATAAGAAGTGGAAACTGATAGCAAGCTGTTCCTGTCCCGTGACTCCCTCTGAAGAAAAACAAAACACAGATCTGTCTTTAGATGAGCAGCAAGCGATCGAAACATTTATGTACATGTTGGGATTTAAATAATGAGCAGTCCAGAAAATACTAACCTCCACAAGATTTCATTTAGACTAAAAACACCAGACATCTCCTTTGTCAAAACTAATTAAGCTGGATTACCTTATTTAAGATTTATTGTATACATTGTTGAAATGAAAAAACTCATGCTGTTCACTCCTTATGGACACATTTTTTAAAAGTTCCAGAGAAATAACTGTGACTACAAATTGTTTCTACTTTCTTAATGTTACTGGATGTGCTGATTGTACTTGAAAGCTCTTAAACCAAGTCCACGTTTAAAGTGAAACACTCATCACACATCACTTTGTGGAAATCACAGCCTGTGGTTGCCAAAGCAAGGGACAGTGTCACAAAATTTCCTTAAAATCATTGACGTCTAAGATAGCAAATCTCAGACCTCATTTTGGCTCCTGGACACGTATACTGAATTTTGATGCTTTTGAATGACAAGACCATATAGTTATATTGAAAAAATGTCAGATTTATGTTCATAAATCCATTGTGGTTCTACATTATCATTCTGATATTGCAAACATGTTCTCTCCACATATCCACAAAATACGATTATTATCTGATTGCTAATGATGTTGCAAATCTTGTCCTCCAGTGCCTCATCTGACTGAGATCCATGCCAGTAAGCTGGATGTCAGCCTGCTTGACCGGTTCCCAGTGTCTTTTGGTGTGGAGGGCAACTCCATCAGACTGGTGTGTACAATGGTGGTGGTCCCCGATCTCCCCAACATACCACCCATTGCCCAGTGGTACAGAGATGGTCAGACCTTCTTTCATTCTTTCATTATGTTTGTGTGTGGCACTGTCGGTTGACTGTGGAGTTTGGTCACTTCTCATTATGTCCTCTATCTTGTATTCTAAAAGATAAACTGCTGAAACCAAGTAAACTGGTGGAGATGTCAGTGGGTGGAGGTGCTGCCTCTCTCACGCTGCCTCACCTGGCCAAGGATGATGAGGGCCTCTACACGCTTCGGATCTTCACAAAGGACGGCACTGCTGAGCATAGCGCCTACCTGTTTGTCTCAGGTTGGACACAGTCCTAACACCACGTGATCGACTTTGAAAGAACAAATCAGAAATCGCTGTTTAGAATAATTAGAGCAATGGAAAAAAATTTTAAAAAGCCATGAATGAGCAAAAGAGATAGAATAGCACAAACCTTAGAAACTTTAAACTTACCACTTATAACTTACCTTACTTAAAATACCCAACTATAATCTGGTTAATATATATGATAGTCTGATTATGTGTAGTGTAATAATAGATAAAAGAAAAAAATGAAGATAAGTTGGTTAAAAATGAAAATACGTAACACTGTTGAACCTTCCTCTGAGGTGAGAATTTCTTTGTGGAACAGGTGAATAATGCCAGGGCTCAGATATCACCACGTCTGCTCTTGACACCTCAGTCACTGTTCCTTGCTCTGCTGCTTTTGGCCAGTTTGAGCCTGTAACTTTCTTTTTATTGTATGAGGTTGTTGGTCATCTGAAGCCCACAGGTTTCCCTGCTGATGTTGTTCCACCTTGATTATTTAAAGAGGTCATTTCTACTCTTCCATCTCTCCATCTGTCCTCGATAGCAGTTTCTCATCTGGTATTTTTCCCAAACCTTTTAAGCATGCTACAGTATTTTATCAAATTTTAGGGCTATTTACAAGCTTTTCTTTTTCTCTGAAGTTCTGGAGAAAATTGCTTATAGTCAGCTAAAAAACCTTTTTAGATGAAAATAGTGACCTTGAGACTTTTCAGTCTGGTTTTAAATCTCTGCTTGGCACAGAATCTGTTTTGCCTAGGGTTGTTAATGCCATCCTCCTGGCTAAAGATTTTTAGGGGAATGCTCTGCATGGTTTAGGTCTTACCTGGCTGAGAGAACATTTTGTGTAAGTCCTCAGCTCTGGTCTCATGTGGGGTACCACAGAGATCAATACTTGGACCTCTGCTTTTATCTTCTGCCCCTTGGCTGTACTTTTAGAAGCCTCTCCGTTGCTATGCAGATGAGACGCAGGTTTATATGCCCCTAACAAAGAAAAATAACTACACTATGCAAATGGTGGTAAATGTGGTAAATGATGTCTCTTGTATCTTGAGCAAGTGAAAGCTTGGTTGGCAAAATGAAATGTTTTATTAGTTAGCAATTAAATTAAGAGTTCCTAATCTTTTCTATACTCACAGCAGTACATAGATTTAAAACAGGTGTTATTGACTCCTTATTTCCTGTTACCACACATTAGGCATAGTATGCAAATAAGCGGTGGAGCCATAATAGTTGTGTCTATCACCATTCGTCTTCCATTCTTCCTCCCCAACATACCCGTGTTTCTTTATTCCCTAGATGCTGCTCCCTCTGCACCCGGAGCCCCCAGCGCACCAATGAGCGTAAAGGCCTATGACATCAATTCGGACTATGTCCTAGTTGCCTGGAAACCCCCAAACACTGTCAACGAGGCACCCATCACTGGATACTTTGTGGATCGGTCAGTTTTAATCTTGAGAAGGCTTCCAGCTCTCTTTAAATAGACCACAGTTGGCACACTGACATGAATACAGTGGAATTATACTGCACTTAATGCCAAGGAAGTGAGTCATAGTTATTAGAGCTGCACTCCTTAGAAGATTTTCTAAATTAAATGTATCTTTTCACACCAAATGCCAGATATGATTTGCTTATTTTCATGGTTACATAAAGTGCATATAAGACTTGTGGGATTTGCAAATCTCATGAACGCGTATTTTATTAACAGTGGAACATTGAAAATGTATTTAATAACATATGTTTATATTTTAAACAGATGTTTAAAGTGGGAAAATGAACCATTTTAAGAAAAACAATATACCTTATTTTCGATTTGATGGCAGCAACACATCTTTGAAAAAAACGTTGGTGCAGAGCCATGTTTACAGCTGACTACATCCCCTCTTCTTTTAACAACCAGATGGTTACAGCGGAGGGTTGGGAGATCAGTTTTGCCCTATTTTTGCCTGCTGTATGATCTTCTATGTCATCTTTTTCATTTCATGATGCACCAAATGTTTTCAACTGGTGAAAGGTCTGGACTGCAGTTTTCTTTAAACAAAAATACTTGCAAGTGCAGCCCTTCTCACCAGTTTATTAGGATACTTTAACTTCTCAGCTTGTCAAAATTGCCTCATAACAAATATAAAATGTCATGTGAAGTACTTTCTTATAAAAAGATATTAATTTCATGATAATGGAGAGTTTATTTGCTGTAAAGGTGTGAAGCTGGCACTGACACTTGGGTGCAGTGCAACGACGCCCCAGTGAAGATCTGCAAATACCCAGTACATGGCTTAAGGGTTGGCCACTCCTACTACTTCCGGGTCAGAGCCGTGAACAGCAGTGGCATCAGCAGGCCCTCACGCAAGTCAGACAAAGTGACGGCCCTGGACGCTGCAGAGAGTGAGAGACTGCAAGGTACAGATGAAGGTAAATACAAAATACAGGACAGCAGGATGCCAGCGTTTTCTGACCGATCTGTTGTCATTTCCTGCAACAGTGATTAAAATTGAAGGAAAATACGACATAGTGATAAAGGATGATGACCTGGAAGGTATAGTGGTTACACACTCGTCTGGTTTCACAGTTTTTGTTTCCCCTATCTTTAAGCCACCACCTCACAATCTCACTAAATACTAACATCTGTCACTCAACCCCAGCAGCACCATCATGAGAACATTTTACATTTTATGGGGATGTTTGCTTAAAAAGGCATCTTCCCTGATCAAACTCTCACTGATGTTTGTTTGCTGTTCTGTTCTGTTTTCTGTTCCACTATCAGTGAATTTTCTTTCCATTTATACCTGTTTATTGGACATGATCATTATTCCAGTAACAAATGAGTGCTGCATGATTAAATTAGTCACTATTACAGGAATATGTTTTCATCTTAAGGTGTGGCGTTTGAATTCTGACCTTTACATTCGTATCTTTTTCAACGAAGGAAACATGAGAAGGAAAAACATTTTAATGCGGATCTTAGAACTAATCTGTCATTTTCTCATAAGGTTTTTTTTAAACAACACAGGGAAAACTGTTTTCCAGAGCCTTCCCAGCTTAACTTTTGTGGTGCTGTCTTTGATCTAATCGAACTTTTTCCATTCACACTTTAACTGAAACAGTTTTCTCTTTAAATTGTGTCCACTTAATATAATATACTACTTTAACAAAAACTTATAACAGATGAAAACTAATTTTAGAAACTAATAGAAAATATCAAAAATATTACATATTTGTATAATATCACAATCAAGGCTATTGTAGAAGTCCCACATTTCACTGTTAACTTTAACTTTGATACGTCCTTTTAGTTCATATTTCTATTTTTTTAAAATCTGAAATATGATATCAGGGGTTTTTATCCATGTTCTGGTTTATCTAATGGCTAACTGCTGTATATGAAACTTGTAGTTAAACAAAACTAAAATATTGTGTGTTTTGTGAGCATTGAGCCACCAAACCACATACGAGGCTGTGGCAGCTCTAGTGTAGCATTTGGATATGTAATTATTGTTGAATGCTACCAAAAATAATTATTTAATCTTTAATAAAATTCCACCAATGTTATTGTCCTGCTGATCAGCACTTTTAGAATTTAACAAGCGAGAAAAAGGCAGGACTTAGTTGTGTTTGTTTTCATCACTTATAAGTACAATTCTATGAAAATGCGTTATTGAAGTCCATATAGTGGTGAATATTTAATCTCCTCTCTGCCTTTGAAAGCAAGCTCAACAGTAACATTAGAAGCATTGTAAAAGTCACTTTAAATGGTAAATGGCCTGTATTTATATAGCGCTTTACTAGTCCCTAAGGACCCCAAAGCACTTTACACATCCAGTCATCCACACACACTGGTGATTTCAAGCTACATTATAGCCACAACCACCCTGTAGCGCACTGACAGAGGCGAGGCTGCCAGACACTGGCGCCACCACCTCTGACCACCACCAGTAGGCAACGGGTGAAGTGTCTTGCCCAAGGACACAACGACCAAGACTGTCCAAGCCGGGGCTCGAACTAGCAACCTTCCGATTACAAGGCGAACTCCCAACTCTTGAGCCACGATCGCCCAGCTTGACACTACATTCAGTCATCCACCCATGTGTGTACATTCACACACATGGCAAGCTACATTGTAGCCACAGATAAAAACCTGAGTACAAAAAGTGAATAATGTGGGACTTCTGCAGTGGCTGCTGTTCTGTGTACGTTATGCCTCAACACTGTTCACTCCCAATCTAGGCTACGTAACTATTCCAGGTGAACCCACAGATGTGCATGCATCCGAAATTTTCAAATCATATGTCGTGCTGAGCTGGAAGCCTCCTAGCCCCCGTGGACGAGCTCCACTGTGGTACGTCATCGAGAAGGTGTGTGCTGCTTCACTTTTGCCCATCAGTTGCTCTCAGTTTAGCCGATTTAACCTTGGTACTGTAGCTGAGGGATAAACAAGACAGTCACATTTAAATGTCCTCTCAAGTTTTACTTAAATGGCAGCACTACACACAAACGAAGCTGTATTACGTTTGGGTTGCGTGAAACTTCAATACCCCAAACTACATGTTTTTTTTCTTTTCTTTGTTTTTTTTTTAATTTCACACAGAGAACTCTACACTAGCATATCTCCAGATTTCAGTTTGATACATTTTTGAACTTTTGATCTCATCTTTAGAGAAGCTTCCGTGGGTTTAAACAGGGTTTTGCTACCCAGTGTAAATATGGAACAATGGATTTACTGCAACCAGTGTAGAGTCACATGACATGTTTTAATGCATATAATCGCAAGGATGTAAACATAGCTGTGACCTTATAATATATTGCAAACAAATTCATATAGTAGCCATAGTGAATGCTTATACAAGAAGTTCAAATGTAATATAAATTTGTGTGATAGTAGCTATATATTGAGATGCTAGATTTCAAGTTGATGATAGTCTGAAATCTTGTTTATTACATATTGTATCTGATGTATTGTGCTTTTTATAGTATTTTTAATGCCACACATTAAGCAAGCCAGTCAAGTTGTAAACAGTCTTGCTAAAAATGTTGACATTTACACAATATGTTTATTATATTTCCCGAAAAAGTGAGAGAATGTTTTCATCAGGTTTAGCTTGAATAACAGTGTTAGCATTGCCCCCGGTTCAGTTACATGTCAATAGCAGAATTCACACAAAGATTGATTTTATTTTTAACCCTTTTGGCACACACAAACATACACTTTGTTATTTATGATTCTTATATCTTAAATTATTTAATTAATTTAACAAAAGTGAGATTTAACTTTGTAAAACACAGTATAAAAGCTGCTCTTTTTGTCTGTGCCACAACACATATGGCTATACCTTCTCATTTGCCCCCCTCCCTGACTTTCCCACACAGTGCTTAGCAGGCACTGGAGACTGGCAGCGGATCAACACAACAGTCAAACTGCACTCCCCTCGTTACCCAGTTTTTGATTTGCAAGACGGGCAAAAGTGCCAGTTCCGAGTGTATTCGGTCAACATGTATGGCTCCAGCGAGGCCTCTGCACCCTCTGAGCCCATCCAAAAGGTTGATGAAGATGGTAAGAGCCAGGATCAGTGCAGACTTAAAGACACATGATTATATATCCAGCAAAGCACAATGCACACAAAAACCTGTGAAGAAATGCTGAATCGTCAAATTTTGTAATTTATTAGAATTATAGATATTAAAGGTCCAGATGGGAAGGTTACTAAAACAACTTTTTTTGTGTTTGTCTACCTTAAGCAAAGTGTTTTAGTGCATACATGTAAATGTGTCCACAAAAACAAATGCATGAAAAGCCCAAATACAGTTTATTTCAAAAGTGATTGACTGTGTTTTGCAGGTACTGAACTTCCAATTGGTATGTACAGAAAAATATCAAACACACTTTAAAAGCACTTTTTTCACACTGCTGTAAGTTCACTCTTTCACTCTCTGCTCTGTGTGTGTTTGTTCTCACTATAAGTGATGAACTGGAGCACTTGGGGATGGCTTAGTAAGCTGTTATATTACAGGGTAACGAGAAGTTGATAAAGCAAAATGGGATTATTCTGGGCTCTCGTGCCTAAATTCAAATTAAATCCCAGAAACGCTCCTCTGTCACAGTGTTCTGCTTAAACATCCTGTTCTGCAAAAAGGCATGGCAAAGCCATTCCATGGGAACTGAAAAACAAGTCCTCTGTGCTGTGTTTAATCACTGTGTTTGTGCACACAATATACAGGAACACAGAACACAGCACAAATATCGAATGCATGCATGTTTTTTGAGTAGCAGTAACGTGCTGTAGCTGTAACCTGCAGACAAGTAGGTGGAAGTCAAAGCTTCAGTGAGTATTATTTACAGCTAATTGGCATGATTTCTGTTCTGTAAGAAAGTAAATTGTTAGTAACTGATACATTAATTAGTCATTTGAATAAAATGTTCTTTAATACAGAAAAAAATATTTACAACTGGTTTGATGTCTGAGGTCATCAGTTGTGGAATCATTCTGTCCTTGTCCTTTTTTCCACTTTAACACTTTCAGCTTTGTATACTTTTGGTAATTAATTAATATTACATGTATATAGCCTGGAATCCAGAGCCACACCACTGTGCCAGCCTCTCTCTTCACATGGCGCTGTTGCCTGCTGTGAGATTCCTGACACCCCTCCCCCACCCATCACCTTCACTCAATACCAGGTTGAGATGCAAATGAGGAGACTTCACTCAGGCAAGTCTGCTGGACCAGACGGAGTGAGTCCCCTCGTCCTCAAGACCTGTGCCCCCCAGCTGTGTGGAGTCTTTCATAAACTGTTTATGCTGAGTCTGAGTCTGCAGAGGGTCCCAGTGATGTGGAAGACATCATGCCTCGTCCCTGTACCAAAGACGCCACGTCCCAGTGGCCCCCAGGATTATAGGCCCGTGGCATTGACCTCCCACATCATGAAGACCCTGGAAAGGCTCATCCTGGACCAGCTGCGACCCATAGTAAGACCACATCTGGATCCCCTTCAGTTCGCTTATCAGCCTCGTCTCGGAACTGAGGACGCCATCATCTACCTGCTCAATCGTGTCTACACCCATCTGGACCAGCCGGCGAGCACTGTGAGGGTCATGTTTTTTGACTTTTCCAGTGCTTTCAACACCATCAGGCCGACCCTCCTGGGTGATAAGTTAGCAGCGATGCAGGTGGATGCTTCTCTGGTGTCCTGGATTGTTGATTACCTGACAGGAAGACCACAATATGTACGTCTCCCACAGTGTGTGTCTGACAAGGTGATCAGCAACACAGGGGCACCACAGGGGACTGTCCTCTCCCCCTTCCTCTTCACCCTCTACACCACAGACTTCAGCCACTGCACAGAGACCTGCCATCTTCAGAAGTTTTCTGATGACTCTGCGGTGGTTGGATGCATCAGCAGGGATGATGAGACAGAGTACCGGGCTGTGGTCGACTCCTTTGTCACATGGTGTGAGCAGAATCATCTGCAGCTCAATGTGGCAAAGACCAAGGAACTGATCGTGGACTTCAGGAAGACCAGGAAACACTTGACCCCTGTTTCAATCCAGGGGGTCAGTGTTGACATTGTGGAGGACTATAAATACCTTGGAGTACACATTGACAATAAACTGGACTGGGCTAAAAACACCACAGCACTTTACAGGAAGGGCCAGAGTCGACTCTATTTTTTGAGGCGACTGAGGTCCTTCAACATCTGCCAGAAAATGCTGAGGATTTTCTACGAGTCTGTTGTGGCCAGTGCGATCCTCTATGCTGTTGCATGCTGGGGGAGCAGGCTGAGGGTCGCAGATGCCAACAGACTCTATAAACTAATCCGTAAGGCCAGCAATCTTGTGGGGATGGAGCTGGACTCCCTCAAGGTGGTGTCGGAGAGGCGAATGCTGTCCAAGATAAAGACAATGTTGGATAACACCTCCCACCCACTCCATGACATGCTGGTCAGTCACAGGAGCACGTTCAGTGAGAGACTGAGATTACCGAAAAGCACCACTGAACGACACAGGAAATCTTTCCTGCCTGTGGCCATCTCCCTGTACAACGCATCCACTTAACACAGTTTGCTGCTACAACTACACATGTTTCTTTTCCAGCTATTTATTTATGAGTGACTTATGTATGTATGTATATATATGTATATATTGTACTATTCTTAGTTAACGTATTGTCTGTCTTGTCTTAATGTTGGTTTATAATGGAGCACTGTAACAAAAAATAATTTCCCCCAGGGATCAATAAAGTATTCTGATTCTGATTCTGATATATGTTTTTTCTTTGCCGCACAGGCGTCCCCTCTGCTCCTGGCCATGTTGTTGCTACTAGGAACACCAAGTCATCTGTGTTTGTGCAGTGGGAGGCCCCCAAACACCTGAAACACCTCATGGGATATTACATCGACGGCCGTGTCGTTGGAGCCAAGGAGTGGTTTGCATGCAACCATAAACCCTTCAAACATACCAGGTAAGAGGGACAAAAATGTTACACGATGGTCTTACTGTGATTCAGATGTTTCAAATGACACCAGTTTGGCAAAACACGAGTTTTTGCTTCTCAGCCTTTTGAACAAGAAGGAAAAAAAAGAATTTAATGAATATAAATAAAGTGTCTCCTCTAGAGGAGTGTTACATAGGAGTGCAGTAACTCCACAGCACACAGAGAGCTCAGTCTGAGAGTCCCTGAGCAATGTGTCAGGTTTAATATAAGGCAAAGGCAGGTTGTGGAGTCATGGATAAATGATGATGATTTCAACAATTTTCTAGCTTGTTTTATACTTTATTCTGCAGTATTCCCAATATCAGCTGACTTTCTCAAATCTGAAGATAAACTCACGATGGCTTTTGTGAGTGGAGCTCACAAAAAATAGTTTAGCCAGAATAACAATATGTACATAGAAATATCCGATGTGGGCACTGGTTTAGCTCAATAGGTGAGCAGGTGACCACACGCCCTGTGACCAGAAGAAGCGAGCGAGCTTTGAGTCCGAGCTGTGGCCCTTTGCCGTGTGTCTTCCCCTCTCTCACTCTCTCCCCACTTTCCTGTCCATCTTTCACTGTCACTGTTCAATAAAGACAAATGCCCCCCCCCCCCCCCCCCCCCCCCAAAATAATATTTAAAAAAAGAAATATATAGAAACAAGAGGAAAGACTTCAAGAGGTTTTATATGTATTTGATTTAAAAAATGAGTGTGTGCGTGCCTCAGGTTTGTGGTGCACGGCCTGATCCCAGGGGAGACCTATGTGTTCCGTGTCCAAGCCGTCAACCTCTTTGGCCTCAGTGAGGAGTCACAGGAGTCCTCTCCCATTGCTGTGGAGCCTGCACTCGGTAAGAGTATTATCAAGTTCATGATTGCGATTTATATGCTGCCTCTGAAAAGTTAAAACGCTCTTTGAAACTGTCATTTTTTTCAAAGAAATGTACATTTCTTTGAAAAAATAGAGGAATACATTGGAGAATGTATAATTTAAGAGAAATGGTGTTTCTTAAGATTACCAGAGTCCTTGAACCAACGTGATGCTCAGTGTGATTCATTTCATTATTCTGTGCAGGCAAGGGGGCTGAGTATGGTATGTATTCAATAGCTGTGTTTACTTTTGTCCCCCCCTTACTTACCCACAGCTTTCTCTTTATCCACCTTTCACTTTACATTATTGTGTTTTGATCACACAGAGACGTATTTTTAACAGGACTCTACAAAACACTTCACACTTCAAAGTCTGACAGTTACTCAGCACAAGAGTTGAAAACTTTACGATAAAACTTTGCAGGCTGCTCAGTGAAGTGTGAGAAAGTGCATGACAGGCTCACATGCAGCCGATCACAGTCATCGTTTCCTAGATTGATTAAAAAATGTTGAACTTTGAAAGACGTTATGTAAGATGATGTCATACAAAGTTTAAATATGAAGCTTCATTAAATGTGAAACTTTGTAATTCAGCAACTCCCAGCTCTCCCTTTGGGATCACCATGCTGAGTTCTGATGGTTCCTCCATAACTGTGGCCTGGAAGAGTCCCAAACACTGTGGTGGCTCCAAGGTTAACGCTTACTACATTGATAAGCGGGACGCTGACACTTTAGTCTGGAAGGAGGTCAACCTAAACGCTGTCACAGAAAGAATGTGCACTGTGAGTAATCAGACACAAGATTAAGATTTTCTTTCTTAAAGTTTTCTTTTCTTGTACTTGATAAAGCTAAATTTGATTAATTTACATTTACTCACTTTATTATTACTACTTTATTCATTCATTTGATGATTGTGCCACACGTTATTTTAGGTGGAAAATCTGAAGGAGGGAACTTTTTACGAGTTCAGGGTCACTGCTGGTAACATGGCTGGTGTTGGTCTACCATCTGCTGCCAGCGTTCCAATGAAATGTGAAGCTTGGACCATGGAAGAGCCAGGTACAGGATTGTCCATGTGACTTTATTCTGTAGAGTTATCTCTGCATCTCACAGTGAGTATGGCAGCTGTTGTTTTGACAGAGGCAAATTCACCAAAATGCCTGTTGAACTCCTGCAAATGTATCAATAAAATGAGCATCCAAGGCTTTTAAAATGTATTAAAGGTTAAAAAAAACATTTGAATTCCAGCCCAAAAAATAAAAATAAAAAACTTAACTGATAAAAATGTCAGTTAAGTTGCGTTGACTCCAGTTCAACTACAGCTCGTGCGTCGTGTGTTCTTTCTGGAACTGATGATGTTTCTGTAAATTCAAGGCCCAGCCTATGACTCGAGCTTCAGTGAGGTCAGAAGCCACTCTCTGGTCATCCTGTGGAGGGCTCCCATTTATACTGGAGCAAGTGCTGTCACTGGATACTTTGTGGACATGGCTAAGAAGGGCTCATCAGAGTTCGTCACTGTGAATCAGGAAGCTGTGAGCCACCGTTACCTGCAGGTAGCAAATCTGGTGCATCATGCATATTCCAACAAATGGCCAACCCTCTTTCCACACCCAAGTCACACTCTCCATGTGATGATATTTCCCTGGTTTTCGTAGGTGACTGGACTGGAGGAAGGTGAAAGCTATGTGTTCAGAGTCCGTGCTGTCAATGCACACGGTGTTGGAAAACCTTCCCAGTTGTCAGAGCCGGTCTGTGCTAAAGCTATTCCAGGTGATGAAAACAAACTGAACGTGTGCAGCCAGCTCTGCACTTTATCCTTTATATTGGCAAAACATTCAGAGACATGTGAGACGACAGCATGATAATTGTCTTTTATTAAAATACTTAGACATCGTATGAGCAGACATAAAACACAAAATCACTGATAATTACAGTTAAGCATTTTTAAGTAGAGAACTTTAGCATTCACTAGAGATATCAAATTTCATATACAAATGAAAACTTATGTGTGGTATCACAGTATTTTGGGAATTTCTCTCACACAGTCTAAACATAGAGGCTGTAGTGCTTTCATGTAGTTTACTTTTTTCATTTCTACAGACACATAGTAATGCTTTCTTCCTTACTTTGTAATATTTGACATATCATTGAAAAGATGTGTACACACTTTGGAAGGTGAATATCTTTGATCACTTCTCCCTGCAAACACATGCAAATTACTGCAATGCAAATTGAATATGTTCATATCATGATTATCAGTTTAATTTATGACACTAAGTTTAGAATTAAAACCACACAGATTATCTGACTATTATCTGATTATTTATGACAGCGAGTATTTTATTTTTGTTATTACTCACTGGAGGGTTTCACGTGTAATTTGCAGGCACAAAGGAGATTGTGGCTGGTGTGGATGAGGAGACTGGAGATGTCTTCCTGTCTCTTGAGGCCTGTGAAATCTGCGAGACGTCCAAGTTTGTGTGGTCGAAGAACTACAAACTCATCAGTGACTGTCCCAGAGTGGCTGTCACAACTAAAGGCAGAACGTAAGCTTGATCTTTGAGCTTTGACTTTGTTCTGTGTCCTTCGTTTGTGACAGCGGGACGAATCTAATGAATCATTCAGTAAATACACCAGCGCAAACAATGAGCTTCTCCCTCGGGGCCTGAACTAGTTTGCTTTGTCATCTTGCTTCGGTGAACTCAAAATGAAAACATGAAACACAGCCGGATCAAGTTTTTATGTTTCCATTCAAAAAGCTAATAGTTCATTCAAGTGTTTTCTAAAAAAGCTCATTATTGGCCACTTTTTTGCATTTTTTTCTGGCCAAAAAGTCACAGGTGATTGTATTGCCTTAGCATTTAATAGGAATTTACTGATTTAAGTTTAAAGTAACAAAAAATTTGACTGACCAAAATGTACCAGAATATTTTTAATAAGAGTATGAGGAAATAGTGAGGACTATACCATTAGGATATGTAACATGACACTGTAACAAACCCACTGTTTTAAATAACAGCAAATTTGAATGGAAATTAAATTTATAGTAAGAATTAAGTGACTTGTGAAAGAATTTTTGTTTGACACCCTGTTGAATCCCAGTTGAAAACTGCTTTAAATGTCCTGACTGTAATGGATCTTACCTTTATTTCACAGGTCCAGACTTACTTTCACTAACCCTGATAAAGATGATTTGGGCAAATACTCTGTCATCGTCACTGACACAGATGGAGTCTCTGCCAGCCATACTCTCACTGAGGATGGTCAGTCATGTCTACAAGTTGCTCTATATGTCAAAAGCAGTCATAAAAACATCAGATTTCATAATTCAGAGCCCCTTAGTTCTTCTCGCTCCGAATTGTTTCTTTATGAGTATATTTGTTTTCTTGAATCTTTCCCGCAGCCCTGAACACTATGTTGGAGCTCAGCTATGCCATCAGACATCCGAGTGAGTGTTGTGCCTCCCCATCAAACCCATTTACATCCAGTTTGTTTCTTACTAATTTAATTTTTAAATGTCTTTTTCTTTTTCAGTTGTTCCTCTGAAACATGGTCTGAACTATGAGGTTCTGGAGAAAGGACACGTGCGATTCTGGTTGCAGGCAGTCAAACTTTCACCATCTGTGTCCTATAGATTCATTGTCAACGACAAAGAAGTCACGAGTGGGGAGGTAAGGTGTCGACCTTTCAGAAATGAGTGAGTGTGAAATCTAATTATGAGTGAGTTGTATGTCTTCTCTTCTGTGTCTCTTCAGTCCTAATAGAAAAATACAATCACACATTTTGAATTCTTGATTCTGTTCATCTGGACGTAGCGTTCTCAGTGGGAGAAGCGTTTCGTCAGTCATCCCACTGTCCTTTCTCCCATCAAAAATGCTACATGCAGATGAACAGAATCAACTTTTGGGGATTTTCTTACCTGAATGATTGAACATTCCCACGCATCGAGATATTTTGAACTCTTGCTTTTAGGACATTGAATTCTTATTAGTCATTAAGCATCCTCTATTTTGATTTTAGTTGTTTGAGTTTGATTATTTAGAGTTTAGTTTATCACTTTCATGATTTTATTCTTTTAGTAATGTCTCCATGTTTAGTCTTAAGTTCTTACTATCTTTGTAATATGGTTTCTGTTAATCTTTAATATTTTTTATGTTTCTGACACTTTGTGTAGCCTTTAGCCTTCCCAGTGTCTGTGTGTATCTGGTCAAGTTGTCTCCTCTGTTAGGTGTTCTCTGTTTGGGTGTTTTATTTTGTTTTATTTTGATAGTCATTTATGTCTCGTGTTGTATTTTGTTTCACTTCCCCTGTATTATTGTCTTTGATTGGTTTCAGCTGTTTTCTGTTACCCAGGTGTTTTCACTCATCCCTGATTGCCCTCTGTGTCTGCATGTAACTGGTAAATGGTTCTTATATAGTGCACTTCTATTGTACCCGAGGACTCGAAACGCTTTCTACAGCATGTCTAATTCACCTATTCACACACACATTTAAACACGCACTACATCTAAGTGCTTTTTCTCTGACATTCACAATTCACGCATCGAGAGCAGCTCAAGGTTCCACATCTTTGGCATGAAGACTAGAACGGCCACGGATCAATTAGTGGATGACCTGTTCATGAGCTACAGCCGCCCTGTGTGTATTTAAAGCCTTAGTTTGGGTGTGTTTACTTGTCATGTCATATTTCCCTTTCTGTTTCCTGGAATGTTTCTTCTGGTTTCCTGGATTTAGTTACTTTGCATCTTGTATTATTTAACTTCAGTTTGCATCTAAGTTGGATTTCATCAGCTAAATCAGCAGCTGGCCTTTTGTTTCATCGAGTCTACATCTGAAGTTTGCGTTTTGGACTTTCATTCTACACATTCCATTACATGACATAAATATGAAGTTGAGGACTTAAGAGTAAAACTTCCTGCATTTCTTGTTCTCCTTTTTCCCAGCTTTGGTTCACATCATTCTTGAACTGATATGATCTCAAACAGCATTCAGTCAGAAAAACCCAACCAGACAAACACACAAACATCATTCTTGCCAAGCAGTCAGCTCAGGCTCACTTCATTTTTATTCTTTAGTTTCATTCAAAATAAAATGTTTCCACATGATAATATGACTACTAAGAAAAGTAAAGTTTAGCTAAATATGTAAAGGAACCCATATGTAACTTGAACAAAGACAAGGAAACTTTACAAATCTTTTATTATATTATTCTAGTTTCTTAAAAGCAGAACAGATACTGTAAAGTAGTCTTTTCTTTTTTACAAATGAGTGGCAAAAGTATTTAAACACATTGAAATTCTCATAGTTTAATATTTTCATCATTTTATTCCTCTTAGGGACAGAAGATCAGTCACGATGTGGCCACTGGAATCATCCAGATGACAGTGGATCATTTCACCAGAGCCAATGAGGGCACATATACTGTTCAGATCCATGATGGCAAGGCCAAAACCCAGAGCTCCCTGGTCCTGGTCGGAGATGGTGAGAGTTTTCCATCTCTCACATAGAAGTCCATATAACTCGTGTTGGAATACTACTTTGGAAACTTATAAAAACCTCTGTTTCTCTGATTGCACCAACCAAAAGGGCAGCACAGCGAGCATTTCATCTGTGTCTGTTTTTTACTCATTCAGTGTTCAAGGCTGCTCTGAAGGAGGCTGAGTTTCAGAGGAAAGAGCACATTAGGAAGCAAGGTATGAATATTTTTGATGACTTTGGCACAAGTAGTAAGCAAGTTTGAGTAAAATAATGGATTTAGAGATGTGTGCGGCCTTAATTTATGTCATTCATGTGGTTCTTTGTTCTTGTCCTTGTAGGCCCACATTTCTCTGAGTATCTATATTTTACTGTCACTGAGGATTGTACTGTTATGCTCGTCTGCAAGGTAACAAAACCACGTAATTATGTAGGATTTCCTGTAACTCTGAACCACATGTCAGATGTGCTTTCCACATGTTCATTGATTCTGTTTCACTTCTTATTGCTTTGCTTTCTTGTAAAAACAAAATCCTTTAATCTTTGTACTTGTCAGGTGGCTAATGTGAAGAAGGAGTCAACTTTACACTGGTACAAAGACGATGAGGAGATTGTTCCAGATACTCCCCCCAATGTCATGTCTGGATCCTGTGCTCTTCCCCTCCCACTGGTAACATCTGCACAATCCACACTGAAAAATATAATGTAATATAAAATAACCTTGTTTTTATTCAGTTCTCCAGAAAAGATCATGGTGTTTACAAGGCAGTACTCAGTGACGACAGAGGAAAGGACACATCTGTGTTTGACATTTCAGGCAAAGGTAAATTTTTAGTGTTGTGATGGGTCAGCTATTAGCTCTTGGTATTGTCATATTAGGTTTCTGTACCGTATTCATTGTGTCGTTTTTCCCACTTTGATTTCCAGTGTTTGATGACATCATCAATGCCATCGCCCAGATCGCTGGTAGGTTGGATCAGCTAACTTACACAGCATCTCAAACTGTTAAAATATCTTTGCTGCATAGGCCAGTGTATGTATGTATATGTGTGTATATATATATATATATATATACACATATATACTAGGGGTGCAACGATATTCGTATCGATATTGAACCATTCGATACAGTGCTTTCGGTTCAGTACGCATATGTATCGAACAATACAACATTTGTAATTTATTTTATCAACTTTCCTTCTGACGATGCTGTCTGTGTGGAGCGCTCAGTGAATCTGCGTTCGACTACTCCGCCTAGGCTGCACTGTCGAGCGCAGATCCACTGAGCGCTCAACACAGACAGCATAGTCCGAAGGAAGAGCGCAGGGCACCTCCCCCACCCTCATTCAGATCTGGCGTTTGGAATTATTTTGGTTTTCATGTGACGTATGACCCTGAAGGTAAGCGAGTCATGGACTAAAGTAAAACAGTATGTTGGATGTGCCATGCAATGCTCAATTACATGGGTGGGAACTAGTGTGTTAGCGCAGTTAGCTCGTTAACGTGTTGGCCGTCTAGCCCCATGCACGGGGCGATCGGCGGTAGCTCGTTAACGGAGATTTGCCATGTTGTGGTGTTAAGGTCATTTCAACGAGATTAACCTGAAAGCACTAGTGGGAACACAACGAATATGACTGCACATTTACGCCGACATCATCCTAGTGCAAAGACAAAAACAACAAGCATGCTACTAACTTTAGCCGAGTCATTTAGACAGCTGTTAGCACATGATTCTCCTTATGCTGCTGAGAATATAGCCCAGAAGAAGCGGATAGTATAGCTTTTATTTTGGAAAGAGCCATTTCTCTGTAATAAACTCTCTTTTCCAAAGATGCATGATTCCTCAATCAGATACAGGGCTTGCAATATCGCTAGCCTGACGTCCTGGGGCTAGCGATTTTTTCAGTCGGGCTACCAAAATCTATCTCTTCCCTGCCCGTCGGGCTATTGTAAGAAGGAAAAATATATGTCAATGTTTGCATTCTTTCAGAAATGTAGCTGGGTAATTATGTCATTGGCATCGGTGAGCCACTGTCAATATGTGACATATTGAAATCGCGTTTGAATTTGCGCTTGTTTTTTTGCTTTCACTTTGCAATCGTGCCAACTGTGTATAGAGAGCGACAGCACTGATCTGTGAGTGATGATAATTTGTGCACCAATTCCTCTGACATCGTCTTATTAATCGTTAGCTTACTATGCAAACATGACAAGTGAAATCTCCCGCAGCTTAAACATGTGAGAGGTTGATCGCGCAGAGAATCGCTGAGCTTATGTGAGTGCGTGTGTAAAAGCAGCAGGATTTATATTTGACTACGATGACCTGGATGACTGAGAACCTTCACAGACAGATATATATTTTAGTTCTGCTGAGCCAAATAAGACAGGTCAGGGTGAAGAAGTGACAGCCAAAGAAAAGCTTACCACAAAACGGAGAAGTTATGACAAATCAGACTATAAGGCAAAAAGAAAGTGCAGCTTTATGGTTTCATGGACAAAATAATTTCTGTGGCTGCAATATGACAAGCTAAATAACCAGGGCTGCACATAAGTGGTCCGCAGGTGCGCATTCGCTGTCAAAATAAAAAACACGCACAAGGGTTAGGGTTAAATTTAAAAACTGTACTTTTGAGTTAAAATATATATTTATAATTTTAATAAATGACAAATTAAAAAGGCATGAACATTTTTTTTGTATCGAAAAAATATCGAACCGTGACACCAAAGTATCGAACCGAACCGAACCGTGAATTTTGTGTATCGTTGCACCCCTAATATATACATATACTAGAAGTGCCTTTCTTAAGAAAAGTCCAGTGGAAAAGCTGCACCAAAGTCAGCTGCAACAGTACTGCTGCAGTTTGATGCTGACAGAGCTGGAAACTGGTTCAGAAGGATAAAGTACGTGTACATGTTAACCTGGAAACAATTCTGAGAACCCCAGCTTTTCTCTAAATACACAAATTTACATTAAGTCTGCTTTGGCTAAGAGACGAGGCTGTGATGACATTCTGAAGTCATTTCCCTATTGTTGGTGCCTGTGCGTTTCATGGTGGTTGTCTTTAGGTGCATCTGCTTCTGAGCTGGTGTTGCAGTGTACTCCAGAGGGCATCAGACTGCAGTGCTACATGAACTACTATACAGAGGAGATGAAAACCATCTGGAAGCACAAGTACAGTCGTGAATTTAAATATTTTAGATTATTCAAATATCTCTTTTTAGTTTATCATTTTAAGGTTTAGCTATTTTACTTTTTGAGATATTTTGTTTTACTGTTTATATGGAACAAAAGTTCATTATTCACAGACACTTATAGGCAGTCTGTGAGCTTACCCAGGCTGCTGCATGTGAGACAGCATTGAATCATAACATCTTTTGAAACAAATTTTCTATGAAACACTTCAAACACAGATGTTTTGAGTAGTTCTGTGGGTGGCTCAGTTAGCAAAAGGAGATGTCATGCAAATGTGTCACTTGTGGGGTTTGTTTGTGTCCAACTTTGATCAGGAGTGTTTAATATTGTAGAGAAGCACTGCTAGTTTTTAAAGGGGTGTAAAAGCACACAGACATTATGCCTTAGAGTCACTATATCTCACATTTGAAAGCAGCCTACGAAATGTCTGTGTTTGTTTTTTCACTCTGTATGAATTAATAACGAAGTTTTGAGATCCATGATGTAAACCCGCAGGGAGAGTAAGATTGCCTCCTCTGAGAAGATGAGGATTGGCGGTACAGCTGAGATGGCCTGGATGCAGATCTGCGATCCGTCCGATAAGGAGAAGGGTCATTACTCCATGGAGATCTCAGATGGCGTCAAGACCCACACCCGGACTTTTGACCTCTCTGGACAAGGTAAAAACCTCCATCTGTGCCACCATTTGTTTTCATTACAGTTTTTCTCTTTTGCTGTGATTGTCTTATTTATTTGTCTATTTATTTTGGAGTTTCTAAGATGTGAAACCTTTTGTCTTTGAAAAATTGACTCCATTGTAATCATTTGTTTTGTAGCATATACAGATGCCTATGAGGAGTACCTAAGACTTAAGTAAGTGTTTTGATGTTACAAGTTTGTAGACATGCGGTTTTAATCATGTCAAATTTTAATCAAATCGAATTTCCTCTTCGTCTTTTAGGGCGGCTGCATTCGCTGAGAAGAGTGAGTATTTCACAACTTGTATTGAGACAGTTTGAGAGAGATTCCTCATGTATCTTTCAATAAAGGTACATTGGTTAATTATTTTTTAAGCTGTTTATACTATGCGCACATCTTACAAGGACAAAAAATTGATAATCACAAGTGCCCTCGACAGCTCTTTAAGCATTCTGAAAATTTTCACAGGAATTTGTGGGCAAGGTATTTTATTTTAAAGGCAAAGTAGAAATGAATGTCTTACTCATTCTTCCTCTTCCTCCCCCTGAACATCTCAGACTTGATCTACTAGTGCACAATAACAACACTACACAATAAATGTAAAAAGACAGATTGCTGTAGTTTTAAGATCTTTGATTTCTAAGTCTGGGAGTGAAAAGTGACTTTTTCTTTTTCTGTTCAGACCGTGGTAGAGTGGTTGGTGGTCTACCTGATGTGGTCACCATTATGGAGGAGAAGGTAAACATTTTCCAAACTCGGCAATCAACGTCTCTTTTCACAGAGGGAGAAAAGACACGTTGTGGAAGATGATGCTTGAGTAATGATTAAATGCAGAGTGGTGGATAAACACAGAGAGTGAAAAGAGGGGTGGGCAAGTTCAGGCCTCGAGGGCCGGTGTCCTGCAGGTTTTAGATCTCACACCTGAATCACATGATTAGTTCTTTACCTGGAGAACTTCAGGACATGTTGAGGAGCTAATTTAGCCATTTGAATCAGCTGTGTTGGTTCAAGGACACATCTAAAACCTGCAGGGACACCAGCCCTGGAAGCCTGGAGTTGCCCACCCCTGTGTTACACCATAGTCTGAGATGTACTGCTGCGTACAGTATTGATAACAGTATTGACAAAACACTTCTTTGGATGGCTTTTGTTCAGATGTCATGCCTCAATTCATATTTAGTCTGCAGTTTAAGGTTCATTCTAAAAATGTTTAAAAAGAAATGCCAACTTCAACTTCAAATTGTGGGTCAGAGTTAATAATAAATAAATACTATAATGTCTGACCTCATTATGTCAAGTGATTACAACAATTTTCATTAGTTTAATAAACACATGAATAAATAAATCTTTGTGTAAGAATGTAACAAACCTAAAATATGAATCGTATTCTGTGAATATATTTTGATTTGAGTTGACTGTTGGTCCTTTCTAGTCCCTGAGCCTCACCTGCACCGTGTGGGGCGAGCCTACTCCTGAGGTCACCTGGTTCAAGAACGAGCAGGAAGTCGCTTCCACTGAGCACACCAGGGTCATGTTTGACGGTGGCAAGTTTGCCAGCCTCGTCATTAACAAAGTCACCCCCGAAGACTCCGGAAAGTACAGCATCAATGTACGGAACAAGTATGGTGGTGAGTTTGTGGAAATCACTGTCAGCGTCTACAGGCACGGAGAGAAGATCCCTGAGCCCAAACTGGGGCAGGCCAAAGCAGCCGCCACCACGCCTGTGCTGCCAAAGTCCCCAGCTCCCCCTTCCAAGACCCCAACCCCCACCCCTTCTAAAACCCAGACCCCAGCGCCATCCATGAAGAGCCCAACTCCAGCCTCCACCCCAATCTCCAAGTCTCCAACCCCTACCCCGAAGTCTCCTACTCCACCACGCAGTGTTAAGTCTCCAACCCCACCCAGATTCATGAAGTCTCCAACTCCACCCAGGAAGTAGAATGTGGGGGTTAATGTTCGCTGTTAGCAACACTGATTTATAAGCATTAGTGTGAAACAATGAGCTCTTACTTTAAAGTTTATTTAGATTTAGATAACGTCAAAGTCCCACTTCAAAAACTGCTGCTTACTCTGGACTACACCTCACAGTCATGTATGGGCCATCATATGTCTTTAAAGTGGTTCCTTTTAACACAAGAAAAACACTGAGAAACATAAAATGTCCGTGTATATTCATTACAAAGTTTTAAAGGCTGCACCTTCCACTATGCAATGTCAGTGAAATGCCTGCAACAAATTGTGGATGTCAAAGGATATTTATGCTCTATTACAACTTGGGTATTAGTGACACAAAAAAGTAAGTCAGTGAACTGTCTTACAAAGAGATAAGCAGAGTTTTAGAGGACAAAATTAAAGAAATTAGTAAATATTTTAGGTTTAAGCTCCAGTTTCAGTGCTTTAATCTTAATCTTCTCTGTTACTGTGTTTCCCTACATTTAGCACTTATGTCAAAGAGTGTGATATTATACAAAACAAAGCAAATAATATCAAAACCTACAAAAATAAGATCCAAGTTGTAATACACCAGTATCAAAGTGGATGAGCTGGGAGTCAGCAGGTACAGATGTGGGGTAATGTTAGTACCTGGGTGAAAATGTGCAAATACCAGGTTACTGTGTTTGTGCTCCAGCCATTCTTCTCCCAGGGTTAGTTTGTCTGTGAACAAAAACATTCACAGCCCTTGTCTCTGTACCTGAGAGGCTCTTCTGTCTGTGACACATTATGTCTTCCTCCCCAGTGCTTTGTGATGGCAATAAACTTTACTTCTCAACCTACTTTTGTTGTCTTTGTCAGTAGTCACTGCTACACCTCACCCTAGAAGAGGTAACTCAAATCCTTCGGCTACAGTTAATGAAGCCAAAAGTAAAAATGTGCACTTGTAGCCAGACTCCAAGGGACTGCATGACAACTTGCGAGACAAGCCAACCTGCCTCTGAAAGCCAGGTGAGCTGAGGTGGGTGGGGTTTGTTACTGTAGCTGTCAGCCGAGCAAACAGAGCAGGTACAACAGGCTATTCGTTTGTACAGAGTTCGCGAATCCACACCTTTAGCACTTACCGGCTTATGCTGGAGAGAGTACCGACACCAGGACCGACAGAAGGTTTTAACTTTTTAAGCTGGTTTAAAGTTTCTCGCCTCTGATTAATCAGGAAGACCAGGATTCTTTTTGGCCAGTTATGAAGTAAGTCTCTTTGTATATGTTGCTGAAAGTGTGTTGAATTCCTGACAATTTACAGTAGTTACTGAAGAAGTAAGCACATGCCTCATATTGTTTATGTGTTTGTGCTGAACCACATGTACCTTTTTGGTTTCCTAAGAGCTTAGAGGAGAAACATTTCTCGTATGACACCATGGTAATAAAATTATCTGCATGTCTAAGTTTCTTTAAGACAACAACTAAATGCACTGAAAATAAAATGGTCTTACATTTTTCTGTGATTGGCTGGAAAAGTTTGTTCCAAAGCTCTGTAGTGTTATGTAAAAATTGTATGTTGACAGTTGTCTCATGTTTGTCCTGTTCATGTTTAATGATTAGTTAAAGATTACATATTACAACTCAGCAATGCAGATAAAAATGTTAAAGTCATACACATAATATTTTTTTTCCTAATTATCTCTTTTTTGACATTCAGCTCTAAAATGCAAGTTTAACTCAGTGAACCCTGTAACAGCATAGTGTGTGTCACATTTAAGGTAAAGAAGAAGTCTGCTGCACACAGAGACTCAGAGGGGTTCTCGCATCCATGGAGTCCAATCTGTCATGCCTGTCTTCACTTGAAGAGGACTGTTCAGATTACATTCAGCCGCACTATAAAGAATCCTATCGTCTAGCCATTTATGCCCTACTATGTGGCGGCAAAGAAGCCTATGAAGAGTTCCTTCGAGCTGAGCAGATCAACCACTTCCTTTCAGAGGAAGAGACTGTGTTCATTTTGGAAAATGCAGAGTTACCGGTTGTGGAAGATGATTCAGAGGGAAGACGCAGCACAGACGAGGTCAGACCCTCCACCTATTTCCCAATTGAGTCGGAAGAGGAGGTGCCAGACTTGGATTTGGGCTGGCCAGGGGTTGCGCTGGAGGGTGTAGAGACCAGCATTAGCCTGCTGTTTCACCCACCCAGACAGAACACACCAACAATTAAAGAGGTGGTTCGGAAGCAGATTCAGGCTGCGCAGAAGGTGAGGCCTCAGCACTGCGATATAAACAAAAGAAATGCTCCTGGGCCAGTGCCAGAAAATAACGCCTCATCTATCAGGTGGAGGAATCAACAAGGACAATAGTTTATCAATAGTACAAATTCCTAGTGAAAGGTGTAGTTTTGCGTAGGCATATAAACACCTCTGCATAGTTCTCTGCATACACAGGAGACTGCAGGGAAGGGCTAAACATACATTAACCCACACAATCAGCTGACTACACCAGTTCAAATGTTTGAAGCAGTTAACTACTATGGCAACTGAACTTTTGTTATCATGAAAATGTACACGATGGAAGTCACTCATTACTGTGCAGCTTTTTGCTTTGTGACGTGTGAGGCAGGCGAGTGGCCAGTCTGAATTCATGTAGGCTGCACTAACTTTGGCAGGTTTCAGAGAAAAAGTATTTAGCAATTCAACATTCACAGAAACATTGTTGCAGCAATGTTCTTTAAAGCTGTAGCTATCATGAAGCGGTAACAGTGATGTCAACCTGGTAGAAATTTGTATTTATGCTTAAAATGCATTTCATGACTAGAAATATTAGTAATATTATATTAGAGCAGCAAGTCACTGCAGTTTTCCATTTCCTATTTTTTCCCCAGGAACCTGCTTCATGAAGCAAATTCATCTTGTACTTCCTGTGCAGTTATCTCCTGTAGAAAGAGTAGAAAATGAGTGCTGTTGCACTGCTTTCGCAATTTGTTGCTGTATGTTTAATCTAGTCTTCACATCGCTGTCTTTTAATGAGATGATCTTGTAGGATCCCGTGGAGGTCACAAACAGACACGCTGTTTTTTGCTTTTTTACCTCACACTTCCTGGAATTTTCCTTTTTATTTAAACCTATAATATTAAACTTAAGGATTACCTTTAAGTCATTTAAAAAGTGCTTATTATAATTTAGAAATAAGTAAATATAGTAATGAGTAAAGAGAAGAGCTTTTTTCTGTGCACATGTATGCAGTGTAGGAAAAACTGCTCCAATAAAGACTGCAAACATCTGAAGATTTTACTGAATCACAGGATCTACAAAAAAAAAATGATGAGATACAACAGTAAGGATACTGTTGCTTTCAAATTAGTTAAAAGATCAGTCAAATGAGATGGAAAAAGTATCACTGTGAAACATTAACATTAATTCTTGTAGTCAACATTGTAGCAAAATACCACAGTAGGATCAGATAGCTAGGGCTGGATTGGTTGGCCTTAAACTGATTACAGAAAAACTAATTAAACCAACTGCAAACCAACAATTGAACAGACCACTCTTTAAAAAATAGTTTTCCTGTGATCAAGTACATGTTTAAATACTTGTTTAAATTCATATGAAAGCACTGATATATAAAATGCTGACACAAAAAATAAATCATTCTACTTGCCGTAACTGTGAAAGTGACCTTTTTTGTTCTACCACATAATAACTGGCAGAACAAATTTAGATGCTACACATTAAAGGTGAAATCTAACTAATTTCAAAATAAAAGTACCTATACATAAATATATATCATGAAATGACGTAGGCAACAGTTATGTTGAAACAGGTAAAACTTTGTCTGATATTTGATTTAAAAAAAATCTGTCTTTCCTCTTTAGCAAACCACTTGTCTAATTTACAGAATTCATAACAACAAAAAATATCACAAGCAAAGGTGCTCAGTAAATCACAATCTAAAAAGTGAGTCTGCTCACGAAGCTTTACTCATTCACGGTCACCTGACAAAGAAAGTACACTTGCTTTTAATTCTAATTCTTTGGGCTTGTTGTCTTCTTACTGTTAAACATTTGGTCATGTCAGTGAGATACAAACTATGTAGTTTCCCCTTTTGCCACAAAATCATCACCTTTCCTGCTTGACAGCTGGTATGAGGTGTCTGGTTTTCACCAAATGTGTGGTCCTGTGTATTATGTCCAAACATCTTCACTTTGGTCTTGTCTGTCCAGCGGACATTGTTCCCGAAGTCTTTTGGTTTGTTCAGATGCAACCTTGCAAACTTAAACTATGCTGCCATGTGCTTATTGGAGAGAAGAGGTTTCCTCCTGGATCCTCTCAAACATTTTGTGTTTATTTAGTCTTTTTCTAACTGTACTATTATGAAGTTTGAAGTTTCTCTGAGCATTAAACAGTCTTACTTAAATTAAATTTGCTAGGATGTGCACTACAACACTGGCGACTTTTTTCCACTTGAATACTGTTTCTGACTGTATAGTGATGAAATTCCAGTTGTTTAGAAATGCTTCATAACCCACCCAGATTGATGGGGAGCAACAGTTGTTTTTGTAAGATCATTGCTGATGTCTTTCCTCCCCGGGATTGTGTTCTCACCCCCTCAATGCGCCAAAACAGCAAACTGTTAAAACATCTGCTGTTATAGAGGTACTCACATTTGCTGA
This sequence comes from Rhamphochromis longiceps, assembly GCF_057381845.1. NCBI lineage: Eukaryota > Metazoa > Chordata > Actinopteri > Cichliformes > Cichlidae > Rhamphochromis > Rhamphochromis longiceps. The sequence goes on from NC_140562.1 coordinate 9,418,515, forward strand.
TGACCTTATAGTAACAGAACCTGTTAATTATCCTCCACATTTCTATGGAAGCAAAAAGGATGTAAAACAAATTAGTCCGCATTCTTATACTTTAGATACTGCTTCTGCATTGTAGCTTAATTTTTGTTAAATAAATAATGAAACTGTGCAAAATGTCACAGATTAACCAACACGAGGTTGCATTTGCCTAATTCTAAGACCTGCTAAGGACCAGATGATTTTTTTTTATTATGGCCCAGTACATAAACTCTAAAAATAAAAGTTTTTTTTTTCACATAACTGCATATATACAGTTGGCAGTTACTTCTCTTTGCATGCATCAGAAGTAATGACATTATTTGTGTTGCATAAAAGATTATTTCAAGTTAAGAAGGTGTTTTGCACAATGATACAGTTAATTTTGTGTGGAAAGTCATCTCTACTATACAAGTCCTGATGTTGACTACTCATACATTTTTTGACTTAATTTGTATTTTCTCAAAATTGAAAACATTTCCACGTCTAATGTGCTTCCAGCTTATTGCCATTGTAATGGATGTCTTCACTGATGGCGACATTTTCAAAGAACTCATCAATGCGACACAGAGGGGAGTGGTGGTCTACATCCTTCTGGATGATTCCCATGTCAAGAGCTTCCTCAAAATGGCACACGACATGGAGATTAATATTCAAGAGCTCAAGGTGAGAAACACGGCACCTTGAAATACAAGGTTTAAAGGGCGACAGTATCAGATGAGTATGTTTTATCACCATGCTGAGATATTATTGTACTTGTTGAGGCCATGAACTGCAAAAAATAAAAATCATCAGGAAAAAAAAATGTATTATCTTCCACTAGACCTATGTGATTATCTGGATTTCACAGTGGAGACACAACAGGCCTATTCTTATGTTTTCCACTTTTCCTGATATAAAAAGGGGCTTCTGGTAAACATGCTCTTCTGCACTTCTTGCCAAATGTAATTTTCCTGTTCCCGTGCATAGTATACACGTTAGCATTTTAAACAATGTTTATCTTGCAAAATATTTGAAAACTGTCAACTCCATTGTGTGGTGGCTTTAGTAGCACAGTGGCTGATAGTGAACAACAGCCACATACCAAACTAAGACAGGTAGAGTCATCTTAGAGCTGGGCATTTATTTAACCCTTGGCGCTCTAAGTCATAGTCAGTTCGGCAGTGAGTGTGTGTATGTGTGTGTGTGAGGGGTGGTGGGTACACAGATATGTAGACATGTATGGAGACATTTGCTACTCAAAGCCATAATTGGGCCCACACATGCCTGTTGACCTGTTAAACATCATCTGACATAGTCTAACATTTGCATTCCCCCAGAGCTTCCCATGAGGCTTCACAACCTTTCTTCTGTTGGCAAAAGAGCATTTAAAATATTACGTTTGACATTTTCTCCGCACCCTGATGGAAATACAGTCATTTACCAACATTTCCCTGCTGTGTCTCTACCTGCCATTTTCACACAACTGCAGCAACCGCAGGACAGATCTGTCAGTGTGGCTGGATTTTCCTGTTAAACAGCATTAGATGATGTTTCCACAGTCTAAACAAAGAGTCATCAGCTCTGAACGCAGTGACGGCTTCACGACCTCTTTGCAGCGTGCCTAGCCATTAGCAACATCAAAAAAACAGCCTGAGGAAAACTCACACAGGTTTGATCATGTAGAGTTTGACAAAGGGTGTGCGTGCTTTCATGTGTTTGTGTAAAGGTAGTAGTAATGGAAACTGGGGGGGGGAGTGTTTCAATTAAGTTAAGATTTAGGCTGTTTGCACCTGATGACTGAAACAACCCTGAACTCATGTTTCATGCTCTCGGTTTGAGTTTTTGAGTTTCATTTTTGAGTGTTGAAGGCCCTGATGTGTTGAGCAGTGAGACGTGGGAATCATTTAGTTTTTAAAAGATGTGGCACATAGTTCTTTCACACGGTAAAGAAGTTACATTCAGATAAATCAAAATGAACGAATATTAGATTTACTTGCAACATTTAATGTGGTGCCTTTGTGCACTTTTCATTTAAGTAAAGAGTTCAAATTATGTACTTCTTACTGAAATGATAATCAAAGCACTCCTTTTTTGGAAACAGGCTTGCATCATATTCCTGTTAACAAACTAGCTAATGTAAGTTGCCAAACTTGTTAGCCCAAAACAAAACTAACACAATCAATAACACAAAAGCTGAATTACTTCTATGTAATTCTTTTAGAAGGAAGTATGTCCAGCACATGCATGAATTATTTTTAAACTGGCAAAATCACATTCCTGTTTCTTGTGTAATGTCTTTGAAAAACAATGCATGTTCAAAGATTGTACTATCAACTATAAAACAGTGTTAACCTGAAAATCTCCTTGCAGTTAAGCTCGTAAGACTTGATGTTAGAATCCCTGATAATCAGCACTGGTGTCCTGTGGTCAGGAGGGAGGGGTACAACCTTTATCTGCTTTGAATGCACAGATTTGAATGTTCTGCTGGAAACAGATGAGAACAGTTGAAGAAATATTGACAGACATCAGTCATGACTTACAGAGACTGTGCCCCGTTAACAAACCCTGGATTACAAATGACATAAAAGCAATCATCAACCAGAAAAAGGTAGCTTTTAGAGGTGGTGACAAAGAATGGCTCAAACAGAGCTGAAGAAGTGACTGAACACAGCAGAAATGTAGTAGATAAAGAAGATAGAAAGGAAGCTAGAATACAGCAACATCTGTGAGGTGTGAAAAGGAATGAATACTAAAAAGAAACAAAAACAAAAAGAAAAGACAGCCACTTATGGGTGATGTGGAAAGAGTTCTTTAGTCCTTCAACTTTATGGTCACACTCACTCCCACTGCTTCTCCTTCACTGTAACTCCGTCTGCTCCTGCACAAGCTCCCCCTTCTCCTTTCATTTCTAATACAGCAGCTACTTCCCCTCTCACACCTGTGCCTTCATGCTCGTCTGTCACAGACAGGGGTGAGATTGGAGTTAGGAAGACTATGATAGCCCAGATGGTGTGTGTCCAAGGCTGCTCAAGAATTGTGTTGCCCAACTGTGTCAACCTCTCCACAGGATTTTTAATCTGAGTCTACTGCCAGGACTGTGGAAAACATCCTTTATTTTTCCGGTACCAAAAATAAAACGTCTTGCTGAACTAAATGACTTTAGACCAGTGGCCCTTATAATGCACATCATGAAAACCTTGGAACAGCTGATTCTACACCAAGACAAACTTGCTTAAAACTGCAGACAGGAATCCGAACACAGGGATCTCGTAAAAACCTTCAGCCACTGGTGTCACAAAACCTACCTCATGCTGAACATCTCTGAACACTGGGGAGGCAGCAACAGAAGGATCAGTAAATTTATTCTTATTCTTATTGTTGTCAGGGTCATCAGGTAGCCACCCTTGTTCACTGGTCACTGATAGACCCACGCATGTACTTGGATGCTCATGCTTTTGAGAAACCTGGTTGCACCAGCTACATCATTTTGTTTTGGCAACTATGTCTGCATAATTGAGCCTTTTGAATTGTATATGCTGCCTCCCATAGTACCATTATCTCCACAGTGTACAGGCACTTCTGCACGGTGGACCACCAGATGATGTCTGGCCTGAGAATACTTGGAGTAATCTTTGGTGGGAAAGTGACTTTCTGCAACTTGTAGCCACAGGCAGTATCCACAGTAGCTTTCATTCTTGCAGATAAGATTTAGGGGGGAATTACTTTTCCAGATTTGGGTAGCCTTTTGTGCACTAATAAGTGAAATCATGATTTAAAAGCTGTGTTTTGTATTTCCTTTTGTCTTTGCAAAACTAAATAAATAAATAAGAAATCAGGAACAAGGAAATGTTTTGTCACTGTATCGTTTGACCTGATTAAGCCTCCTTGGCTAGTTTTGCAGCCAGTGAGGATGTCACTGGAGGTCAGCAGAGTTCCATTTGTTCTTCTTTTTACTGTATCATGATGTTTACACATTCACCAAAAAAGGAAAAGATCACTGGTTTTATCAAAGATGAAGACATAAATCCCTTTGGTATTGCATTACGATGAGCATCTGGTATAAAAACTCTGAAATTAAACACATGGAGCTTCCCACTGTTTTGATCTGTTGTGAATAAGCCAGAAGTAGGTTCTTCTATCATTGCATGATAATGCATTTTACAAATAGAGATTGCTTAATGCATTCTCAAATAAGCATTACATATATTACTTGTAGGTGAAATGAAATTGATTTATTTTTGGCCTTAATTCTCATTTTTATTTTTCCATCAGAATCTTTGTGTTCGGACGGTTCAGGGGCCAGAGTATCAGTGTCGCTCGGGGTTTAAGTTTCATGGAGGTTTGGAACAGAAGTTTATACTTGTGGACTGCAGGACAGTTATGTATGGAACATACAGGTGAGTCAGTGCTGTTCAAAAGTATTCTGTGATTAAATTGAAATAGAGGCCTGGCCTAGCTCTACTTGGCAGCTTTGCTAACTTTAAGTAAACCTTAAAGCAATTTCATGTAAACTCACTGTGCTACTCTGGTATTTTTAAAAATAAAAATTGGTGAATTAGGAAGAAAAAAATATGATTAGCTGCCTTCCTTCACCACTTAGACTGGCTTTCTTCTGGCGGGTCAAATAGCCATATTAGGAAGATTCTGTCTCACTTTTATCATATCGAGCAAGTATGTGTTTAGAGCAGTCTGCAGCCTGAGCTCGTGGCTCACGGAGATTAGTTACATTATTTGAAACTTTCACTACTGAAACAGTAAAAATAAGAGAGAAAAAAAAGTTTTAAAAAAAGACAAACCCCAGAGCAAGTTCTAAGACAAACTTAACAAATCTTCCAAGTCAGCAAAACTAGTTTATCTGTTTGAGAACACACAGAGCTGAGGTAAGAAGAACACTTAATAAATGCAGTGGCCTGTGGGCAGTTGCAGGCACCAGAAACACATAAACTTTCTGCTGAATTTGCCAAGTTCAAACATCATATGATTTAAACTTTAGTCCTATGCTCTGCTACTATAGCTTTTGTTGTGTTGGATGTGTTTCCTGGTTGGCCCTTATTTCCACTGTTATGTTTCAGTTGTGGATTAAGCACATTAAAATTTAGATAATGAAGATATGCATGACTTTATTATTAATACTGTTTAAAAATTTGTGCATCATTATGATTTGTACTGGTTCTTCAATTTCTTTTTCAGCTACACATGGACTTTTGAGAAAATCAACCTCAGTATGGTCCTGGTTGTCACAGGCCAACTGGTTTCCACTTATGATGAAGAGTTCAGAAGACTCTATGCTTGCTCCACAACTTCTTCAGTCTTGCTTAACGGGAGGCCACCTGTTCTGTACCTTAAAGATACTTTGGCTCTGGAGAGCCCAAACTCCAGCCAGCTTTCTCTTAATATGATTCACAGGAGCTCCAGGGTGATGCACGTGGTGAGAAGTGTTCAGGACAACAGGTTCAACAATTCTGGCACAATGACCAGAGGCTTGAGTGTCCAGGATAGGCTCCATCAGTATGACTATACTAAAATGGGGAACCTAGTGAAAGGACACAGTTATGGAGGCGAGCTGCAAAAGGTAAACTCCATGACTCGGCTAAGGATGGGAACTAAAGACATTGGAGTCCCTGGGAGAAGTGGATCTAAACCGAGGGGAGGTGGGGAGGTGCTTCTACCAAACCGGATGTCGCACCATCACCTCCGGCACCAGACACGTTACGGTGCGGACCAGAACCTAATACCATTCAACTCAGAAACATCACTCCACCGCTGGAAGATTGATTCTTATCTTAATGAGAATGAGATGCATCCAGGTGCGTCATGTGATGCGATCTCACCTGTGACATCTCCATATAGCAGTCACACAGGCTTAAATGATTATCAGTCACAGCTCATTCACAGCAGGTCGAGAGATATTAAGTCCAGAATGGAAGAAACACGGCAAAAAAGGTTCAGTTTGCAGGACTATAACAATTTCAGGCAAAGCCACGAGTCTTTGAGGTCCATGTATCTGAATGCAGAAACATCCAAACTGATGTCTTCATTAAGAGGCCTGGATGTAAGGCAGAGTGTCACAGAATCGGAGCTAGCGGCACAAGAAAGCTGCAGCCAGGAAAACAGGGAGCTCAAGAAGCGAGGTAACAAAAGAGAGCCAGTGCTCACTGATGGACATCGTTCTGCCTCTCACCATGATGTGGTTTCAGATGGAAAAACAATGCAGACATATGATTGGCGTGAGCCTCTATCCAAGACAAGATCAGCTGCTGATTTAGACCAGAAAATGAGTGATGCACCACTCAAGCCTTCTCATTTACAGTCCAGCAGTGTTAGCATTCAGCATCCGAGAGCAATGGAATCTTTGACCGAGGTCCCTGAAGAAAAAGACAGTTCCCACACTCACTTAGACCCAGCACTTAAAGTCAGACGTGAGATTTGCAAAGATGAGGAGGTTGTTCCTAAGAACTCTGTAAAATCTCCAGAAAAAGAAATTCAGGATCAAGCCACAGGAAAGCATTATAGGGTGGCCAAAAGCACAGGCTCAGGTGATTCAAGGCAAGGAAAGAAATCCATTTCTAATGAAGTTGAAACTTCTCTGGGAGTCTTCAATCCATCTACAGGACCTCAGCGGGGAGTGGAAGATAAGGGCAGTCACACAGAAAAAGGGGAAGCACAGCCAGAAGATGCAGCGCTACAGAGAAAACATTCTATGAAAATGAAAGTGCCTACATCAGATGAAAAGAAAACTTCCAAAAATGAAAATAAGTCTCTCCAAAGAAGGACCTCAGGAGTAAGCCAGCCACTGAAGGCTGCCCATTCCCTGGCACCTGATGCAGTGCACACAACAAAAAGCCAGTCACTGAGCATGCCCAGTTTGCAGAGCTCCCTTACTAGTCCATCAGAGACAGAAAAGACTAAATCTCCACTGTCAAGATTTTCTCCTCAGCGTTTGAGCAAAAAGAAGATGGCCCTTGCAGCAGAGCAAGACTCAAAGGGCACTGTGGGTGACGAAAGAGAGACTTTATATCAGAGACCAAAAGACAAAGCCTACAGTCGGTATGAGTTTTTGCTTAGCAATGAAAATCTACGTCTGGATAAGTCAAAGAAGAAGGCAAATTCATATTCGTCAGACAAAGAGAGAATCTCTTCTTTGCAAAGGCGCGAGTCTGCCCGTTCAGTGAATCAGACACAGAGCAGCACTGATAACAAACTGGAGCGATTCATGCAGCGAGTTGGAAATCTAATAAACAAGAACAAGTAGCGAAGGCACAGAAGAAGGCCAACATGGTCAGAAATGAAGGCAAAGTTTAAGCATATTACATGTTTTGTTTATGCAGCTGTTTTCCATGCCTAGACAAACGGTTTCTTTACACCGCAGCAGTATGCTCCACATTTTTTTTTAAATCGCCACTGATGCCAGTAACAAGGCTTGATAAATCGGTATTTGCAGTTAAAGTCTGAGATGGATCTTACTGGGGAGGAGGAGTTAAGGCAACCAGGGAGAATCTGACAGTAGCACTTCAGGACATTCAGCAATGTTTGATTCAGTAAGCTAAATTATAATGATACGGTATGTCTTATGCAAAATATGTTTATTCTTTTAGTTTACCTAAAGGATCAGACTGATGAGAGCATCTTTTATGCTATGACAACACCAACACCTCTGTTGTTGTTCAGTATTGTTGTGAAATATCTACGTTTAAAAAAACCCACACCAGTAAGGCCCACTGTTATAACCTGTACCTGAGGTTTTCTAAACAAACATACACTGGTTTACTCTAATACAGTAATGCATACATTCATCTGCCACTGAATATATTTCTTCTTGTTTCAGAAACAGTACTGAGACAAAGGGTGGATGTAGCTCAGGAGGCAGAGCAGGTCATCCACTAGCTGAAAGGGTGGTGGTTTGATCCGTGTGTCAAAGTATCCTTAGGCAAAATACTCACCCCTAAGTTGCTCTACGATGGATTCACGGGAGGATGAATGTGTGTGAATTACAGTAGAAAAAAGTGCTTGTGTGAATGAGACGTGTTGTATAAAAGCACTTTGAGATCTTCAGTAGTGTAAAAAAGTGCTATATAAGAACCAGTTCATTCTCTGAAAATGTTCAGAGCTGCTGGAAATTACTGAAAAGTGTTCAATTAATAAACATATTTGGTTTTTTTGCTTCTTATATAGGCAGCACGGTGGTTAGCACTGTTGCAGCACAGCAAGAGGGTCCTGAGTTCAATTCCAACATCAGACCGGGGTCTTTCCGTGTGGAGTTTGCATGTTCTCCCCGTGTTTGCGTGGGTTCCCTCCGGGTACTCTAGTTTCCTCCCACCGTCTAAAGACATGCAACTTGTGGGGATAGGTTAACTGGATAATCCAAATTGCCACTAGGTGTGACTGTGAGTGCGAATGGTTGTCTGTCTCTGTGTGTTGGCCCTGCGACAGACTGGCGACCTGTCCAGGATGTACCCCGCCTCTCGCCCTATGACAGCTGGGATAGGCTCCAGCGCCCCCCGCGACCCTGAAAAAGGATAAGCGGAAGTGAATGGATGGATACTTCTTATATAGACAAAAGTCTTGAATCTATGTGTTTTCAGTCCCATTGTTACAGGTGTATAAAATCAAACACACTGTCATACAGTCTGCCTTCACAAACAACATGTCTGTGAACTGTATCCCCTCCTAGATATTCTGCGATGAACTGTAAGTGTTATTATGGCAAAGTGGAAGTCATTGTCAGCCATACCCACAGCGCTAATGTTCTGCTGACTCTCTACTCTACAGTTGATTAACATCAGTACTAAAACTGCATGCCAGGAGCTCTATGGTGTGGGTTTCTATTGATAACCAGCTCCTGTAGGTGTAATGTGTAGATAGCTCACTAGCTACTTTTGTCCATATGGTGTATGAAGACTGAAATTGTGGAGCAAAGCGTTGGTGGATTTGGTGGTTTTTTTGTGCAATGTGTCACAAAAAAACACCAAAAATATGTCATATGCCTTATCATTTAATGTATCATATAATGTATCATTCATGAAGCATATTGATATATAATTTTTTTTTAAATATGGACGATGCTGTACATTTTCTCAGTGTATTTTGATGAATTTAGCAACTATGTTCCAAATATGAAAGCATTCACACTGGACTTCTATCAGATATTTTATCATAAAGTGTCTGTGAACACTAAACTGCTTTCTAAGTCTCTGTGGAAGATATCTGCTGCATAGTCATCAGTGTTACTCTTCTTCACATCAGTTCTACAAAGCTTTTTAGGTTAAGCAGAGACACAGTTACATGCCTACTTTATAAGCTCCCTCTACAGATCACCATCTTGGTGTTGTTCTTTATAACGTGTTAGGTTTTTGCTTCCTGCTTTATTTTGTGAGCTGCTTGTTCCTTATGCTTTGCTTTTACTTTTGCTTCCTTGCCTCATCTTCTGCTGTCTCTGTGCGTCCTTTGTCAGTGTGCCTATTCGCTTCAACCCCAGTGATAGTAGCTCTAGTGTATTTGTTTAGGTTTCAGCAGTTTATAGTTTTCAGTGTTTCCCTTCTGGATTTATGATTTACCTTTTGTATTATTGCAAAAAACAATAAACAGTTCACTTCAAATTCACCGCTGTCTACCTGAGAGTCTACATTTTGGTCCTGTGCACAACATTCAGCCTGCATATCTTACATGCCATGAAATAAGACCATAACTGTAGCTATGGGTAGCTATGTTTGATGATAATGATGATGTCATAACTTTGCAAGACAATGATGAGTGGTGGCTTTTATTAAGTCAAAGATTTAGCTGAGCAGCTGATTCACACTGAGGCCACAGAAAAAATAAGAATATCAAATTGCAGCCAAGCTAGGGACCCCAAGACGGTAACATGCTTATTACACACCAGAAAACTAAATTGTTGCAATTTTCTCAACTGCTTGGGCTGCACTCCTAAATAATAGCTGAATTTGTCAAAATAATCTGAAATTCTTCATTACTTTTTGGTTCTTCTGCACAAAATAAAGCATTTCTAATTCTTGTTTTGCAAATGTTTTAGCACAGATGGGCAAAGGACTCTGCTTGCTGCACATGTCTTTGTCATTAAAACACATTATCAGTTAAATAGTTTAATTCTCTAAAATATACTTTAATTTCATGTGTAATATTTGTCACATGTCAAAGAAAATCTTTAGAAATTCAAAATCTCTCTAATCTTTCTATGCACAATAAACTTTGAATATGTATGTTGTAAAGCATATTTTTAAAGCCTGAGCACTGGTGGATCAAAAATAAATCTATAACACAACATTAACACGGAGGAACTGCTCATACAAACATTTTGTAGCCTGTGAAATATGCAGGGCAGAGAGGATGTGTGGCAGTAAATAAAGGGAAGACAACAGAATGCATGAAGGTGCATAAAAGTGCAAAGGATGGATGTAGCATGCACGGTAGCTTTTCTTATGTTACCTTGTAAGAGGACATCAGGTGGGAGGTCAGAGAAAATCTGTGACCAAATAGACAATGACTCAGCCCTTCTGTGCTATTGCTAGCACTGTAGCATTATATTGCAGATAATAGGACTGTTTTGGTTTGATACTTCGGGTATGGATAATGTGCATGCACATTGAAGTAATTTGTTAGTTTTCTGGTTACTGTGCTTGACTGTGTGACCACTGAAGGAAACGTGCATTTTTCCTTTCAATTCATGCAAATTAAATCCCACTTTTGCTTTACAGATTAGAATGTAAAACTTTCTGCCCTTGAAATCAGCATTTGATAATTAGTTACTTTCAGCAAAAATGTCTGACACAACTTCACCTACTTCCAAGGTGCATGGAGAGGATGATAGAATTCACAATGCAGGAACTCCAGCAACACTTAAGGGAAGATGAACAACTTTAATAATTGACCAACGCGCTTCGGCTTGTGGCCTTCATCAGGGTCATAGTAAAACATTGTAGAAAATTGCATAAATACAAGACAGGAAACAGAAAAAAAATTCAAATTAACCAATCACGCATGTGTTATTTTGAGACAGGTGGGGATTATGTCTCCTCCCCCCCATCCTCATCATTAATGATCTAGTCCAGTATTTACTTGGGCGTGACTTAACCAATTAACCAATACCTACCTGTTATATGTCAGATGATCTATAATTAGTTACTTTGACAGACAGTAGTAGTCAGTTGTCTTCACCACCACTTCGCTGTCATTAAAGCATTTCTACACCTACTGTCAGCCAGACAAAATAGTTTGGTTTTACACAATGTTAAGACAACTTTTGACTTTGTTGACTTTCATTTACACAATGTTTCTGACACACACACTGGGGTGAGCAACCTTTGCATTTAACCGATGGTCTACTGCTACATGTATGAGCAGTTTAAAGAACTGCAACTTCAGTGCTAAGAGCTTCAAAAATAATGTGCCAAAGTAAGTGAGGCATAAATATAAATGGATGCACAATGGAGAGAACTTTAGCTTTCTACAGTGAACATGGCAATGTTTTGGCAATGACCCTATACTTGACCCTGTGTTCAAGATCAAATCCTTCTAACTAATATGCACTAAAAACAATTGACATTATTACTAAACCCTAAACCTATCCCTAGGTCTGGAGTTTAGGTTTGGAATGATCACCAAGGTTTAGTGCTACTATGCCATTATATTCACACCATTCAGAGTAAGCGCAGACTGCATTGTTCTTGGCATTAACAACCAGAACAGTGTTTTGCTGTGTGCATACAACAACAAAATAACTCAACAAAAAAATAGCACAATACTGCTGTTTATTTGGGGGGTTTAATGCCTTTATTTTGAAGTAATATCTTCTAAAATATCTAGAGTGTGTCTAATAATAATGTATAACATTGTATAAAATAAAATCGTGTATATTCAAGCAGCTGATTCACATGCTTTTAGTTGTTTGGCAGGAGGAGGTGTGTTTTGTATAAAGTAAATTCAGGGTTTCTATATGAAATACTCAAAGCACTTGTTCCTCTCATCATCCATTTCCTGGGTCTCAATCTCAAACTTCTTCATGGCAATGAAATACTGAATAAACGGCTCCCCAAGGGCACTGCGGATGACATGATCCTCCCCCAGCGCCTCCAGAGCTTCGTCAAGCTTTACTGGAATGGTGAACTCTTTCTGTTGGATAGGGGCTTTGTTAAGACTGCTTTCAACATTCAGGTTTCTTCTGATACCATCCAGTCCTGCAGCCACTGTAGCTGCAAGAACAATGTAAGGGTTGGCCATGGCTGAGCCCAGCTTGTTGTCAATGTGCGTCTCCCTCCCGCCGTGACACTTGATGTTGAAGGAGCTGCTGTTATCATTGCTGCCACAAGTGGCATACAGCAACCGCTTGGGGTCTTTGATGGTTTTGGCAATGTGACTTCTGCAACCCAGGCCAGGTGACATCAAACAGCTCAGGGCAGCAGAGTGGGTCAGGAGGCCTGCCAACCATTTTCTACCAATCTCAGACATCTCGCCTGCTTTCTCTCCACTGTGGAAAAGACTCCGTCGCCCATTAGCATCCCACAGGCTATGAGAGAGCACCCCAGCATTGTATAGACCATCGTCAGTAAAAAAGCTGGCAATGTAGCTGTGTTTGCGAGCCATTTCTTTGATGCCGGTGCGGAAGGTGAAGGCGCTATCAGCGGCAGCAATACCAAACTCTGGCCTCAGGTTGATCTCCATCTGCCCAGGGCCACTTGCAGAAGCAATGCTGTCTATGTCAGCCCCCATGCAGTACATGCTGTCCACTAGCTGCTGGAAGAAAGGCAGGTCATGGTTGCTGAGCAGGGTTGTGGCAGGAAACAGGAGTGTCTTTGGTCCAATCCGGTCCGGCGCTCCTAGTACACAACATTCATAGGTGAAGGATGAGTGCAGGGAGAAACCCAGGCTTTGGAGCTGACCGAGAAGCTGCTTGGCAATGAGGCGAGGCGAAGTGCGAAGGGGGCTTCCGGTCACGGTGCATGGGTCGCATATGACCCGTGCTGTTTGTTCAGCCCAGGGTAGGACCCTAAAAGTCGAAAGGTCAGGGATCAGAAGGACATCACTACTGAAATTGGCAGTGTTTGCATGGTCCACTTCATTGCTTTGTGGGCTCAGGGTTAGCTCCAAATAGCTTCTTGGCATTGGTACCCCATATACTGCTTTCTCCTGTGAGTGAAACATATGCATTAAAGCACTTCTCACCTTTCGTTAGAAGGGATAGATAGATAGATAGATAGATAGATAGATAGATAGATAGATAGATAGATAGATAGATAGATAGATAGATAGATAGATAGATAGTAGGGGTGCAACGATATTCGTATCGATATTGAACCTTTCGATACAGTGCTTTCGGTTCGGTACGCATATGTATCGAACAATACAACATTTGTAATTTATTTTATCAACTTTCCTTCTGACGATGCTGTCTGTGTTGAGCGCTCAGTGAATCTGCGTTCGACTACTCCGCCTAGGCTGCACTGTCCAGCGCAGATCCACTGAGCGCTCAACACAGACAGCATAGTCAGGAGGAAGAGCGCAGGGCAAGCTAGCGAGACAGAAGTTAAGCTCTCCTTGCAAGATGGGCCTCCCCCACCCTCATTCAGATCTGGCGTTTGGAATTATTTTGGTTTTCATGTGACGTATGACCCTGAAGGTAAGCGAGTCATGGACTAAAGTAAAACAGTATGTTGGATGTGCCATGCAATGCTTAATTACATTGGTGTGAACTAGTGTGTTAGCGCAGTTAGCTCGTTAACGTGTTGGCCGTCTAGCCCCATGCACGGAGCGATCGGCGGTAGCTCGTTAACGGAGATTTGCCTGTTGTGGCGTTAAGGTCATTTCAACGAGATTAACCTGAAAGCACTAGTGGGAACACAACGAATATGACTGCACATTTACGCCGACATCATCCTAGTGCAAAGACAAAAACAACAAGCATGCTACTAACTTTAGCCGAGTCATTTAGACAGCTGTTAGCACGTGATTCTCCTTATGCTGCTGAGAATATAGCCCAGAAGAAGCGGATAGTATAGCTTTTATTTTGGAAAGAGACATTTCTCTGTAATAAACTCTCTTTTCCAAAGATGAGTGATTCCTCAATCAGATACAGGGCTTGCAAAATCGCTAGCCCGACGTCCCGGAGCTAGCGATCTTTCCAGTCGGGCTACAAAAATCTCTCTGCCCTGCCCGTCGGGCTATTGTAGGAAAAATATATGTCAATGCTTTTGCATTCTTTCAGAAATGTAGCTGGGTAATTATGTCATTGGCATCGGTGAGCCACTGTCAATATGTGACATATTGAAATCGCGTTTGAATTTGCGCTTGTTTTTTTGCTTTCACTTTGCAATGACAGCACTGATCTGTGAGTGATGATAATTTGTGCACCAATTTCTCTGACATCGTCTTATTAATCGTTAGCTTACTATGCAAACATGACAAGTGAAATCTCCCGCAGCAAGCTTAAACATGTGAGAGGTTGATCGCACAGAGAATCGCTGAGCTTATGTGAGTCCGTGTGTAAAAGTAGCAGTATATATATTTTAGTTCTGCTGAGCCAAATAAGACAGGTCGGGGTGAAGAAGTGACAGCCAAAGAAAAGCTTACCACAAAACGGAGAAGTTATGACAAATCAGACTATAAGGCAAAAAGAAAGTGCAGCTTTATGGTTTCATGGACAAAAGAATTTCTGTGGCTGCAATATGACGAGCTAAATAACCAGGGCTGCACATAAGTGGTCCGCAGGTGCGCATTCGCTGTCAAAATAAAAAACGCGCACAAGGGTTAGGGTTAAATTTAAAAACTGTAATTTTGAGTTAAAATATATATTTATAATTTTAATAAATGACAAATTAAAAAGGCATGAACATTTTTTTGTATCGAAAAAATATCGAACCGTGACACCAAAGTATCGAACCGAACCGAACCGTGAATTTTGTGTATCGTTGCACCCCTAATAGATAGATAGATAGATAGATAGATAGATGTGCATTACATGGAAGAAGCGGACAGGTACTGTCTTGGACCTTGACACCCCATGGAGGTCAGTGGCTTCAAAGCGGACGAAGTTGATATTGTCACGTGCTATTTGTTGTTTAATTTGCTCCATGGCTGCAATGAACCTCTGGTTCCCAGAGATCTCAATAGTGTCTTTTCCGTTATCTGTGGGAAACAGTTTGAAATATTTGCAAAAACATTTGAGAATCTTTCATTTTAAATATAAAGTGTCACACTTTTGAAAGAAAAAAAACATGTTGTTTTTTAAGTCAGAGATTTCATAATCAAGTTCAAGTAGCATCATCAGGACCACCCTAGACAAGAAACAATTATCTGGTTTAAGATAAGTTTCAAACAGTTTGTCCACAGGCAGCACAGTCAAGTGGATATTACAGCTTAAAACACCTCACTGTTAGTCACTGAATGTAATACTATGAGCAGAGAAAGCCAAATCCCACCAAAAAAATCCTTAAGCTAGACCTCATATATTGTTGTCCCAGATTCTTTTAAATGTAGAATAATGAGAGTTTATTACAACACTAATTTGTTTATTTTGATTAAATTACCTTTAAGAAGGTTTTAAATCATATGAATTTTCCAAAAACAAAAATGTGTCCATTTTTTATATTCAAGACAATGAGAAATATTCAGTATTCAGCTTTTATGAGCCAGTAATTTCTAATCGTTTTCCGTGAGCAGAAAGGTATCATTCCAAGTCTAATTATTTGCCAAATATATACTTTTTCAACATAAAATATTTCTTCCTTTCTATCAAGAACAGTGTAACTAAATCTAATCAAACTTCACCAACCTGTATGAGAACCGCCAGTCTCTCCCCAGGAGCCACCACTCACATATGTGTGGGTCCTGACTTCAGGCTGCCTATTTGTGTTGGCACTGAACCTGAACGAGCTGGATGAATCCATGGTGGAAGGCAGCTGAATAGATGTGCTATCTCTGGATCTGGGCCCCCTTCTGGAAGCATCAGAGTGTGGTTTGAAGGTGCTGAACACCCTGTGAGAGTTTCCATCATCCTGCCGTCCATCCGTCCCTCCACCACTAGTGCTGCTTCCGTGGAGATACGTGTAGGGACTCCCTGGTTTCCCCTCATGTCTTTCCCGGATACTGAGCAGGGGACTGACCCTCAGGATGGTCTTCAGCTCTTCCATGGTCTGCCTTGGAACACCCATTTTATCATAGGACAACCTGGTTTGACATGATGCCTCTGTGGTCCAGTCGTCCCCAGCGTCAGCTTCATCCACAGAGGGATCATTAACTTGCTCTGGGGGCTGGTGAGGCAGAGGGCCAATGGAGATAACTGTGGGAGTGTTGGGAGTTACTGGTGTACCGACGGGACCATGGATGATGGATGGGCCACCTCCTCTGCTATTCCAATCCATCGGAGGCACATACTTCCCAGTCACCCTGACTCCTTTCTTGCTGCCTAGACTCATCCCGGTGCCATCTATTTGGTCGTTGCTTCTATTTTGGCCTTCCTGGAAAACAAACAATGGCTCTGTCAGAATAATGGTAAGAGAAGGTCAAGTTATGCATGAAAATGATTACCAAGAAGTGTAAGCAATCAAATCTGAAATCATATTGAATGAAAAAAGACTTCTAAATTAAAAATACAATCCTCCAGGTATTTTTAAAAAAAGTGAAGTAATATATATGAAAACCCTACCAATGGACATTGCTCAATTAAATTCAAATCCAAAATGTAAATGTCAAGTTGTTACCTTGAAATCTTCAGAGTCATTCATTTCGTTTTTTGTACTCATGTACTGGGATTTGGATATTGATAGCCCCCCCTGTGAAAGAGCTTCACTCGCACATTAATTTTTATAGACAATTGGTACAATGATGACGGATTAGAAAATTCTTTCTGCCCCACAAAACAGCCACGAGAATCCAGCTGGAAACTGACATCAGCCGGCCACTGGTGGACACTGAAGCACTGCTGCTTTGAGCTCATTGGTTGTTTCCGAGACCAATTCAGTGGCGCTTTTGTGTCACCGCACAGTAAAACTGCAGAGCTCAGCAGTTCTGTGTGTGTTTCCAGAAAGATATGGGAGCAAAAGTATTTATTCCACACAATTATAAAGAGCAGACAATAGCAGCTGATACTGACAGTCTAAGCATTTAAGAACTGCTACAGGGCAGCGTGACACCAGCAACATAATTTTCTTAATTACTCAATAATAAATGGTGCCACTTTCTAATGTGTTTTATATTTAAATGCGGTGCCACAATATCTAAGTGTACTATTAAAACAATTGTAAAAGTGGTACTAAATTATAATTTAAAAATAAACCATAAGCCTAAATCATTACAGCCATTAATTTCAGCTTACTAAAGCAGATAAAAACATGTGAATCAGTTGGCTACTACGCATTCTGGGGGTTTTCAGTGAATCACAAAACAATCCTTCTTATTTTCCATTCCACCTTTTATGACAAAAATCTTGTCTTTAAACTGCTCAAAAATGTTAAACTTTGTACCACTTTATGTCTAGATCAAGTACCACCTACTGCATGTGATACACGTGTTACTGCTGATACAGCCAAGTCAAGGGATGTGTTACATTTATTTAATTCATAACTTTATTGAAATATGACCAAAAAAATCATGATGAGTATGTTAAGCTTTTTTATGCAGCTGTTTTTTATCCTTTCAATATAAGTTAACCTATCATTCCAAACAGCGGGTAGTCAAAACTGCGCCTATATTAAGTATTTTTATTTTTTGTCATTTACATTTACATTATTATTATTTTTATAACAGTAAAAAGTTCATGTGGAGTCTGAAACAAAAAAATAGCAACATATTTTTTAGCTCTTTGGCAACAGCAGGAAGGAAAAACTCCCTTTTAACAGGAAGAAACCAGGCTCAGGAAGGGGCGGGGCCATCTGCTGTGACCGGTTGGGAGAGAGAAGGAAGACAGGACAAAAGACAGGCTGTGGAAGAGAGACAGAGATTAATAACAAGTATGATTCAATGTAGAGAGATCTATTAACACACAGTGAGTGAGAAAGGTGACTGGAAAGGAAAAACTCAATGCATCATGGGAATCCCCGGCAGCCTACGTCTATTGCAGCATAACTAAGGGAGGATTCAGGGTCACCTGGTCCTGCCCTAACTATATGCTTTAGCAAAAAGGAAAGTTTTAAGCCTAATCTTGAAAGTAGAGATAGTGTCTGTCTCCTGAATCCAAACTGGAAGCTGGTTCCACAGAAGAGGGGCCTGAAAACTGAAGGCTCTGCCTCCCATTCTACTTTTAAATACTCTAGCAACAACAAGTAGGCCCGCAGAGCGAGAGCGAAGTGCTCTAATAGGGTGATACGGTACTACAAGGACATTAAGATAAGATGGGATATAATTATTTAAGACCTTGTATGTGAGGAGCAGGATTTTGAATTCAATTCTGGATTTAACAGGAAGCCAATGAAGGGAAGCCAAAACAGGAGAAATCTGCTCTCTCTTTCTAGTCCCTGTCTTTTCAGTGAGTTTTTTGGACATCCTGATAATAATGAATTACAGTAGTCCAGCCTGGAAGTAATAAATGCATGAACTAGTTTTTCAGCGTCACTAAGAGACAGGATATTTCTAACTTTAGAGATGTTGCGAAAATGGAAGAACGCAGTCTTACATATTTGTTTAATATGTGCATTGAAGGACATATCCTGGTCAAACATGACTCCAAGGTTCCTCACAGCATTACTGGAGGCCAAGGTAATGCCATCCAGAGTAAGAATCTGCTTAGATACGATATTTCTAAGATTTTCAGGGCCGAGTACAATAACCTCAGTTTTATCTGAATTAAGGAGCAGAAAGTTAGCGGTCATCCAGGTCTTTTTTTGTTTTTTTGTTTTTGTTTTTTTTCTGTCTGTTTGTTTGTTTCTTTATGCTGCACAGAACCCTGTGGAACCCCATAATTAATCTTCTGTGTGAAGAGGACTCTCCATTTACATCAACAACTTAGATAGATATGATACAAACCACTGTAGAGCAGTACTTGTAATACCTACAGCATGCTCTGATCGCTGTAATAGGTTATTGTGCTCAACAGTATCGAACGCTGCACTGAGGTCTAGTGGTAGTACAAGCATAGACATGTGTTTACTGTCAGAGGCTATTGTTATCATTAATTATGCTAAAATTTGTTAATTGAAAATCACAAATTTGATTTAAAAAATCTACATTAATTTTGATAATTCATGTATGTTACTTTTTTCAATAATCTTTATAAGAATTCATTTTAAAACTTAAGGTATGTTTGAGTGCAGTATGTATTTTACCACAAAATATTGATGAACGAGTGACTCGATGATACCTTAATCAATGCTGGGCTACGATGAAGTCATCATGATCAGGATTTTTTCAACTGTTTTTCTATTTTTTGTTACCTGCACACTTCTGTTTAAAACAATGTTAGCCATGGTTCACTGTGACACATCACAATGTAGTATAATGATTAGAAGTGGAAATTTGCAATCAAAGCAAAGCTTATAATATTAAACACAAACAGACACACATATTTCCAGGGGTAGAACCTTCTATTATTCTTACTATACTAATAAGCCAATTTCTTTTTAAAGTCTGACAGGTTGTATAAGTGGATTGAAAAATGTATGATGGAAAATATTTTTACAATTAAAATGACACAGCAGCACGTATACTGCTGGAGTCATGAATGACCCTATTCAATGGCTTAAAGGCTAGAAAGGTTCCATTTTTTACAAGGAACTTCTCGACAATTTCAAAGGACAAAAATATGTAATTTGGTACTAACTAAAGAGAAAATATGCATTTTCTTTCCCATTTAAATATTATTATTTGCTTATTACTAACAGTTTGATCCTTCATGTACATTATGTGTTTTGTTTTCAGAACATGCTAAATACTGACATATTGCTGGCAGCTTCCAGTTTATTCAAGTAATTAACGGGAATCCATATCATGTATAGTTAATCAGTCTTTTAATTTACTTGCTGAAAAATAAGTCAAAACTAAAGTTACCTAAAATAAGATATATACTATAACGGTAAATCAATAATAAATTACTTTTTAACCAATTTCATAAACCATCTTAAAAGAAGGTTTGTTCAGTATATGTTTAGTCGGGATTATTGTACCTGTTGTAGTTATTCAGTCATTCTGGTGCTCCTCTTACTCGATTCTGATGACTCAGAATTAGATCCTGATGACTTAAGAATTACTCATCAAATAGTATGACTCAGTGGCTCTAGAGATCAGCTTCACATCCTCTCAGCATTAAGTTTAATGCACATGTTAATGATCTGGCTTTTGTTCTTAAACAGGGAATTTATAAAAGATTAAGAAATAACTACTTTGATCAAAGCTTTTGTACAGATGCATGCAAATCAAGAGTAAAGAAAAAAGAGAAGAAAATCATGTGGTTTACATCTATGTAGACAGATCAAACTTTGCATGTGAATACAGGCATTTGAATTTTAATAGGCATGTGAAGACATGTGAATACAAAGCAGATTTGATCAATATGACAAGGTTGGACGGTGGTGAATCTACAATACATTTAATTCTCAATTTATTTTTCCTTGATCATTTTATTAAAAAAATTTAAAAAAAGTCCTTCATATTTTTAAACCGTTTTCAAATTTTTAAAGCAATAATATAATTATATTGAATAAGTAGTATCCCATGCTCCAGAAGGACTTCCCACCAGGGCACTTTGAGGGATGTAGTCAAATACCTTCTCCGTGTAGGCCATTATAACGTATTGGTTATGTTGTTGTCAGCAGTGGCTGTTTCTTTGCACGTTGAACTCCCTCAGGATCTGAGCTATTGTGTTTTGGGGTTTTTTTTGTGCATCCTTGCTGAGTGTTCCATTTGATTTTGGAACTTTTAACCCATGCTTGTAATAGATGTTCCTGTAGACTATCACATAGATTTAACTTAACAGAACATTTAATACAGCTGCCATAAGGCAAGAGGCAGGGTGCACCGATGCAGGGATAACACAGAGAGACAGACATCCATCAGCACTCATATTAATTTTTACGGACAATTTAGAATCCACAGTTAACCTAACCCCTCTGACTGCATGTCTCGAGATTGTGGGAGGAAGGCAGAGTACCCAATGAGAACCTACACGGACACGGGGAGAACATGCAAACTCCACAGAAAAAGGCCCTGGCCAGATGTTGGATTGAAAACCAAGAATTTCTTTGCTGTGAAGAAACAGTGCTATCCACGGTCCCACCTTGCTGCCCCTTTTCTATCTAAGATTTATACACAGTCACACATAGTGAGCTACTCAGGGTTCGATATCTTGCCTAGTATCTGGAATAGTAGCAGACTGGAGCAGCCAGAGATCAAACCAACAACCTTCCAATTAGTAGATGACCTGTTCTACCACCCTGTAAATATGATGGTTGATTTGAACCCAGGACCTTCTTATTGTGAGCCAGAAGAGCTAACCACTGCACCATGGTGTTATCCCATTTGTGATTCAAAGCACAGTAAAAAAGCTTTAAAACTCAGAAATTATTTGGGAATTTTCCTTTCCATTTCAAGTTATGAAATGTATCTACACAAAGGTCTGTTCACATGAAGTCAAAAGAACCACACATGTATAATTCTATGGTGTCGTGATTTCTGGCCTCCTCTGTCCTTGTGTATTTTCTGGAAGTGAAGGACGAATTAGGCCACAGTCACCAACTGACCTTTGCAGCCTGAAGACAGAGAGATGTCTGGACATAACACTACACATTTTCAGGGTGGGGTTTCACGAGACCAGTCAAGCTAAAGGCAAAAGGAAAGAAAGACAAAGGGTTAAGGAAGTTCGGTTTAGCTTCGAAATAAAGCTCTGTAAACAAGTGAATGGGACATGATGCGTGAGCATTCATCAAGACATTTACACATTGGGACGTTTTAAACATTTCATTATTTAAGATTTTGAATATTTTTGTTGTATGCTCACATAGTGTATAGTTCTACAAAATTATACATTTAATTCAGCTACCAGAAACCTTTAGTAAAAACTAAAGGTACATAACTTACAACTAAAGGTGTATATTTAATACTGAACAGTGTTTTATAGTGAAAGTCCTGACAGGAAATGACGTTAGTATCTCGGGCTCTCGCGCGCTCTCTCTCTCTAACTCTTTCCCGGCAGATCAGGAGACTTCGGCTCCGCTCGGAGAAACAGCACAGGACTTTATGGTGGAAAACCGTTTCATAGTTTTACCTTTTTCTAGGGACCGGCTGTATGATTAAGCTACAATCTTCAATGAGTAAGCATATCCCAGTAAGTAACCTGTTTTTCGTGGCTGCCATTTTGTTTCTCGGTTTCGTCTCCTAGGCTCCTCTGGTAAATCAGTACGTTACGGTGAACTGTTACCAGCTGGCCTTCACGTTGCTTCGATGAAATCACGGCCTGCTCGATAAAAACCCAGTTCAATATTTCCACAGTGCTATTGCCTAACGTTGCCTTTCTCATTTAACTGTAACGAAAATTCACAGAACATGGATTTGGCCATGTTATTTGAGTGCAATCTTAGAGCTGCATGATGATCGTCACGATTAGGAAGCGGCTGACGGATGCGCAGCTCGGGCTGGTCCCGGCTCTTCACTCGGAGTTTTTGCCGTCTAAAATCGACGCATATTTATTTGAAATAAACGAAACACGTAAATGACGTGTTGTTAGTGGTTTGCGAGACTGGCTACGTGCACGGTGTCTGGGTCGGGCGTCTTTTTGTCACCTCAGAGCACTGTGCAGTCTGTCACAGCTCCCGACGGCGCCTATAGGCCTCTAATGTTATATGATGGCGCCCGGTCTATCCTCACACAAAGGACACTTTACAGCCTTGTAATGCAATGCAGAGACATGTCTGCTATTTAAGCCACTTCTGCTTTGCTTCACGTCTCTCTTATATTTACAAATCACTGTCCTTTCAGTCAGGCAGTGGCTTTTAAGTGCTTGGTAATATTTCTAAGTAAATGCTGCTTTTCGGCCGGAAAATAGCAGATTAACAAAGCATGCTTGACCGGCTTAGATTTTACTATTTCGACAATAAGATGAAGAAAACCTTTCCAGTAAGCCAGCGCTCGGGTATCGAGCTTCTGTGAGGAGTAAAGGGCAGAAGCATTAGGGAGGAAATGGCAGAGAAAGCATTTGTGAGTCACATTTCTGACGATCATAACAGCGTGTATGTTAAAGCCCCGCTGAAGGCCCCACGGTGAGCTCAGCCTGCGCACACAGATACGACCTGGATGTCAGAAATGACACGTTATATATTTATTTCTGCTGTACAGCGGCAGCACTGCGCTGTGATTTTATGTACTGGGAGGTACAGTCTGCTCTGCTGTGTTAATCATTGCGTTATCTGAAACACCACTTTCTCTGCATGGGAATCAAACCCCAGACACTCTAGTGTATTTAGTCTCCAAACAATGTTAATGTGGCTGTTGACATACTTGAGTGTGAAACTTGGCATAATTAAAAAAAAAAAAAAAAAAAAAGAGTAGCTCAGAAAGGCTGCGGTTTAACTGCCTGTTTCAGGGTAGCTAATATAAAGAAAATTATACTGTGGGATTCGATTACTGTCATTACACCCTAAATCTGTGTTTCTAGCCAGACTCTGTGCTGTTGTCTGAAGGTAATTCTAAAATTCAAATGAGGAAATTTGTTTTATTCTTTTAAAAATGAATGGCTCATGACTTTACTGAAAATCCCTCACTTGTTTCACGGCTGCTTTGTCTATACTTTGGCCCTGTGCTTCCTCTATGATCTAATCCCTTTGTCTTTTACTCTGATGGAGTGGTATGTTTGACTAGGGGCTTATGGATATGTGTTTGGGATTAGAGTTGTCACAATATCAGATTTTCCATTTCATGATTATTGTGCTTAGGAAAAAAGAAAAGAGGCACAGTTTCCATATAGAATGTGAATAAAAACAGTTTCTCAGTAAAAGTTTGTCTTTTTGGCAAATGAATTGAACTACACTGAGAACAGTTGCCTGTGCTTTTTGTGTTCTTTAAAGGTGTTTAAAAAAATAAAAAATTAAGCTTTTCTTCCCTCCTGCCCCCTTCTGTGTCCTGCAGCAGTTCTGTGGTGTTCTGGGTCACACATTTATGGAGTTTCTGAAGGGCAGTGGGGACTACTGCCAGGCTCAGCACGCTGCCTATGCAGATGAGTGAACAGCCAAACTCGCCATCGATCCGACGCACTTGAGCCACAGGAGGGACCCCGGAAAGTTGGCAGGACCGGGACTCCTCCCAGAACCAGCGATAACTCGGCCTGGATGGGGTAACTCCACCTGCTGCACACTGCCCTCGTCGGCTTCCGCCTGGCCAGAATCAAGGTGGAACCAACCTTGGTTTTTTTTTCCTTCCTTTTCTTTTGTTTTATTCCAAAGGAGAGGGTTTGAGTTACTTCTCCAATTGTCCGCCCTTCCCAGCTGCCAACTTCCCAAATTTGCCTGTTACTGTTCTTTTTGGCGGGATTATTTTTATTTTATTTTGACACTTAGCCTTGCCAACCTCGAAGAAGACTGGAGGATTTTTTTCTTTCGGAGTTCCTCAAAACTTGTTGGACATTTGTTTGACATTCCCTCCGAGTTTAACTGTTTACATTAGTGTTTACTCTGTGGAAGACATTTTAGTTTTGTTATACATTTTTTTCCCGCATTGTCACGATGGCTCGAATGAACAGACCAGCCCCTGTGGAGATTACCTACAAAAACATGCGGTTCCTCATTACCCACAATCCCACCAACGCCACCCTGAACAAGTTCATAGAGGTGAGCCAAATTGTGGTCAAGTGTTTACATATTACAGAGTGTATATTACTCTAAGCCCACATTGGAGAAGCATGTAACCGGTGATTACATGTTGAGAAATATTTTGGAAACGACCGCAGTTTAAAATCTTTCCTGGAAATGTTTCAGCCAATGAACGCAATGACTACAGAATCGTTTTAGATTACAGGAATTGACGTATGTAGGTGTATTACTGTCAGTGTGCTTTAGAGGGTTGGGCAATCGGACAAAATTGGTGACTAAAATCAATTGATTCCTTTAACAGTTGGCTTTTTTTCACAGACTTCAAGAAATTGCACATTACAAAAGAGCTACCAGACAGTACCTCTTTCCTTTAAAAGGGAAATACACACAAGAACAGATTAGCCGCTTATGTCAACCAAAGGCAGTGGGATGTCACTAAAATAGTCATGGGCGAAGCTATCTAGCTTAACTTATCAACTCTTTAGTCAAGCGAATGATCTAAAAACTGATGATATGAAGAATATCACTAACTGACATGAGCTAGTGTTTGCATACATCAGCAAATTCATTTTCACTTCTTTTTGTTGGAATTTTAACGTGTCGTCCAACCTTAGTATCCTGAGGTAGCTTTAACAGTCTTGTTTGCCTCTTTCACTCATAAATCCTGTGACATGTGATTACAGGAGTTGAAAAAATATGGAGTCACCACGGTTGTGAGAGTTTGTGAGGCCACCTATGATGCCACCCTGGTGGTGAAAGAGGGAATCCAGGTTCTGGTGAGTTCACACGTCTGACTTCATCATGACTCCTAATGTTTCAAACCAAAACAAATGTAGTTTTTTTTTTTTTTTTTTCATTGCTCTGGGTTTTCCCCCCCAGTATACCAGGCTATTGTTTTTTTTTTTTTTTTTATTCTGGTTTTTATTGTGTAACAGATTTAGGTTTGGGGGGGGGGGGTTCCCTCCAAGCGAAGGTTCAGATTGTGCAGGAAGACAAGCTCCACGGGTGTCCTTGCTGCTGCAACAACATTTTTCTTTCCCCGCAGCTCAGCCTTCTCACTTCTTTTGTTTTGGTTTCCAAGGAACGGAGGCCACTGACATCATTTCCTTTTTTCTTCTCTCTTCTTTCTGCAGGATTGGCCATTCGACGATGGAGCTCCTCCCTCCAATCAGATCGTGGATGATTGGCTGAACCTGCTGAAGCTGAAGTTCAGGGAGGAGCCCGGCTGCTGCATTGCTGTGCACTGTGTAGCAGGGCTGGGGAGGTAAGCAGTCACTGACACAAAGATTCAAGTTGTTATATTTTACGTATGATAGTGAAATGTGGCTCTTGCTTCTGTTTGTATTCTGATACAGAAGCAGTCGGTGCTAAAACAGTTATTTGATGATCCCTGTTTTCATATTGTTTTTATATTGTACATAAGCTTTTATTTTAGGGGATTTTCTCTAACAAAACTGTTTGAATCCATTAAATAACGTTTTCCCCCATGTTTGTTTGTTTTGTTTTTGTAATTGGAGCAAAACACTATTTTGCATGTTAGTTTTAACTAACATTCCTGGTACTGTCTGTTCCCTTTCTTTTTCACAGAGCTCCTGTTCTGGTGGCACTCGCTTTGATTGAATGTGGGATGAAGTATGAAGATGCTGTCCAGTTCATTCGACAGTAAGTAAAAATAATTTGGCAGGAAATGATTAAAGAAGCTACTTTTTTTTTTTTTTTTTTTTTTTTTTTTTGGATGAGTTGAGGTTTTTTATTATAAAACCATTAAAATATCTGATAGTTAATTACATTTGTAAGGCTCTCTGGTGGACAGACTTTGGCATTAACTTTGAGAAAATCCTTGATTTTTGTCTTGCAGTAACCTGATACTTTGATACGTAAAGCAGGGAGGCCTGAGTCATATCTATAAATAGCAGAGATGTCAGAGAGTGAGATAAAGGATGATTCAGTAGGTGTGCTTTAAAGTATGTGTCATCCCTTGAAAGAGGGACTTGGCAGCACTTGGCAGTCAGCTTTTTTTTCCAAAGACTAATCAATAAAATGAGGGAAAGCTCAGCAATTTGAGGCTGTCATAGAAAGTGGTGTTATATTATTGATTAAATATTATTAATACGGATAAAATCCATTTTTTTCTTTTTAAATTAACAGTTAATAATAGGACTTGAATTTTTTAAAGTTTCTTTTAAAATCCTCAACAAGCCAAAGAATCGTTATCATGCTGAATGTAAAAATCATACATATTGCCATGAATCTTCATATAGAACAGAGTTAGTTGACTATTTCTGTAAATGTAATAGTACAGGGCAACCACTTTGCTCTTTTCCAACCCAGCATTTATATTCTTGCACTCTATCACAGTACCTTGTTATTCAGAGTACTGGTCCTTAATACAGCATTTTAATTCCTTTCCGTTTCCCTTTAACCAATCATCTGATTGGTTGCCCCTCACACCCAGAAGGTTAGAACAGTTAGTGGGTGGAGCTTCTTTTCTTACAGTCACAGATCTGTGGCTGAGCTTTCCTCTCTAACATCAGACAAAGCCATCATAGAAAAGCCTGTAAGTAGGGTTCACAAAAGCTGAGCGTTTGACTCACAGGGGTTAGACTGCTTATATGCACACTGACATGAATTATTTAAACTTTGGGCATGTTTAATATATTACAATATCCATGGTAGCAATATATATTATGGATTTACAAAAAAATCGGCAGTCATGAGCTAATTAATTTCTACACTTGCTTTCAGGAAGCGCAGAGGAGCATTCAACAGCAAGCAGCTGATCTACCTGGAGAAATATCGTCCAAAGATGCGCCTGCGTTTCAAAGATTCTAACGGCCATCGCAATAACTGCTGCATCCAATAGAGCCAAACATTGAGCCACACCAACCCCTCCCCAACCTACCCTCCAACACAGAAGAGTTTCATTAAACCTTGCTAGCTTATAACCTGGCAGGCTTCCTTTTTTTTTTTTTTCTTCTTTTTTTTTCTTTTTCTTCATTGTGTTGTATTTTAATTTGGAAAACCATGCTTGGTAAATGAAATTCCCCCTCCCTTTCTAGTTTCAAAATTAAATGTCAAAAAAAATGAAAAACAAGAGTTGTGTGAACAGAGTTTTTTCTTCATGTGCCCAGAAAAAAAAATAGGAAGAGTCGTGTATCATTGTAAGATGTTGGATTAACTGTTTTCTGAAAATGCATCCCAAAGATTTTGATTGGCCCGTGCATTCACATTGCCTGAAAATGTGTTAAAAAAAAAAAAAGAAAAGAAAATAGGTTAAAGAAATGTTTTCTTGATGTGAACAATTATGTGTACCCTGTTCAATTTTAGGATTCAGTTTCAAGACTGACTAGAAAGAGGTATGCCTTTCTTCAAATCAGATGGATCATCCATAAATGCCTTACAATCGGAAGTGGAACAAAGGCAATCGAGCAGGAGTCGGCTCCTGTTGGCATTTGGAAAAGGTGTTTCATTTTTCTACTTGGAACAAAAAAAAACCTAAACTGTTGCCTTTGTCTTGTGCAGGAAGTCTTACACACACTTATGCCCTTTCAGTAACTATTTTTTATTATAAATGCTTAACTGTTGCAATATTTGTCAATTGAAAGTCTAGGAACTTTTTAGTCTTTATCAGACCTTCTGTTTACTTATTAACTGCCATGTTAAAATAAAAATGTGATCTTTTTCATTTTTCCTTTTTTTTTTTTTTGGTTTATTTTTGTTTAGTTTTGTTTGTGTGTGTGTGTGCGCTTCAAACTGGACTTCCAACATCTGCAATATTTTGTATGCCTTTTTATTTGATGTCCATAACTTAAGACTTGGATACTTGATGATTTTATGTATTTGAAAATGTGTACTATTATTATTAGGTTGGCTATTTATACTATCAATGGATGTGTGATTTAGTACAGTGAGCAAAAAAGTTTTACCTGTTCACCAACTTGTGAGAGTACATTAAATGATACACTGAAAAAAGATGTTGGTCTTTTCTCCCCATTTTCTCAAGAGAAGAAAAATGCAGGAGGGGTTTGAGCAAAATAGGACTGATAAATACTTCTTAATAAAAAAATGTTGCAGATGTAGCGCTAAAAGACTTTCTTGAAAAATGATAATAATAATGGATTGGATTTATATAGCGCTTTTCAAGGCACCCAAAGCGCTTTACAATTCCACTATTCATTCACTCGCATTCACACACTGGTAGATTTAGCTGTTTGGTTGAATAGCGGCTTTTTCTCAAACCTTTCATCGTAAAATACCTGTATTTTTAGCATTTACATCACCAATAGTCCAGTAAACCAGTTTACATTTTAATCATTGCAAAGACTAAAATTTAGCTAATTTGTGGCCCAATATGAGTTGACAGTTACATTTGTTTCAGTTTCTATAGTCTTTGAAATAAAACATTCAGTCCCATGATTAATTCAACGCCCTGCTAGGGCCGTAACACTGGGTGACTGGCTCCAAGATGAGTCCTGTTGGTTCAAACTTCTTCCATTTACTGTCGATGGAGGCCATCGTGCTCATTTGGACCTTCAGTGCTTCAGGAATTTTTCGGTATCCTTCCCAATATCTGAACCACAATGCAATCCTGTCTCTCAGATTTACAGACAATGCTTTGGACTTTATGTCTTGGTTTAGGCTCTGACATGCACTGCCAACAATGGGACCGTATTTGTCAAATCAGACCTCATATCCAATCAACTGAATTTACCACAGGTGGATTCCAGTCAAGTTGTAGAAATATCTGCCAAAGATCCGTGGAAACTATTTACACTGGCCACTTTGTTAATTATACCTTACTATTACCAGGTTAGACCTTACCTGCCCTAATTCTGACACAGGTCAAACAAGATGCTGAAAACATTCAGTGGAAACTTTGATTCATATTGGTGTGATGAACATCTTTATATTATAGAGTCTTCAAAATAGCCACCTTTTGCTTTGATTACTGCTTTGCACACTCTTGGCATTCTCTCGATGAGCTTCATGAGGTCATCACCTGAAATGGTTTTCCAACAGTCTTGAAGGAGTTCCCAGAGATGCTGAGCATTTGTTGGCCCTTTTGCCTTCACTCTGCGTCCATTTCTTCCAAAATCATCTGGATTGGGTTTAGGTCAGGTGACTGTGGAGACCAGGCCATCTGACGCAGCACACCATCACTCTCCTTCTCCCTCCCTTACACAGCCTGGCGGTGTGTTTGGGGTCATTGTCCTGATGAAAAATAAATGATGGTCAAACTAAACACAAACAGGATTGGATGGGATGTCGCTGCAGGATGTTGTGGTAGCCATGCTGGGCCCTGTGCTTCGTACGTCGCTTACTACATCCAAGATCAAATGAAACATCCAAGACCAAACCATCGCGCTAACCGTGAGCGCGCTAATCCGGTTCCCCGAACACACCTGCTGTTGACGATTAGTACAGCTGGACGCAGTAATGTGACATCACTGGGTGTCGTAAAAGGGGCTACGCATCGATAGTAGAAACATTGATCGGCAACCCTCTGATTGGTCGGCGAAAATGTCGACGGAGCGCGCTCGGCTCGGTATTTTTCGGCAGCAGAGCAAGAACTCTTGAGTGAGGGATTTCAGGAGTTTCAGAGTTTAATCAGAACGCAAGGGAACACTGCAAAGGCTGCAAAAGCAAGGAGCGAGGGCTGGCAGGAAGTTGCTGACAAATTAAACTCGTAAGTAATTTAATAATAACAATAATAATGGAGTGGATTGATATAGCGCTTTTCAAGGCACCCAAAGCGCTGTACAATGCCACTATTCAGTCACTCTCACATTCACACACTGGTGGAGGCAGCTACAGTTGTAGCCACAGCTGCCCTGGGGCAGACTGACAGAAGCCAGGCTGCCATATCGCGCCATCGGCCCCTCTGGCCAACACCAGTAGGCGGTAGGGTAGATTTATTATATTACACTATATTATCCAATATTATATTACATTATATTATAATATGTTATATTTTATCCTCTGTCACATTAGAGCCACGACAGGACCCACTAGAACATGGGAACAGGTAAAAGTGAAATATAAGAATATTCTACAGAATGGTAATATTTATCACTTATATTGCTTTTAGTCTCTTGGAAAGAGACCCTGGAATAATCTGTTTGTTTATAACAGCAACCAAGAAAAGGGCAGAGCAACAAAAGACAGGTGGTGGTCCTGCACCCCCTCGTCAACAAGTTGGTTAAGTAAATAATACCCTCACGGGAAAATCGATATCTCTCTATGAGCACACTGTCGCGCTGAGCTAAAGGATCCTGTCTGTCCCGCAATATACGCTGAATTCTGAGGACTCTCCTTATCAATCTTGCACCTTCCGCAATGGGTGGCTCGCGTATACGGACAGGACATGGCTGCGACAGACTTCCCAAATCCACCTTCGCTTTTATAGCCGTGGTCTCTCATCTTGATTACACGAAGTAATTTACAATTGCTACTCTGAAATATGAATTAAATCTGTAATAATCACATACATGTAATAGAATGTTAATAGTACATTTCCCTTTTTTAGGAAATGACCTGTGTGACATCAATAAATGGATCAGGTGCTGCATTGTCTTTAGTTACATTGATGTTATTTATTTATGGTGAAACAGTGGTGGAATATCGCTGTTGCTTTCGTATGAATGACGCGGGCATACCTGCGTGGCCGCGATCTAATCCTGTTTACATAAAGTAAACCTGCTCCCCAGCAGGTTTACGCTTACGGCTCTGTTGCTATGACAGCAAGTCCCGGATGGGCTTCGGGGAACCGAACGATCCAGGATCACGCGAAATCGTCAACAATCTAATCCAGCTAACTTACTTAGCGAGGTACGAAGAACAGGCCCCTGGTTCATTGTGCCTTCAGTTTGAATAAATCCCCAACAGTGTCACCATCACACCTCCTCAGCCATGCTTCACAGTGAGAACCATGCATGTAGAGACCATCCATTCACCTTTTCTGCATCGCACAAAGACATGGCAGGTCGACCAAAGATCTCAAATTGGACTCATCAGACCAAAGCACAAATTTCCACTGGTCTAATGTCCACTCCTTGTGTTTTTCGTCCCATACAAATCTCTTCTGCTTGTTGTTTTTCCTCCGTGGTGGTTTCTTAGCAGCTGTTTGACCATAAAGGCCTAATTCACACAGTCTGCTCTGTACAGTTGATGTAGAGATGTGTCTGCTACTGGAACTCTGTGTGGCATTTATCTGGGCTCTGATCTGAGGGGATGTTAACTTGCAATTTCTGAGGCTGGTGACTTGGATGAATTTATCCTCAGTAGCTTGTGAGCCAGCTTTGACAGAGCGCTTGATGGTTTTTGCAACTGCACATTCAAAGTTTTAGCAGTTTTACCTACTGACTAACATTCAGTTCTTATAGTAATGATGGACTGTTGTTTCTCTTTAATTAGCTGATTTGTTCTTGCCATAATATGAATTTTAAGAGTGGGGTCCCAACCCCACTAAGAAGGCAAGAAACTCAACAAATGAACCCTGACAAGGGTTTGCAGCGCTATCAACAAAGCGAAGGGTGGCTACTTTCAGGAATCTAAAATATAGGACATATTTAGAGTTATTTATCATTTTGCCTTTGCTACATAAATCCAGATATATATTACATTTATATCTGGATTTATGCGCCATATATTCAATGTCTTCAGTTTGTATCTACAGTGTAGAAAGTAGTAAAAATAAAGAAAAAACACAAAATGAGAAGGTGTGTCCAAACTTTTGACTGATAGTATAGATCATTACAGCCTGAAATATTAATGCATGGTTGGATGAATCCATGTCTTCATATTGTATATGTTAAATTCTGTGACCCATCTGAATGTCACAGTAAAATTCAGCACTCATCAGACCAGGCAACATGATTCTGATCTTTTATTATTCAGTTTGGGGGAGTCTACATGAATTTAAGCCTCAGTTTCCTGTTCTTGGCTGACAAGCGTGGCACTCAACGTGATCTTCTGTTGCTGGAGCCCATCTGCTTCAATATTTACAAAAACTTAGCTGTAACATTCGAGTTAGTTTCTTACTATTAGTTCAATGCTATCGGGCCCAATCTCCCCTGACCTCTGACACCAACAAGGCATTTCTATTCATGGAACTGCTGATTACTGGATATTTTCCTTTTTAGACAATTGTCTGAATGCTTGTGTGGGAAAATCCCAGTAGATCAGCAGTTTCTGAATTAATTAGGCCAGCCTGTCTGGCACCAACAACCATTACACATGAAAGTCACTCGAATCACCCGTTTTCTTCATGCGTCATTTGAACGTCAGCAGGTTGTCTACATTCCTAAATGCAATGAGTTGCTGCCATTTAAATGGCTGATTAGATATTTTTGTCAAAGATTTGAAAATGAGCCTGTAACGGTCCGCTACAACCTCTGGTGTACGTTTTGGAATAACTTTGAGAAAGAGTATTCAAAAAGGGGGAGGACACAGTGAATTTCAAGTATACAGAGATGGGCAGTAACGTGTAATCTGATTACTTTTTTCAAGTAACGAGTAAAGTAGGGGATTACTATTGCAAAACAGTAATTAGATTGCAGTTGCTTTCCCATAAGCATGTTACTAAACCGTGATTTTGTTTGTGAGAGTGTCTCATGACAGTGCCGTACGAGTGTGTGACATCCGTGGCAACAGACGTGTGTAGATCAATGGATAATATGGAGTGCGGGAGAGAGTCCATCCATGCTGCATTTAAAGTTTGGAAGTACTGACATTACTTTGAGTTTGATTCCGTAAAAAGTGACACAAACATTAGCGTCCGCTGTTCACTCAGTGTGGGAAGAAAACTTCTTTCTACAGCAAAAAAATTAAACTTCAAATCTGAGCAAGCACCGAGCAAGCTGCCATGAGAATGTAAAATTCTAAAAGAAACCCCCAAATCCTCTCACTGACATGACCTCTGCAGCACCGGGCAAACCTCCACCTCCTGCCCCACCCCTGCTAAACAGGTGACAATAGCTTTAAGAGCGACAGGACTTAGTGCCACTGAGTCTTTGATTTAATTTATTTATTTTGCTCCGTTTTACTTGCATCTATTTGAAAGAGTGTAAACACAGAACATTATTTTATTCTGTATGCTGGAATATGCAGAAAATAGGTTTAAATGCTAAACAAATGTCTTCAAGTCAGAGAATATTACATATAATTTATTTTTTGCTTGATGCATAAAGTTAAAAGATTAAAACTAATCAAACAAGTTTTAAAAAGAGACTTTTTGAATTTTATATGCAAAAAAACAGAATTGGGTCTATTGCTTGATTACATATTCAGGTTGTGTATCATCTTTTTAATAAATAACTAAGTAATAAAGTAACTAATGACTTTTGGAAATAAGTAATCAGCAAAGTAACAGGATTACTTTTTGGAGAAGTAATCAGTAATTAGTAACTAATTACTTTTTTCAAGTAACTTGACCAACACTGGCAGTGTACACAACTGTTTATATTCGGGTTAAGTCAAAGGATTAAAGAAAATTAAAACCTACCAAAATAGTT
Source organism: Rhamphochromis longiceps (assembly GCF_057381845.1). Classification (NCBI taxonomy): domain Eukaryota; kingdom Metazoa; phylum Chordata; class Actinopteri; order Cichliformes; family Cichlidae; genus Rhamphochromis; species Rhamphochromis longiceps. The sequence continues at coordinate 9,452,761 of NC_140562.1, forward strand.
TGGTTTGCACTGGTTTCAGTAAATGAAGATAAAAGTAAAATAAAAAAATTAGGTGAAAGCTTGGCAGAGACCACCTAAAATTTTAATGAAATATTTGAAATATTTACAGTGAGGAAACAGGATGCAATATCAATGACAATTTTAATGACACTGTAAAAGCACTCATTTTAGTAAGCATGGTTAAGCACGTCTTCATGAGATCGGCTTTCTGATACTTTTTAATCCTTTTGTCTGAACTTGGTGTGTTTTAAAGTAACAAACAGCTTTGAGTTTTTCATCGTAGTGATTCAAGTTTACGTTTTGTTTTAAGTGCACTTCATTTTTATTTTCCTTGTTCATACAAAACATGCCAGGGGTTATCAAAATGTTTTTATTTCCCTCCTTTGTACAACTTGAAGATGTCACGTCAAACTTTGATATAATAAATAAGAAGTCATATAAAACTGCCAGAGAGGTTTTCAAACATGGCCAACCTCTAATCAAAACCACACAGAGACAGAAATTATCAAACATTCTCCTACATTAAGAGCAAAAAGCACAAGTGGGGATTTAAGTGGACAACCAACAAAGATACTCACAAACTAATGTATGTTTTTCATCAGTATAATTTGCATATTGACACATTTACATAAACACACAGAAAATATTGCCGTGTTGTTTGAATCGAGAAGGGGCTAGAAGGTTTGTAGAGGGAGCTTTTAATTTCTCAAAAATAAACCCTCCTTTTACTTTTACAGTACAGAGATGGCAAAGTTGAGGTAAAATTATTTTTTTTGTCATATAAAGGAGTTTCAAAAGCTGATGGGTGTTTTTCAGTGTCCACCATAATATGACTTTATAACCACAAAGATGGCTTAAAAATAAATCTAGTTCCAAATCAGCTGACTACATTTAAAAACACAACAACACACTCACACACACACACACCAAGCTTCAAAACTCAAATGGACACATTTTCTACAGAGTTCTAGTTTCTCCTCCACTCTGTCAGTTTTCCGCCTAATGCAGCTGTGGTCCCTCCTCACATCTCAGTGGGACCTTTCATGCTGGAGTCCTTTGCCGAAACCGGTGATGCCACCATGGGAAGGATGCACTGCGACGGCTCACAGTAACTGTTCAAACCAGGAGGACCAGGAGGTCCAGGAACACCAGCTGTACCAGCAACCCCACGAGGTCCCCTCTCTCCGTCACGACCGTCTCTGCCATAAGCTGGTCGACCAGGATTGCCTGCAAACAGAATGACAGAGGATCAGAAGTTAAACATCCACGTTTTTCTGTAATCATCCTATAGACTACATTGATGCAGCCCCTGGACCTGACTTTTTACACTGGACTGTGATATTGCTATGCCCACCTTCTTTCTATGACTGGTTGTCAATAAATTCACTCTATTTTACAAGATTGTGGGTGATACACTGATTTAGTTTAGTTGTGTTTACTAAGCACTAATTTACAAATTTTTGCAATACAGTCCAGGAAGATTATCCATAAACCTTCAGTTAGTATGTCAAATGTAATGATTGCACAAGAGCAGTGCAAAGAAAAACACAAAATATGAGGAAATATAAATATATTCAAAAGTTTCCCATGTTCAGTTTGCATAGAATATCTGCCTTTGTCAACTATGTGGAAAACCTTAGGCCAAGTATCTAACCCAGTAGTAGTCAAGTGCTGTGAATTTTTGCAGCTTCTCATTACACTTAAAATGTGTCATGTTTGGCACTGCTGGCATTAAAACTCATGTATCAGATGAATATCAACAAGTTACTAGGCCCTGGGTATCTAGAAAGTTCTAAACATGATGTGTTAAAGCAGTTCTGTAATAATTAACATCATTATTTGCAGAGTAAAGTACACGACTACAAAAATGAAATGAACAATTTTTAATCACTATAGCAATCAAGTCAGTTAAACTTGTGGGATATTGATCTGGTCAGTTTAGCAGCAGAGGGGGTTGTCTGTCAATAAGCTTCAGCTGCTTTTGTGTTTGTGAAATTAACAACAGGGGAACTAGAGGGGCAACAATGAAACAACCACCAAAACAGGAATGGTTTTGAAGGTGCAGGACACTGGCATTTTTTTTCTTCACTTGTTTTGCATACAACTAGGGGCACTGTCACTACTGCTAATAGAGCCCAGTTGGCATTTGGCATACACTACCAGATTTGGCAGATCTGCTGATGTCCTGTGTTTTTCACAGATAAGAGTAGGTTCACGCTGAGCACACGTGAGAGAGAGGAAAGGATCTGGAGAAGGTGTGGAAAACATTATTCTCCCTGTAACATCATTCAGCATGGTTTGGTCTGAAAAGGCACACACACCCTATAGAGGCTAGGCAACAGCACCCTTGGACCAACTGTCGGACCCTATGCTGGTGCAGTGGGTCCTGAGTTCCTCCTGATGTATGACAATGCCCAACCTCATCTGACAAAACTCTGCAGGAAATTTCTGGAGAATGAACAAATTGATGCCATTGATTGACTACATGCTCACCTGACCTAAAGCCAATAGAACATCTTTGGGACGCCATGTTTCGATCCATCTGACACCACAATGTTATATATAGAATGTTGGACTCGTTCCCGGTGGGTGATGGGCTCCGCCAGGGCTGCCCTTTGTCACTGGTTCTGTTCATAATTTTTATGGACAGGATTTCTAGGCGCAGCCAAGTGGCAGAGGGCTTTCATTTTGGTGGCCTCAGAATCTCATCTCTGCTTTTTGCGGATGATGTGGTTCTGTTGGCTTCATCGGGTGGGGACCTCCAGCTTGGACTGGAACGGTTCGCAGCCGAGTGTGAAGCAGCGGGAATGAGGATCAGCACCTCCAAATCTGAGGCCATGGTTCTCAGCCGGAAAAGGGTGGCGTGCCCACTCTGGGTCGGGGATGAGTTCCTGCCCCAAGTGGAGGAGTTCAAGTATCTCAGGGTCTTGTTCGCGAGTGATGGGAGAAGGGAGCCGGAGATCGAAAGACGGATTGGGGCTGCAGCTGCAGTAATGCGGACGCTGCACCGGTCCGTCGTGGTGAAGAGGGAGCTGAGTGTAAAAGCAAAGCTCTCAATTTACCGGTCGATCTACGTCCCTACCCTCACCTATGGCCACGAGCTGTGGGTAGTGACCGAAAGAACGAGATCGCGGATACAAGCGGCAGAAATGAGCTTCCTCCGAAGGGTGGCTGGCCTCTCCCTTAGAGATAGGGTGAGAAGTTCGGCCATCTGGGAGGGGCTCAGAGTAGAGCCGCTGCTGCTCCACATCGAAAGGAGCCAACTGAGGTGGTTCGGGCATCTGACAAGGATGCCTCCTGGGCGCCTCCTGGGTGAGGTGTTCCAGGAGGCCCCGGGGCAGACCCAGGACACGCTGGAGAAATTATATCTCTCGGCTGGCCTGGGATAGCTGGAGGAGGTGGCTGGGGAGAGGGAGGTCTGGGCCTCTCAGCTTAGGCTGCTGCCCCCGCGACCCGGCCTCGGATAAAGCGGATGAAGATGGATGGATGGATGGATTTTTTCCCCATTAAGATCTGATGTGTTTTCAAAGTCTTCCTTTGAACAGTTGTTTTGAGAAGTGTACTTATTCTCCTAAATATAAACTATTTAACTGTCAAAGTGATACTGTTTTTTATTTAATGTGCACCCTTTCTTTGAATTGCAGAGCTTTCCATGCCTCTAATTAAAAAACATTTTTTACAATGACTGAATGCAGCATTCACGGTGTTAAATGCAGCATTCACGGGACAGGGTGGAGCAACAGTTTGACAACCCTCGGAGTATGTGGCAGGGACTAAACACGATCACAGACTTTAGAGGGAAAACCAGCACACCGCAGACCACGGCCTCTCTGTGTGAGGATCTAAACGTATTCTACGCTAGATTCGACACAGCGAACACCATGAGACCGGACAGTGTGCGCACCGCGGATGACGTCAGTGCGCACACTGTGTCTGAGGAGGATGTGCGGAGGTGCTTCAGGAAGGTGAACGCACGCAAAGCTACTGGTCCGGACGGGATTCCCGGCCGCGTCCTCAAGTCATGCGCGGCTCAGCTGGCTGGAGTGTTCACGTACATCTTCAACCTTTCCCTTTCTCTGTCTGTAGTCCCAGCCTGCTTCAAAATGGCCACCATCGTCCCTGTACCCAAATCCTCCACCATCTCCTCACTGAACGACTGGCGACCTGTAGCCCTGACCCCCATCGTAAGCAAATGCTTCGAGAAGCTGGTCAGGGACTTCATCTGCTCTGCACTACCCGACTCACTGGACCCTCTACAGTTCGCATACCACCACAACAGGTCCACTGATGATGCCATAGCCCTGACACTACATACTGCCCTGTCACACCTGGAGAAGAGAGACACGTATGTGAGAATGCTGTTTGTAGATTACAGCTCAGCATTCAATACCATCGTTCCCTCGAAGCTGGACAGGAAACTGCAGGATCTAGGACTGAGCAGCTCCCTCTGCAGCTGGATCCTTAGCTTCCTGTCTGACAGACGCCAAGTGGTCAGACTGGGCAGCATCACCTCATCCCCCGTCACACTGAACACTGGTGCTCCACAGGGGTGTGTACTGAGCCCTCTCCTATACTCACTCTACACCTACGACTGCACAGCCACTAACAACTCCAACATCATTGTGAAGTTTGCGGACGACACTAAAGTGGTGGGTCTTATCACCAATGGTGATGAGACGGCTTACAGGGAGGAGGTCAGCGCCCTGACCCACTGGTGTCAAGACAACCATCTCACCCTCAACGTCGCAAAGACAAAGGAGTTGATAGTGGACTTCCGGAGGTGCAGAGAAGTACACACCCCCATCACCATCAACGGCGCTGCTGTGGAGAGAGTGAGCAGCTTCCGGTTCCTTGGCGTACACCTGGCTGAGGATCTTACGTGGTCAGTTTTGTGTGTTTTGTTTGTGGTCAGTACACACAAACAAAACAGTGAAGAAGGCGCAGCAGCGCCTCTTCTTTCTCAGGAGACTGAAAAGATTCGGCATGAGCCCCCGCATCCTCAGGACCTTCTATCACTGTGCCATTGAGAGCATCCTCACTGGATGCATCACCACCTGGTATGGCAACAGCACCGCCTACAACTGCAAAGCTCTCCAGCGAGTAGTGCGGTGCTCTGAACGGATAATTGGAGGTAAGCTTCCCTCCCTCCAAGACATCTACAGGAAGCGCTGCCTGAGGAAAGCGGGGAGGATCATCAAGGACTCCAGTCACCCCAGCCATAAACTGTTCAGACTACTTCCATCAGGAAGGAGGTTCTGCAGCATCCGGTCCTGTACCAGCAGACTGAGAGACAGCTTTTTCCATCAGGCCATCAGACTGCTGAACACTTCATAGACACCTCAGCTTCACTACTGGAACTTTAACATTATGCACTCCATACTGTACAGTAATGCCACTGTTTTGCACGTCTCACTCTGTATATTTTATTTTATTTATTTTATATATTTTATTTATTGTTTACTCTATTTAATTTGTAAAATATGTGTACACACACACACACACACACACACACACACACACACACACACACACACACACACACACACACACACGTAGAAAAATATTTAGTATACACATCCAGAAATGCATATACTATTATATATTGTACATATATTTATTAGTTTCAGATGTAGCCATTCTTGTATTTTGCTTGTTTACATTATTGTATTTTGCACAACTCTGTTGCTTGTGAAGCTCGCACACAAGAATTTCACTCACATGTGCTGTACCAATGTACCTGCACATGTGATGTGACAATAAAAGTGATTTGATTTGATTTGAAAATTATAATATTATTAACCTATAAGACTTTATGCACTCGGGAGGACAGAAAGGGATATTTTTGCTGTTAATTAATATAAAAGGCTTTGTGTAATTGAGCTCAGATCTGGGGGTTTTTTGTCCAGCATTATTGTTCATCCAAACGGCATTTTTCTTTTGGACAATATTACATAATCTTCACTACCTGATGCTTGACTGAGACATTTAGTTCATTTATTCTATGTACAGCTATCTTGTCAATTACCTGGTAAACCAGGTGCACCTGGTTCTCCTTTGGGTCCTCTCGTTATGGGTCCCCTGTCCCCTTTATCACCCTGGTCACCTGTGGGGAGGGAAAGTAATTATCACCAATGGGAAACACATAATTAAAGTTACTATATTTAGCTGTGTTTAGCATGAGGTTCAAACTCAGGCTTCACACCACATCTGGTCCCTCATTCAGATGATTTGTCCCTGAGGAGCTACGGGTCAAAACAACATGAATATAAATGACTGTCAGTTAATTTCGATAATCCCACAGGCTTGCAGCTTACACATGAGTCATTTGCTTTTATTTTTCTGATTCAGTAATAGTAATCCTCCTGATAAGCTCCAGATTTCCTCTGTCTAAATTACAAATACATCATAGCTGTGTATCTCAATACTAGAGTTAAGCATGAAAGATTTATTTTTAATTTTGAGTTTGCATGTGATTCCATGTTTGGTTTAACCTTGCCTGTTTTCATATATATGCACCTGAAATGTACACCTCTGCCAGTGGTTTCCCATTATTTTTGAACTGATCTACAGATGGCAGTAATGCACCAAGAAACTCAGTGATGCACCAAAAAAAGGCAGAGAATAAGAAATGTGCTATTATATGCTTGTTAGCAGTGACTTATCACCAACTTAAGTCAGACAGTTTTGCGGTCTTTGTGCTCACTGGACTTGCACATTAGGGGTTGCGCTACTCCAACAATCTTCAACTGCCAAGATAAAGCTCACCCTTAGGTCCTTTGATTCCCATCAGTCCAGGTGGCCCTTTCAGACCAGGCAGACCTCTTGATCCGGTGTGACCTGGGAAACCATTCTCTCCTGTGGGGCCTGGAGGTCCAGGTGGGCCTGGAGGACCGGGCATCCCACCAATACCTGACTCAGGCCTGGTCAAGCTAGCTGCTAGCTGGGCAAACTGATCTGTGGCACAGGAGAATTTTATTTTTTAATTTTCTGTGTTAATCGGTGGATATATAGATGTAAAATAACAAACATTTTGTGTTTGCCACAGATTGGTTTGAAAAGCTCTTTTATCCAAATGACTGTAAAGCACACTGTCTTCAGTAACTACACCTAGTGGTAACCAGCCGATAGAACGCTTACCTTGCATTACCCTCATGCAGACTTGTTTGATGTGTGTATCTGTTGGTGATTTTCCCTGAACAAACAGATCGTTGATAGTGATGAGTGATGGTTACTGAGGAAATTCTGGTGTTCTCAAGGTGTTTCTTGAGAAGATTGGATATTTATAGTCTCATTAAACATTCTGCAAAAATACTGAACAAGTATTTTTTAATTGAATACTAATAATAAACACTGGATGTATCATATTCCCTTTCTCCAACAATCCATTTATTGAAAATTCAAAATAACAAGCATTGTATTTCACTTGAGCGAACATGCTGTTCAATAATCGACCATGATTCAACAGAGAGTTGTAACAGAACAGTACAGAGATAAAAATTTCTCACCGCTGGTCCCTGTATTCCCGGCAGGCCAGGCACCCCCATGTCCCCCTGCATGCCACGGGGTCCTGGTTGGCCCAACTTGCCCTCTTTACCTGGCAGTCCTCGGCTGCCCTCGGGTCCTTTATTTCCCGTCTCTCCTGGTGGGCCTGACTACAAAAAATAGCACCAAACAGATGACTTCAACAGAAAAAAGGGAAGAGAAGTGGGAATCTGTGGAGTAAGATGGAAAACACTGGACAGAATAATACAATAATACATTTTGATCAATCTAAAAAATTAGGTGGGTTCTCATTTTTAAGAACATATAAACCATAATCGTCAGCGAATATTTCACTTTATGCGTAAGGAAGCTAGCATATATGAAAGTTTACCTTTTTGAACTAAGTTATGGGAAAAAAAAATCTCCAATATTTAAGGATAGGATACACTTGGTTAGATGAACATACCGATCCTTTCTCTCCAGATTCTCCTGGTTCACCCTGAAAAAAAGAAAGCAGGCGTAAATAACTACATGCATGCAGAAACATCCGAAGATATTTCTACCAGATACGTATCATATTTTATTATTCTGCAAAGCTGTGTCACTTTGTCACAAAGGAGTATTTCCCACAACAGATTTTGCAAACTCAAGTGATTCTTGACACTGTTAACAACTACATCCTTCTTAATGGCATCACTGCGAGCATGTCTGTTTTCCCACTTCTTGGTACTTTCAGTAGTTGATAACTCACCACATCTCCTCTCTCTCCTGCTGTTCCCTCAGCTCCTGGAAGTCCCTAAAAATATTAAAATGTGCAGATTTTTAGCTCAAATCCCACTCTGTGATTTGTCTAATAATAATGATAATGATATTACAGTTTAATAAATAAATAAAAATACCTGGTCTCCCTTTGGACCATCAAGACCGACTGCACCCTGAGAAAAACAAAAAAGCAAGATAATTATTTTTGGGAGTTTGATAGTATTAACTGGAAATAAATAAATTTAGTGCACCAATACCCACAATAATCCAATTTGCTAATCTAGATCTGATCCAGACTTCATTTATATGATTGAAGCTGCCTGAGTCAAAAAAAGATATGACTTTAAATGGACCTGCATTAGGACAGTGTGGGATATTGGATCAATTATTTATTAGTCTAAGGAGCTTGGAAAGAAAAGCGTCTGGACTTTTTGTCTGTATCAGTTATTTATTATTTTTACAATTTTCGATGAATTTTTAACTCATTCACTGCCAGCCATTGGCAGTGAATGAGTTAAACCCATTGACTCATTCACTGCAATTGACGGCTATAGACGTCAATGGCAGTGAATGAGTTAATAGAATTGTCATTTTAGTGTGGTGATCACACACAGCAGTAACCCATTCTGACAAATGTATTTGGAAAGCTAATCTGAAGCCATCTATCAGTTGTATGTGCAGTATTTCCTGACTGGGGCCTGATACTGGTCATCTGCAGAGTCACAACAACACTCCATCAGCCTTTTTTCAACTCAGGGGTAAAAACACACAATTGTTCCTGCTATAAAATTTTATACAAAACTTCATCCAATTCACCTACTTAGTTCCAGTTACACCAGAAAGCCTGCAAACAATAGAATTAAGGATTTGTCTGGGAAGGTTCTCAGTGATCCAGGTCATCATAGTCTAAGGAGCTTGGAAAGAAACGTGTCTGGACTTCTTTAGGTTTCTGTGGAGACGTTTCACCTCACATCGGAGAAGCTTCTTCAGTTCTAAGAGCAATTGGTGGAGAGTCCCAGATTTTAAGCCCTATGGGAGTGTCCCCCAAGAGGGTCATGGACCCCCTATTGATCCCCTACCTAATCACACGAGCCAAGGTGTGAAAATGGGTGTGGGTCACAATCAGCCAAGGTTTCGGGGGGTTAATACACACTGTAAACATTTGCTATGTTTTAACTTCGTATATTCTCCGCACACCCTCCACCCCACCCCCGCAAGTGATCAGCTGATCTGACTTTCTCTCTGCTCTGCAGGTCTGAACACGAACTGAGCAGAGTGAAAATGTCTTGTTGGGTTTGCACCCACCTTTAAAGAGGATCATTTATATCTGTTTGCTTCTTTTGATATTAGCAGATCTCAACCATATCCCCACACAAATTCAATTCCCATATTGTTCAACAAAAATAACATTAGTGTGCAACTTAATAAGTAGAGTGAGGTAGTGCTGTGAGCCACGGTACATGTGACTACTTATTTTGGACTGTTGCATTCACATGACTTCGGTTTAAATCAGATCTGTTTTTATCTTGTTTCATTTTGTGTCTCTTACCCTGTCTCCTTTCTGACCACGGAAACCAGCAGGGCCAGGGAGTCCGGGTAGGCCTGGATTTCCTTTGCTCCCCTATTTTTTTTTTTTTTAAAATAGCCACACACAGACATAACCTCCTCTTAACATATAATACACACATTCAAAATCACAACACAGAACACACTGTGTGAAGCCTAGAGCAGGTACCATACCACCCCCAACTTAATCTAACCATATCTACAAGGGAAAAAAACATTTCCAGCTTTACATCATTCTGAACCACAGGCTGGACCCACCAGCACCCCAAGCATCCACCCTCCCTTGGATGTGTTAGGGTTTCAAGGGGATGGGGATGTGGGCATTCCTGGGGAACAGAGATTTCTTTCAGGGTTTCTCGGGTTATTTTCCTGTCCTGAATCCCCCCTGAGCTGCAGAAAAAATAAAAGTCTGTAACACAAGAGACCATTCATGCCCACTCACCAGTGGATTAGAGACTTAACTGCAGGGACAGGCGTTCATAAAGACGTTCAGCTCTTTATTAAAAGCACAAAAACATGACTCTGCTTTCCTGCAATGAATATCTGAGCAGATACAAGGTTTTTCTTTACCGGATTATTCTCGTGTCGAATAATACTTTCAGGATGGATTGTATTTATGAACACTGTGTCTGCTTGGCTTTCAGTTTCGAGGCGCTCATTTCTTACTGATTTTTGCTCTCCCAGTGACAAGCAAAAAAGACCAGCGTGTACTTTTCTCAAGGCCCATCAGACCTTGGAAATTATTGCGTTCTACTTTTTAATTTTTTTTGCTTGTTTGAAGTTATCGTTATCTGAACATTTCCTCTCTGTACAGCGTCTCCTGTTTCTTTTCCCACAACAGCACTATCATAATCCTGTTGTTTTTCACTCAGGCGGACTCGGTTCTAACAAAAAGCATTGCTTTTAACCCAGATTTGTTGATCTGTCTGTCTGCCAGCAGGAGATCTCAGGAACTGTGCATTTATATGACTGTAAAAAGAAACAATTAAATACAACTTTTCTACCCTTTCATGATCTAAATCAGAGTTTTCTTTTATTTTCCCACTAATTAATTAACATAAATAAATTCTTCTGTAGACATTCTATGGAACACCAGGACTGCCATAATGAATTAATTAAATACACCATTAAATAATTAATTAAATGTGGCAATAATTAATTAAAATTGGAATTAATTAATTAAATAGTTATGACACATGTAATTAATTAATTATTGACACATTTAATTAATTATTTATGTATTTCACATTTTAATTAATTATTGACACATTTAATTAATTATTTAATGATATATTTATTTATTTCATTTTGGCAGTCCTGGCGCCTGGCTCTCATCATGAAATAATTTTATCTGTCAGCCTCACCCATCAAACTCAGGAGGCGGGGTTAACGCTGCCCATGCAGCTTCTCTAACATTTGATTGGTTGCCGTGCAAAGTAAGTCAAAACAGGTCGATCCTAGATAATCGATTGCTTGTGTAGACTTGGGGCAGCCAGGTATCCCAGAATGCAGATCAAATCACAGGCAGCAATGGTGGTGGTGTAGTTTTAAAATACCCCGTTTTTCTGTCACCAGCTACACTTTTAACAGTGTTTTAGCCGCGAATGTCGCAACGTATGTCTGGTCAGGTTGTCAACATAGAATATGTTTGCAAAAGTGCTCAGATGTTTTCAGAGATTTCACTAGCTCTGCTAACAATTAGCATGCAGAGTGCACCGAGGGGGTTACGTTAACCAGTTTGTTTACATATTCCACTCTCCGTGTTCCACATGTTGCATTCGCAGATTCTCATTTTCACCGAACGATCGTCTCTTTCCGCCTGGTCTTGTGTCTCTGTGCTTCTGTAACATAAAGAACGAGCTGACATTTTTCTCACGAAACCAGCGATCAGCTCAACAGACCCTCAGTTTACCTGCATGCATCCTCCTCCTCATCTGTCAGCTGTTTAACACCTGCTGCTAATTCAAGAAACACGCCTACGTTACCTGGTGATAGTCACAGTTTAACTGGGCAGCCGGTGCTCGATATAAAGCAATGTCAGCGCATTTTTCTGCACAAGATAAGTAAATATAGTGTTTTCCCCGAGCGCAGAGCTGCTGGAGCTTGTTTCCTTACAGAGCACTTTATAGGTGAACAGCTTCATCAGCGGCTGATGTCCAATCACCGGCACACAGCTTTGAAACCTCAGCTGAGTTTTAGCTCTCAGTGGTTAAACGCTGGACTTCATTCACTCAGGTTCTGTCTGTCGGGTCACGTTTACTTCGCTGTTTTATTTACAACTGAGCAAATCGGTTTGGCTGAGGTTAAAGTTACGTTTCATAACTGCATAGTTTCACAGACGTTTAATGGTTCACTGGCACATGTGTTAGACTGAACTATCATCTAAATATCATCTGTTTTTTAATAGTTATTCAACTGTATTCTAAGCACCAGCTGTCTGTTAGAATGTGATTTTTTTTCTCTCTCTGTTGGCACACGTATAAAAATGCGCAGGAAAATCTGACGTGCATGGCGAACTTCACCGACGATATTTAGGGAGGAATAAACACACATCAAACATAAATGAACCATTTGCCTGTCTCCATAATTGAGAGCATTTTCTCTTCTTATCTCAACATTCTCTCTCTCTCTCTCTTTTTTTTTTTTTTTTTTTTTTTTTTGCTTTTTCGGTCATGTTATGTTTACCTGTCAAAGGCTTGTTACAAACTATGAAACACATCGTGCAGACTTCTGGATGTTAGAAGAAAACTAATACTGCTCATGAATGAGACTAAAGGCAGGAAGGTGTCCTTTAAAACTAAACATGTTAATAGGACCTCCCTATTTATATCATAGTTTATGATATAGCACGTGTATTTCAGTAATAGCTGAGGCCACTATACGTGCTGGCCTCATATCAAATGTGAAGGCAGACTGAGTCTATGTTTGACGTTTTTTATATCTAATCTTCCTTTTCAAACATTTAAACAGTCTGCAGCTGAGGGAATACAAACTCAAATTGTCGGAACAGGTTTGCTCGTTTCTTGGATTCATTTGGTGATTTATTAAATCTATAACTGTTATTCTAATCTGCTGCTGAGTCTCTTACACTTTTCTTTATGCTGTATATTTTCACGTCTCTGGAATAGTTGGAAGTTAGATAGTCAGGTGGGAAACTTTGTGTTAACTCATGGAGCTGAGGATATCGTGGATATCGTGGACATGCTGACCTCGCTGCGTGGTGTACAGAGCGAGGTCAGCATGATTAATATTCACAATAAAAATATTAGCCGAACATCATGAAGTCTGTATGTGTTTCATAGTGTCGAACAACCTTTGTACAGTTAAAGCCAGCAGTTACTACATGACAGAAACACCAACGTTATCTCTTTTATGTGTTTATACACAGGTCACGCTGATTACTGAACAAAAACCCAAAGATCAGATGTTAAACAGATTTATTTGCTCTCTCTCCTCCTTAAACATGTTTTTAATGTTAGTTATAATTCAGAATTGGCGACTGAAACACGTAGGACACATAAGAACATCAGGAAATAAAACACCGATAAATATAACCTCAGTAAAAGAAGTCAGCGGGGGTTACTACAGCTGTGTACCGGGGCCTGCGCTTTGTCGGTGGGATTGCTTGCGAGGCGAGCGGGTCTATCCCACGCTTTGCCGTGAGACTGGGCAGACATCTCCGAAATCATCGAAACACTTTTGCAAAGAGGCTGTATCTTGACAAACCGACCAGACACATGAAGATTAAACCACTACATTCTCGGCTAAAAAAAATATTAAAACGGTATTTGGTGACACACAAACAGGGTTTTTCAAAGCTCAGTTCTGTTAGCTTCCACATGCCGGTTGTTGTGTGCTAGAAACAATGGCCACCAGGCCAAAGCAATGGTTTTGACTCGATCAGCGTTAACCCCGCCCCCTGAGTTTGATGGGTGAGGCTGACAGATAAAATTATTTCATGATGAGAGCCAGGCGCCAGGACTGCCAAAATGAAATAAATAAATATATCATTAAATAATTAATTAAATGTGTCAATAATTAATTAAAATGTGAAATACATAAATAATTAATTAAATGTGTCAATAATTAATTAATTACATGTGTCATAACTATTTATTTAATTAATTAATTCCAATTTTAATTAATTATTGCCACATTTAATTAATTATTTAATGGTGTATTTAATTAATTCATTATGGCAGTCCTGGCGTTCCATAACATTCAGCTCAGATCCTTAAATCGTGTTGATGTGTCAGTATATTATGCAATACAGTTAAACTCCAGCATAATAAAAGCATGGATACCTGTTGATGTCCTTTTACCATGTATTATTAAAGCCTTTCCAGTCTATACAACCCTTATGTTTTCCATCAATATTAGAACCAAAACAATATGTCAGCATACATCTGAAAAAATCTACAGCAAAATGTCTTTATAGAAACCAAAATCTACAAATCTGTTGGAGCTCTTTGGACTGTTTTTTTTTTTCCTGTCTGAATTCACCAACCCAAAGGAGCACTAGCAGGAAGCTAATGTTACAGCTCAGTTTTCATGAAGTCAGACAGTTGCTTTCTTGTGTTCAGTGATGTTCACTAAGAGATAAAATAGTTTTCACTCCAAAAAATCTAGATGAATACCTAGCGCTACAGGCAAAAAAACTATATGTACCATCAAGATTTCTGATTATTTTCCGTTATTGTCACATATATCTCAGATTTCAGACTAAACTAAAAGCCTTTACTTAGAGTGTGACTGTTGCACTGGGAACTACTGTAAATGAATGCAACAAAGATCACGGAAGTTACAGTAAAACCAGGACCTCAGCAAGCAAGCAATATTGATTTTTAGCACATTTCCCAGACAGGACTCTTTGCAGAAAATAAGATCTCAAATAAAATTTTTAAATATCTTACATTTAAGAAGAATCTTACTTGTGTTACTGTGTTAAATTCTTTTTCTCCCATATTTTTTTTCAAAACATAATGTCCCCAAGAGAAAAGACGGCTTTCCCTCAGGTCTTACCCTGGCTCCTGATAATCCCGGGGGCCCATCGGGTCCTCTTTCTCCTTGTCCACCCTAAAACACAGAAGAGCTATGGTCACATCTGGAAATACAGACAGAAGTGAGTCAAAACGCAAGTGAAATAAACAAAAAGAAATGCAGTTTGGTAACTTGTCATGTTTGATATACTGTATGTGATGATATTTTTAGGTCAACTGTCCTGTAGCTATTACAGGGAATCTTTTATATCCTTATCGTTTACAGCTCATTATTTTTATAGTTGAACAAGTCACCGTATATTAACATCCTTATTTATCATATATCCCAGTCAATCCTCTGGGTTTGACTGGGATATTTGATTTTTTTCTAATTGGCTGGCGCTCCTAAAGGTTGTGTGTCTAAGAATATGCTGTCACTCAAATTTGAAGCCTGAGCTTTTGGCTAACAGATGTCCGGGTACACTCTCCTTCTGATTATAAATCTATAAATGCATTTCTTCTCTACATGACTGTTTGCTCTCAATTTCTCATTCAATAAATATCGTTTAATCAAATTTGAGGCAGCGGACTTTGCATCTGTTTGTGTATGTTCTGAATGGAGACCAGCATAGGTGCACTGTTTTCCCTCTCATCTCATTTCTCATCCTGCTGAAGTTACTGTTAAGATAAGATAAGATAACCTTTATTAGTCCCACATGTGGGAAATTAGTTTTGTCACAGCAGAAAGTGGACAGTGCAAAAGTTATATAGCAAAAATTAGAATACAATACAAATGATATACTGTGCACAACTGTACAGAATACAATAGAATGAAATAAAATACTATATAGAGTAGAATAAAATATACAATAGGATAAAAATAGAATACAAATTCTATATACAACTGAGTAAAAATACAACTTTGTCAGAAAAGAATATTGCACTTAGCCTTATTGCACATGTGTGGGTTTGTGTGTGTTTGATCAGCTGCCTTCTATCTCTTTAATCTTACCCTACTGAGGAAGATGAACAGTTACTTACATCATGGAGTTTCCTTTACTCTGCAACAGTTTGCTTCCTCTGTTCATATTGATCAGATTTACAGAGGCTATAATACTAAAGCTTCTAGCATAAAATAACAAGGCTCAAACAATTTCTTTAGACGTGTTTGCACCATGCCCTGCAAGTAGGCCATGTAGGCAAAGCTAACAGGTGACTGCTTCTGGCTGTTGTGTTTTGCCCACAGGAAGGTGGAAGTCAGGACTTAGGTGAGATAAATAGTAGATATTGGGGCATCATGAAGGGCTGGAAGCAAACAGGAGGGGATCTTCTGGTTTACGAAGGGAAAACAACTGTTTTGGAGGTTAAAGTGAAAAACCAAGTACATGAATTTCAGAGACTTACTGGTCCTCCTCTGAGCCCAATGGGTCCCACCTCTCCTTGATCACCACGTTCACCCTAGTGAACAAGATATCAGACAAGATAATCATCAGAGCTCCAAAAGGCAAGAATTTTTGTCATCTACTCATAGTAAAAGTTATCTGACTAATCCATTAGTTGGTACCTTTAACCCGGTAAGGTACAGTAGTTTAATGTGCTTTTACATGCGTCTATTGAGACTTTTGCGTAACAATTTAATGAACCTGATGCATCTCGCCTTGCTTCAAACTTACTTGTTTCCCTGGAGACCCCATCAAACCAACAACTCCTGGATCGCCTGCGTTACCCTGGTGACACAGAGAGACAAACAGAACATCATTGGCTCATCTTACTGTGGAACTCCTGTCTTTTTGCAAACATAGTTTTGTTTTTCACGAGGTGTTGGTACAGAAGCATTGATCATACCTTTGCACCTCCGTGTCCTTTTTGACCATAAGCTCCCGGCAAACCCTACATGAAGAAAATTGTAATAAGTGAAAATATCTGAGTCAAGAAAAGATGTTAATGAGGAATCAGGCTGTCAGACGTCACTTACAGGAAGTCCCTGTGGGCCAGCATCACCTGGAGCCCCATTTTTTCCTGGAAGACCCTAAAAATAAAAACAATTGAACTGCTAAAGGAGGAGGAACTGCTAAACACCTTTATTGTTATTGTATTATTGTTGCTAAAAGTAATTCCTAAGGAAATGTCTACAGACTTAGACTGAAGGCTAAACTAAAAGCAGTCTTTTGAGAATCTAGACTTCTGTTCATTATTAATTAGATATTAATTAAAACAGTTACCTTGGACCCTGGCAGTCCAGGAATTCCTTCACGACCATCTGGACCAGGAAGGCCCTGTTGGCAAGATAAGAGGGATCTCATTACAAAGCTTATTTCACACATTTAAATCAAAGTTCCACAGTAAGAAAAAGAGGAAGATGTTATATTTGGTAGAGAAGGAATATGTGTAGAGATAAAGCTATTTAAACCCAATACGGTCAGTCATGATAGCTAAACAGCACAATAAGAGCGTTATTGCAATTAAATTCTGAATTCTAGCAAGACAAAGACACAGGAAAACTCGTCCATAGAATACAGGTGGGAAAGGAGGATAACAATATGAATTCAACAGACAATGGTCGGATGGTTTTAGAAGTAGAAAACAACAGAAAAGCAGGTCAGCAAGAAGACATAGAAGAAAAGATTCATTGACTGATTGATTCTAGCATGTATAAGACATATCTGTGCTCACAGGGTCTCCTTTTGGCCCAGGAACTCCTCTGATTCCTGGTGGACCTCGGTCCCCCTATGAAATAACAAACTGCAATTAACTGCAAACAAATTCACATGATGACAGGCCTAAGTTCATTTCATGCTAAGTTCATACTGGGTGATGTATTTCAAGTGGAAACGGAGAGTTAAAAGAAAACTTTGGCTGATGCTAAATTTCTTTTCTTTTTTTTTATTTGTGATCTTACCAGCACTCCTTTTGGGCCGTTCTCACCAATGGGTCCTCTCTGGCCTGGATCCCCCTAAAAATGGTCAGTTTTCATCAGGATTTTATCCAAGTAACACAAAGGACTGTGCAGAGATAATAGTAAGCTTCCACTCACCGGAGCTCCCTGGATTCCACGAGGGCCTATGTCGCCCGGGTTTCCACGAGGTCCCTGTTTATAGTAACGGAAAAATGGACATAAGTCAAATTAAGTTAATACATTTTTTTTCTATTAAAAGTATACATGATTCACTTTCCAGTGCACGTCT
Source organism: Rhamphochromis longiceps (assembly GCF_057381845.1). Taxonomy (NCBI): domain Eukaryota; kingdom Metazoa; phylum Chordata; class Actinopteri; order Cichliformes; family Cichlidae; genus Rhamphochromis; species Rhamphochromis longiceps. Next base: position 9,470,735 of record NC_140562.1, read on the forward strand.
TAGATCATGAAATTACTGCGTTTTGGGTCTTTTAGGCTGTATTGGATAGAGACCGTGTAGAAAGACAGGAAAGTGGGGAAAGACTGCAGCAAAGGGCCGGGGGTTGGACGTGAACCCAGGGCTACTGCTTTCCATCCATATGGCATATGAGTGCCTGTATATCCCACTGAGCTAAATCAACACCATTACTGAGCTTTATTAATAACGATTTTTTGGGGAGAACATGCACTCTCCTCACAGAAACTCAGGGCCTTTTCTCTTGAGGCAGCAGTGCTAACCACTGTGCTGCCCCTTTTCATATAATAGTTTGTAAATACGTCTGTAGCTATGGACTACAATAAGCAACTTGCACAAACTTCCTTAGAGGTATTTTTTTTTTACATTGGACTGTCCCTTAATATATGCCCTTTTGGCTCAAACTTTACTGTTTACGTTTACAAATACAATCCATGAAACTGTATGCAGTGTGCGTCCTCTCACCCTGTCACCTTTAGAGCCCATTATTCCTGGGAGGCCTCTTGATCCAGCTGGGCCCTAGAATTACTCAGCAGATAGAGGAGTGTTAATATGTTTGACTGCATGGAGCAATTTCTGTATGCATTCAGATTTTTAGGGTCACAAGAGAATGATGAATTAGTTTACTGGTAGTCCTTGAGATCCAACTTCACCAGCCAGTCCCTGTTCACCCTCATCTCCCTGAGAAATGAACGTCCCAGAAATGTCAGGATTTGATATCAATGCTTAATTTTTTCATGTAGTGAAAACTAAGATGTTAGCATAAGGTTACCTTGTGTCCTTGTCTTCCCGGCTCACCTGATTCACCTTTAACCCCTTTGTGACCCTATAAACAGAAACTAAATGTTAGAAGTTATCAACAAAAAGCTAATTAAATATGCTAATAATTGATCAACTTACTTTCATGCCTGGGAGGCCAGAATATCCAGTAATACCTAAGGGGCAGGCATTGGGACACTGGAAAATACAACAGCCTATTTGAGGTCATGGAAACGCCCTCCCACCAGGGGGCTCCACTGACAGCTAAAACAACGCTGTAATCTCACAGTCAAGATAATCAGCTTTTAAGATAAGATAATACTTTATTCTAGATTTGGGAAATTCTTTTATTACAAATGTTACGATAAGAACAATAATAATAATATTTTGAAATTAACAAAGGAATGATAATTTTGCTGCTAATCACATCATTAAGTCTATTCATGTTCTGTTCTTAGTATGTTTCCCTGGTATGTAAGCCAAATGTAAAATTGTGGTTTTACAAACAAATAGTTGCAGGTTTATCTACTTACCAGGTCTTTGCCTTCATAGACAGCCGGAGGCCCCTAGAAAAAAGTGTCTGAGCTTAAATCATCTTATTTTTATTTTCAATACAGACCTCATCTATTCATTAAAATAAATTACCAGATCATTAACCTTTATTATCTTTTTTTCCCTGATGATGTTCATTAGCAGTGTACACAGAAACTGGGATACTTACTCTTGGACCACGAGGACCAGGAAGACCAACTTGACCTCTTCTCCCTCTTGCTCCCTGCAGCAGATAGATGTGTTTTTATTAATCAGTTGTGTAGTCACCAGCAGGACATGTTTTGTGATGATTGTTGACTTTGTTTGTACTGAAGGTATTGGCTCTTTCAAAGATAAAAACTTTTTATTCTACAAAAGCTAAGAAATTGTATTTAGGCAATTTATGATTTATATACTCACTGGGGGTCCTACTTTTCCCAGTTCCCCTGGTAGCCCATCAGAACCAGGAATACCCTGTTAAAAAATACAGCAAAATAGCATAAATTGTTGTAAATGAGCTCTACTTCCACCTGTGCAACACTGAGCAGTTTTTAACAGAAGAACTGATAAATTCTAACAAAAACACACCAAAATATTAGCCACAATAATAATTTAAACGCTCCCATTTGTGGAAATGACATTAACAAGATGATCAGATATTTATCATTTATCAAATGAAGCCTTGCTTCAAAAAACATTGAACATTCAAATTTGTTTTTAGCAGAAGTTAGATCTTTTCACCATACTCTGCCCAAAGAATAATATCGTATAAGAGCCCTGGAACTACAGAACAGCCTGTAAATATGTTACAAAGTAACCAGTAACCACTCAGTTGCTGGTAAACACAAATCGGCAACCACTGATTTGTTTGTTCGTTTGTTTAATGTACATACTTATGCAAACCTGAAAAGGACTTAGAAATCAGCAGTGTACTCACATCAAGTCCATCAGGTCCTACGCCCTGTGGGAGAAAAGTCCTAAATTACAATGTGTCAAACTGAGAGTAAGAAATAATTACAAATTTGCAAAGCTTCTGGCTGGCTTTATTAGCTTTAGTCAAATTGTCTCAATGCACTTTTTAAAACTAGGTTGTACAAGATATAATAGGTAATAACTAAAATGAAGAAAGAGGTCAAATTTGCATTGAAAAGAAGGTAATATATATAAAGCAATACATATTTGAATATCTGTACTTACAGGCTCTCCAAGGGGCCCACGTGCTCCAGATTCCCCCTGAAAACCAGCAAGAACAGAAATGTTATTTCACATGAGGACAGAGTACAGTATACTTGCAGATATGTGGTGCTACTCTATACTGTAGTGTGAAAAAACTGATTTAGAGATCTGAGCAACATGACTAACTGAGAAATATGTTGAGACAATAAACTTACTTTTAAGCCTTTTGGGCCCACGAGGCCTGGATCCCCAGGAGGTCCCACAGGTCCCTGTGGACATGAAACAAAGTACATTCAAATCTTGGCATGCAATAATGATATTTTAAATATATATTGCACTCTAGCTGCCATACCATTTTTTTCTTTTCCTATTGTTGTTTGGTTTGATTTCTGTGTGTGTGTGTGTGTGTGTGTGTGTATGTGTGTGTCTCATAGTATAGGACTGAGGTTAGAGAATTTATAGGTGGACTTGGTGGACTTGTGTAAAGTGAAATTGTAACTTTCTGTATCCAATAATATACACTTTACTTTTTCTTATACACTTTACAAAAGCTCTGGAGGTCTCCTGTGATATCAGGCACCAAGACGTTAACAGCAGATCCCTTAAATGCTGGATGTTGGAAGTTGTAGCCTATGTGAATCACATTTGTTTTTCCAGTACATCCCATAGTTGCTCGCTCAGGCTAAAGTCCAGTCAACCCATTGAATTCCCTTATGTTCCTAAGACTATTCTTGGAGAATTGCTCCAATATGTCAGGATGCATTATTATCCTGAAATAGGCCAATGATGTGCTTTGAAGTGATGGGTTTAGATTGCAGTAATGATTAGCTTAGTATCAAAGTAACATTCACATGAAAGACAGGACCTAAGGTACAACTGCAAATTGAGCATTCTGACAGTTCAATGACCATACAACACAGCATGCTGTGATGCCCTTTGTGTCCTGGCAACTTGTCACTTTGCATGCAACAAAGGGTGCTCAAGTAGGGATTGGACAAGGGTTTGCATCACTTAGAAGCCCAGAATAAATAATGAGCTGGCCAAAGCAGGAGACAGATACCACTGATGTCAAAAACTCATCACACTTCATGAAGGCAGCAAAGAGAGGATTACCGGTAGTTAGAGCTATAATGAAAAGATCAGGGGGATGGCACCCTGAGATGAACTGCGAGAAGAGAGTCTGAGATAGCAGACGATAAATAACATTGACAAAAAGAGAAAAGAAATGTTAAATATATGTGTAAGCCATTCATGGGATATACAATCAAGATACAAGTTCCTTGGGGATAGCATAAGGGCTCTGATCATAGTGGCACAAGAACCACCAATAAGCACCAAGGCAGAAAGCTATCACAGCCATCAGAAGCCATGTTGCAGGTTGGTCAAAGATGGCACTGAGACAGTCCAGCTCAGAGTAGCAGGAGCCTGGAGACTGACAAGTACCATAGGCTGAAGGAACAGCTAGAAAACATGAGGGATGATTGCTCCAGATTATGACACATGAGACTGAAATAAGTCTGATATCGAGTTGAGGGTTTTTACATTCTTTAGCTTTTCCGCTGACTGCCTTCCTTATTAACAACATTCAAAACACTCCCCACTTGGTCAAAGGCATAGGTTAAGAAATAAAATGTGTCAACACATTCAGTCTGTGACAAAAGGTTCCTTCTGTCTCAAAGCTGAAGGTCAAAATCTCAGCAAATTTCCATTTAGTATTGTATTAAAGTCTATATTCTGCTTCTATAAGTAAAGGAAATTGGTGTAACTTTTGTTTTTAATTAATCACAGAGTGGTTGTGCAGGCTTGCTAAAAAAGAATTCAGTACATATAAAACTCTGAGTCTTTCAGTCTGTTCTCTGTACCACCACCACATAGAGGACAGCAAACACACTGTGACCATTCTGCACCATCTTTCCCAGCGTACAGCCTTCAGTCAGCCATCTCTGGGCAGCTGATTTCCCTGAACTCCTTGAGTAGTGCACAAAAAGACCCCTGTTTCTGTCAGTACGCTATTTGAGACTCAACCCTAAATAAACAGATTGATTTATTCAAGGGACCTTTCTTTTTCCTCTACACTTTTGCTCAGCTGGGGCCAATATAAACTGCTCCTACAGCAGCAGATCTGAATGTCTTAAGTCATGTGGCTCAGATCTTACGGACACTTAATACATTATCGCATTGGAGAATTTAAGACCTACTGGATCAGGTTAGCTGGTGAATTCAGAACTTAATAAAGTCTTTTATTTTGGTTTGGACTATAGAGACCACACCGCGAATGATTAAGCTATAAAACATGACTGCTGGACAAACACTTTACCAGTTTGTGCCTGTGTTGACATGTTGTCTTACTTACATCTGCCCCTGGGATGCCTGGAGCTCCAGGAGTCCCATCTTTGCCATTCTCTCCATCAGGTCCCTGGAAGCAGAAGATTCAGCATTACTGATTTTACTAATCTTAGACTTCTGCATGTGAGAAGAGAAACCAAAAACTGACTCACTGGTGCACCAGTCACTGTAGAGTCTTCTCCTCTGTCGCCCTGAAGACACATGAAGGAGATGATACAATGAAAACTAAATATTCATCATACATATAACTTTATGTTTCATTGTCATTTATAAGGTGATACATAAATGGCTCAATGCAATCATGATACCATCAAATGATTTCATTAAATGTGGATTTAAAAGACTGTCTTAAACTTTTTGAGCCCATAGCAGGCCAGCATCCAAATGAAAAGGCAGACTTTCAGTGCACAATGTATGGCACACTTTAGATTAAGATGATCAACTTTCTCTTTTTCTGTAGGGCAGTTCTTCTGAAAAAGGTCAACGAGCCCTGCATAGATACAACTATACCATGATTTAGACAGAGAGACAGACAGAGCTTTGTTATTGTCGGAGAACATCAGCTGCTGTTTGGTTTCACTGTTCACTGAGCTGATTAATCCTGGAATAAAATTCAGTACAAAAGAAGAACCAAAAAGCAGACTCACATCAATACCGTCCACTCCGGGCACTCCACCTATCCCGGGTGGCCCTGGAGGGCCTCTGGGACCGACTGGGCCTCTCTGTAAAACAAACACAGAAAACATTTTTTACTTTTTTTCCAACTGAAATCCATCTCCAAATACCAAGCAGTGCTGCTGCTGCTGCTAGTGTGAAGGTAAGCTCACACAGAGTCCCATTGTCTGCGTGATGTGAGTGGCTAGGTCACAGAACCAGGTTTCCTATTATTCCACCTAAGTAACCGCATGTGCTCAGATTACTGCTGCCCTCTGGACTTCACTGGTGCCAGTTGCGATCACTGGGATGAACTGACATTAGAAAAACCTAATAAAAAACACTGAAATCATTCATTTAATCATCAATACAGCATGTTAAAGTACAGTAGCCTTAAAGTACCGTGCATTTTGCAGTAACTGCTTTAGGGTAGTTACGTTTCCACCACAGAAAGCTTTTTACATGTCTAAAGTTAGAGCACAGAGTTAAAGAAGAATATTTAACTCATAATGAGATTACTTAAAGTGCTACACAAGTATATGAAATACAGCAGAGTAAAAACTACAGTTAGGAACCGTAAAGTGTGCTCCTTTCTGAGTCGTAAATACCTATCAAATATACCACATCGGCTCTGCCACATGAACGCATAGGACATTAGGACTTTAAAAACGTTTGCAGTTCAGAGAAGAGAAAAAAATCTACGCTTATCTCTCACCTGAGCGGAGCAAATAAACACAATTTGCAGTAAAAGCACCAAGAAGGATTCCCGACAGATTCGTGGTGGAGCCATGATCTTCCTACGGACCGAGGAAGACACTGAAAGTCCCTTTTTCCAGATCAGATGGGGCTCTCAGGCAGTCCACCTGTCAGCGTCCCCCCTGACTGAAACCCCACCGCCTGTTGGAAGGGGAGGATGTTAGAAAGTCCTGATTATTTCTGAGAGGCTGAGGCCGGCCGGAGGAGGAGGAGGGGTTCCCTGCACACACAGGGTGGGACGTACTTCCCTTTACTTGTAAAGGTTAAGCTGAATGTTTAATACACACACAACTGTTACATTACTGTGGTTCTTATCAGTAAATTGCTACATAAAACATAACAGCATTCTGTAAAGTAAGATGCTTTCATTCCACTTTTAATACCAAAGATTTCGAAACTCAAGGTTTACCTTTTAGTCTTCTGTGGGGCCTTCAACATCAACTTAAGGTCCAACTCTGCTAACAGAAGCCCTAAATGAACTATGGTGGTATAGCTTTAAATGATAGAGGTGGGGGCCTTTACATGTTTGTGCCCAACTACACCACTTATTTGTATTGTACTTCAATTTATTTTTCAATTCAATTTTATTCATACAGCGCCAACAACAGTCACGTCAAAGTACTTTATATTGTAAGGTAGACCCTACAATAATATATAAAGAGAAAAACTCAACAATCATATGACCCCCTTTGAGAAAGCACAACAGTGGGAAGGGAAAACTCCCTTTTAACAGGAAGAAACCTCTGGAAGAACCAGGCTCAGGGAGGGGCGGGACCATCTGCTGCAACTGGTTGGGGTGAGAGAAGGAAGACAGGATAAAGACATGCTGTGGAAGAGAGCCAGAGATTGATAACAAGTATGATTCAATGCTAAGAGGGTGTATTATGACATAGTGAGTGAGAAAGGTAACTGAAGAAGAAACACTCAATGCATTTACTTAATGTATGTAATTCACTCACTTACTGAATGTCATCCTTGTACATATTCACTTACTGTTTATTAAGTTCTCTTTTTGCACAGTCAAGGAGCTTTTCAGGACACATTTCACTACGTGTTGTTCTCGTATAACTATGCATGTGACAAATAAAGAATCTTCAATCTTGACTCTTGAAATGGAAGAAAGCAGCCCTACATATTTGTTTAATATGTGCATTTAAGATGGAAAGTCTCAGATTTCAATCCACTAACTAACCATTAATTAGTGGGGTTAGGTTAAGTGGCGATTCTAATTTCTCCATAGGTGTACATGTGAGTGCATATGGCTGTCTGTCTCTCTGTGTTTGCCCTGCGACAGACTGACATTCTGTACAGGAAGCAGGAAACTGCCTCTCACCCAGCACTTGGGATATGCTCCGGTAGCCCTGCAACCCTCATAAAGATAAGCATAAGAAAATGGCTCAATGGACGGACGGTAAATGTTCAGTTCTAATGTCAATCCATCATGTTTCTTTAATTACATCATCTAAAGAAATAATTTTCAATATATTACAATTATATTAGTATATTATATTACTGTTGTGCAAATGTCTTTGCTTAATATTTGATGAAAACATCAACATTGATAAATTAGATTGAATATCCAATTTTAACTAAAAACTACAGCAATATACTACCTCAAAATCAGTTCCTCATTTACTTTAAGATATTATTAAAGCAACTTTAACATTTTCCTCTCACACACCGTGCCCTGGCGTTCCTATCTGGGAGGATGATTAATGTGATTTGTGAGAACTATTTATTATCGTCGTTGTACTTTTCCAGTCCAGTTAGAGGTGGTAATGCGTCGACTCGTCAATCGCTAAATAGTACAACGAAGAAGAAAAAGACCGGATGTTTATGTCAATGACGTTAGCAGGCGTCATTTTCAAAGCTCTTTACGGCCGTTGTCTTGGTGCTGAGTGTTTAACTCTGTACAAACAATAAAGCGCAACTACTACTTCGATAAACTACACCGGTAACATTAGCAGGATGGGTTCACGCTAACACCTAACCGGCTTGTGTGAAGGTGAGAACGGACAAGTTAAAATTAGTTAACATCGTTTCTCTTTATGTCTGGTTGGGAACGGCTAGTCAAGCTAGCTAACAGCTGTTGTAAAATCAGTTTTGAATTGTTGTTAGGACAGTAGGAAATCAACGCAGATGTTAGACTTATTTATTTACTCTTGGTTTATTTGATATTTGTTATAGAGTATCTACAGACTGTTTGTTAAAATTGCAACTGCGCTAGTAATCATACCAAAAGTGTGTCTCATTGTCCAACACTGTGATAAAAGCCCATGCGTAAAACGTGTTTGAAAAGCTTTACATGTATCAAAAGAACATTTTGTTTATGACATAACATCTTGCATCCTGCATATCTGGTTTTGTCTTTGTGTTTGATTTAGATTTTTTTTCATGTAGGACTGTTTTCATATCAGTGACTGGAAGCTGGAAATATTATGGACAATCTGGATTTCTCAGAGGAGGAAATTCAAGAACAGTTAGCCCTCCTTGGCTACAAAAACATACCAAAGCACAGGCTGCGTGAATTTAAACAAGGTTAAACATATATCTACCAACCCTTCTTAAACCTCCCAACTCACATTGCCATATTGTTTTGCAGTTTAATATATTTATTGTGCACTGATTATTTACATTTTTAATTCTAAGAATTGATCTCTTGTTTTTCTTAATTTTCTGTCATATACTCACATTAAACATAAAAGTTTCAAATAATGAGCTCAGTAATTTTCTGTCATATATTAAACATAATCAAAGTTTCAAAAAATTAGCTCAGTAAGTAATCTCTGCGAGTAAAAAGCTCAGACTTTAGGAGTTTCAAAGAGTTGAGTAATTGTTTTTTGGGGGAGGGGGTGTAACTTGTCTTAGATAATGGATTTCCCTTATGTGGTTATGTCAGGAGCACAACTCTAGTATGGGCACACGTGTTGTTCAAACCATCAGTTTCTGAGGCGCAGTTAATCAGAGGAAAGTTAGCCTAAAGAGAGATGAAATTAAACAGTTGTTTCACACTATAGATGAACTGAGGGGCTGCACAGAAGTTAAGGATTATTTTGAACTGTGAATCATGCAGAGCTACTCTGGTAGAGTGTAATAATAGAAATAGATGTGGAAATGACAGGCATTACAGGAAATGATTGCAGACATGTTAATCAGTAAATATTGAGGGGAAACTGTCATTTCTGTGATTAGATCTGGATGAGCTGGTTCGACGAGGGGAGTGGAAAGGCCTTTCCTCATCAAATGAGATGAATGCCAAATCTCAGGCAACTACACCTCAGCCAAGTCCCCCTGCCTATACCAAAGAAAAGGGTCAGAGCACTCACTTTGTGATTTTGAGTATTTCACTTTTATAACACTTAATAACATCTAACTTGAGCTCTGTTTTTCTCCACAGTTAGTCCACACTGCTTTAAAGGCACTAGTGAATCATTCTTCCTACATGCAGGCAGTACAGACCATGCCAGAAAGGTAAGCATTAATGACTCATAACATACAAGATATGTTTTTATATTATATTCATTTATTCTTGCATTCATTGCTCTATTGAGCCAAATGCTGTTAATGTGTTGCCACATAAAATCATGTCATGAGTAGCACTACTTTGATTGGACAACAAACATAGTCTTAATTGTAATGGTGTCAGGCATGTGCAATAAATTAAAAGCATGTAATGTCACACCCAGACGCTCATCAACTGTTATAACGGAGACTATGACTCGTACGCTCAACACTCGGTGGCCCAGAAGCTCAAGCTCCCTCCAGGTGCTCCAAGCAGGCTTCAGGTGGAGCAGGATCTTGAGGATACCATCCACTCACCACTGACAGATAGCTACACATCTACCCCAGACACCCAGGGGAGACACTTCATCAAGAGAAAAGTTCTGAGGTAGTTTTACGAATCGTGTGCTAATTTTTTCATTTGTTTGTCCAGAGTTAATTTGGTAATGGTAAATGGCCTGTATTTATATAGCGCTTTACTAGTCCCTAAGGACCCCAAAGCGCTTTACATATCCAGTCATCCACCCATTCACACACATTAGTTAATTTTAGTTTTATTTGTCTTTCCAACTAGCAGCAGCTGGATTTTTCTTTGTATTAATAAAAAAAGCACGTAAAGAGTAGAATTTCATGCATTTCTAGGAAACAGCTTTCCGGATACAATTTTGTTCTGATTACCAAAGAACAAGTTTGTTTGTTTATTTTTGTTTGTTTTTTTTCATGTTATTCTGCTCTGTAACCACTAATGGCTCACGAGTGAAAGAGTCTATGGGTTTATGGGCCTATGTGCTTACTGTCTGGATTAGTCTGTTTTATTTTTTTACAGTTTATTTAAACTTTAAACTTTATTACAGTTTAGCCCAAGATTTTAAATAAATATGAAATAAAACCCGTGTTTTTCATCATCTCTGACACCGATCTCCAATTTATATCGCAGGTCGGTATTCAAATTTAAGTTGTTTTTTTAATCATTGACATATTCTTCTCTTTTTATATCATTTCTTCATTGGCTAACACTAACAGGGAATTTGTGGCACATCTGGAACAAGTCAACTTATTGTGGAGATATGACTTGTTCCAGATGTGCCAAATGGAGAAGGTCTTCGACTCTAATTATGCTTCCCGCCCCTCAGGAAACACAAAGGACAGTCACTTGTCTGTGATGAATCAGTCTACAGTGAAGACTCAGGTAACAAAAACTAATGGACAAAAATCTGTAATATCTTCTGATCATCTGCTTTAAGGTTTATTGTTCTAAAATAATAAGTAATAATGTTCGATTTTATGTTTTCACAAAGCTGTAATGTACAATTGTACTGTGTACTATTAATCAAATTGGGATTATTTTTTTTAGGTAGCTTTACTATAACTAGATTAGAATAAAAAAAAAATAGGTAAACTGAAGTGCAGAAATAATTTCAAGAAGAAAATGAAAGAATAAATTGACTGAGTACTGCTGTAGACATCCAGTTTGTATTTATGGATCACAACAAGTTTTATCCGAAGTTTCATGTTTATAGTTGAACCCTGGCCTTCATTGTCTCACAATAAGAAACAACTATTGAAACAAGCAGCATTAAAGAGTAAATGCAGCAGTGTAATTCCTTTTGGTCAGCAGCAGTGGGCGCTGTTCCAGTGAGAAGAAGCTTTTGAGGCTTCAGCTAATCCTCTTAGCTACTTCCTTAAGTCCTGTGCCTTCTCAGATCACACACTCCATACACCTGAGTTGTAGTGCAAACTCAACATGTACAAAATGTGCAGCACTCAGTCAGACGAAGAGAGTGAAGATGACAAGAATTCCCTTTCCTCCTCATTTTGGTCTGATGGAGATGAGGAGAAAGAAGAAGAAGAGGATGAGATTGAGCGAATGATTGACTCTAAACCAGCCACCGATGCAGAAGATTTACTTCAGGGGGCTTCAGAGGAGGTAAAGAGTGGGTTGAACAACCAGAGCAACTTCAGCAAGGAAAGTTTGGATAAGACAAATAACGATGAGGAGGAGGAAGAAGAAAGGTGTAGTAGCAGTCCAGATAGTCTCGCACCAAGTCTGATGACCTCTGGCTACGGGACCTACAAACCAGAGGGGCAGGAGGGAGCAGAGTACAGAGATGACCACACCATAACAGAGTTTGATCAGGATAGTCTGTCTGAGATGAGAGAGGACGAAGAGGACAGTCGGTCACTCAGCAGCTTTGGCGACTTTATTGAACCTACACATAAGCCAGACTTCAATGAACTGTCTGTGTTAGAGGTCAGCAAGATTTTTGATAATGTGGCGTGCTGTAGAGAAATCATCCACATCACAGAAGTGCATTCGGAACAGAAGAAAAAGCAGGCAGGTGAGGAGGAGTGCGATCTACATGCGGCATCTGAAAAGAAAGCACCAAAAGAACAGCATCGCACTGTTCAGGCTGAAGACATGTTCCGGCTGAACGAGAAGCAAAAACAAGAAATAGAGGTGCACGACCTTCATGGGTTCAATAATGTCAAGAAAGACGTCGGAGGAAAAGCGGAGTGTGAAGATCCAGACGAGTCTTCGAGCAACAAAGACATCAAGTTTATTGACTCCAGAGTGAACATTAGCTCGACCATGATGTATGGCAACATGTGTGCAGAGTGGGAAGGAAACCTCAGACAGGACAGGGGTAAATGTTTTCCAGCTTCTAAATCAGCACGTCATGATACTTGTTACTGTAAGGAGGTTGTTTTTTTTTGCTGTTTGGTCAGAGGCTCAGAAATGGGCTACATGTTTTTGGGCATTTAGCCATAAAAAGGTCAGCTTTGAATAATAAATTACATCCCAGTTTGGACATTTAAAAAAAGGTTATTGAATTTATATTCAGAAAAATAAATACATGTTGTATGAAAACAATTTTTCAAAGAGTTAAATTTCTTGATATAAGATGTACATTTTTAATGCAGGTATTAAATTTCAACATCACATTAATTGTAAATTGACTTCTCAATTAGTGTTGATATGAAAAGTTTAAAAGGTGGGCTGATTATGCTTTCCCTTATTTTCTAACATACATATGTACTATTACAAAATAAATACTTCTGTTAAACAGGTCGAGTGTTTTAAATAATGAGGTGTTCATGTGTGTTAGTAATCGATGTGAGACTTAAGCTTCTCACTGATCTAAATGCTCATTTTAAGGCCGTTTTTTCAACCCTTTGAGGGCAGCCAATCAGGAGAATGTTGTCTTGGAGCCACTTATAGGAAGAGGAACTAAAATGTAATTCTGTCAGAGAGTAGATGAACCTTGAAGCAGAACCAAGGCTCACTATCAAATTAAAAATAATTATTTTGAATTGTGGCAAAAATATGGAAATTTGCTAATTTTAGCAGGGAAAGTTTAATATTTATACATGTATTAACACAGACTTTGCTACTCTCTTCAAAGTTGCTAAGAATCCAAATATGGAGTTGGAGATAAGCAAACTATGTCTCTTTTAAAGTAGCTGAGAGTGAAGTGTTGGGTTTGCTGATGGTTAGTAATTTGTGTTTGCAGGTACAGCGAGCTGTCTGGAAGAAAGACTGGCTCAACTTCATTTAGCCACATCACCTGAGCAGGAGTCACCTGAGTCAGACAATGAAGACCTGGACGATCAGAGCGACACTCAGACCTCTGAGAGTGAAAGAGTGTCTTTAAGCGCTTTTGAATTGTACATGAAAGGCATGGTGGGTAATATGTCTGTGAAGGTTCTCAGTCATCCAGGTCATCGTAGTCAAAGGAGCTTGCAAAGAAAAGCGTCTGGACTTCTTTAAGTTGCTTGAAGACGTTTCACCTCTCATCCGAGAAGCTTCTTCAGTTCTAATGTCAAATGGTGGAGAGTCCCAGATATAAACCTAGTGGGAGTGACCCCCCACAGAGGGACAAAAGGACCCCCTGATGATCCTCTAATCGCCTGAGCCAAGGTGGGAAACTGGGCGTGGGTCCCAATCCGCCAGAGTTTCGGGTGTGTTCATTGTGAAACCTGGCCCCACTTTATCATGCGAATTCCTGAGGTCAGATGGCCCAGGATGTGAGTGGGCGTTAAGGCAACTTAAAGAAGTCCAGACGCTTTTCTTTGCAAGCTCCTTTGACCATGGTGGGTAATGTAGTCTCTTAAGATTTAAGAAATTTAATAGCGTTCAAAGTGTGTCTTCTGTCCTATCTTGCTCCTCCTGCCAACGGGTGAGGGGGGATAGCTGCCCTTCCCTTAGCCTGGTTCTGCCAGATATTTCATCCTGTTAAAAGGAATTTTTTTTCCTTCCCACTGTCACCAAGTGCTTGCTCATAAAGGGGTCATTTGATTGTTGCTGTTCTCTCTCTATGGGTTTACCCTGTTGTAGGGTCTTAGTTTACAATACAAAGTGCCTTGAGGAGACTGTTGTTGAGATTTTATGCGATATTATATCTATAGCTATATTATATTAATAAAACTAACACATTTTCTTCTGTTAATAACAGTTGAAGATGTAATATCTTGTTTTTTTCTTCTGTTTGTCTTTCTTTATGGTGGAAGCAGACTCGAACTAAGAGTGATGGTGATATAAGGCCCAAACCAAAGTCCTGTAAGCTGGCAATAAAGCACAATATAAAGATTTTGCTTTCTCTGAACTTTCGATAATTTCTCACATAGATTTTCATTTCAGTCATCCGGCCAGTGATGAGTCAACAGACCATAAAGAAGACTGACCCAGTAGCCAAGTAAGTTACAAAATGCAGTGGTTAAAAAATGAAAAGGATTGCCACTTCTGTTTGAGACTCACACCTGAAATAATGTGGAATTATGATTCTAGAGGCTCCTGATAGGTTTCTTAATGATTTCTTTTCCATTAGAAGACTCATGTGCAGCACCTTAATGCTTCCAAATTCAAAATTCAAATTTTTATTTGTCACGTACACAGTCATACACAGTACGATATGTAGTGAAATGCTTGGACAACTGCTCGTGACCTAAAGAAAACAAAAAAGGAAAAGGCTATGAATAAGAAAGGAAATAAATATGAAAAATTAAAAAGGGTAAATTTAACTAGGAAGGAATAAAATATAAATTAAGGTTAAAAATGAAATAACTGTACAACACAAATTAGAATGAAGGGTAAATTTAACTGGGAAGAATAAGATAAAGATAAATATATAAATTAAAGTTGAAAATAAAATAACTGTACAACAAAATACACAATATAGAACTATATAAGAATGTATGAAGAAATCTAAATATAAATAAATATATACACAATAACAGCAGCTGTACAAGTATTAACCGGAAATGAAGAATATAGTGACCAGTGTTGTGCAAAACCAAAGTCCAGAAAGTCCAGTGTGTGTGTAAGAACCATATGTGTGGGTCAGTACTGTGTGGTGGTGTGATTGAGAGACCGTATCGCCTGCGGGAAGAAGCTCCTCCTCAGTCTCTCTGTGTTGGTCTTCAGGGAGCGGAATCGCTTTCCATACAGCACTTCAGTACTTCCTATAACTTGTGTTAGTGTAAGTTAGACAGTAATTATGCCAAATAAAGGACAGTAATTTTAATTGATTATCCTCATGTTGTATAACAGTTCTGTAACATTCTGTTTGTACTTCCTTAATACAGCAGCAGTCTGGAAGAATCACACCCATCAGGTTCACATTGATGTGATGGTTACATGTTTGCTCACTGGGTTTTCTTATATCTGCAGGTATTTCCAGTACAAGCAGCTCTGGGAGATGTTCAAACTTTCAGGAGAGAAGGACAGGAGGGCACTGCGCTCAGAGATTAAGGTAGAAAATATAACTTCAATAGGCAAGTGTTAGCACTCCTCACATAGATGTTCAATCATCTTTGTTTTCATACTTGTGGGATGAGACATAAAGTTATTACACCGTCGCTTTTCTCAGTAATAGAATGATCTGACTTATAAATTCCTGTTTTGTTTCATTGTCCTGGGCAGCAATGTTTATTGGAAGTACTTATGAGTGTATGTTTTTCTTTTCAGCAACGGCTCACATATCAGCCTCCACCAGTAAGTATTTCTCCAGATTTTTTTTTCTATTTCTCATTTGTCCTTTTTGTACACAAGTTGTGTGAATACAAACTTTGGATAATCTCTCTCAAAACATAAAATATATGGTATACCATACCATAAAATAAATTATGGTAAAAATAATAATAATAATAATAATAATAATACATTTTATTTAAAAATAGCGCCTTTCAAAGCACCCAAGGATACTGTACAACAAATAAAAACACAAAAACTGGAAATATACACAATAATAAGAATAACAGATAAAAGTTAAGAGCATACAGAGGTTTAAACATAAGCAATTTTAAACAGATGAGTTTTGAGGGTGGACTTAAAAAGAGGGAATGAACTACTATTACTGAGGTCAGGGGGTAAGAAATTCCAAAGTCGAGGGGCAGAACAACTAAAAGCCCCGCCCCCATTGTAATCAGATGAGCGGAAGGAACAGAGAGAGAAAGAGAAGATGAAGATCTGAGGCACCGGGATGGGAAGTTCATCTGTACTAAATCGGAGAGAGAGAATGAATAGCCTTAAATGTATAAAGGATTATTTTAAAATGGATGCGAAATTTAACCGGAGCCAGTGTAGCTACTTCAGGAGTGGGGAGATGTGGTGGGTAGAGAAAGTCCTAGTAATAATATGGGAGTTCTGGACACGTTGGAGCTTGTTAATGGATTTTTGTGTAAGGCCAAATAATAGTGAGTTACAGTAATCAATTCGCGAGATAACAAGATTATGGACGAGAATGGCAGTGGCATGAGGAGTGAGGAAAGGGCGGAGGCGATTGATGTTACGGAGTTGAAAATATGTTGCACGTGTGACATTATTGATATGTGAATTAAAGGACAATGTGCTATCAAGAATGACACCCAAGCTTTTCACAGAGGGAGAGATAGGGACCAGCGAATTATTGATAGTGAGAGAGAAATCGTTAATTCTGGATAGCAATCGTTTAGTGCCGACCATGAGAAGTTCTGATTTATTGCTGTTGAGTTTAAGGAAGTTGGAGGAGAACCAGGAATTGAGTTCAGCTAAGCAGAGGGTGAGGGAGGGTGGAGGAAGAGTAGAATCGGGTTTGGTAGAGAGGTAAAGCTGGGTGTCATCAGCATAGCAGTGGAACCGAATGTTATATTTACGAAAAATGTGTCCGAGTGGAAGAAGCTAAATGATGAAAAGGAGGGGCCTGAGGACAGATCCCTGGGGCACCCCAGTAGATAGAGAAGAGAAGGCTGAGAAGTGAAGGATTTTCATTGAATGAACTGAGTGCGGTCAGACAGGTATGATTTAAACCAGGCTAATGGAGTATGAGAGAGACCAATAGAAGCTAATCTGCTAAGAAGAATGGGATGAGAGATGGTGTCAAAGGCTGCACTCAGATCAAGGAGAATAAGGATGGAGAGGAGACCAGAATCAGCTTGCCATAAGAAGATTGTTTGTTATTTTTATAAGAGCAGTTTCGGTGCTATGCAGAGGACGGAAACCAGACTGGAACTGTTCGTAAAGGTTATTATCAGTTAGGTGTAGATGGACTTGTGAAGCAACTATTTTTTCAAGAATTTTTGAGAGGAATGAGTCCTATCTCCAATCTAGGAGATAGGACGAAAATTGTTAAAGTTGTTGGGATCTAGACCTGTTTTTTTCAGGATTGGGGTAATGGCGGCAACTTCGAAAGAAGCAGGAACAGTTCCAGTGGTGAGTGAAGAGTGAATAATAGCAGATATGAGGGGAAGGAGAGGGGGTAAACAGGCTTTGACAAGGACAGTGGGGATAGGATCAAGCTGGCAGGTAGAAGGCTTTGATTTGTGGATGAGCTCAGCAATATTAATTAAAGACGGAAGTTGAAAAACAGAGAGGAAGTGAGAAGGGGGTGGAATTAAGACAGAAGAGCTACATTGAGCATTAGGGACCAAGTCTAGGTGTATTTTTGGAATTTGGACGAGCTCATCAGCTGTATACTGATGGATCCCAGTGCAAAGTCGGAAGATCGATGACATAAAGATCCAGACCCACACAGACAGTGCATAGATCCTGAGAGGCCACATCACGGACAGGAAGAACCGGACAGAGACACCGGTGGGCCGTAGAGACAGGAACAGGACAGGAATCCGGTAGCGACAGAGGTAGCGATGAGTAGCGGCAGCAAGTCGCGCCAGCGTTCACTCAACCGGAAGGTTAAAATGTATCAGAGGAAAAATAAAAATAAATGAAAAACATGAAATGAGAAGGTGTGTTCAACCTTTTGACTGGTAGTGTACATCTATTTCATGGACGAATTTGTAAGAAATGCAAATATGTCCCAAGTGCAATGACCTGCAGCTCTTTATTTCAGATTTTGTCTGAAACAAGAGTTTATTGTTTTATCTCCGTCCTTTAAAGTCTTAACCCTCTGTGGTTGGATCTTATCTTTGGATCTTTACACATTCTGCAAATATTTTCCAAGAACACAATGGGCAGCTGTTTATAGGAGAGTGTGGATGTTCTGAGAAGTGTTAAAGGGTAAATAAAGGTAGCACTGTGTTCAGAGTAAGATTTCTATTTGAATCTCTTTGACCACGTGTAACAAACACAACGGTCACTTGCCAAACAGAGCTAAATTTTCCTTTAACTTGATGTGTAAAGAACTGAGATCAAAAATCTACACAAAACGTCTCTCAACTGTTTAAGTGGCTTACATATCTGAGCCTGCTGTTGCATAGATCACAGTTGGAGACTCAGAACATCCGAAAGTGATCAGCTTTAGTGGTTAAACAGTTTATCCCTCGTCTTTGCAGCCTAAACCTCGGAGAGTTTACGTACCCAACACCTACATCGTGCCAACAGAGAAGAAACGGTCAGCACTTCGCTGGAAGATCAGGAATGATTTGGCCAGTGGTCTCCTTCCATACAAATGATTACACTCTGCATGTTGTTTTTACATATTTTTATTAAACTTTTGCTTTTTTTTTTATCATTGGAGTTATTTATTATTGACTTTCTTGTTACAAAAAATAAAAACAAAGAAAATGTGACTCACTTAACTCAGTTAATATGTTACAGGTCACTCTTTAAGGAAAGTCAGAGTAGGTTAGTTTAAACGGGTAGAGAGGCGTGTAACGTTCATCGTGCCAGAAACTTAACCTTTTCCAAAGTGAGGACGATGGCTTCATGTTTCAGCATGCTGTGGACATTCAGACCTGAGAGAGAAAATATGACAAACTGTGTGAGTTTTAAAGAAGAGATTTGTTACATATAACACTTAAAACCCTGAGCTTTTTAACAACTGTTTAATTAAACTGGCATGTTAGGGGTCCATAGACACAGTGCTGCAAAGACTTCAATGCATGAAATATTTTGCACAGAGAGGCATTTTTTGAAAAATGTATTGATAGCAATGTTGAATATTATTACAGGGTGGCTGGCCTCTCCCTTAGAGATAGGGTGAGAAGTTCGGCCATCCGGGAGGGGCTCAAAGTAGAGCAGCTGCTGCTCCACATCAAAAGGAGCCAGCTGAGGTGGTTCGGGCATCTGACAAGGATGCCCCCTGGGCGCCTCCTGGGTGAGGTGTTCCAGGCATGTCCCACCGGGAGGAGGCCCCGGGGCAGACCCAGGACACGCTGGAGAGATTATATCTCTCGGCTGGCCTGGGAACGCCTTGGTATTCCCCCGGATAAGCTGGAGGAGGTGGCTGGGGAGAGGGAGGTCTGGGCCTCTTTGCTTAGGCTGCTGCCCCTGCGGGTCGCAGCAGCCGGGTCGGCCTCGGATAAAGCGGATGAAGATGGATGGATGGATGGATGGATGGAGGAAAAAAAACTACATGTAAAATAATCCAAAGACATGCAGCTTGTGGGGATAGGTTAATTGGATAATCCAAATTGCCATTAGGTGTAAAATGGTAAATGGCCTGCATTTGTATAGCGCTTTTCTAGTCCCTAAGGACCCCAAAGCGCTTCACAGAGAAGCGGGGTACACCCTGGACAGGTCGCCATTCTGTCGCAGGGCTAACACAGAGAGACAGACAACCATTCACACTCACATTCACACACTGGTGATGGCAAGCTACATTGTAGCCACAGCTGCCCTGGGGCGCACTGACAGAAGCGAGGCTGCCGGACACTGGCGCCACCGGGCCCTCTGACCACCACCAGTAGGCAAACATGGGGTTAGTATCTTGCCCAAGGATATTTGGCATGCAGCCAGGAGGCAGCCTGGGATCGAACCACCAACCTTCTGATTAGTGGCTGACCTGCTCTGCCACCTGAGCTACAGCCACAGGTGTGAATGTGCGAGTGAATGTGAGTGCGAATGGTTGTCTGTCTCTCTGTGTTAGCCCTGCGACAGAATGGCGACCTGTCCAGGGTGTACCCCGCCTCTCGCCCTATGACAGCTGGGATAGGCTC
This sequence comes from Rhamphochromis longiceps, assembly GCF_057381845.1. Taxonomy (NCBI): domain Eukaryota; kingdom Metazoa; phylum Chordata; class Actinopteri; order Cichliformes; family Cichlidae; genus Rhamphochromis; species Rhamphochromis longiceps. The sequence continues at coordinate 9,490,844 of NC_140562.1, forward strand.
CAGCGCCCCCCGCGACCCTGAAAAGGATAAGCAGAAGCGAATGGATGGATGTAAAATAATTACACCGTGATGCCTCTGCCTTTGTAAATAGAGGGACAGTAACTGCGTGTTTATATGTAAGCGTGTAAAACCTGAAGATATACAAAATACTGTTAATCTGACTATCTGCCATTCTGCAATTCCCCTCATGTAAGCAATAACGTGGCGCACAGCTGATGTGAAAAAAGGCACATACCATAAACGTTGCGTGAAGAACTCTGTATTCCTCGTCCACACGTAAACGCAAAAAATTCGTTTTAAAAAATCTCAGTTTTCGGTGATTCGAAACGCCGTTTACGTGTGGAAGAAACAGCTGCGTTTTCAAAAATACCCGTGTAGGTGCGTTAGTAGTTTATTTTCTTACTACCTGCAGATTACTTGTATTTGCTTAATTGTTTACTAAATGTTTGAGGTGTGAAATAAACCGCAATTGAGCAAATATGGGTGTGTGTGGTTGGAGGATGTGTTAGTGCGCGCGTGTGTGTGTGCGCGTGAGGGGGGCGCGAACATTTTTCTGTAAAACAAAGGGGGGCCCTTCGAAAAAAGTTTGGGAACCACTGAATTAATCTGCTAAAACTGAGTTAAGAGAGACAAAAATCACTCAGTGTGAACTTACCGATTGCTGGAATGATGTTCACTGTCTTCAAGTTTGCCGTGGCCTGAAGGATGTTTTCAGAAAAGTCTTCACCTCTGAAAGCAACAACAACAACGTGAGCACTGAGCAACAGTGGGCGTCCAGTGGTGGAGATTCAAACAGATTTTAAAGTTGATCATTTCGAGTTCAAAGTTTATTCGCCACATGCAGTGGCAGGTTGCCCTGCAGTGGAATGAACCCGCCCCCTGACCTTACACATACAACACAGACATCACATGGGGATACAAGTCAGAGAACGGTTGCATTACAGAAAAAAACACTGAAATGTACACTACAGTGGGAAAGGTACAAGAGGAAAAAAAGAGACCTCTACTCATGCTGGGCTACAGGAGGACAGCATGAGAACAGGAAACAAAAAAACTCCTCTGCACAGAAAAGCACATAAATGTCCACAGTACAACATTATAGAGCACGTGACCAGTAACAGGGTTGGGTAGGGGATATGGAGTTCTCCCAGGCAACACAGCAGCCATCCTGCCACTGCGCCGACTCTCCAGTGCGGGCCCAGACCCGCCTCGTGTTCCCAGGAGGCAACAAGCATCGAAGGCGTTGGAAGGGGACAGGGGATGTGTGAGTGCTTATCAGTGTAAGTGTATGTGTGTGCGTGTCCATAGTTCAGCTGAGACAGTGTCCTTCGCCCTATCAGGCTAAATAAACAGTCTGCTAGCCAATCCAGGTGGCCTTGCATGGGATGGGAAGGATAGTCATCACACAGTCGTTATCAGGAAGTTGTTGATTGGCTCCAGCCTTGGGCCTGAGCAGCTGGCGCCGTGGTGTCCATATGTTGAATATTGTTGATTTCTCCTTTATGCGAGCAGCTCCGAATTTCAAGCTATTCTTTAACACTCTGACACTGGTCTCTCGATCTCCCGTTGGAGAGCCGCGAGCCTCCCCATGATGGTATCAAACTTCTGTTCCGTGGTGTTGTCATTCTTTTGATTCTGAGACCCCACAACCCCACAACTTTCGCTCAAGGGTGTCATTTTGAGCAGGCCTCTCTCTGATGTATCCCATCATACGCTCAATGTTGTTATTTTGAGTCTTCACGGCAGCCGTAAGTGTCTCCAAGGTGTTAACCATGCTGCGTTCGTTGTGAGAGGTCGCGCCTCGTCCCATCGCTTCAATTCCAGCAGTCAGCCTTGGGGGGGGTTTGAACAGCTGGTTCCGCTCTCTTATTTCTATGATAAGTCAGGGCCAAGCCAGCTCCGATCAGCAAGAACCCTGTTATCATGGTTCCGAATAGGTAGGTATCTTCAGCGTCCTCGATCGACAGTCCCGCCAGGACTGTCAGGACATCGTGTATCTGGCAGGGAAAGTCCCTCCAGGGCACTCGGGCTCTCCCGAGCCCAGACTTCTCGTTGAGAAAAGGGTGTCAATAGCATTCAGAGACCAGTTGATCAAATCCATAATTCTCTTTTAGGTTTTAGAGAACGACAGTGAGAGATTGTTCGAGGGAAAGTAATACACACGAGACAAGACAAGGATACAAGAGGCTAAGCAAGGAAGATAAGGGTAAGGAGGAGAGGAGAAAAAGTGTGACCGCCTTTGCATTTGTACAGAAGTGCTGCTAAAGATACTCACATCCACTATTAACACAGACTCTCCCCTGTGTCTGATGAGGTCAAGCAGGTACTGAGAGTCTGGTGTGGGGATGTTCAGAATCAGAATGGGTTTATTGCCAGATGTTGAGGTTTACAACATTAGGAATTTGCTGCGGTGCTTCAGTGCAAACAATAGAATTAAAGTGCTATGTAGAAAGAAAGATATGTGCATGAGATATACATGAGATATATACATGAGAATAAGAATTAAGAGTGCTACGTAGAAAGATATATACATGAGTGCAGGTGGTGATCAGTGCCAGACATGAAATGATGCAGTGACACAGCGTAGGGTCATGTGTTAGTGGCGGGGACAGTCATGTGGTTATTGTTCATGTGTCCAACAGCAGAGGGGAAGAAACTGTTCTTGTGGCGAGAGGTTCTGGTGCGAATGGACCGGAGCCTCCTGCCTGAGGGGAGCAGGTCAAACAGACTGTGTCCAGGGTGAGAAGGGTCAGCTGAGATCCGGGCTGCACGCCGCAGTGTCCTGGAGGTGTACAGGTCCTGCAGAGATGGGAGTCTGCAGCCAATCACCTTCTCAGCAGAGCGCACAACACGCTGCAGTCTCTGTTTGTCCCTGATAGTGGCTCCAGCGTACCACACGGTGATGGAGGAGGTGAGGATGGACTCGATGATTGCAGTGTAGAATTGCATCATCGTCCGTGTTGGCAGGTTGAATTTCTTCAGCTGCCTCAGGAAGTACATCCTCTGCTGGGCTTTCTTGATGACGGAGGTGATGGTGGGCTCCCACTTCAGGTCCTGGGTGATGGTGGTACCCAGGAAGCGGAATGAGTCCACAGAGGTGATGGGGGTGTCAGTCAGGATGATGGGGGGGAGTGGGGCTGTGTGCTTCCTGAAGTCCACAATAATCTCCACTGTCTTCTGGGCATTCAGCACCAGGTTGTTGTGGCTGCACCAGGACACCAGACGTTCAACCTCCCTCCTGTAGGCAGACTCATCCCCGTCAGAGATGAGCCCAATGACGGTGGTGTCATCTGCGAACTTGATTAGCTTGACAGACTGGTGGGTGGAGGTGCAGCAGTTGGTGTACAGGGAGAAGAGCAGAGGAGAAAGAACACAGCCCTGAGGGGAGCCGGTGCTGATGGTCCGGGAGTCCGAGACATTCTTCCCCAGCCTCACGTGCTGCTTCCTGTCCGTCAGGAAGTCAGTGATCCACCGGCAGATGGGATCAGGCACATTCATCTGGGAAAGCTTGCCTCGGAGATGGTCTGGAAGGATGGTGTTGAAGGCAGAGCTGAAGTCCACAAACAGGATCCTGGCGTAGGTTCCTGGGGAGTCCAGATGCTGCAGGATGAAGTGTAGGGCCATGTTGATGGCGTCGTCTACAGACCTGTTGGCTCTATATGCAAACTGCAGGGGGTCCAGGAGGGGGGCCGTGAGGGTCTTGAGATGGGAGAGAACTAGGCGCTCAAATGACTTCATGACCACAGATGTCAGAGCCACGGGTCTGTAGTCATTTAGTCCAGTGATCCTAGGTTTCTTGGGGACAGGGATTATGGTAGAGGACTTGAAGCAGGCAGGCACATGACATGCCTGCAGTGAGGAGTTGAAGATGCCAGAAAACACTGGGGCCAGCTCGTTTGCACAGTGTCTGAGGGTGGCAGGAGACACACCGTCTGGGCCGGGAGTTCACAATGTGAAGATCATCCTTTGTCAGCTAGCAGTTCAAAAGGGGGGAAAGTATTCAGCTGTCAAGAAATATTACGGATACGTAATAATGTAGTTAAAGTCATCGTGTATCCTATTCTCACATTTGTTATGTGCTCTAATTATAGTGTCACAGATAAAGAAAGGATTTTCTTTCTTTCTTACAAGTTCGTCACTGTCACCAATCTGCTACAAACCAAATACTCTCAAGAAATGATATGAGAACATAAAGGGTGAAGAAATTCTCCATTTAAAACAAGTGGATTTATCTCCTCCCCTCTTTAAGCAAACTTTCTTCTAAGTGGCTAACCACTGCAAACAAAGGGTCTGAACAATAGGTGGGTGCGGCTTCTGTATTCACACGTGTGAGATATCTGTACGGGTTATCGTCTCTGTGACATCATAACAACAGCAATAAGCGCTTGAGATAAGTGGGTGACAAAAACAGCTGCTTGTGGACACCGTCATATGTTACTGCATGTTTTACAACTCTTATTACAGATGTTATGAGCCTCTAACATCACTAGCAGCTGTATTTGCTCTTCACATGAAACAAAGGGGTTTCTCTTACCTGAGCCATCTTGGAGCTCAGCGCCACTTTGAGTCCTTGCACTCGAACTTTCATGGGTAACATGTAGTAGTAACTGGTGGGTCCTCTGGGTCCATGAGACACTCCACCTGAATGAAACACAGAACCAGTCAGACCATACTGGCCTCCAGCATGGGAATCCTTCCAGATCAACTCCACTGAAGGGTGATCATGTTTCTGGGAGTCATGACACAGAGACGAGCATACGCTGGACTATAAAACAGATGTTCATTCAACAGCAGACAGGGAAAAAATGAAAACAGAAGTTTTACAATAAGATCAAAAAGAGGCACCTCCTCTCCAAATGGGTGATCGGATGCTTCCATGCCGAGCTCGTCCACTTCCTTTCTGTTTCCAGGGATTCCAGCTGTACGGGTACAGGGATTTATTGTAGGGGCGGATCTAGAAGGGCGGCATGGGGTGGCCACCCTAAAATGATCTCTTGCCACCTATAGTACCACCCTAGTTTTGCATATGACATTGTTGTTTATTAAAATAAGAGCATTGACACTTTGAGCCATCTATATGGCTAACACTAAATATAAATTCTAAAACTGAATGTATTCCATTGTGTTACCCCCCCCCCCCCCCCCCCCCCCCCCCCTTCCACCATTAAGAAATGGTTTAGCCCATAGCGCAGACCGGCTTTATTTCTTGCTTTCAGTAGCAACCAATGCCTATGATTGTGCCAGAGCACATTTTGAATCAACATCATGGGTATTTCAGACTTCACACAGGTGGTTGGTTGCTACACTCTGGAAATGGAAAGAAGGTGAGTCTCCTTAACCCTCTGTGGTCAAGGGACACATATATGTATATATATATGTATATATATATACATGTATGTATGTATGTATGTATGTATGTATGTATGTATATATATATATATATATATATATATATATATATATATATACTCCGCCTAGGCTGCACTGTCCAGCGCAGATCCACTGAGTGCTCCACACAGACAGCATAGTCAGAAGGAAGAGCGCAGGGCACCTCCCCCACCCTCATTCAGATCTGGCGTTTGGAATTATTTTGGTTTTCATGTGACGTATGACCCTGAAGGTAAGCGAGTCATGGACTAAAGTAAAACAGTATGTTGGATGTGCCATGCAATGCTCAATTACATGGGTGGGAACTAGTGTGTTAGCGCAGTTAGCTCGTTAACGTGTTAGCCGTCTAGCCTCATGCACGGGCGATCGGCGGTAGCTCGTTAACGGAGATTTGCCGTGTTGTGGCGTTAAGGTCATTTCAACGAGATTAACCTGAAAGCACTAGTGGGAACACAACGAATATGACTGCACATTTACGCCGACATCATCCTAGTGCAAAGACAAAAACAACAAGCATGCTACTAACTTTAGCCGAGTCATTTAGACAGCTGTTAGCACATGATTCTCCTTATGCTGCTGAGAATATAGCCCAGAAGAAGCGGATAGTATAGCTTTTATTTTGGAAAGAGACATTTCTCTGTAATAAACTCTCTTTTCCAAAGATGAGTGATTCCTCAATCAGATACAGGGCTTGCAATATCGCTAGCCTGACGTCCTGGGGCTAGCGATTTTTTCAGTCGGGCTACCCTGCCCGTCGGGCTATTGTAGGAAGGAAAAATATATGTCAATGCTTTTGCATTCTTTCAGAAATGTAGCTGGGTAATTATGTTATTGGCATCGGTGAGCCACTGTCAATATGTGACATATTGAAATCGCGTTTGAATTTGCGCTTGTTTTTTTGCTTTCACTTTGCAATTGTGCGAACTGTGTATAGAGAGCGACAGCACTGATCTGTGAGTGATGATAATTTGCGCACCAATTCCTCTGACATCGTCTTATTAATCGTTAGCTTACTATGCAAACATGACAAGTGAAATCTCCCGCAGCAAGCTTAAACATGTGAGAGGTTGATCGCTGAGCTTATGTGAGTGAGTGTGTAAAAGCATTTCAGTTCTGCTGAGCCAAACAAGACAGGTCAGGGTGAAGAAGTGACAGCCAAAGAAAAGCTTACCACAAAACGGAGAAGTTATGACAAATCAGACTATAAGGCAAAAAGAAAGTGCAGCTTTATGGTTTCATGGACAAAATAATTTCTGTGGCTGCAATATGACGAGCTAAATAACCAGGGCTGCACATAAGTGGTCCGCAGGTGCGCATTCGCTGTCAAAATAAAAAACGCGCACAAGGGTTAGGGTTAAATTTAAAAACTGTACTTTTGAGTTAAAATATATATTTATAATTTTAATAAATGACAAATTAAAAAGGCATGAACATTTTTTTTGTATCGAAAAAATATCGAACCGTGACACCAAAGTATCGAACCGAACCGTGAATTTTGTGTATCGTTGCACCCCTTATATATATATATATATATATATATATATATATATATATATATATATATATATGTATGTGTGTGTGTGTGTGTGTGTGTGTGTGTATGTCAGGGTCCCTGTGCCTACCCGGTCGGCTCAGTATGGCTACATATGTTTTTGTATTCTTTTTTTTGTTCCTGCTCTCTCCCTTCCCCCCTTTCCCTCCTCCCTCTGCCTGGGCGGAGCTCACCTGTGGGCTCCTGCCCTTGGCCCACGCACCTATGGCTCATCACGAGTGATCCAGCTCCTTTATAAGATGGCAGCTCTGTGTTTCTCGTCGCTGGACCGTTGCCGACCCTCGTCAGTGTAACCCCAGCTCAATTACTTCTAGAGTGCTTTCACAGCGATTTGCCTTACTATCCCTTCGTGTCTCTGTGTACAGATTCCCTGGACCAACCCCTGTGTTACCCGAGCAAGTGGAGTGTGAAGAGGAGTGGACGGAGTGTGTGTGTGTGACTATCGGCAAGACCTAGAGCCTGCGTGTGAGTCCGTTCAGTCGCAGTGTGACAGTGTATACGTATATGTGTATATATATATATATACGTATACACGTGTGTGTGTTTGTGTGTGTACCAACAATCCTCCTGGCGGTCTTAACAATCCTATTGATTTGTCGCTTCTCATAGGACAGCTGCAGCTGCCAAACCAAGATGTAAAACTTTGTGTCAGGCTGTTTTCAATGGTGCCACAGTAAAAAATTGTGAGGTGAAGTGTGGAGAGTCCTCCTTTTCAGTGTTTCCTCAGGGAGTGGAGACACTTTTGTGCTCTTTTGATAACTGCTGTTGTGTTAATGGAGAAGGACAGGTCATCAGAAAGGTGTACACCCAGGAACTTAGCACTGCTGACCCTTGTCGCGTGTTCAGAATATTGAGGATGAGAACAAAACAATGATGGTCCAGAAGAGTTTGGGTCAAACAATGATTTTAATGAACACACGCGTGGGGAGATGAACACTACACACAATCAGCATCGATCTCCACCTAACAATACACAAGCAGTTTTTATAACATCAGGGTATTCTTACGCCCCCTCATGCGTCAAAGCAGATACATCACATGCATAAGTTTCAAAACCACAAATGTTCTGTTGACAACTTTTGACACATTTGAAAAGAACATTCTCTCCGTCTCCACGCCAGGTGCTTCCTGTAGATGCTTCTTGCTCTCGCTTATCTCTGGAACATCAGACGCACGTCCTACAACAAACTGTCACTTATGCAGGCACAAAATGCAGCTACAAGCAAAATATGTCTGAACTCTTACCTAGAATATGAGTCTACCTCCTGTGTGTGTGTGACCTCAAATGCACTCTGTCTCACCTCGCCAACTAAACTCATGACCTCTTACCAGACGGAAGTCACTCTCATATGTGTAATAATCTAACTGAAACTATATATACGGAATATATTGAATAAATGCTTTAATCAAATGCCACTACTCAAAGCTTAATAAAAAGGATATAAACAGCTAAAAGATAATAATGAGTAACATGGCATATGTGTCTTGTAAGCATGTAGGCAATCCTTCCATAACTCTAAGTCACTTTGCACAATAGATCGTCTGGACCTAGCGCCGGACGAAGCTTCTGACCTTCAATTAACTGACTGAGCTTCAACTCTTTAAAAAGCACAAACTGCAAGGTGTGTATAAAATGGTTATAACTGCACCTGGAATAAAGGTTAATATGGTGCCTGTATGTTTAAACATCTTAAAGCTATCTGTTATATTGTTAATGCAATGTTAATGCTGTAGATTATACTGTAGCAGTAAAATAACTTGTTCAATTCCACAATTCCCTCTCTTGACCTCTTGACCACAAGAGGTCACCATACGTTGTGTTGTGTCACTCCTCGGCCCACTCAGCTGCTTCCATGTCCATCAATGGCATCATGGACATCGGGGTCACCGCCGAGGGGTCCACTGCCCTCGCTCTGACCCTCTCTAGCCGTCCTCTGGCTCAGGGAATGAGACAACAACCTCAGGTGTTGTCTCATTCCCTGAGGTGGTCAACCAGAACACACTTCTTAATAAGCACTCTGTGTATACAATGATTATAGTTCAGTGCTTTCATCAGTATGCAGAATGCTTCGTAACTTTTTTTCCATATATGGTTAGATGTACTGATGTGCTTGTGTCATGTGCGTTAGATGTGAGTTGTCATGTGTCCATCTCCTTTCTCGGCTCGTGTATTGTTTTCTGCCATCTTCCAGTGCGGATAGCGTGATGAGCAGAGCCGTTGCCAGTAGTAAGACGCCAGTTTCCACCTGAGAACACTTCATGCTTGAGGTTGGTCACACCCAAATGCATCAGTGAGCCTAAAGTTGGTCAGTGGCTGGAGAGAATGAGAGTGCTAGCTGAGCTCAATCAGCACTCCTCCCTCACCACTGAACCCACTGACACCGGTGAGATACTCCTTACACTTGTGAATCTCTAGTGGTCTGTGTCATGGTCCTGGGTCGTGCGACCCAGTGTTTTGTGTTTAGTCTATTTTGATGTTTATTGTTTGTTAGGTTCATTAAGTTATTCCAGCTCATTTGTAATTATATTACCCTTGTATTAAGCCTCCCTTGCCCTTCATGTGTTTATGTCTGTGTATCTTGTGTTGTCAAGTTCATGCTGTCACTTCTGTCATCTTCCCCTGTACTCCGTATCCCTGGTTCGTGCGTCTACCTGTCATGAGTCATGTGTGCGTGGTTATGTTTAGTTCATGTCATGTCTAATCTCCATGTTTCCTGTTTTACTTTGAAAGTCTGTATTCAATGTCAGTGTATTTAGTTTCACCTCTCCTGTCCTGTTGTTAGGTTCATGTGTGTCAGCTGTGCTCCCATGTGTGGCCACTTCCCCTGATCATCCCTCATGTGTATTTAGTCTCGGTGTTTCATGCAGTCTGTGTCGCGTCGTCTGTGTTCCCACCCTCCATGTTGTCACAGCCAGTCTTTTGTATTCATAGTTATGATTTCCTGTGTCTTCATAGTTTATCCTGGTATCACTTTCCCAGTTTAGTTATAGTTTAGTTTTGTCACTGCGCTTCTGCCTTGTTTGCACTCCTTGTCTTCAGCCACAATAAAGGCTCGCTTTTCGTTCAACTCAGTTTTGTGTCCACGCCTGTGTCTGCACCTGAGTCCTCCACACACTCTCCACACGGTCTGCCACTGCGACCGTGACAGTCTGGGCTTCAAGCTCCACTTCCTTGCAGTGACTCTGATGAATCCAAAATGGTCTCTCTGCAATTCTACAGGCTTGAGCAACCTTAAGCTTAACCTCACATCATAACTGACTAAGGTGCCTCTTCGTATTAATATTATGTCATTATTAATGTTATTATCTTTTTATATAACAGCAATGGGACATTACAATATTTTATTAGTATATTACAATATACTACTATACTACTAATATACAATAGTCTATTATAATATTTTATTTATATTTCATTTTGTATCCAGCAAGGGCTTCGGGTGATCTGCAATTTCACCCTTTCCCAAGCTGGAGACATTTTCCTTTTCACATAAATCACTTCATTGTCATGGAACTCCCTGAGTTATTCCTCAACTTCAAGCTTTAAGTGTGTTAACTTCACACTATTCTAATACTTATGAAAGTAGCAAGCTGATTTTCATTGCATATGTTTGTGTTCTTAGCCAGGTTTAATCAATGTCTGTGCATTAATCTTCATGAGCTCTCTTAAGGTTAATGCATTTTCTGTTTGTGTGTGTGATTTTGTATATGTTGCTTTTGCAGTGTTTCAGACTCCTTCACAATTTTCCCACTTAATCAGACAGTTTTCTCTTCCCCAAGGTTGCTAACCTAAATTTTGATTTCCCACCTTAAATAACAGCATTCCTTGTCTTCAGCCAGGAGTGAGAGCTCTCATGTCAGAATTAGTGACACCAGTGATGTTCACCTATAAATTTCTTCCGACCGCTGCATGTGGAAAATTGGTCCAGGTCTGCTTTGCGCCTGAAAATAACAAAACTGAGACATTTTCATTATTATCATCAGTGCTTAACCGACCCACTTCTCTCCCACCCGCCAGAAATAACAATTCATGTCATGTATATAAGTTATGTGTTCATATTAATGTTGAGTGTAATGTTGAGTTTCTTCATTGCATATGTATTTTATAATAAGGTTTAATTCATGCATCTTTACACTGAGCTGTGGATTCAAACTGTCTCACTTCTGATTCTTTCCAAAAAATAATTTCACATGTAACAATTTGTGTATGTGTGTTTTCTATTCATTAATGTAATTGTTAGTTAGTTCCTCTCATTATTTTTACCTTCTTCTTTTTTTTTTTTTACCTCTTTGTTGTGATGTGGTGGACAATTCTAAACCTCCACGAATTCAGTCACCATTGTCAATCCAGTCATATCCTGTACTCTCTCACTCGAACTCGTCCGGGCTTGACCTCTCACTCACATGGCAAATCTGAAAATCAGTGTCCAGTGCTTTCCAACAGTTATTTATCCCACTGTTCTTACCAACCTGTAATTCACAGTGCATGTTGCATCACGTGCTTCCTTACATGCTGCTGCTGGAGTCGTCAGTGTAATAGTTCAGTTGCACTGTCTTTTTGCCTGCTGTTAATTATTCAAGTACACGGTGTTCTGTCTGTCTTCATCGGGAGATTGTCTGTCCTTTAAGCTTCTTCTCAGGATTGGGACAGAATGAGAGGTCAAGCTGTAAAAAATTTTAAGCCAAAGACTGGCCTGTTTTCATCGCAATTCTGTTAATCTATCCTTTTGCGCTGTACTCATGTTTTCAGGTTGAGAAGAGTCCACCTGTACTGACACACTAAAACATGTGATTAATATCCTTTTTTATTACTTTTTCTTAAGACAATCCTTCTAAGTCTTTCTCCCTGGTCTCACACTACACACATCAGCCAGTTTCCTTTTATGGGCATGCAAAGTTCCTGTCACACACACTACTTCCTGTCACACACACAGCCACACAGACTCATATTTTCTGTTTCTCTCCTTCCTGTTTCTTCAGGATAATCAAACTCTTATTTTTTGTATTTACAGTCTATAAACCCTCTGTAATTCTGCTAAGTCTTGATCTAAAAACAATGCACCCTTATTTCACACACACACACACACTTTTAAATATACTAAGTTCTTTGTTGAATGTTGCCATTGTGTTTCTTAAATTTGTACAGTCTTAGTTCAAGCAGTAGGCTCAAAGCCATTCCTTTGATCCTGACCACCTCTCCAACCACTCTGTGCTGGGGGAGGTTTTATTGTAGATACATCCTATCTGAAAGATCTGTTTCTTTTGATGTAAGCTTCCTGGGTTTACGACCCTTTGGTCAGCAGGAGGTCTGACACACACACACACACACACACACACACACACACACACACACACACACACACACACATTCTTACAGAAGTTCACACATATACATAAAATACTTTGTCTTAGAACCAAGGGGGCGTGGCTTTGTTCTGACGTGTTTTGTGTGAACTGTCTCTCAATAAAAGGTAGCAGGAGGAGGTCAGATCTGGGGGTCATTTTCGTGGTGGACACAGACGAGGCCTCCCTTGCGCAAATAATCGATCGATCGACTGTCTTGTTTTCTTCATGATGAATAAGTCTCTAGAATTAGCGGGGCTTGTGGAAACACAGACCCAACATTCATCACAGTCTTCAGCGTACTTAGCAGATCTCTTTCAGACCTCAGGACAATTAACAGTTTTTGTTGTTTGTTTTTCCACACATATCACCATTCTTTAGGTCAGTTTTGTAGCATCATCCACACAATAGTTTCCTCAGCATTTTGCATCCTTCCCTAAACTTCGCCGTCCCACACACACTTTTCTCTCAGACTTCCTCTGTTCACACACTCTGCTATGAACCCGTGTAGTGTGATTATTATTTATTTATTATTTAGTACGACTCGCACAGAATCATTCAAACCCAGTACTCACAACATTCACACACTTAGAATCCCTCAAAATATACTTTCCTTCAGAATCAGAAAGAGCAAGTGAAAGAAAAACAATTGAAACCTCTAATAATTCTCACATCACACACAAAAATGGAAAAAATAAAACACACCAGCATTTATTGCTGAAGAGAGGTTACTATTGAAAGGAATATATTGATCTTAGGTATGTACATTGCACTCAGTATACAGGATGGGCCATTTATATGGATACACCATAATAAAATGGGAATGGTTGGTGATATTAAAGTCCTGTTTATGGCACATTAGTATATGTGAGGGGGCAAACTCCTCAAGATGGGTGGTGACCATGGTGGCCATTTAGAAGTCGGCCATCTTGGATACAACTTTTGTTTCTTCAATAGGAAGAGGGCCATGTGACACATCACACTTATTGGTAATGTCACAAGAAAAACAATGGTGTGCTTGGATTCAACGTAACTTTATTCTTGATGTAGATAGCATCAGCCAGCAGCACAGGCCCTACTGTGCTGTAGATGGCCTCTAGCAACAGAAGCACAGGCCCTGGTGTAATGTAGTTTGTTTTTTTTTTAATTAATCCTTTATTTATCCAGGTAACAAATCTCATTGAGATTAAAAATCTCATTTCCCAGAGAGACCTGGCATCATGGCAACAAAAGTCACATACCACATTGGTATATAACATTTAAAACGAATACAATATCCCATACAAACATGTGTAAAATATACAATAACAATAATAGCCTCTACCAACAGCAGCTCAGTCCCTTGTGTACTGTAGATGGATTCAGCCTGCAGCACAGGCCATGGTTTACTGCAGATGGCATCAGCTAACAGATCAGGCCCTGGTGTGCTTTGGACGTCATCTGCCTGCAGCACAGGCCCTGGTTTGCTTTTGATGTCATCAACCAGCAGCACAGGCCCTGGTGTAATGTAGCTTTCCTCAGCCATCAACACAGTCCCTGATGTAATGAAGATGGCCTAAGTAAGCAGCACAGGCCTTGATGTTGTGTAGATGAACTCAGCTTGCAGGACAGGCCCTGGTGTACTGTAGATGGCCTCAGCCAGCACCACAGACCCTGGTGTAATGTAGATGGCCTCAGCCAGCAGCACAGGCCCTGGTGTACTGTAGATGGCCTTAGCTAGCAGCACAGGCACTGCTGTGATGTTGATTGCCTAAGACAGCAGAACAAGCCCTGTTGCAATGTTGAACACCTTAGCTAGTAGCACAGGCCCTGATGTGCCGTTAATGGTATCAGTCATCAACACAGGCCCTGGTACAATTAAGATGGCGTCAACCAGCAGCACAGGCCCTAGTGTGATGTAGATGGCATCAGCAAGCAGGACAGGCCATGGTGTAATGTAGATGGCGTCTACCAACAGAAGCTCAGGCCCTGGTGTGATGTAAATGGCCTTAGCTAGCAGCACAGGCCCTGCTGTGATGTTTATGGCCTAAGACGGCAGCACATGCCCTGGTGTGCTGTAGACGGCCTCTACCAACAGAAGCTCAGGCGATGGTGTACTGTAAATGGCCTAAGAAAGCAGCACAGTCCCTGTTGCAATGTTGATGGCCTTAGCTAGCAGCACCGGCCTTGCTGTAATGTAGCTAGCCTCAGCCATCAGCACAGGCCCTGCTGTAATGTAGATGGCCTCAGCCAGCAGCACAGGCCCTGGTATGCGGTAGATTGCCTCTACCAAAAGCAGCACAGGCCCTGGTGCACTGTAGATGTCCTCTACCAACAGCAGCTCAGTGCCTTGTGTACTGTAGATGGCCTCAGCCAGCAGCACATGTGCTGGTGTCCTGTAAATGGCCTCTACCAACAGAAGCTTAGGGCCTGCTGTGATGTTGAATGCCTAAGACAGCAGCACAAGCCCTGTTGCAATGTTGAACACCTTAGCTAGTAGCACAGGCCCTGTTGTGCTGTTGATGGTATCAGTCATCAACACAGGCCCTGGTGCAATTAACATGGCCTCAACCAGCAGCACAGGCCCTTGTGTGATGTAGATGGCCTCGCAAGCAGCACAGGCCATGGTGTAATGTAGATGCCCTAAGCAAGCAGCACAGGCCCTGATGTTGTGATGATGGCCTCAAGCAGCAGCACAGGCATTCGTGTACTGTTGATGGCCTAAGCCAACTGCAGCACAGGCCATGAAGTAATGTAGATAGCTTCAGCTAGTAGCACCCACCCTGGTGTGCCTTAGATGGACTTTACCAACAGCAGCTAAGGCCCTGATGTAATGTTGATGGCCTCAGCCATCAGCACAGGCCCTGGTGTAATGTAGATGGTCTTAGCCAGCAGCACATGCCCTGGTGTGCTTTAGATGGCCTCAGCCAACAGAAGCTCAGGCCCTGATGTAATGTAGGTGACCTCAGCCATCAGCACAGGCCCTGGTGTAATGTAGATGGTCTTAGCCAGCAGCACAGGCCCTGATGTTGAGTAGATGGCCTCAGCCAGCAGCACATGCCCTGGTGTGCTTTAGATGGCCTCAGCCTACAGAAGCTCAGGCCCTGGTGTGATGTAAATGGCCTCAGCCAGCATCAAAGGACCTGGTGTAATGTAGATGGCCTTAGCTAGCAGCACAGGCCCTGGTGTGATGTAGATGGCTATACCAAAAGCAGCACATGCCCTGGTGTGATGTAGATGGCATCAGCAAACAGCAGCACATGCCCTGGTGTGATGTAGATGGCATCAGCAAACAGCAGCACAGGCCCTGGTGTATTGTAGATGGCCTCTACCAAAACCAGCTCATTCTCTTGTGTACTGTAGAATTCCTCAGTCAGCAGCACAGGCCCTTGTGTAATGTAGATGGCCTCAGCCAGCACCACAGGAACCGTTGTAATTTAGAAGGAATCAGCCAACAGCACAAGCCCTGGTGTGCTGTAGATGGCGTCAGCCAGTAGCACCGGCCCTGGTGTGCCTTAGATGGACTGTACCAACATCAGCTAAGGCCCTGATGTAATGTAGGTGGCGTCAGCCATTGGCACAGGCCATGGTGTAATGCTGATGGCCTAAGACGCCAGCACAGGCCCTGTTGCATTGTTGATGGCATAAGGTAGCAGCACAGGCCCTTGTGCAATGTAGATGGCCTCAGCCAGCAGCACAGGCCCTGGTGTGCTGTAAATGGCCTCTACCAACAGAAGCTCAGGCCCTGGTGTGATGTAGATGTCATCAGCCAGCAGCACAGGCCTTGGTGTGCTTTGGATGTCATCCGCCAGCAGCACAGGCCCTGGTGTATATGTAGCTTCCCTCAGCCATCAGCACAGGCTCTGGTGTAATGTAGATGACCTCAGCCAGCAGCTCAGGCCCTGATGTTGTGTAGAATTCCTCAGTCAGCAGCACAGGCCCTTGTGTGCTGCAGATTGCCTCTACCAAGAGATAAGATAAGATAAGACTTTATTGATCCCACAACGGGGAAATTTTTGCGTCACCTCAGTTCAGGTACAGATATATGAAGGAAATACAAAAATACAATTAAGTACAATCAATGAAAAAAAGTAAGATAATACACTATATACAATGGTAGCATACACAGTATGTGATTATGGATATAGTTGGAAATATGGAAGACATAAACTATATAGCTTGGAAGGTCATGGAAGGTCCATTATGCATGAAGTGGTGACCGTGGATGTTCACAGTGTCCAGTGACTTATGACCAGTGTTGGGACTAACGCGTTATTAAGTAACGCGTTACAGTAACTACGTTATCATTGTGGTAACGAGCACGGGAACTAGTTATTATGCCAAAACCAGGAACGCGTTACTCGTTACTGGGATTTAAATAGGCTCGTTATTCGTTACTTTGTGTGGTGGCTATCGCGGAGCTTCCACAGATTCAATAACATTAGCAAGTGGTGGAAGCCAGCAGGTGGATGCAAGAGGAGAGACCTGAAGCAGCCGCCGGTCCGAGTATCAGGTGAACTGAACTTCAGGTAAGAAGTTATAACCTGCAGTTTATCTCAGTCACATATAAATCAAGTTTAGGTGGAGTTTATTTTCGTTATGCTGACTTTTTCGTACTGCGTACTAGCTAGCATGACGGAGTTTCTATACAGCTGGGTGGGTGCAATGTTACTGATGTTGAACTTTATTTTGTTCATACGGTTAATTATTAGAGTTGCCAACCGTCCCGTAAAAAACAGAATCGTCTTGTATTTGGAGAAAATTTTACGGGTTTCGTATTGAGGTGAAAAGGAACATTTTGTCCCGGACTTCAGCTACAATGAAAAAGACACAAAGCTGGAGTTACTCTGTGTTTACGCTGCACAGCTGCCTCTTCTTCTCTCATTCTCCCCCCTCCCTCTCCTGTTTCTACTTCAATCATGAAACTGATCAATGATCAGCTGATCGGCTTTTCTCTCTTGTTTGTTTATCGCCCACTTTGCGCCAGAAAGAGGAAACCAGCGGATGTCGCGGTAAACAACAGCAGCACTTTTAAGCTTGATCAGCTGTTGTTAGAATTTATTTAATATTAATTTCTTGTATCAGCTGATGTTTGCTGGAGCCAAGCTGTAAAGCTGCTGGTCATGATATCGGTTTGTATATGTGGTGAGATGGAAACATGAAGATGAAACCAGGAGATGTCCTTACTGGATCATCAGAGCTGAACAGGTGATGGAGAAACAGGTTTACCTTTTAGGTGACATGAATGAGTTGAAGGGAAGTTATGAACTGTTTCTGAGAAATAACACCAGGATCCTTTTTTTATGTAGCTGACAGCTGGTAACTGTGCAGGGGCGGATCTAGCAAAGTGTTGCCAGGGGGGCAGGTAGGGCATTAACAGGGAGAGGGGGCACAAGGAAATACTTTTCTTTCTTATTCTCATTTAAAATGTCTAGCTTTTAAAAAATAATTATCTGAGTCTTACAACAAACAATTGATAGATTGATACATATATACCATCAGAACAGTGTACATCACTGTCACAACAGCGTTTGTTTTCATTCAAAGGCTTTATGATTTTTCCTATAATGGTGGGCCGGTCTCTAGTCAAAATGCCCAGGATGATTTTTTTTTGTCCCAGTCCAGCCCTGTAAGCAGCTCATCTGCACTCTGGTGTTACCTGCATCTTCCTATACAGAAGGCAGAATTTCCGAGTTCTAAGTACAATCGAAAGCACCACGACTGCAGTTTTTGTGTTGGATGTAAAAAGCAGGCTAGAATCATGCGGCGGTCAACGACGGTCCAGGCGTGGGATTTCTCTCATGGAAGTGTGCACATTATTTTTTTCCTTTCTATTGGTAGGTGGCACAGTGCACTTGTGGCAAGTAAGCAAGCTAGAAGACTGGTAGTCTGGCTGGGTATCCAGTTACAGAAGCAACACATTAACAAGAGAATTCTGAGTAAAACCAAAGTTACTTTCCCTAGTAACTAGTTACTCTGAAAGTAACGAGTAACTTGAAGTAACTGAGTTACTTTTGATAGAAGTAACTAGTAATGTAACTAAGTTACTAATTTAAAGTAACTTACCCAACACTGCTTATGACATCGTGATTGAGGAGTTATAGAGTCTAACTGCTGTTGGGATGAATGATCTGCGAAAGCGCTCCTTCCTGCAGTGAGGGTGTTTCAGTCTCTGACTAAAGGAGCTGCTCAGCCCACTCACATACTCATGCAGTGAGTGATGTGGGTTGTTCATGATGGATGTCAGCTTTACTAACATCCTCCCCTCACTAACCACCTCCACGGACTCCAGGGGACATCCCAACACGGAGCTAGACCTCCGCACCAGTTTGTCAATCCTGCTCCTGTCCATGTCCGTGCATCCACTCCCCCAGCAGGCCACTGCATAGAAAAGGGCAGATGCTGCCACAGTGTCATAGAATGTCCTTAACAGAGTCCTGCAGACTCCGAAGGACCTCAGTCTCCTCAGCAGGTGGAGGCTCTGGCCCTTCTTATACAGGACGTCTGTATTTGTAGTCCAGTCCAGTTTATTGTTGAGGTGAACACCCAGGTACTTATAAGAGTCCACTATCTCAATGTCTTTCCCTTGGATGTTCATCGGTGTTGTAGGGGGTGACAGCGGATGCTGTCCAAGATAAAGACAATGTTGGATAACACCTCCCACCCACTCCATGACATGTTGGTCAGTCACAGGAGCTCGTTCAGTGAGAGACTGAGATTACCGAAAAGCACCACTGAACGACACAGGAAATCATTCCTGCCTGTGGCCATCTCCCTGTACAACGCATCCACTTAACACACTGTTTGCTGCTACAACTACACATGTTTCTTTTCCAAATATTTATTTATAAGTGACTTATGTATGTATGTATGTATATATATGTATATATTGTACTATTCTTAGTTAGCGTATTGTCTGTCTTGTCTTAATGTTGGTTTAAAATGGAGCACTGTAACAAAAAATAATTTCCCCCAGGGATCAATAAAGTATTCTGATTCTGATTCTGACTTCTTCCTGAAGTCTATAATCATCTCCTTTGTCTTGCCGGCGTTGATCTCACACCAGCCAACAAAGTCACTGATGACCCCCCTGTAAGTGAATGGTAAATGGCCTGTATTTATATAGCGCTTTTCTAGTCCCTAAGGACCCCAAAGCGCTTTACATATCCAGTCATCCACCCATTCACGCACACATTCACACACTGGTGATAGTAAGCTACATTGTAGCCACAGCCACCCTGGGGCGCACTGACAGAGGTGAGGCTGCCGGACACTGGCGCCACCAGGCCCTCTGACCACCACCAGTAGGCAACGGGTGAAGTGTCTTGCCCAAGGACACAACGACCGAGACTGTCCAAGCTGGGGCTCGAACCGGCAACATTCCGATTACAAGGCGAACTCCCAACTCTTGAGCCACGATCGCCCCTAAGAGCAGCACATGGTGTAATGTAGATGGCCTAAACCAGCAGCACAGGCCCTGGTGTGCTGTAGATGGCCTCTACCAACAGCTGCTCAGTCCCTTGTGTACTGTAGATGGCCTCAGCCAACAGCACATGCGCTGTTTTGCTGTAAATGGCCTCTACCAACAGAAGCACAGGCCCTGGTGTACTGTAGATGGCCTCTACCAACAGCAGCTCAGTCCCTTGTGTACTGTAGATGCCCTCGGCCAACAGCACATGTGCTGGTGTGCTATAACTGGCCTATACCAACAGAAGCTCAGGCCCTGGTGTGATGTAGATGGCCTTAGCTAGCAACACAGGCCCTGCTGTGCTGTTGATGGCCGAAGACAGCAGCACAAGCCCTGTAGCAATGTTGTTTGCCTTAGCTAGTAGCACAGGCCCTGGTGTGCTGTTGATGGTATCAGTCATCAACACAGGCCCTGGTGCAATTAAGATGGCGTCAGCCAGCAGGACAGGCCTTGGTGTAATGTAGTTTGCCTCTACCAACAGACGCTTAGGCCCTGGTGTGATGGAGATGGCCTTAGCAATAAAGCACAGGCCCTGCTGTGATGTTGATGGCCTAAGACAGCAGCACATGCCCTGGTGTGCCGTAGATGGCCTCTACCAACAGAAGCTCAGGCCCTGGTGTGATTTAAATGGCCTAAGAAAGCAGCACAGTCCCTGTTGCAATGTTGATGGCCTTAGCTAGCAGCACCAGTCCTGATATAATGTAGATGGCCTAAGCAAGCACCACAGGCCCTCGTGTAATGTAGATAGCCTCAGCCAGCACCACAGGCCCTGGTGTAATGTAGATTGCATCAGCCAGCGCACAGGCCCTTTTGTGCTGTAAATGGCCTCTACCAAGCTTAGGTCCTGGTGTGATGTAGATGGCCTCAGCCAGCAGCACAGGACCTTGTGTAATGTAGATGGCCTTAGCTAGCAGCACAGGCCCTGGTGTGATGTAGATGGCATCAGCCAGCAGCACAGGCCCTGGTGTAATGTAGCTTCCCTCAGCCATCAGCACAGGACCTTGTGTAATGTAGATGGCCTTAGCTAGCAGCACAGGCCCTGTTGTGTTGTAGATGGCCTCAGCCACCAGCACAAGCCCTGGTATGCTGGAGATGGCATCAGCCAGCAGCACAGGCCCTGGTGTGTTGTAGATGGCCTATGCCAGGAGAAGAGGGCTTGGTGTGGCTCAAATGGTTTTTGCTAGCGGCACAAGCCCTGGTGTGTTGTAGACAGCCTCAGCCGGCAGCACAGGCCCTGGTGCCTCCAGCAATAAACAACTTAAACATAAACAATCACAAAGAAAGAACAATACTGTATCCTCATCTGAACCAAAGAGTAAAACAGTGAAATGTGGATTCTTAATTATTAGGTCTCTCTCCTCCAAGCCTCTGTTAGTACATGACTTAATAATTGATCAACAAATTGATTTACCCTGCCTTACAGAAACCTGGTTGCAGCAGGATAATTATGTTAGTTTAAATGAATCAAGACCCCCGAGTCATTCTAACTACCAGAAATCTCGAAGCACAGGCCGAGGGGGCAGTGTGGCAGCAATTTTTCACACCAGCCTATTAATTAACGAAAGACCAAGACAGACTTTAAATTAATTTGAAAGCCTGATGTTTAACCTTGTCCACCCCAGCTGTAAAACTCAGAAACCAGTCTTACTTGTTATCATCTATCGTCCACCTGGGCCTTACACAGAGTTTCTGTCTGATTTCTCGGACGTTTTATCTGATTTAGTTCTCAGCTCAGATAAAATAATTATTGTGGGTGATTTTAACATCCATGTAGATGCTAATTGGCTTCTCTCAACATGTAAAATAACCCACCCACCACTTTAATCACACTCTAGATCTTGGCATAGAAACTGAACATTTAACAGTGTTTCCTGAAAACCCTCTCCTGTCTGATCATTTCCTGATAACATTTACATTTACAATAATTGATTACACACCAGTGGAGAGTAGACTTTATCAAGGTAGATGTCTTTCTCAAAGCGCTGGAACTAAGTTTAAGAATATAATCCACCCACTGTTATCATCTTCAATGCCCTGTACCAACATAGAGCAGAGCAGCTATCTGAACACTACTCCAACAGAGGTCGAATATCTTGTTAATAATTTTACCTCCTCACTACATACGACTCTGGATACTGTAGCTCCTGTGAAAACAAAGGTCTCAAATCAGAAGTACCTGACTCCGTGGTATAATTCTCAAACACGTACCCTAAAGCAGATGACTCGTAAGCTGGAGAGGAAATGGCGTGTCACAAATTTAGAGGATCATCATTTAGCCTTGAGAAATAGTTTGCTGCTTTATAAGAAAGCCCTCCGCAAAGCCAGAACATCTTACTATTCGTCACTGATTGAAGAAAATAAGAACAACCCCAGGTTTCTCTTCAGCACTGTAGCCAGGCTGACAAATAGTCAGAAAGTCAGTGGCTCTTTTGAGCCAACCATCCCTTTAACGTTAACTAGTAATGACTTCATGAACTTCTTCACAAATAAAATTTTTATCATTAGAGAAAAAAATACCAACAATCATCCCACAGATGTAATATTATCTACAGCTACTCTTAGTACCATTGATGTTAAGTTAGACTCTTTTTCTCCAATTGATCTTTCTGAGTTAACTTCAATAATTACTTCCTCCAAACCATCAACGTGTCTTTTAGACCCCATTTAATTATATCCAAATTATATCAGTCACGGTAGCCAAGTTTATATAGGTTCTCCTCGTGTATCGTGTGGAGTATGTGATGATGGGAATTAGGTGAATTATGTGGGATCAATAAGATGTTGAGCAGGGGTAGGAATTAATAAGTATGTTCATACTTCTTCCTACTCCTTTTCAGACCAAACATTGTTACATTATGTCAGACGATTTTGTTTTATTTCATTATATATTTTTTGTTTATCTGAACACATACGTGTGTGTGTGTATATCTACATATATATTCGTATCTGTAAATGAAAATATATGTAGTGTGTATATATTGTTTTTTGTTTTATATGTCTGAAACAAATAAAGATACAATACAATACAATACAATACAATTGCTACAAAACTGCTCAAAGAAGTCCTGCCATTAATTAATTCTTCGATCTTAAATATGATCAATTTATCTCTAATAATCGGCTATGTACCACAGGCCTTCAAGCTGGCTGTAGTTAAACCTTTACTCAAAAAGCCATCTCTAGACCCAGCAGTCTTAGCTAATTATAGGCCAAAATCCAACCTTCCTTTCATATCAAAAATCCTTGAAAGAGTAGTTGTCAAACAGCTAACTGATCATCTGCAGAGGAATGGCTTAATAGAAGAGTTTCAGTCAGGTTTCAGAGCTCATCACAGCACAGAAACAGCTTTAGTGAAGGTTACAAATTATCTTCTTATGGCCTCTGACAGTGGACTCATCTCTGTGCTTGTCCTGCTAGACCTTAGTGCAGCATTTGATACTGTTGACCATAATATCCTATTAGAGCGATTAGAACATGCTGTAGGTATTACAGGTACTGCGCTGCAGTGGTTTGTATCATATCTATCCAATAGTCTCCAATTTGTACATGTAAATGGAGAGTCCTCTTCACACGCTGAGGTTAATTATGGAGTTCCACAGGGTTCAGTGCTAGGACCAATTCTGTTTACATTATACATGCTTCCCCTTGGCAGCATAATTAGAAGACATAGCATACATTTACACTGCTATGCAGATGACACCCAGCTCTATCTATCTATGAAGCCAGATATATCACACCAATTAGTTAAACTGCAGGGATGTCTTAAAGACATAAAGACCTGGATGGCCGCTAACTTTCTGCTTCTTAATTCAGATAAAACTGAGGTTATTGTACTCGGCCCTGAAAATCTTAGAAATATAGTATCTAAGCAGATTCTTACTCTGAATGGCATTACCTTGGCCTCCAGTAACACCGTGAGGAACCTTGGAGTCATTTTTGACCAGGACATGTCCTTCAACGCACATATTAAACAAATATGTAAGACTGATTTCTTCCATTTGTGCAACATCTCTAAAGTTAGAAATATCTTGTCTCAGAGTGACGCTGAAAAACTAGTTCATGCATTTATTACTTCCAGGCTGGACTACTGTAATTCATTATTATCAGGATGTGCTAAAAACTCCCTGAAAAGCCTTCAGCTAATCCAAAATGCTGCAGCAAGAGTACTGACAGGGACTAGAAAGAGAGAGCATATTTCTCCTGTTTTGGCTTCCTGTTAAATCCAGAATTGAATTCAAAATCCTGCTCCTCACATACAAGGTCTTAAATAATCAGGCCCCATCTTATCTTAATGACCTTGTAGTACCATATCACCCTATTAGAGCACTTCGCTCTCGCACCGCAGGCCTACTGGTTGTTCCTAGAGTATTTAAAAGTAGAATGGGAGGGGAGAGCCTTCAGTTTTCAGGCCCCTCTTCTGTGGAACCAGCTTCCAGTTTGGATTCGGGAGAGAGACACTATCTCTACTTTCAAGATTAGGCTTAAAACTTTCCTTTTTGCTAAAGCATATAGTTAGGGCTGGACCAGGTGACCCTGAATCCTCCCTTAGTTATGCTGCAATAGACGTAGGCTGCCGGGGATTCCCATGATGCATTGAGTTTTTCCTTTCCAGTCACCTTTCTCACTCACTATGTGTTAATAGACCTCTCTGCATTGAATCATATCTGTTATTAACCTCTGTCTCTCTTCCACAGCCTGTCTTTTATCCTGTCTTCCTTCTCTCACCCCAACCGGTCGCAGCAGATGGCCCCGCCCCTCCCTGAGCCTGGTTCTGCTGGAGGTTTCTTCCTGTTAAAAGGGAGTTTTTCCTTCCCACTTTGCCAAAGTGCTTGCTCATAGGGGGTCATATGATTGTTGGGTTTTTCTCTGTATCTATGAAGCGCCTTGAGGCGACTTTTGTTGTGATTTGGCGCTATATAAATAAAATTTTATTTAATTGAATTGAATTGATGTGTTCTAGTTGGCCTCAGCCAGAAGCAAAGGCCCTGGTGTGTTGTAGTTGGTTATGCCAGCAGCAGAGGGCCTAGTGTGGCTCACTTAGGTTTTGCCAGCAGCACAAGCCCTGGTGTGGTGGAGATGGCACCAGCAGGCAGCACAGGCCCCGGTGTGGTGCGGATGGTCTCACCCGGAAGCACAAGCCATTGCTGAAAACAGCCAAAAGGAATGTCGTTAATGTGCCCTCATTAATTGGCAGCTGCTTTGGGTCTTTCAACACCCTCCTTCTCTGGATCAAAAGCAGTTCAATGACATGAAAAGGGGAAGCTTATAGCACCTGGTATTCCCAGGAAGTCTCCCATGCAAGTACTAACAAAGCCCAACCCTGCTTAGCTTCTGAGATCAAACAAGATCAGGTGTGCTCAGGGTGGTAATAATAATACATTTTTTATTTAAAAATAGCACCTTTCAAAGCACCCAAGGATACTGTACAACAAATAAAAACACAAAAACTGGAAAAGATAAGATAAAAGTTAAGAGCATACAGAGGTTTAAACTAGAGATGGACCGATCCGATATTACGTATCGGTATCGGTCCGATACTGACCTAAATTACTGGATCGGATATCGGAGAAAAATTAAAAATGTAATCCGATCCATTAAATATCACGAAAGCACCTCACAAAACTTGCAACACGCCGTAACTCGCCTCAGAACATTAGCACGTAGGAGCAGTATGCATCACGTGATAGAGTGGCTGTGGCATGCGGGACCTGTTGGTGGTCTGGCTAGCATGTGGAGCTTCGCTAGCAACCCGGCATTTCATCTCCGACAAAGTTATCCCCGACAGAAGTAAAGCAAGTATGTAAGTCCATCTCTGAATGTTTGTAAAGCATTCCTGCGTTAAGCTTAACAAGCAACTGCCTCTTCTTGCTGCTACTTCAATCATGAAACTGCTTTTCTGTCGCGAGTCCGTCTCTCTTGTTTGTTTTTGGCCCACTTCACGCCAGAAAGAGGAAACCAGTGGATAAACAACAGCAGCACGTTTAAGCTTGATAAGTTGTTGTTAGAATTTATTTAATATTACTTTCTACACCAGGATCTTTTTCTACGTAGCTGACGCTGGTAACTGTGCAGGGGCGGATCTAGCAAAGTTTAGCCAGGGGGGCCGATAGGGCATGAACAGGGAAAAGGGGGCACAAAGACATACTTTTCTTTCTTATTCTCATTTAAAATGTCTAGCTTTTAATAAATAATTATCTGACACGCAAAGTTTTAATTTGATGTAAAATGAATAGAAGTCAATTACTGTATATAATGACTATTAAGTCTAATATATATACCCTAGTAAGCTATAGTACTTTTTCCTTTGGGAAGGTACCATCTGTGCAGTCTGCAATTTTGTTGAAGAGAGATGTTGAATCTATTTAATATTTCTTGAAAAATAATTGATTTCTGTGCATTTTTTTTCACACTGCATCAAATCGTGGTTTGGGAACAGCTGTGTGAAGGACCAAAAAGCTCTCCAGAGAGTGATCCGTACAGCAGAACGCTGCTGCAGGATTGCTCTCCCCCCGCTTCAGGACACCTACACCAGGAGATGCCGGACTAGAGCAGCGCAGATACTGAAGGACCCGTCCCATCCAGGCAACAAACTGTTCCAACTTCTGCAATCTGGTAGAAGGTTCCGCATCTTCCGGGCAAGGACAGAGAGACTCAAGAGGAGCTTCTATCCCCAAGCCATCCGTGCCCTAAACACACACACCCGCCCTCTCACATCATCTATAATTGACTGAGACAGGACTCTCTTCCAGACACTCTAAACCAAGGCACAATGTACATTTCAATTCCTTTAATTTTAAATATGTTTATATTGTCTATCCTGTAAAATAGTCAGATGTCTATTCATATTAATGTACAGAATTCACCTGCTTGCTGCTACTACTGCACATTCACCCAGTGTATATATATATACTGTGTCTGTTGTCATTGTGTTCAGCTTGTGTCCTCCAGTCATCATGTGTATTCAGATCAGCTGTTCTTCCCTCCTGTGTGCGATTACCTGATTACCTTGTGTGTGTATATATAGTGGGTGTCGGTCTGTATTCGTTGTCGGCTCGTCTGCGTTCTATGGTGTTCCTGTCTCTGCGTCTCTCTGCCCCGCACCCCTTTTGTATGGTCTCAGGTTTGTCACTTAGTTTCTCCCAGTTTAGGTTTCCGTTTGTAATTACTCATGCTTCATTGCCTGTTTTTGCCACTACCACCCTGTAAATAAACGTCACTCGTATCATCAGTTTGCTGCATTTTGGGTCCTCCTTTTCCTCCACTCCACACGGCTCTCCGCCAGCCGTGACAGTACGAGCCGACCAGACATGGACCCAGCGGCATCCGCACCTCCCGAGGAGCTTCGGGAGGAACTAATTGACTCTGTTTCCAGGTTGGTTAACCTATGGCTCGAGCATGAGGGGGAAGAGTGTCTCCGCGCTGTAGAAGCCAGGCTACAGCAGCTCATCTCCGCTCACTCCTGGCTGCTGGACTCTCTTCACCCGCTCGCACAGGACTTCATACTCAACGAACTGCACCTTCACCCACCAGCCGCTACCGCTTCCCAACTCAGCCCAGCGGCGAAGATTTTGCCCGGCCCGCCGGAGGTTTTGCCCGGCCCGCCGGAGGTTTTGCCCGGCCCGCCGGAGGCTTTGCCCGGGAGGAAGCGACGATCGCGCCGTCGGCGCATCACCCCACAGCCGAAGACTAGGACTTCGGAACTGCCAGCTGTGAGAGACAAACCACACAATACTGAAAACATTCCTCAAGAGCTGGCCAGTTCTGAGACTGTGACACACTCCAGGGCCTCCCCAGAGGCTGGGTTCCAGCCCCCAGCCGACTCTGGACCCCTGGAGGTTAAGAAGCCAGCTGAGGACTGCATCCGGCTGTCGCTGCCTGAGCTGAGTCACTGCTCTGTGCAGCCGCAGTCCGCTTTGTGTTCGCCAGAGGCCCGTGTGCCTGCTGGTTCTGATCTGTTCCTGCCAGAGGCCCATGCGCCTGCTGGTTCTGACCTGTCCCTGCCAGAGGCCCGTGCGCCTGCTGGTTCTGACCTGTCCCTGCCAGAGGCCCGTGCGCCTGCTGGTTCTGAACTGTGCCTGCCAGAGGCCCGTGCGCCTGCTGGTTCTGAACTGTGTGTTCCAGGGGCCCCGGTGCCCACTGGTCCAGAGACTGTTTTCGCTGGGGGGCCCGAGGAGCCCGTCCAGCCTCCTGCTTCGCCTGCTGGGGGGCCCGAGGAGCCCGTCCAGCCTCCTGCTTCGCCTGCTGGGGGGCCCGAGGAGCCTGTCCAGCCCCAAGACTCGTCAGCTGGAGGGCCCAAGGAGCCCGTCCAGCCCCAAGACTCGTCAGCTGGAGGGCCTGAGGAGCCCGTCCAGCCCCCTGCTGCAACATCGTCATCTGCCTCGCCTGGCCCGGCTGCAGCTTCATCGTCTGCCTCGCCTGGTCCGGCTGCAGCTCCATTGTCTGCCTCGCCTGGCCCGGCTGCAGCTTCATCGTCTGCCTCGCCTGGCCCGGCTGCAGCATCATCTTCTGCCTCGCCTGGCCCGGCTGCAGCATCATCATCTGCTTCGCCTGGCCCGGCTGCAGCATCGGCTGCAGCATCGGCTTCAGCTTCGCCTGGCCCGGCTTCAGCATCGGCTTCAGCTTCGCCTGGTCCAGCCTCTGCTTTAGTCTCGTCTGGTCCAGCCTCTGCTTTAGTCTCGTCTGGTCCAGCCTCTGCTTCAGTCTCGTCTGGTTCAGCCTCTGCTTCAGTCTCGTCTGGTCCAGCCTCTGCTTCTGCTTCAGTCTCGTCTGGTCCAGCCTCCGCTTCAGCTTCAGCTTCGCCTGGTCCAGCCTCCGCTTCAGCCGCGCCTGGTCCAGCCTCCGCTTCAGCTTCAGCCGCGCCTGGTCCAGCCTCTGCTTCGGTCTCGTCTGGTGCTGCGACGGCTACGCCACCTTCGGGTCCTGAACTGCCGCCTCGACGTCGGCGGTCATCTGCCAGGCCGCTGGTGGAGCGTCATCGTCACTATGGACGACCTCCTAGATGCCGCCGTTGCTGTCCGCACGGTCGGCCGCCTGAACTGTTTCCTCGTCACCGCCGTTGCTGTCCGCACGGTCGGCCGCCTGAACTGTTTCCTCGTCACCGCCGTTGCTGTCCGCACGGTCGGCCGCCTGAACGGTTTCCTCGTCACCGCCGTTGCTGTCCGCACGGTCGGCCGCCTGAACAGTTTCCCTGTTGCCGCTGCTGCCATGTGCACGGTCGGCCCCCTGAACTGCCTCCACTCCGCCACCGCTGCCTTCCTTTTTTTTTTTTTCTTTTTTTTTTGGCCTGTCCCGTTTGGCTCTTTTGCCATCAGAATTGTTGTCTAAAGGCAAAGAAAGATGCCCAACGGATTTACTTTACCAAACTGACCATCCCAGCCTTGCCGTAATGGTCCATTTGATTCACCTTTTATTGTTTATTTTATTTTCACTTACTGAATACGGGACAGACTTGACTGGGGGAAAGAAGGGGAGAAAGAAAGAAGGAAAGAGAAACAGCTGAGAAGAGGAACGGGGGAGAAGGGCAAAAGACAAAAACCAACAGAACAGGCAGAGAAAAAAAATGCATATATCAATCACCTGGATCACCTGCTGAGAAAGAAAAAAGAAAGCAAGCAGAAGAGAACAAGAGTAATAGAATAAACAACATCACAATGATATATGGGAATATGACAGTAAATACTAAATGTTAAACATTATTGTGCAGCACATAAGATCAACAGAACACAGTGTGCTTTGAGGTAGGAGCCAAAAAGGGTGTAGTTTGTGGGTGTGATCACCCGTGTGTACACCTGTGAGCATGGACGCGCTTGTTTTTTGTTTTTTAAAAGGTTCCTTCATGTAATAATCTGCTAGAGGGTGTGGGGGGGCCACAGCCCCGTCCTCCAGGGCGTGAAGCAGGTGTGGAGGAGATCAAAACTCCAGACATCCAGAGGCCCCCAGAACACAAGAGACCAAGGAAGACCAACAGAGGGGCAGCTGCGCCACTGTCCCGGAAAGAGCTGAGGAGAGTCCCAGATGAGGGCTCACCCAGCAGCCGCGGAGCAGAAGCCAGGGGGAGTTGCAGTGACGCGCCCGTGAGCTCCGCCGGCAGCCAGCTGCGCCTGAGTGACCGAGCCCCAGGCCGAGAGGCCGGGGGCACCCCACCTCCGAAGTGGCCCGAGCGAGCCCCAGGCTCCAGGCCCCGATAAGCGGCCGCCAAGGAGTGAGCCGGTGTGTACCTGGACGCCCATCCCCGGACACAAAGAACCACCAACGCACCGATGTCTGAGGGGTTCCGCCACTGCCAGGGGAAGTGGTGGTAGGGGGAGATAGGCCTCCAAACCTTGGAGGGCCTGAGATGTCCCCAGAGAGGTGGCGCCTGACACCCAACCTGACATATAGACACAGACATACAGGCACACACAGATACAAACATCCATTCCCACCCTCATGCTCTCATATGCACTTACTCCACACTCAACCAACGTGGAGACAGACATAAAGAGACGTTGTACACACGATCACACTCCCCAAGCGTACTCTACAAACCGGGTCTAGGTGCCCCCGCCCCTGGAGGGGGGAACTGCACCCAGACCCAGGTGGTGTTTCCCTTTTCCCTGCGGTGGGGGGAGGCAGACCGCCCCGACTCCGCAGCAGCAGGAAGGCTCCACACTCCAGACCGCAGTCGGACGGCCAACTCCTCCTCCTAGTCCTAGCCCCCCTGCTCCAGCAGGTCGCAGAGAATGGGGGTGAGAGAAGACTCCATTGTAGTGTTGATGCATGTGTGTTCTAAGGTGCATTTAAAACCCAGGAGGGCTTGGAGCTACCTGCCAGAGAGCAGCAGGTAAGCGCATGGTCCCTCCTGCTAGCCCTCAATGTCTACGTGTATTTAAAATTGAGAGGTGGGCAATGATGCCAGGGGTGGGGTGTACACCCTGATGGTACTTTGGACTCCGTGTATCGTGCCCACCCCCAAGATCCTATATGTATGTGTAATGAGAGTGTGAGTAATGTGAATGTCTAAG
This sequence comes from Rhamphochromis longiceps, assembly GCF_057381845.1. Taxonomy (NCBI): domain Eukaryota; kingdom Metazoa; phylum Chordata; class Actinopteri; order Cichliformes; family Cichlidae; genus Rhamphochromis; species Rhamphochromis longiceps. The sequence goes on from NC_140562.1 coordinate 9,521,577, forward strand.
TTGTGGGATAAAATTGAGGCAGAGGCAGCCAGAAGGGGACGGGGGGGGGGGGGGTAGCCTCCTCTGCACCCTGGTGACATACCCCTACTCCAAGGCCCTGCATGTGTGGGTGGTTGTGGTGGAGCGGGAAGAGCTACCGCTGCCTTCCGCTCGGTCGGCTTATCGATCTGCGTCGCCGACGTGGCCGGCCTCAGAAGATGAACTGTCCTGGACTTCTGAGTTGTCAGCCTCCGGGCCGGCCTCCTGAACTGTGTTTTGTTCTCGTGCTCCCCAAGCGTACTTGGGGAGCACGTCCAAAACAAAAACACACATGCTTTTGTTTTGGACGATTCCCTCAGTTCGCTGGAGCTTGTTTTGTTCGGTGTTGGTCCCTCCGTCCTGGGCCCCCGCCGCCCGCCCTGGATTGGTCGTCTGTTTTTGTTTTGGGCTGCTTGCTTTACTTGCTTTACTTGCTTTACTCAAGGACTCAGTTTAGCATTTAACCACCAGCAAAGGCCCTGGTGTAATGTAGATGACCTATGCCAAGAGTAGAGGGCCTTGTGTGGCTCATTTGGTTTTTGCTAGCAGCACAAGCCCTGGTGTGGTGTAGATGGCCTTAGCCAGCAGCACAGGCCCTGATGTGTTGTAGACAGCCTCAGCTAGCAGCACAAGCCCTGGCGTGTCGTAGATGGCCTTAGCCAGCAGCACAGGCCCTGATGTATTGTAGGTAGCCTCAGCACACCCGATCTCCTCTGTTCTCAGACGCTAAGCAGGCTTGGGCTTGGTTAGTACTTGGATGGGAGAATTCCTGGGAATACCAGGTGTTGTAAGCTTTTCCTTTTCATGTCATTGAACTGCTTTTGATCCAGAGAAGGAGGGTGTTGAAAGACCCAAAGCAGCTGCCCATTAATGAGGGCACATTAACGACATTCTTTTTGGCTGTTTTCAGCAATGGCTTGTGCTATTGGCTGAGGCCATCTACAACCTGTGCTGGTGGCTGAGGCCATCTGTTACACACCAGGGCCTGTGCTGCCTGCGTTTGCCATCTCCACCACACAAGGGCTTGTGCTGCTAGCAAAAACTAATTGAGTCACACCTGGCCCTCTGCTGCTGGCATAGGCCAAATACAACACTCAAGGGCCTTTGCTTCTGGCTGAGGCCAACTACAATACACCAGGGCCTGTGCTGCTGGCTGAGGCCAACTACAATACACCAGGGCCTGTGCTGCTGTCTGAGGCCAACTACAACACAGCAGAGACTGTGTTGGTGGCTGACACTGTCTAAAACACACCAGGGCCTGTGCTGTTGGCCAAGGCCTTCTACAACACACTAGGGCTTGTGCTGCTAGCAAAAACCAATTGAGCCACACCATGCCCTCTGCAACACGGCCTGTGCTAGTGGCTAAGGCCATCTACACCACACCAGGGCCTGTGCTGCATGTTGAGGCCATCTACAACACACCAGGGCTGTCTCTCAATTCAGGGTCTGCAGCCTTAAAGTACGGACTTCAAGGCCAATTACGTCACAGCGGCGCGCCGAAGGCTGTCCCAATTCAAAGGCTGCTTGAAATGCGGCCCTGAAATGCGTCCTTCATTTCCCTGAATTTTAAGGCTGTGGCAGTGTAGCCTTCGTGGTCCAACATATCCCAGAATGCATAGCGCTGCGATGGGTGTGGATAAATTTGCAGAAAAAAACGGCGGATGAGGGGCGGCCGAAGAGTACACTTTAAGTACTGAATATTATGTCACTTATTTATGTGCAAATGTTTAATAACGAAGAACATTAAACATTACTGTTGGCCACATGTCGGCAAAGTTATGTGACATTAGTGACGTTTGTACTAACTTGGTTTTAAAGCCTTTACTTTAAAATATACGCCGTTCAATAGCTGACCTTAATCTTACAGAGAATGATCAAAGCTCATGTAGAAACAAACAAACAAATGAACAAAAGATTTTCTCCTTCATTTCTGTCAAACAAAGCTGTATGACACGTTTCCAGTGGTTAGTATCATGGTTGCTAGGCAACCTGGGCAGCGCAACGGAGGCTTTTTTTTTTAACTTTATTGACAAACAACAGTATCAGCGCAGCGGAGGCTAGACCGTCCCATTACACAAGCCTCGCACTTCCGGCCTTAGCGGTCTTTGAGTACGCGGCCCTTGAGGATCGTTGAGGCTGCGTACTTTAAGGCTGCAGACCCTGAACTGGGATACAGCCCAGGGCCTGTGCTGCGTGGTGAGGCCATCTACAACACACCATTGCCTGTGCTGGTGTCTGAGTCCATCTACAACACACCAGAACCTGGTGTGCTCTTGGCATAGGCCAACTACAACACACCAGGGCTGGTGGCTGAGGCCATCTACAACACAGCAGGGCCTGTGTTGGTGGCTGAGGCCAACTACAACACACCAGGGACTGTGTTGGTGGCTGACGCTGTCTAAAACACACCAGGGCCTGTGCTGCTGGCTGAGGCTATCTACAACACACCAGGGCCTGTGCTGGTGGCTGAGTCCATCTACAACACACCAGAGCCTGTGCTGGTGGCTGAGGCTCACCATGGTCTGCAGAGTGTGCTTGTAGTCTGTGACGGTTTGTATTCCTTGCCACTGCCTCTGAGTATCTCTGCTGTCGCTGAAGCTTTGCAAAATCCTCATGGAGTACTGCCTTTTCGTCTCTGATGCCACGTGACAGGTTTGCCCTTGCTGTTCTTAGGCTCTGAAGGCTGCATATCATAAATTAAAAAAAACAAAGACGGTGTGTTCAAACTTTTGACTGGTAGTGTACATCTATCTCATGAATTAATTTGTAAGAAATAAAAATATGCAATGCCCCCAGTGCAATGACCTGCAGCTCTTTATTTCAGATTTTGTCTGAAACAAGAGTTAATTGTTTTATGTCTGTCCTTTAAAGTCTTAACCCTCTGTGGTTGGATCTTACCTTTGGATGTTTACACATTCTGCAAATATTTTCCAAGAACACAATGGGCAGCTGTTTATAGGGGAATGTGGTTTAATGCAGTACAGCTGTTATTATTATCACTTGTCACATCCTGTTTATGAAAGTTAAAAAAATAACATTCCTATAAGAAATAAAATTGTCTTGTGTCAACTGTATATGGATAGGCATATACCAGCGGTCCCCAACGCCTGGGCCACGGACCGGTACTGGTCCTTGAGTCGTTTGGTACTGGGCCCGAGAGTTGAGGCTCGGGAGTGAAATGTATGGTTTTCAGGGTTTTTATCATTAACTCTGTTTCCCTGGGTTTTTACCGGTGTTGTAGTTGTGTGTCTTATTTTGAAAGAACTATTTACGCATTACCATAGCGACCAGTGAGCATTAAGGGGCAGAGAGGAGGATGTTACTCTCAATGTTGTTGGTGCATTTCAGGGGGATGTTGCTTATAAAGTTACACAATTACACAGCAAATTTGGATTTATTATTATATTTACAAAATAACCACGGTTTTTGTCTTGGTCATATCATATCATTTTATTTTGTTGTATTAACTGCGACACCTTAAAGGCCGGCCTGTGAAAATATTGTCTGACATTAAACTGGTGCGTGGCACAAAAAAGATTGGGGAACGCTGGCCTATACTACTGTACTTTAATGTTGGTCATAAGGGTGGTACTTAAAGAGACATATATTTTATGAGGTGGTACTCATAGTGAAAAGTTTGAGAACCACTGGCATAGATCACAGTTCATGTCTCAAAACATTCCAAACCTGATCAGCTTTAGAGGTTAAACAGTTTACCCCTCGTCTTTGCAGCCTAAACCTCAGAGAGTTTACGTGCCTAACGCCCACATCATGCCAACAGAGAAGAAACGGTCAGCGCTTTGCTGGAAGATCAGGAATGATTTGGCCAGTGGTCTCCTTCTATACAAATTCAGCTAATGATTACACTCTACATGTTGTTTTTACATACTTTTATTCAACTTTTGTATTTTTTATTATTCGAGTTATGACTCTCTTGTTACTCTCTTGGTCTCTGTGACATCATTGATGCATTTTGGGATGAAGGTTTTTCATCAATTTCAAGAAACTTGACCAACACTGCTGAAAAGCTTTGAAAAAGGTTTGATTACTTGAAACTTTTCACCACAGTTGTCTTTGGTGACATCTGGTGGCCTGAAATATGAAGAGCAGGTTGAATCACAACTTAAAATAAACTGCTTCATTATGATCGCTCACTCTACAGAGACTGTTGCCAGTTTCTGTTTAATATCATGTGACGGTGCTGTGTGATATCGTTCTACCACTGTGGTGCTTTGAACATGTCTATTTGATTAATAAGTAGTTTTGATTAATAAACATTCCTTGTTTAAACATGTGTCATGGTGTGGTCTCTCTTTGCTTGTGACTTCTTGACATCTGTAAACATTTGGTGAACTTTATGAGTTTATTTCTGCCTTCTGTGTCCTGCATCTGGGTCCACACTCTACCTGCCACACAGCAGACCATGACGGCTGTAAGAAATGTGAGTGAAGTTGGCCTCAGCCATGAACACAGGCCCTGGTGAAATGTAAATGTCCTCAGCCAGTAGCACAGGCCCTGTTGTAATGTGGATGGCATCATCTAACAACACTGTCCCTGGTGAAATATGGATGGTATTGGTCAGCACCAAACACCCTGGTGATCCGAAGGGCCAGCTCTGTTCTAGGATGCCCTCTGGACCCAGTGGAGGTGGTGAGTGAGGTGGTGAGTGACAGGAGAACGGCGGCTAAGCTGTCATCCCTGATGGACAACATCTCCCACCCCATGCAGCAGACTGTGACAGCACTGAGCAGCTCCTTCAGTGGGAGACTGCGGCACCCACGGTGTGGGACGGAGAGATTTCGCAGGTCTTTCCTCCCCACTGCTGTCAGACTCCATAATAAAGACTTTAACTGATCAAGCACACATATCCATACATATGCAATAATACTAAGTGCAATAATCCTTTCTGTCATCGTTGTATTTTACTCAGTTGTATATAGTATTTGTATTTGTATTCTATTTTTATCTTATTGTATATTTATTTTATTTTATTCTACTGTATATAGTATTTTATTTTATTCTATTCTGTACAGTTGTGTACTGTATTTATTCTTATTGTATTCTGATTTTTGCCTCATAACTTTTGCACTGTCCACTTCCTGCTGTGACAAAACAAATTTCCCACGTGTGGGACTAATAAAGGTTATCTTATCTTATCTTATCTTATTATCTTAATGTGAGTGGCCTTAGCCAACACCACTGGCCCTGGTGAAATGTGCATGATATCGGTCAGCACCAAAGGCCCTGGTGATGTGTATGTCCTCAGCCAACACCACAGGCCCTGGTGAAATGTGGTTTATATTGGCCAGCACCACTGGCCCTGGTGTAATGTGAATGTCCTAAGCCAGTAGCACAGGCCGTTGCGTATTGTGGATGTCATCAGCCAGCAACACAAGCCCTGGTGAAATGTGGATGGTATCATCGAGTAGCACAGGCCCTGGTGTAATGTGGATGGCCTTATCCAGCACCACAGGCCCTGGTGTGGTGATGATGGCCTCACAGGAAGAACTGTCCCTTGTGTAATGTGGATGGCCTCATCCAACAGTACGGGCCTTGGTGTGGTGAAGATGGCCTCATCCAGCACCACATGCCCTGGTGTGGTGATGATGGCCTCACAGGAAGCACTGTCCCTGGTGTAATGTGGATGGCCTCATCCAACAACACTGGCCCTGGTGAAATGTGGATGGTATTGGCCAGCACCACAGGCCCTGGCATAATGTGAAAGTCCTTGGGTATTGTGGAACGCATCAGCCAGCAACACAAGCCCTGGTGAAATGTGGATGGGATCATCGAGTAGCACCGGCCCTGGTGTAATGTGGATGGCCTCATCCAGCACCACATGCCCTGGTGTGGTGATGATGGCCTCACAGGAAGCACTGCCCCTCGTGTAATGTGGATGGCCTCATCCAACAACACTGGCCCTTGTAAAAATGTGGATGGTAACCGCCAAAACCACAGGCCCTGGTGTAATGTGCATGGCATCAACGAGTAGCACAGGCCCTGGTGAAGTTTAATTGGTCTAAGCCAGCAACACAGGCCTTTGTGTAATGTAGATGGCCTCAGAAAGCAGTACAGGCCCTGGTGTGGTGAAGATGGCCTCACAGGAAGCAGTGGCCCTGATATAATGTTGATGGCATCAGGCACTAACAAAGACCCTGGTCTGGTGAAGATGTTCTCACAGGTAGCCCTGGATCTGGTGTAATGTTGATGGCATCAGGCAGTAGCACAGACCCTGGTCTGGTGAAGATGGTCTCAGAAAGAAAGCACAGGCCCTGGTGTGGTGAAGACAGCCTCACAGGGAGCACTGGCCCTGGTGAAACATGGATGGCCTCAGCCAGCACCACAGGCCCTGGTGTGGTCATGATGGCCTCACAGGAAGCACTGGCAGTGGTGTAATGTGGATGGCCTCAGCCAACAACACTGACCCTGGTGAAATGTGGATGGCATCATCCAGCAACACAAGCCCTGGTGAAATGTGGATGGTTTCGGACAGCACCACATGCCCTGGTGTAATATGGATGGCATGAGCCAGCAACGCAGGCCCTGGTGAAATCAGGATGGTATCAGCCAGAAGCACAGGCCCTGGTGTGGAGAATATGGCCTCACAGGGAGCAGTGGCCCTGGTGCAATGTGGATGGCTTCAGCCAGCAACGCAGGCCTTTGTATATTGTGGATGGGATCAGCCAACAACAGTGGCCCTGGTGAAATGTGGATGGTATTGGCCCGCAGCACAGGCCCTGGTGTAATGTGAATGTCCTCAGCCAACACCACTGGCCCTGGTGTAATGTAAGTAAGTAAGTAAAGTAAAATTTTATTTATATAGCACATTTCTAGATAGAAATCACAAAGTGCTTTACAAGATATAACAGATTATAAAAAAAAACAAAATAAAAACAAGATACAAACAAAGTTAGCAAAAAGCAATTTTAAAAAGATGTGTTTTTAGCTGTTTTTTAAAAGTAATCAATGAATCAGCGGATCGTAAGTCCTGAGGAAGGGAATTCCACAGTCTGGCGGCCACAGTAGCAAAAGCTCTATCTGTCACGGCGAGTGAGATGAGCCGTGTGGAAAATAAAGGAGGATCCAAACGCAGGCACTTGTATGGGTGTGAGGGTGGTTTATTAAACACAAAAAGGAAATGGACAAACGGTGAACGGAGCAATGACTAAACTAAACTGGGAACAAACTAACTACAGAACACGAACCTGGACATGAATGAGAGCGGGCGGAAACAGATGATGGTTGACTGCAGGGAAACACACAGATGAAGCAGGGTGGAAACACAGACGGACCAGCAACTACAATGACGGAGGACATGACTTAAATACACCCAGAGAAACACAGGGGAATTACACACAGGTGGTGGACACAGCTGGGAATGATCAACAAGACGAGACAGAGGTAAAACTGAACACACTCACATGAGACCCAGACCTTCACAATAAAACAGGAAATGAGAACACCACACCAAGACGCAGACCTGACACTGAGAGACAGACAGAATGACACATGGAACCTGAACTAAACTAAACGTGAGATACAACCGAGAACAAATCCTTAAACATGAAACTCAAATAATAAACATCATAATCATCATCATCATCAACACAACAAGAGAACAAGAAAACAATCCCTGATTCAAACTAAAACCAAAACATAATAACCTCAAACATGGAATAACAAAAACATGAAACTCCACATACTGGGTCCAACGGACCCAGACCCGTGACACTATCACCCCTAGTTTTCAGTCTCGTATACTGAGTGACAAGTAGGCCCTGACTACTCGACCTCAGAGACCTACTAGGGGCATAGGGCTGTAAAAGTTCAATAATATATGGTGGTGCTTGTTGTTGAAGAGCCTTAAAAGTTAAAACCAAAATCTTAAAATGGACTCTAAATTCGACAGGAAGCCAATGTAACTGCATAAACAACGGTGTTATATGTGAAAATTTAGAAGCTTTTGTCAAAAGTCTTGCTGCAGCATTCTGAACGATCTGCAGACGCTCCAAAGAACCTTTGTTTAAACAAGTAAACAGGGAATTGCAATAATCCAGTCGTGATGAGATAAAAGCATGAATAACAATCTCCAGTTCGGTATAGGATATTATAGAGCTCAATTTAGAAATATTTCTTAAATGATAAAAGCAAGACCGAACAAGAGATTTAACATGACTATCTAACGTAAGAGCAGGATCAAGGATAATCCCTAAGTTCCTGACAGATGGTTTTACAAACGTTGAAAGAGGACCAAGAGCATTTATTATACTGGATATGTCTATCTGGGGCACATAAGAGGACTTCGGTTTTATTTTCATTTAGTTGGAGGAAGTTTTCAGCCATCCAGCCTTTAATGGTTTCCAAGCACACTTTTAAAAGCCGCAGCTTAGAAGCCTCTTCCGGTTTAAAAGATATATAGAGTTGGATATCGTCCGCATAACAATGGTAACAAATATCCTCAAAAGGGCTCAAAATGTGCTGGAGAGGGAGTAAATAAACTAGAAACAATAAAGGCCCCAGCACAGAGCCTTGTGGCACACCAAAAGACAAGGACGCAGAAGATGATCTATACTTAGAAACTGCCACAGAAGAATATCGTTCAGAGAGATACGAGGAGAACCATTTCAATGCAGTCCCAGAGACACCGACCCAGTATTTCAGCCTGTTAAGTAAAATATAGTGGTCAACAGTATCAAAGGCCGACGTAAGATCCAACATTAAGAGAACAGAACATTTACCTGCATCGCTTTGTAACAAAATGTCATTAGAAACTCTAAGAAGGGCTGTTTCAGTGGAATGAACTTTACGAAAGCCAGATTGAAATTTGTCGAAAATACTATATTTATCTAAAACTGCTGTAAGCTGCTTAGCCACGATCTTCTCTAGAATCTTAGCAATTAACGGAATTTTTGAGATCGGTCTATAATTGCTAGTGAGAGATGGGTCCAGCATAGGCTTTTTTAACAAGGGATGTATAACAGCAGTTTTAAAATAGGCAGGGACTATGCCCGAGGCCAAGGAGGTATTAATTATAGTAAGAATACAGGGACCAGTAGAGTAAAAGACATTTTTGAATAATGATGCAGGTAAGAAATCAAGAGAGCAAGAGGATAATTTTGTTGCACTAACTATTTTTCCCAGCTCTGGTAGTGAAACAGGTGAAAAACCTTCTTCTTCTTTAGCCCTCAGCGAAGGCGGTCGCACTTTTCTCCTCTCCTCCTCACCCTTATCTTCCCTGCTTAGCCTCTATGTCCTTGTCTTGTCTTGTGTGCATTACTTTCCCTGGAATAGCCTCCCACTGTCGTTCTCTAAAACCTAAAAGAGAATTATGGATTTGATCAACTGGTCTCTGAATGCTATTGACACCCTTTTCTCAACGAGAAATCTGGGCTCGGGAGAGCCTGAGTGCCCTGGAGGGACTTTCCCTGCCGGATACACGATGGACGGGTGGCAGAACTGGAGGATCATGTGCCTGGCGGGACTGTCGATCGAGGACGCTGAAGATGTCTATCTATTCGGAACCATGATAACAGGGTTCATGCTGATCGGAGTTGGCTTAGCCCTGGTTTATCGGAGAAATAAGAGAGCGGAACCGGCTGTTCAAACCCCCCCAAGGCTGCCCGCTGGAATCGAAATGGAACGAGGCGCAACCTCTCACAACGAACGTAATATGGTCAACACCTTGGAGACGCTTGCAGCTGCTGTGAAGGCTCAAAACAACATCATTGAGCGTATGAGGGGAAACATCAGAGAGAGGCCTGCTCAAAATGAGACCCTTGAGCGACAGTTGGAAAAAATCGCGGAACGGATCACTGCAGTTGTGAGGTCTCAGAATCAAAAGAACGATAACACCATGGAACAGAAGTTTGATACCATCATGGGGAGGCTCACGACTCTCCAACGGGAGATCGAGAGGCCAGTGTCGGAGTGTTAAAGAGCAGCCTGAAAAATTCTCCTTGGCTGCTCGCATGGAAATTAACAAAACCAACATAAACATTGCGGATCCCCATCACGGCGCCAGCTGCAGGCCCAAGGCTGGAGCCGAACAATCACTACCTGATAATGACTGTGTTACGGCTATTCTTCCCATCCCATGCAAGGACACCTGGATTGGCTGGAGGACTGTTTACTTAGCCTGATAGGCCGAAGGACACTGTCTCAGCTAAACTATGGACACGCACACACACACACTTACACTGATAAGCACTCACTCATCCCCCCTCCCTTTCCAACGCCTTCGATGCTTGTGCCCTACCGGGGAAGATAGCAGTCAACTGGACCAGCACAGATGCTGCAGGACCGGATGCGCTGTCTACACCGGCTCTCTCTTACCCTTTACCCGCCCCTGTTGCTTGTCTTGTGTTTCTATAGTGTATTGATAGTCATGTGCTTTTTGTGCTGAGATGTTTTTTCTGTTATCAAACTGTTCTCCCACTAGGAGCTCAGTCTGAGTGGAGTTTTTTTTCTCCTCCTCTTACCTCATGTAGTGTATTTTCGTTGTTTTTTCCTATCAGCCTACCTTTCTGACATGTCTGCCCAATGTGATGTTTGTGTAAAGTTGGTCAGGTTCCTTTGTAAGTGCGCATGCGCCATTAGCGTGCTGCCTGCTGTAACCCTAATTTCCCTCGGGATGAATAAAGTATTCTGATTCCAATTCTGATTCTGATAAAACAACAGGCCGAGCTGGAGTGGGAACTGACAGCGCAGACGCTGAAAAAGACAAGTTTTTCCTTATGTTGCTAATTTTTTCTAAAAAGAAAGCAAGAAAAGTTTCACAATCTTCAACAGAAGAAATAATGGCAGCAGGTGGAGCAGGAGTAATGTGAATGGCATCAGCCACTATCACAGGCCCTTGTGTTTTGTGGATGTCATCAGCCTGCAACACAATTCCTGGTGAAATGTGGATGGTTTCAGACAGCACCACAGGCCCGGGTGTAATGTGGATGCCATCAACGAGTAGCACAGGCCCTGATGTAAAGTGGATGGCATGAGCCAGCAACGTAGTTCTGGTGAAATGTGGATAGCCTCAGCCAGCAACGCAGGCCCTGGTGAAATGAGGATGTATCACCCAGCAGCACAGGCCCTGGTGTGGTCAATATGGCCTCACAGGGAGCACTGTCCCTGGTGTAATGTATATGGCCTTAGCCAACAACACTTGCCCTGGTGAAATGTGGATGGTATTGGCCAGCAGCACAGGCCCTGGTGTAATGTGAATGTCCTAAGCCAGTAGCACAGGCCCTTGCGTATTGTGGATGTCATCAGCCAGCAACACAATCCCTGGTGAAATGTGGATGGTATCATCGAGTAGCACAGGCCCTGGTGTAATGTGGATGGCCTTATCCAGCACCACAGGCCCTGGTGTGGTGATGATGGCCTCACAGGAAGCACTGGCAGTGGTTTAATGTGGATGGCCTCAGCCAAAAACACTGACCCTGGTGAAATGTGGATGGCATCATCCAGCAACACTACCCTGGTGAAATGTGGATGGTTTCGGACAGCATCACATGCCCTGGTGTAATATGGATGGCATGAGACAGCAACGCAGGCCCTGGTGAAATCAGGATTGTATCAGCCGGAAGCACAGGCCCTGGTGTGGTGAATATGGCCTCACAGGGAGCAGTGGCCCTGGTGCAATGTTGATGGCCTCAGCCAGCAACGCAGGCTTTTTTATATTGTGGATGGGATCAGCCACCAACACAGGCCCTGGTGAAATGTAGATGTCCTCAGCCAGTAGCACAGGCCCTGTTGTAATGTGGATGGCCTCATCTAACAACACTGTCCCTGGTTAAATGTGCATGATATCAGGCAGTAGCACAGGGCCTGGTGTAATGTGGATGGCATCAATGAGCAGCAGAGGCCCTGGTGGGTTGAAGATGGCCTCACAGGAAGCACTGTCCCTTGTGTAATGTGGATGGTAGAAGTCGGCGTCACAGGCCGTGATGTAATGTGGATGGCCTCAGCCAAAAGCACAGGCCCTGGTGTAATGTGGATGGCCTTATCCAGCACCACAGGCCCTGGTGTGGTGTTGATGGCCTCTTAGTGGTTATTGGGCAGCACCACACACCCTGGTGTAATGTGAATGGCCATAGCCAAAACCACTTGATCTGGTGAAACGTGCATGATATCGTTCAGCACCAGAGGCCCAGGTGTAATGTGAATGTCCTCAGCCAACACCACTGGCCCTGGTGTAATGTGGATGGCATCAGCCAGTAGCACAGGCCCTGGTGTAATGTGGATGGCATCAACAAGCAGCAGAGGCCCTGGTGTGGTGAAGATGGCCTCAAAGGAAGCACCGTCCCTGGTGTTATGTGGATGGTAGAGGCCAACAACATTTGCCCTGGTGAAATGTGGATGGTATTGGCCAGCACCAAAGTCCCTGGAGTAATGTGGATGGCCTCAGCCAACCGTACAGGCCCTGTTGTGTTGAAGATGGCCTCACAGGAAGCACTGTCCGTGATGTAAAGTGTATGGCCTCAGCCAACAACAGTGGTCCTGGTGAAATGTGGATGGTATTGGTCAGCACCACAGGCCCAGGTGTAATGTGGATGGTATCAGCAAGTAGCACAGGCCCTGGTGTGGTGATGATGGCCTCACAGGAAGAACTGTCCCTGGTGTAATGTGGATGTCCTCATCCACCAGTACAGGCCCTGGTGTGGTGAAGATGGCCTCACAAGAAGCATTGTCCCTGGTGTAATGTATATGGCCTCAGCCAACAACAGTGGCCCAGGTGAAATATGGATCGTATTGGTCAGCACCACACACCCTGGTTTAATGTGAATGGCCTTAGCCAGTAGCACAGGCCCTTGTGAATTGTGGATCACATTAGCCAGCAGCGCAGGCCCTGGTGTGGTGAAGATGGCCTCACAGGGAGCACTGGCCCTCGTGTAATGTGGATGGCATCAGCCAGTAGCACAGGCCTTTGTATATTGTGGATGGGATCAGCCACCAACACAGGCCCTTGTGTATTGTTGATGGCATCAGCCAGTAGCACTGTTCCTGGTGTAAAGTGTATGGCCTCAGCCAACAACAGTGGCCCTGGTGAAATGTGGATGGCCTCATCCAGCACCACACGCCCTGGTGTAGTGATGATGGCCTCAGCCAAAAGCACTGTCCCTGGTGTAATGTATATGGCCTCAGCCAACAACAGTGGCCCCGGTGAAATATGGATCGTATTGGTCAGCACCACACATCCTGGTTTAATGTGAATGGCCTTAGCCAGTAGCACAGGCCCTTGTGAATTGTGGATCACATTAGCCAGCAGCGCAGACCCTGGTGTGGTGAAGATGGCCTCACGGGGAGCACTGGCCCTGGTGTAATGTGGATGGCATCAGCCAGTAGCACAGGCCTTTGTATATTGTGGATGGGATCAGCCACCAACACAGGCCCTGGTGAAATGTAGTTGGCCTCAGACATGACCACAGGCCCTGGTGAAATGTAAATGTCCTCAGCCAGTATCACAGGCCCTGTTGTAATGTGGATGGCATCAGTCAGGAGCACAGGCCCTTGTGTATTGTGGATGGCATCAGTCAGGAGCACAGGCCCTTGTGTAATGTGGATGGCCTAAGCCAGCACAACAGGCCCTGGGTTGGTGATGATGGCATCACAGGAAGCACTGGCAGTGGTGTAATGTGGATGGCCTGAGCAAACAACACTGGCCCTGGTGAAATGTGGATGGTATTGGCAGCACCACAGGCCCTGGTGTGGTGATGATGGCCTGACAGGAAGCACTGTCCCTGGTGTAATGCGGATGGCCTCATCCAACAACACTTGCCCTGGTGAAATGTGGATGGTATTGGCCAGCACCACAGGCCGTTGTGTAATGTGGATGGCCTCAGCCAACACCACTGGCCCTGGTTTAATGTGGATGGCATCAGCCAGTATCATAGGCCCTTCTGTGTTGTGGATGTCATCAGCCAGCAACACAAGCCCTGGTGAAATGTGGATGGTTTTGGACAGCAACAAAGGGCCTGGTGAAATGTGGATGGTATTAGCCAGCACAACAGGCCCTGGTGTGGTGAAGATGGCCTCACAGGAACCACTGTCCCTTGTGTAATGTCTTTGGCCTCAGCCAACAACAATGACCCTTGTGAAATGTGGATGATTAATGGCCATCACCACAGGCCCTGGTGTAATGTGGATGGCATCAACGAGTAGCACAGGCCCTGGTGAAATGTAGTTGGCCTCAGCCAGTAGCACAGGCCCTGGTGTAATGTGGATGGCATGACCCAGCAACGTGGGCCCTTGGTAAATTGTGGATGGTATCAGCCAGTAGCACAGGACCTGGTGTGGTGAATATGGCCTCACAGGGAGCACTGTCCCTGGTGCAATGTGGATGGCTTCTGCCAGCAACACAGGCAGTGGTGTGGTGAAGATGGCTTCACAGGGAGCACTGGCCCTGGTGTAATGTGGATGGCATCAGCCAGTAGCACAGGCCTTTGTATATTGTGGATGGGATCAGCCACTACACAGGCCCTGGTGAAATGTAGTTGGCCTCAGCCATGACTATAGGCCCTAGTGAAATGTAAATGTCCTCAGCCAGTAGCACAGGCCCTGTTGTAATGCGGATGGCCTGATCTAACAACACTGTCCCTGGTGAAATATGGATGGTATTGGACAGCACAACACACCCTGGTGTAATGTGAATGGCCATAGCCAACACCACTTGATCTGGTGAAATGTGCATGAAATGGTTCTGCACCACAGCCCCAGGTGTAATGTGAATGTCCTCAACCAACAATACTGGCCCTGGTGTAATGTGAATGGCATCAGCCAAAAGCACAGGCCCTGGAAAAATGTGGATGGTATAAGTCAGCAGCACAGGCCCTGGTGTGGTGAATATGGTCTCACAGGGAGCATTGGCCCTGGTGCAATGTGTATGGCCTCTGCCAGCAACACAGACAGTGGTGTGGTGAAGATGGCTTCACAGGGAGCAGTGGCCCTGGTGTAATGTGGATGGCCTCAGCCAACAACACTGGCCCTGGTGAAATGCGGATCGCATCAGCCAGCAACACAAACCCTGGTGAAATGTGGATGGTATCAACGAGTAGCACACACCCTGGTGTAATGTGAATGTCCTCATCCAACACCACTGGCTCTGGTGTAATGTGGATGGCATCAGCCATCACCACAGGCCCTGGTGAAATTTAGTTGGCCTCAGCCATGACCACAGGCCACGGTGAAATGTAAATGTCCTCAGCCAGTAGCACAGGCCCTGTTGTAATGTAGATGGCCTCATCTAACATCATCACCTGGTGTGGTGATGATGGCCTCTTAGGAAGAACTGTCCCTGGTGTAATTTGGATGGCCTCATCCAACAGTACGGGCCCTGGTGTGGTGATGATGGCCTCACAGGAAGCACTGTCCCTGGTGTAATGTGGATGGTAGAAGCCGGCATCACAGACCTTGTGTATTGTGGATGTCATCAGCCAGCAACACAAGCCCTGGTGAAATGTGGATGGTATCATCGAGTAGCACAGGCCCTGGTGTAATGTGGATGGCCTTATCCAGCACCACAGGCCCTGGTGTGGTGATGATGGCCTCTTAGGAAGAACTGTCCCTGGTGTAATGTGGATGGCCTCATCCAACAACACTGGCCCTTGTAAAAATGTGGATGGTAACCGCCAAAACCACAGGCCCTGGTGTAATGTGCAAGGCATCAACGAGTAGCACAGGCCCTGGTGAAATTTAATTGGTCTAAGCCAACAACACAGGTCCTTGTGTAATGTAGATGGCCTCAGAAAGCAGTACAGGCCCTGGTGTGGTGAAGATGGCCTCACAGCAAGCAGTGGCCCTGATATAATGTTGATAGCATCAGGCAGTAGCACAGACCCTGGTCTGGTGAAGATGGTCTCAGACAGAAAGCACAGGCCCTGGTGTGGTTAAGACAGCCTCACAGTGAGCACTGGCCCTGGTGAAACATGGATGGCCTCAGCCAGCACCAAAAGCCCTGGTGTGGTGATGATGGCCTCACAGGAAACACTGGCAGTGGTGTAATGTGGATGGCATCATCCAGCACCACATGCCCTGGTGTAATATGGATGGCATGAGACAGCAACACAGGCCATGGTGAAATCAGGATGGTATCAGCCAGAAGCACAGGCCCTGGTGTTGTGAATATGGCCTCACAGGGAGCAGTGGCCCTCGTGTAATGTGGATGGCCTCAGCCAGCAACGCAGGCCTTTGTATATTGTGGATGGGATCAGCCACCAACACAGGCCCTGGTGAAATGTAGATGTCCTCAGCCAGTAGCACAGGCCCTGTTGTAATGTGGATGGCCTCATCTAACAACACTGTCCTTGGTTAAATGTGCATTATATCGGTCAGCAGCACAGGGCCAGGTCTAATGTGGATGACATCAACGAGCAGCAGAGGCCCTTGTGTGGTGAAGATGGCCTCACAGGAGGCACTGTCCCTTGTGTAATGTGTATGGCCTCAGCCAACAACGGTGGCCTTGGTGAAATGTGGATTATATTGGCGAGCACCACAGGCCCTGGTGTAATGTGAATATCCTCAGCCAGTAGTAAACGCCCTTGTGTTTTGTGGAACGCATCAGCCAACAACACAATCCCTGGTGAAATGTGGATGGCCTCATCCAGCATCACAGGCCCTGGTTTGGTGATGATTGCCACACAGGAAGAACTGTACCTGGTGTAATGTGGATGGCCTCATCCAACAGTACAGGCCGTAATGTGGTGAAGATGGCCTCACAGGAAGCACAGGCCATGGTGTAATGTGGATGGCCTCAGACAGCAGCCAGGCCCTGGTGAAATGTAGATGGTCTCAGTGGGCAACATGCGCTCTGGTGAAATGTAGTCTGCCTCAGCCAGTAGCACAGTCCCTGTTGTGGTGAAGATGGCCTCACAGGAAGCACTGTCCCTGATGTAAAGTGTATGGCCTCAGCCAACAACAGTGGCCCTGGTGAAATGTGGATGGCCTCATAATGCACCACACTCCCTGGTGTACTGATGATGGCCTCAGCCAAAAGCACTGTCCCTGGTGTTATGTCTATGGCCTCAGCCAACAACAGTGGCCCTGGTGAAATATGGATCGTATTGGTCAGCACCACACACCCTGGTTTACTGTGAATGGCCTTAGCCAGTAGCACAGGCCCTTGTGAATTGTGGATCACATCAGCCAGCAACGCAGGCCCTGGTGTGGTGAAGATGGCCTCACAGGGAGCACTGGCCCTGGTGTAATCTGGATGGCATCAGCCAGTAGCACAGGCCTTTGTATATTGTGGATGGGATCAGCCACCAACACAGGCCCTGGTGAAATGTAGTTGGCCTCAGCCATGACAACAGGCCCTGGTGAAATGTAAATGTCCTCAGCCAGTATCACAGTTCTTGTTGTAATGTGGAAGGCCTGATCTAACAACACTGTCCCTGGTGAAATATGGATGGTATTGGTCAGCACCACACACCCTGGTGTAATGTGAATGGCCATAGCCAACACCACTTGATCTGGTGAAATGTGCATGATATCGTTCAGCACCATAGGCCCAGGTGTAATGTGAATGTCCTCAGCCAACACCACTGGCCCTGGTGTAATGTGGATGGCATCAGCCAGGAGCACAGGCCCTGGTGTAATGTGGATGGCATCAACAAGCAGCAGAGGCCCTGGTCGGGTGATGATGGCCTCACAGGAAACACCGTCCCTGGTGTTATGTGGATGGTAGAAGCCAACAACATTTGCCCTGGTGAAATGTGGATGGTACTGGCCAGCACCAAAGTCCCTGGAGTAATGTGGATGGCCTCAGCCAACAGTACAGGCCCTGTTGTGTTGAAGATGGCCTCACAGGAAGCACTGTCCGTGATGTAAAGTGTATGTCCTCAGCCAACAACAGTGGTCCTGTTGAAATGTGGATGGTATTGGCCAGCACCACAGGCCCTGGTGTAATGTGAATAGCCTTAGCCAACACCACTGGCCCTGGTGAATTGTGCATGATACTGGTCAGCACCACAGGCCCAGGTGTAATGTGGATGGTATAAGCAAGTAGCACAGGCCCTGGTGTGGTGAAGATGGCCTAACAGGAAGCACTGTCCCTGGTATAATGTATATGGCCTCAGCCAACAACAGTGGCCCTGTTGAAATGTGGATGGTATTTGCCAGCACCACAGGCCCTGGAGCAATGTGGATGGCATCAACGAGTAACACAGGCCCTGGTGTAATGTGGATGGCCTCATCCAGCACCACAAGCCCTGGTGTGGTGATGATGGCCTCAGCCAAAAGCACTGTCCCTGGTGTTATGTGTATGGCCTCAGCCAACAACAGTGGCCCTGGTGAAATATGGATCGTATTGGTCAGCACCACACACCCTGGTTTAATGTGAATGGCCTTAGCCAGTAGCACAGGCCCTTGTGAATTGTGGATCACATCAGCCAGCAACGCAGGCCCTGGTGTGGTTAAGATGGCCTCACAGGGAGCACTGGCCCTGGTGTAATGTGGATGGCATCAGCCAGTAACACAGGCCTTTGTATATTGTGGATGGGATCAGCCACCAACACAGGCCCTGGTGAAATGTAGTTGGCCTCAGCCATGACCACAGGCCCTGGTGAAATGTAAATGTCCTCAGCCAGTATCACAGGCCCTGTTGTAATGTGGATGGCCTGATCTAACGACACTGTCCCTGGTGAAATATGGATGGTATTGGTCAGCACCACACACCCTGGTGTAATGTGAATGGCCATAGCCAACACCACTTGATCTGGTGAAATGTGCATGATATCGTTCAGCACCACAGGCCCAGGTGTAATGTGAATGTCCTCAGCCAACACCACTGGCCCTCGTGTAATGTGGATGGCATCAGCCAGGAGCACAGGCCCTTGTGTATTGTGGATGGCATCAGCCAGAAGCACAGGCTCTTGTGTATTGTGGATCGCATCAGCCAGCAACACAAGCCCTGGTGAAATTTGGTTGGTATCAAGGAGTAGCACAGGCCCTGGTGTAATGTGGATGGCCTCAGCCAGCACAACAGGCCCTGGTTTGGTGATGATGGCATCACAGGAAGCACTGGCAGTGGTGTAATGTGGATGGCCTGAGCAAACAACACTGGCCCTGGTGAAATGTGGATGGTATTGGCCAGCACCACAGGCCCTGGTGTAATGTGGATGGCATCAGCGAGTAGCACAGGCCCTGGTGTAATGTTGATGGCATCATCCAGCACCACAGGCCCTGGTGTGGTGATGATGGCCTGACAGGAAGCACTGTCCCTGGTGTAATGCGGATTGGCTCATCCAACAACACTGGCCCTGGTGAAATGTGGATGGTATTGGCCAGCACTACAGGCCCTGGTGTAATGTGGATGGCCTCAGCCAACACCACTGGCCCTGGTGTAATGTGGATGGCATCAGCCAGCAACTCAAGCCCTGGTGAAATGTGGATGGTTTCGGACAGCACCAAAGGGCCTGGTGAAATGTTGATGGTATTGGCCAGCACCATAGGCCCTTGTGTAATATGGATGGCCTCAGCCAAAAGTACAGGCCGTGGTGTAATGTGGATGGCCTCATCCTGCAACACCACAGGCCCTGGTGAAATGTGGTTGTTTTCGGCCAGCAACACAGGCCCTTGGGTAATTTGGATATCTAGCAGCACAGGCCCTGGTCTGGCGAAGATGGCCTCAGAGGAATCACTGGCCCTGGTGTATTTTCGATGGCATTAGCAAGCAGCAAAGACCCTGGTCTAGTGAAGATGGCCTCACAGAAATCACTGTCCCTGGTGTATTGTGGATGGAATCAGCAATCAACACAGGCCCTCGTGAAATATAGGTGCCCTCAGCCAGCAGCACAGGCCCTGCTGCAATGTGAATGGCCTCATCCAACCCCATGGCCCTGGTGCAATGTGGATGGCCTCAGCCAGCAGCACAGGACCTGGTGTAATGTGGATGGCATAATCTAACAACACTGGCCCTTGTGAAATATGGATGGTATTGGTAAGCACCACACACCCTGGTGTAATGTGGATGGCCTTAGCTTACCCCACTGGCCCTGGTGTAATGTCCATGGTATCGGCCAGCATCACAGGCCCTAATGTGGATGGTATCAACGAGCATCAAAGGCCCTGGTGGGGTAAAGATGGCCTCACAGGAAGCACAGGCCCTGGTGTAATTTGGATGGTAGAAGCCGACATCACAGTCTCTGGTGTAATGTGGATCGCCTAAGCCAACAACAGTGGCCCTGGTGAAATGTGGATGGTATTGGCCAGCACCACAGGTAGTGATGGGACGTTCTGTATCGAGGCTTCGGAGCGTGTGTCGAGTAATGGAGGGGGCGTTTCCGCGAAGCGCGTATCGAGGCTTGCTTCATTTATGGGAGGAGCTGAAAATGATGACGTCCGAAGCCTCGCTGCCCGGCTGTACCACGTGACTGGTTCATGAAGTGGTTCGAACTTTGCCGCGAGATATGACAGCGATATAAACCCCTCAGACTTCATTCAAAAATGTGGGTGTTTGATGGAGAGTTGTGGTTAGTGAGAGTTTGGAGACAGTTTGGAGGTTTATGAGAGTGAGGAGAGAAAGTCAGGAGAGAATGGAGCCAGCTAAGAAGAGGAGGATGTCCTCCCCTGTGTGGGAACATTTTGATCTTATTCCTCCCAACAAGGTATGTAAATTTCTACAGAAGATGTATTGTCATGATACTGATGGTGCAATACAATTTATGTTGAGCTGTCTTGACTTTTGTACAAGGTGAAGTGTTTGCTATGTGCCAGGGAGCTGGGATATAACAACAACACCTCATCCATGCTTCGGCACTACAGAGCTTTGCATGAGAATAAGAGGAACACCGATTGTGGAGCAAGACCAGGTGAGCCATCAAATGCAATGATAATATAGCATGCAGTAATGTTACTAAATGATATAACAATATTATACAACTGTTATAAGTTACGTGTGTGATATTTATATTTGAGCTTTATCTTTATTGTCTTTCCTCAGGAGAACAATCTCAAATAGATGAAGACCTGGTTAGCATGGTGATTGAGGACTCCCAGCCATTTAGCATTGTGGAGGACAAAGGATTCAAAAGATTTGTTAAATCATTAAATCCTAGCTATGTTCTCCCCACTAAAAAGGACGTAAAAGCAGTGAAAATTTAGTTTTTACAGAATAAAATGTGAACAGGCAGGACTGAGGCTCAAAGCCTCAGTGTGTAGCTGTCCATACCTCAACGTTACAAAAGCACAACTACTGTCCACACCCCAACCACACCTCACCTCACAGTAAATGATCATTTCCATTTCAAGCATTTCCAAATAATCATTTCCCATACTGCCACTATAAATATACACAGTATACTGCCATCACTACAATATACATGTTTTACACACTCCTTTTGTTGTTGACATTTACAGGCTGTGTGCAAAATGCCACACTCTTCAAATTCATGCCAGCTATTATTTTTACGTCCAGTAGGTGTCCTGCTAGAGCAAATGAAGCTTCATGAAGCTTCGCGTTGGGGTGAACCAATTGGATGAAAAGCTTCAGTGCTTCATGGGGCTTCATCTGCCCATCACTAACCACAGGGCCTTCTGTAATGTAGATGGCATCAGCCAGTAGCACATGCCCTTGAGTATTGTGAATGGCATCAGCCAGCAACACAGGCCCTTGGTTAATGTGGAAGGCTAGCAGCACTGTCCCTGGTGTAATGTGTATTTCCTCAGCCAACAACACTGGCCCTCTTTAAATGTGGATGGTATTGGCCAGCACAACAGGCCATGTTGTAATGTGAATGTCCTCAGCCAGTAGCACAGGCCCTTGTGTATTGTGGATCGCATCAGCCAGCAACACAGGCTCTGGTGAAATGTAGATGACCTCAGACAGCAGCACAGGCCCTGCTGTCGTGAAGTTGGCTTCAGAGGGAGCACTAGCCCTGGTGCAATGTGGATGGCCTAAGCCAGCAATACAGGCCCTGGTGTGGTGACGATAGCCTCACAGGGAGCACATGCCGTGGTGTGAATAATGTGAATTATATCTACCAACACTTGCCCAGGTGAAATGTGGATGGTAATGGCCAGCACCACAGACCTTGGTGTAATGTGGATGGCCTTAGCCAACACCACTGGCCCTGGTGAAATGTGGATGACATCGGAAAGGACCAATGGCCCTGATGTAATGTGGATGGTTTCAGCCAACAGCACAGTCCCTGGTGTGGTGAATATGGCCTCACAGGAAGCAATGTCCCTGGTGTAATGTGGATGGTCTCACCAAACAACACTGGCCCTGGTGAAATGTCGGTGGTACTGGCCAGCACCACAGGCCCTGGTGTAATGTAGATGGCATCAGCCAGTAGCACAGGCCCTTGAGTATTTTGAATGGCATCAGCCAGCAACACCACTGGCCCTTGTGAAATGTGGATGGTTTCGGCCAGCAACACAGGCCCTTGGGTAATGTGGATGGTATCAGCCAGCACCACAGGCCCTGGTGTGGTGATGATGGCCTCACAGGAAGCACTGTCCCTGGTGTAATTTGGATGGCCTCATCCAACAACACTGGCCCTGGTGTAATGTGGATGGTATTGGCCAGCACCACAGGCCCTGGTGTGGTGATGATGGCCTGACAGGAAGCACTGTCCTGGTGTGACAACACTTTTTTCCAGTGGTGTTGTCTGAGGCCATTCAGACAACAACACTGGCCCTGGTGAAATGTGGATGGCATCAACGAGCAGCAGAGGCCCTGGCGTGGTGAAGATGGCCTCACAGGAACCCCTGTCCCTGGTGTAATATGTATGGCCTCAGCCAACAACAGTCGCCCTGATGAAATATGGATGGTATTGGTCAGCACCACCAATACCCTGGTGTAATGTGAATGGCCTTAGACAGTAGCACAGGCCCTTGTGTATTGTGGATCACATCAGACAGCAACGCAGGCCCTGGTGAAACGAGGATGGCCTCAGCCAGAAACGCAGGCCCTGGTGTGGTGAGTATGGCTTCACAGGGAGCACTGGACCTGGTGTAATAAGGAGGGCATGAGCCAGCAACGCAAGCCCTGGTGAAATGAGGAAGGTATCAGCCAGCAGCACACGCTCTTGTGTGTTGAATATGGCCTCACAGTGAGCAGTGGCCCTGGTGCAATGTGGATGGCGTCAGCCAGCAACGCAGGCCCTGGTGTGGTGAAGATGGCATCACAGGGAGCACTGGCCCTGGTGTAATTTGGATGGCATCAGCCATGACGACAGGTCCTGGTGAAATGTAGTTGGAGTCAGCCATGACCACAGGTCCTGGTGAAATATGAATGTCCTCAGCCAGTAGCACAGGCCCTTTTGTGTTTTGGATCGCATCAGCCATCAACACAAGCCCTCTTGAAATGTTTTGCAGGTTTTGCAGCCGTTTGAGCTAAGGTTTTAAAATTATTCACATAATGAAAACCTATACTTTGTTTCAGGCGAGTTTCCCATTCAAATGCATGTAACAGTGAGAAACACTGTCTTGGCGAAAGAAAGCGTTTTCGTACAACTTCATATAAATTGCTGCAACTTTTGATAGAAGACTCAGACAAACATGTTTATGGCTTTATCTTATAGAACTCAATATCCCCGTGCTGGGCAAATAGGTTTTGCAGCCGTTTGAGCTAAGATTTTAAAATGATTCACATAATGAAAACCTATACTTTGTTTCGGTCGAGTTTCCCATTCAAATGCATGTAACAGTGAGAAACGCATTGTCTTGGCGAAATAAAGCGTTTTCGTACAACTTCATATAAATCGCTGTAACTTTTGATAGAAGACTCAGACAAACATGTTTATGGCTTTATCTTATAGAACTCAAGATCCCCGTGCTGGGAAAAAAGGTTTTGCAGCCGTTTGAGCTAAGATTTTAAAATTATTCACATAATGAAAACCTATACTTTTTTTTCGGTTGAGTTCCCCATTCAAATGCATGAAACAGTGAGAAACGCACTGACTTGGCGAAAGAAAGCGTTTTTGTACAACTTCATATAAATAGCTGTAACTTTTGATAGAAGACTCAGACAAACATGTTTATGGCTTTATCTTATAGAACTCAAGGTCCCCGTGCTGGGAAAACAGGTTTTGCAGCTGTTTGAGCTAAGATTTCCAAGTTATTCACATAATGAAAACCTATACTTTGTTTCGGGCGAGTTACCCATTCAAATGCATGTAACAGTGAGAAACGCACTGTCTTGGCGAAAGAAAGCGTTTTCGTACAACTTCATATAAATCGCTGTAACTTTTGATAGAAGACTCAGACAAACATGTTTATGGCTTTATCTTATAGAACTCAATATCCCCGTGCTGGGCAAATAGGTTTTGCAGCCGTTTGAGCTAAGATTTTAAAATTATTCACATAATGAAAACCTATACTTTGTTTCGGTCGAGTTTCCCATTCAAATGCATGTAACAGTGAGAAACGCATTGTCTTGGCGAAATAAAGCGTTTTCGTACAACTTCATATAAATCGCTGTAACTTTTGATAGAAGACTCAGACAAACATGTTTATGGCTTCATCTTATAGAATTCAATATCCCCGTGCTGGGCAAACAGGTTTTGCAGCCGTTTGAGCTAAGATTTTAAAATTATTCACATAATGAAAACCTATACTTTGTTTCAGGCGAGTTTCCCATTCAAATGAATGTAACAGTGAGAAACGCATTGTCTTAGCGAAATAAAGCGTTTTCGTACAACTTCATATAAATAGCTGTAACTTTTGATAGAAGACTCAAACACACATGTTTATGGCTTTATCTTATAGAACTCAATATCCCCGTGCTGGGCAAATAGGTTTTGCAGCCGTTTGAGCTAAGATTGTAAAATTATTCACATAATGAAAACCTATACTTTGTCTCAGGCGAGTTTCCCATTCAAATGCATGTAACAGTGAGAAACACACTGTCTTGGCGAAATAAAGCGTTTTCGTACAACTTCATATAAATCGCTGTAACTTTTGATAGAAGACTCAGACAAACATGTTTATGGCTTTATCTTATAGAACTCAATATCCCCGTGCTGGGCAAATAGGTTTTGCAGCCGTTTGAGCTAAGATTTTAAAATTATTCACATAATGAAAACCTATACTTTGTCTCAGGCGAGTTTCCCATTCAAATGCATGTAACAGTGAGAAACACACTGTCTTGGCGAAACTTTTGATAGAAGACTCAGACAAACATGTTTATGGCGTTATCTTATATAACTCAATATCCCCGTGCTGGGCAAACAGGTTTTGCAGCCGTTTGAGCTAAGATTTTAAAATTATTCACATAATGAAAACCTATACTTTGTTTCAGGCGAGTTTCCCATTCAAATGCATGTAACAGTGAGAAACGCATTGTCTTGGCGAAATAAAGCGTTTTTGAACAACTTCATATAAATCGCTGTAACTTTTGATAGAAGACTCAGACAAACATGTTTATGGCTTTATCTTATAGAACTCAATATCCCCGTGCTGGGCAAACAGGTTTTGCAGCCGTTTGAGCTAAGATTTTAAAATTATTCACATAATGAAAACCTATACTTTGTTTCAGGCGAGTTTCCCATTCAAATGCATGTAACAGTGAGAAACACACTGTCTTGGCGAAATAAAGCATTTTTGTACAACTTCATATAAATCGCTGTAACTTTTGATAGAAGACTCAGACAAACATGTTTATGGCGTTATCTTATAGAACTCAATATCCCCGTGCTGGGCAAACAGGTTTTGCAGCCGTTTGAGCTAAGATTTTAAAATTATTCACATAATGAAAACCTATACTTTGTTTCGGTCGAGTTTCCCATTCAAATGCATGTAACAGTGAGAAACGCATTGTCTTGGCGAAATAAAGCGTTTTTGAACAACTTCATATAAATCGCTGTAACTTTTGATAGAAGACTCAGACAAACATGTTTATGGCTTTATCTTATAGAACTCAATATCCCGTGCTGGGCAAACAGAACAGGTTTTGCAGCCGTTTGAGCTAAGATTTAAAAATTATTCACATAATGAAAACCTATACTTTGTCTCAGGCGAGTTTCCCATTCAAATGCATGTAACAGTGAGAAACACACTGTCTTGGCGAAATAAAGCGTTTTCGTACAACTTCATATAAATCGCTGTAACTTTTGATAGAAGACTCAGACAAACATGTTTATGGCTTTATCTTATAGAACTCAATATCCCCGTGCTGGGCAAATAGGTTTTGCAGCCGTTTGAGCTAAGATTTTAAAATTATTCACATAATGAAAACCTATACTTTGTCTCAGGCGAGTTTCCCATTCAAATGCATGTAACAGTGAGAAACACACTGTCTTGGCGAAACTTTTGATAGAAGACTCAGACAAACATGTTTATGGCGTTATCTTATATAACTCAATATCCCCGTGCTGGGCAAACAGGTTTTGCAGCCGTTTGAGCTAAGATTTTAAAATTATTCACATAATGAAAACCTATACTTTGTTTCAGGCGAGTTTCCCATTCAAATGCATGTAACAGTGAGAAACGCATTGTCTTGGCGAAATAAAGCGTTTTTGAACAACTTCATATAAATCGCTGTAACTTTTGATAGAAGACTCAGACAAACATGTTTATGGCGTTATCTTATAGAACTCAATATCCCCGTGCTGGGCAAACAGGTTTTGCAGCCGTTTGAGCTAAGATTTTAAAATTATTCACATAATGAAAACCTATACTTTGTCTCAGGCGAGTTTCCCATTCAAATGCATGTAACAGTGAGAAACACACTGTCTTGGCGAAACTTTTGATAGAAGACTCAGACAAACATGTTTATGGCGTTATCTTATATAACTCAATATCCCCGTGCTGGGCAAACAGGTTTTGCAGCCGTTTGAGCTAAGATTTTAAAATTATTCACATAATGAAAACCTATACTTTGTTTCAGGCGAGTTTCCCATTCAAATGCATGTAACAGTGAGAAACGCATTGTCTTGGCGAAATAAAGCGTTTTTGAACAACTTCATATAAATCGCTGTAACTTTTGATAGAAGACTCAGACAAACATGTTTATGGCTTTATCTTATAGAACTCAATATCCCCGTGCTGGGCAAACAGGTTTTGCAGCCGTTTGAGCTAAGATTTTAAAATTATTCACATAATGAAAACCTATACTTTGTTTCAGGCGAGTTTCCCATTCAAATGCATGTAACAGTGAGAAACACACTGTCTTGGCGAAATAAAGCATTTTTGTACAACTTCATATAAATCGCTGTAACTTTTGATAGAAGACTCAGACAAACATGTTTATGGCGTTATCTTATAGAACTCAATATCCCCGTGCTGGGCAAACAGGTTTTGCAGCCGTTTGAGCTAAGATTTTAAAATTATTCACATAATGAAAACCTATACTTTGTTTCGGTCGAGTTTCCCATTCAAATGCATGTAACAGTGAGAAACGCATTGTCTTGGCGAAATAAAGCGTTTTTGAACAACTTCATATAAATCGCTGTAACTTTTGATAGAAGACTCAGACAAACATGTTTATGGCTTTATCTTATAGAACTCAATATCCCGTGCTGGGCAAACAGAACAGGTTTTGCAGCCGTTTGAGCTAAGATTTAAAAATTATTCACATAATGAAAACCTATACTTTGTCTCAGGCGAGTTTCCCATTCAAATGCATGTAACAGTGAGAAACACACTGTCTTGGCGAAATAAAGCGTTTTCGTACAACTTCATATAAATCGCTGTAACTTTTGATAGAAGACTCAGACAAACATGTTTATGGCTTTATCTTATAGAACTCAATATCCCCGTGCTGGGCAAATAGGTTTTGCAGCCGTTTGAGCTAAGATTTTAAAATTATTCACATAATGAAAACCTATACTTTGTCTCAGGCGAGTTTCCCATTCAAATGCATGTAACAGTGAGAAACACACTGTCTTGGCGAAACTTTTGATAGAAGACTCAGACAAACATGTTTATGGCGTTATCTTATATAACTCAATATCCCCGTGCTGGGCAAACAGGTTTTGCAGCCGTTTGAGCTAAGATTTTAAAATTATTCACATAATGAAAACCTATACTTTGTTTCAGGCGAGTTTCCCATTCAAATGCATGTAACAGTGAGAAACGCATTGTCTTGGCGAAATAAAGCGTTTTTGAACAACTTCATATAAATCGCTGTAACTTTTGATAGAAGACTCAGACAAACATGTTTATGGCGTTATCTTATAGAACTCAATATCCCCGTGCTGGGCAAACAGGTTTTGCAGCCGTTTGAGCTAAGATTTAAAAATGATTCACATAATGAAAACCTATACTTTGTTTCGGTCGAGTTTCCCATTCAAATGCATGTAACAGTGAGAAACGCATTGTCTTGGCGAAATAAAGCGTTTTTGAACAACTTCATATAAATCGCTGTAACTTTTGATAGAAGACTCAGACAAACATGTTTATGGCTTCATCTTATAGAATTCAATATCCCCGTGCTGGGCAAACAGGTTTTGCAGCCGTTTGAGCTAAGATTTTAAAATTATTCACATAATGAAAACCTATACTTTGTTTCAGGCGAGTTTCCCATTCAAATGCATGTAACAGTGAGAAACGCATTGTCTTGGCGAAATAAAGCGTTTTCGTACAACTTCATATAAATAGCTGTAACTTTTGATAGAAGACTCAAACACACATGTTTATGGCTTTATCTTATAGAACTCAATATCCCCGTGCTGGGCAAATAGGTTTTGCAGCCGTTTGAGCTAAGATTGTAAAATTATTCACATAATGAAAACCTATACTTTGTCTCAGGCGAGTTTCCCATTCAAATGCATGTAACAGTGAGAAACACACTGTCTTGGCGAAACTTTTGATAGAAGACTCAGACAAACATGTTTATGGCTTTATCTTATAGAACTCAATATCCCCGTGCTGGGCAAACAGGTTTTGCAGCCGTTTGAGCTAAGATTTTAAAATTATTCACATAATGAAAACCTATACTTTGTTTCAGGCGAGTTTCCCATTCAAATGCATGTAACAGTGAGAAACACACTATCTTGGCGAAATAAAGCATTTTTGTACAACTTCATATAAATCGCTGTAACTTTTGATAGAAGACTCAGACAAACATGTTTATGGCGTTATCTTATATAACTCAATATCCCCGTGCTGGGCAAACAGGTTTTGCAGCCGTTTGAGCTAAGATTTTAAAATTATTCACATAATGAAAACCTATACTTTGTTTCGGTCGAGTTTCCCATTCAAATGCATGTAACAGTGAGAAACGCATTGTCTTGGCGAAATAAAGCGTTTTCGTACAACTTCATATAAATCGCTGTAACTTTTGATAGAAGACTCAGACAAACATGTTTATGGCTTCATCTTATAGAATTCAATATCCCCGTGCTGGGCAAACAGGTTTTGCAGCCGTTTGAGCTAAGATTTTAAAATTATTCACATAATGAAAACCTATACTTTGTTTCAGGCGAGTTTCCCATTCAAATGCATGTAACAGTGAGAAACGCATTGTCTTGGCGAAATAAAGCGTTTTCGTACAACTTCATATAAATAGCTGTAACTTTTGATAGAAGACTCAAACACACATGTTTATGGCTTTATCTTATAGAACTCAATATCCCCGTGCTGGGCAAATAGGTTTTGCAGCCGTTTGAGCTAAGATTGTAAAATTATTCACATAATGAAAACCTATACTTTGTCTCAGGCGAGTTTCCCATTCAAATGCATGTAACAGTGAGAAACACACTGTCTTGGCGAAATAAAGCGTTTTCGTACAACTTCATATAAATCGCTGTAACTTTTGATAGAAGACTCAGACAAATATGTTTATGGCTTTATCTTATAGAACTCAATATCCCCGTGCTGGGCAAATAGGTTTTGCAGCCGTTTGAGCTAAGATTTTAAAATTATTCACATAATGAAAACCTATACTTTGTCTCAGGCGAGTTTCCCATTCAAATGCATGTAACAGTGAGAAACACACTGTCTTGGCGAAACTTTTGATAGAAGACTCAGACAAACATGTTTATGGCGTTATCTTATATAACTCAATATCCCCGTGCTGGGCAAACAGGTTTTGCAGCCGTTTGAGCTAAGATTTTAAAATTATTCACATAATGAAAACCTATACTTTGTTTCAGGCGAGTTTCCCATTCAAATGCATGTAACAGTGAGAAACGCATTGTCTTGGCGAAATAAAGCGTTTTTGAACAACTTCATATAAATCGCTGTAACTTTTGATAGAAGACTCAGACAAACATGTTTATGGCTTTATCTTATAGAACTCAATATCCCCGTGCTGGGCAAACAGGTTTTGCAGCCGTTTGAGCTAAGATTTTAAAATTATTCACATAATGAAAACCTATACTTTGTTTCAGGCGAGTTTCCCATTCAAATGCATGTAACAGTACGAAACACACTGTCTTGGCGAAATAAAGCATTTTTGTACAACTTCATATAAATCGCTGTAACTTTTGATAGAAGACTCAGACAAACATGTTTATGGCTTTATCTTATATAACTCAATATCCCCGTGCTGGGCAAACAGAACAGGTTTTGCAGCCGTTTGAGCTAAGATTTTAAAATTATTCACATAATGAAAACCTATACTTTGTCTCAGGCGAGTTTCCCATTCAAATGCATGTAACAGTGAGAAACGCATTGTCTTGGCGAAATAAAGCGTTTTTGAACAACTTCATATAAATCGCTGTAACTTTTGATAGAAGACTCAGACAAACATGTTTATGGCTTTATCTTATAGAACTCAATATCCCCGTGCTGGGCAAACAGAACAGGTTTTGCAGCCGTTTGAGCTAAGATTTTAAAATTATTCACATAATGAAAACCTATACTTTGTCTCAGGCGAGTTTCCCATTCAAATGCATGTAACAGTGAGAAACGCATTGTCTTGGCGAAATAAAGCGTTTTTGAACAACTTCATATAAATCGCTGTAACTTTTGATAGAAGACTCAGACAAACATGTTTATGGCGTTATCTTATATAACTCAATATCCCCGTGCTGGGCAAACAGGTTTTGCAGCCGTTTGAGCTAAGATTTTAAAATTATTCACATAATGAAAACCTATACTTTGTTTCGGTCGAGTTTCCCATTCAAATGCATGTAACAGTGAGAAACGCATTGTCTTGGCGAAATAAAGCGTTTTCGTACAACTTCATATAAATCGCTGTAACTTTTGATAGAAGACTCAGACAAACATGTTTATGGCTTCATCTTATAGAATTCAATATCCCCGTGCTGGGCAAACAGGTTTTGCAGCCGTTTGAGCTAAGATTTTAAAATGATTCACATAATGAAAACCTATACTTTGTCTCAGGCGAGTTTCCCATTCAAATGCATGTAACAGTGAGAAACGCATTGTCTTGGCGAAATAAAGCGTTTTCGTACAACTTCATATAAGTAGCTGTAACTTTTGATAGAAGACTCAGACAAACATGTTTATGGCTTTATCTTATAGAACTCAATATCCCCGTGCTGGGCAAACAGAACAGGTTTTGCAGCCGTTTGAGCTAAGATTTTAAAATTATTCACATAATGAAAACCTATACGTTGTTTCAGGCGAGTTTCCCATTCAAATGCATGTAACAGTGAGAAACACACTGTCTTGGCGAAATAAAGCGTTTTTGAACAACTTCATATAAATCGCTGTAACTTTTGATAGAAGACTCAGACAAACATGTTTATGGCTTTATCTTATAGAACTCAATATCCCCGTGCTGGGCAAACAGAACAGGTTTTGCAGCCGTTTGAGCTAAGATTTTAAAATGATTCACATAATGAAAACCTATACTTTGTCTCAGGCGAGTTTCCCATTCAAATGCATGTAACAGTGAGAAACGCATTGTCTTGGCGAAATAAAGCGTTTTTGAACAACTTCATATAAATCGCTGTAACTTTTGATAGAAGACTCAGACAAACATGTTTATGGCTTTATCTTATAGAACTCAATATCCCCGTGCTGGGCAAACAGGTTTTGCAGCCGTTTGAGCTAAGATTTTAAAATTATTCACATAATGAAAACCTATACTTTGTCTCAGGCGAGTTTCCCATTCAAATGCATGTAACAGTGAGAAACACACTGTCTTGGCGAAATAAAGCGTTTTTGTACAACGTCATATAAATCGCTGTAACTTTTGATAGAAGACTCAGACAAACATGTTTATGGCGTTATCTTATATAACTCAATATCCCCGTACTGGGCAAACAGGTTTTGCAGCCGTTTGAGCTAAGATTTAAAAATTATTCACATAATGAAAACCTATACTTTGTTTCAGGCGAGTTTCCCATTCAAATGCATGTAACAGTGCGAAACACACTGTCTTGGCGAAATAAAGCATTTTTGTACAACTTCATATAAATCGCTGTAACTTTTGATAGAAGACTCAGACAAACATGTTTATGGCTTTATCTTATAGAACTCAATATCCCCGTGCTGGGCAAACAGGTTTTGCAGCCGTTTGAGCTAAGATTTTAAAATGATTCACATAATGAAAACCTATACTTTGTTTCAGGCGAGTTTCCCATTCAAATGCATGTAACAGTGAGAAACGCATTGTCTTGGCGAAATAAAGCGTTTTCGTACAACTTCATATAAGTAGCTGTAACTTTTGATAGAAGACTCAAACACACATGTTTATGGCTTTATCTTATAGAACTCAATATCCCCGTGCTGGGCAAATAGGTTTTGCAGCCGTTTGAGCTAAGATTTTAAAATTATTCACATAATGAAAACCTATACTTTGTCTCAGGCGAGTTTCCCATTCAAATGCATGTAACAGTGAGAAACACACTGTCTTGGCGAAATAAAGGGTTTTCGTACAACTTCATATAAATCGCTGTAACTTTTGATAGAAGACTCAGACAAACATGTTTATGGCTTTATCTTATAGAACTCAATATCCCCGTGCTGGGCAAACAGAACAGGTTTTGCAGCCGTTTGAGCTAAGATTTTAAAATTATTCACATAATGAAAACCTATACTTTGTTTCAGGCGAGTTTCCCATTCAAATGCATGTAACAGTGAGAAACACACTGTCTTGGCGAAATAAAGCGTTTTTGAACAACTTCATATAAATCGCTGTAACTTTTGATAGAAGACTCAGACAAACATGTTTATGGCTTTATCTTATAGAACTCAATATCCCCGTGCTGGGCAAACAGAACAGGTTTTGCAGCCGTTTGAGCTAAGATTTTAAAATTATTCACATAATGAAAACCTATACTTTGTCTCAGGCGAGTTTCCCATTCAAATGCATGTAACAGTGAGAAACACACTGTCTTGGCGAAATAAAGCATTTTTGTACAACTTCATATAAATCGCTGTAACTTTTGATAGAAGACTCAGACAAACATGTTTATGGCTTTATCTTATAGAACTCAATATCCCCGTGCTGGGCAAACAGAACAGGTTTTGCAGCCGTTTGAGCTAAGATTTTAAAATTATTCACATAATGAAAACCTATACTTTGTCTCAGGCGAGTTTCCCATTCAAATGCATGTAACAGTGAGAAACGCATTGTCTTGGCGAAATAAAGCGTTTTTGAACAACTTCATATAAATCGCTGTAACTTTTGATAGAAGACTCAGACAAACATGTTTATGGCTTTATCTTATAGAACTCAATATCCCCGTGCTGGGCAAACAGGTTTTGCAGCCGTTTGAGCTAAGATTTTAAAATTATTCACATAATGAAAACCTATACTTTGTCTCAGGCGAGTTTCCCATTCAAATGCATGTAACAGTGAGAAACACACTGTCTTGGCGAAATAAAGCGTTTTTGTACAACGTCATATAAATCGCTGTAACTTTTGATAGAAGACTCAGACAAACATGTTTATGGCGTTATCTTATATAACTCAATATCCCCGTGCTGGGCAAACAGGTCTTGCAGCCGTTTGAGCTAAGATTTTAAAATTATTCACATAATGAAAACCTATACTTTGTTTCAGGCGAGTTTCCCATTCAAATGCATGTAACAGTGAGAAACGCATTGTCTTGGCGAAATAAAGCGTTTTTGAACAACTTCATATAAATCGCTGTAACTTTTGATAGAAGACTCAGACAAACATGTTTATGGCTTTATCTTATAGAACTCAATATCCCCGTGCTGGGCAAACAGGTCTTGCAGCCGTTTGAGCTAAGATTTTAAAATTATTCACATAATGAAAACCTATACTTTGTTTCAGGCGAGTTTCCCATTCAAATGCATGTAACAGTGAGAAACGCATTGTCTTGGCGAAATAAAGCGTTTTTGAACAACTTCATATAAATCGCTGTAACTTTTGATAGAAGACTCAGACAAACATGTTTATGGCTTTATCTTATAGAACTCAATATCCCCGTGCTGGGCAAACAGAACAGGTTTTGCAGCCGTTTGAGCTAAGATTTTAAAATTATTCACATAATGAAAACCTATACTTTGTTTCAGGCGAGTTTCCCATTCAAATGCATGTAACAGTGAGAAACACACTGTCTTGGCGAAATAAAGCGTTTTTGAACAACTTCATATAAATCGCTGTAACTTTTGATAGAAGACTCAGACAAACATGTTTATGGCTTTATCTTATAGAACTCAATATCCCCGTGCTGGGCAAACAGAACAGGTTTTGCAGCCGTTTGAGCTAAGATTTAAAAATTATTCACATAATGAAAACCTATACTTTGTCTCAGGCGAGTTTCCCATTCAAATGCATGTAACAGTGAGAAACACACTGTCTTGGCGAAATAAAGCATTTTTGTACAACTTCATATAAATCGCTGTAACTTTTGATAGAAGACTCAGACAAACATGTTTATGGCTTTATCTTATAGAACTCAATATCCCCGTGCTGGGCAAACAGAACAGGTTTTGCAGCCGTTTGAGCTAAGATTTTAAAATTATTCACATAATGAAAACCTATACTTTGTCTCAGGCGAGTTTCCCATTCAAATGCATGTAACAGTGAGAAACGCATTGTCTTGGCGAAATAAAGCGTTTTTGAACAACTTCATATAAATCGCTGTAACTTTTGATAGAAGACTCAGACAAACATGTTTATGGCTTTATCTTATAGAACTCAATATCCCCGTGCTGGGCAAACAGAACAGGTTTTGCAGCCGTTTGAGCTAAGATTTTAAAATTATTCACATAATGAAAACCTATACTTTGTTTCAGGCGAGTTTCCCATTCAAATGCATGTAACAGTGAGAAACACACTGTCTTGGCGAAATAAAGCGTTTTTGAACAACTTCATATAAATCGCTGTAACTTTTGATAGAAGACTCAGACAAACATGTTTATGGCTTTATCTTATAGAACTCAATATCCCCGTGCTGGGCAAACAGAACAGGTTTTGCAGCCGTTTGAGCTAAGATTTAAAAATTATTCACATAATGAAAACCTATACTTTGTCTCAGGCGAGTTTCCCATTCAAATGCATGTAACAGTGAGAAACACACTGTCTTGGCGAAATAAAGCATTTTTGTACAACTTCATATAAATCGCTGTAACTTTTGATAGAAGACTCAGACAAACATGTTTATGGCTTTATCTTATAGAACTCAATATCCCCGTGCTGGGCAAACAGGTTTTGCAGCCGTTTGAGCTAAGATTGTAAAATTATTCACATAATGAAAACCTATACTTTGTCTCAGGCGAGTTTCCCATTCAAATGCATGTAACAGTGAGAAACACACTGTCTTGGCGAAATAAAGCTTTTTGTACAACGTCATATAAATCGCTGTAACTTTTGATAGAAGACTCAGACAAACATGTTTATGGCGTTATCTTATATAACTCAATATCCCCGTGCTGGGCAAATAGGTTTTGCAGCCGTTTGAGCTAAGATTTTAAAATTATTCACATAATGAAAACCTATACTTTGTCTCAGGCGAGTTTCCCATTCAAATGCATGTAACAGTGAGAAACACACTGTCTTGGCGAAACTTTTGATAGAAGACTCAGACAAACATGTTTATGGCGTTATCTTATATAACTCAATATCCCCGTACTGGGCAAACAGGTTTTGCAGCCGTTTGAGCTAAGATTTTAAAATTATTCACATAATGAAAACCTATACTTTGTCTCAGGCGAGTTTCCCATTCAAATGCATGTAACAGTGAGAAACACACTGTCTTGGCGAAATAAAGCATTTTTGTACAACTTCATATAAATCGCTGTAACTTTTGATAGAAGACTCAGACAAACATGTTTATGGCTTTATCTTATAGAACTCAATATCCCCGTGCTGGGCAAACAGAACAGGTTTTGCAGCCGTTTGAGCTAAGATTTTAAAATTATTCACATAATGAAAACCTATACTTTGTCTCAGGCGAGTTTCCCATTCAAATGCATGTAACAGTGAGAAACGCATTGTCTTGGCGAAATAAAGCGTTTTTGAACAACTTCATATAAATCGCTGTAACTTTTGATAGAAGACTCAGACAAACATGTTTATGGCTTTATCTTATAGAACTCAATATCCCCGTGCTGGGCAAACAGGTTTTGCAGCCGTTTGAGCTAAGATTTTAAAATTATTCACATAATGAAAACCTATACTTTGTCTCAGGCGAGTTTCCCATTCAAATGCATGTAACAGTGAGAAACACACTGTCTTGGCGAAATAAAGCGTTTTTGTACAACGTCATATAAATCGCTGTAACTTTTGATAGAAGACTCAGACAAACATGTTTATGGCGTTATCTTATATAACTCAATATCCCCGTGCTGGGCAAACAGGTCTTGCAGCCGTTTGAGCTAAGATTTTAAAATTATTCACATAATGAAAACCTATACTTTGTTTCAGGCGAGTTTCCCATTCAAATGCATGTAACAGTGAGAAACGCATTGTCTTGGCGAAATAAAGCGTTTTTGAACAACTTCATATAAATCGCTGTAACTTTTGATAGAAGACTCAGACAAACATGTTTATGGCTTTATCTTATAGAACTCAATATCCCCGTGCTGGGCAAACAGAACAGGTTTTGCAGCCGTTTGAGCTAAGATTTTAAAATTATTCACATAATGAAAACCTATACTTTGTTTCAGGCGAGTTTCCCATTCAAATGCATGTAACAGTGAGAAACACACTGTCTTGGCGAAATAAAGCGTTTTTGAACAACTTCATATAAATCGCTGTAACTTTTGATAGAAGACTCAGACAAACATGTTTATGGCTTTATCTTATAGAACTCAATATCCCCGTGCTGGGCAAACAGAACAGGTTTTGCAGCCGTTTGAGCTAAGATTTAAAAATTATTCACATAATGAAAACCTATACTTTGTCTCAGGCGAGTTTCCCATTCAAATGCATGTAACAGTGAGAAACACACTGTCTTGGCGAAATAAAGCATTTTTGTACAACTTCATATAAATCGCTGTAACTTTTGATAGAAGACTCAGACAAACATGTTTATGGCTTTATCTTATAGAACTCAATATCCCCGTGCTGGGCAAACAGAACAGGTTTTGCAGCCGTTTGAGCTAAGATTTTAAAATTATTCACATAATGAAAACCTATACTTTGTCTCAGGCGAGTTTCCCATTCAAATGCATGTAACAGTGAGAAACGCATTGTCTTGGCGAAATAAAGCGTTTTTGAACAACTTCATATAAATCGCTGTAACTTTTGATAGAAGACTCAGACAAACATGTTTATGGCTTTATCTTATAGAACTCAATATCCCCGTGCTGGGCAAACAGGTTTTGCAGCCGTTTGAGCTAAGATTTTAAAATTATTCACATAATGAAAACCTATACTTTGTCTCAGGCGAGTTTCCCATTCAAATGCATGTAACAGTGAGAAACGCATTGTCTTGGCGAAATAAAGCGTTTTTGAACAACTTCATATAAATCGCTGTAACTTTTGATAGAAGACTCAGACAAACATGTTTATGGCTTTATCTTATAGAACTCAATATCCCCGTGCTGGGCAAACAGAACAGGTTTTGCAGCCGTTTGAGCTAAGATTTAAAAATTATTCACATAATGAAAACCTATACTTTGTCTCAGGCGAGTTTCCCATTCAAATGCATGTAACAGTGAGAAACACACTGTCTTGGCGAAATAAAGCATTTTTGTACAACTTCATATAAATCGCTGTAACTTTTGATAGAAGACTCAGACAAACATGTTTATGGCTTTATCTTATAGAACTCAATATCCCCGTGCTGGGCAAACAGAACAGGTTTTGCAGCCGTTTGAGCTAAGATTTTAAAATTATTCACATAATGAAAACCTATACTTTGTCTCAGGCGAGTTTCCCATTCAAATGCATGTAACAGTGAGAAACGCATTGTCTTGGCGAAATAAAGCGTTTTTGAACAACTTCATATAAATCGCTGTAACTTTTGATAGAAGACTCAGACAAACATGTTTATGGCTTTATCTTATAGAACTCAATATCCCCGTGCTGGGCAAACAGAACAGGTTTTGCAGCCGTT
Source organism: Rhamphochromis longiceps (assembly GCF_057381845.1). NCBI lineage: Eukaryota > Metazoa > Chordata > Actinopteri > Cichliformes > Cichlidae > Rhamphochromis > Rhamphochromis longiceps. The sequence goes on from NC_140562.1 coordinate 9,559,919, forward strand.
TGAGCTAAGATTTTAAAATTATTCACATAATGAAAACCTATACTTTGTTTCAGGCGCGTTTCCCATTCAAATGCATGTTACAGCGATTTATATGAAGTTGTTCAAAAACGCTTTATTTCGCCAAGACAATGCGTTTCTCACTGTTACATGCATTTGAATGGGAAACTCGCCTGAAACAAAGTATAGGTTTTCATTATGTGAATAATTTTTAAATCTTAGCTCAAACGGCTGCAAAACCTGTTCTGTTTGCCCAGCACGGGATATTGAGTTCTATAAGATAAAGCCATAAACATGTTTGTCTGAGTCTTCTATCAAAAGTTACAGCGATTTATATGAAGTTGTTCAAAAACGCTTTATTTCGCCAAGACAATGCGTTTCTCACTGTTACATGCATTTGAATGGGAAACTCGCCTGAAACAAAGTATAGGTTTTCATTATGTGAATCATTTTAAAATCTTAGCTCAAACGGCTGCAAAACCTGTTTGCCCAGCACGGGGATATTGAGTTCTATAAGATAAAGCCATAAACATGTTTGTCTGAGTCTTCTATCAAAAGTTACAGCGATTTATATGAAGTTGTTCAAAAACGCTTTATTTCGCCAAGACAATGCGTTTCTCACTGTTACATGCATTTGAATGGGAAACTCGCCTGAAACAAAGTATAGGTTTTCATTATGTGAATAATTTTAAAATCTTAGCTCAAACGGCTGCAAAACCTGTTTTCCCAGCACGGGGATATTGAGTTCTATAAGATAAAGCCATAAACATGTTTGTCTGAGTCTTCTATCAAAAGTTACAGCGATTTATATGAAGTGGTTGAAAATCGCTTTATTTCGCCAAGACAGTGTGTTTCTCACTGTTACATGCATTTGAATGGGAAACTCACCCGAGACAAAGTATAGGTTTTCATTATGTGAATAATTTTAAAATCTTAGCTCAAACGGCTGCAAAACCTGTTCTGTTTGCCCAGCACGGGGATATTGAGTTCTATAAGATAAAGCCATAAACATGTTTGTCTGAGTCTTCTATCAAAAGTTACAGCGATTTATATGAAGTTGTTCAAAAACGCTTTATTTCGCCAAGACAATGCGTTTCTCACTGTTACATGCATTTGAATGGGAAACTCGCCTGAAACAAAGTATAGGTTTTCATTATGTGAATAATTTTTAAATCTTAGCTCAAACGGCTGCAAAACCTGTTCTGTTTGCCCAGCACGGGGATATTGAGTTCTATAAGATAAAGCCATAAACATGTTTGTCTGAGTCTTCTATCAAAAGTTACAGCGATTTATATGAAGTTGTTCAAAAACGCTTTATTTCGCCAAGACAATGCGTTTCTCACTGTTACATGCATTTGAATGGGAAACTCGCCTGAAACAAAGTATAGGTTTTCATTATGTGAATAATTTTTAAATCTTAGCTCAAACGGCTGCAAAACCTGTTTGCCCAGCACGGGGATATTGAGTTCTATAAGATAAAGCCATAAACATGTTTGTCTGAGTCTTCTATCAAAAGTTACAGCGATTTATATGAAGTTGTTCAAAAACGCTTTATTTCGCCAAGACAATGCGTTTCTCACTGTTACATGCATTTGAATGGGAAACTCGCCTGAAACAAAGTATAGGTTTTCATTATGTGAATAATTTTTAAATCTTAGCTCAAACGGCTGCAAAACCTGTTTTCCCAGCACGGGGATATTGAGTTCTATAAGATAAAGCCATAAACATGTTTGTCTGAGTCTTCTATCAAAAGTTACAGCGATTTATATGAAGTGGTTGAAAATCGCTTTATTTCGCCAAGACAGTGTGTTTCTCACTGTTACATGCATTTGAATGGGAAACTCACCCGAGACAAAGTATAGGTTTTCATTATGTGAATAATTTTAAAATCTTAGCTCAAACGGCTGCAAAACCTGTTCTGTTTGCCCAGCACGGGGATATTGAGTTCTATAAGATAAAGCCATAAACATGTTTGTCTGAGTCTTCTATCAAAAGTTACAGCGATTTATATGAAGTTGTTCAAAAACGCTTTATTTCGCCAAGACAATGCGTTTCTCACTGTTACATGCATTTGAATGGGAAACTCGCCTGAAACAAAGTATAGGTTTTCATTATGTGAATAATTTTTAAATCTTAGCTCAAACGGCTGCAAAACCTGTTCTGTTTGCCCAGCACGGGATATTGAGTTCTATAAGATAAAGCCATAAACATGTTTGTCTGAGTCTTCTATCAAAAGTTACAGCGATTTATATGAAGTTGTTCAAAAACGCTTTATTTCGCCAAGACAATGCGTTTCTCACTGTTACATGCATTTGAATGGGAAACTCGCCTGAAACAAAGTATAGGTTTTCATTATGTGAATCATTTTAAAATCTTAGCTCAAACGGCTGCAAAACCTGTTTGCCCAGCACGGGGATATTGAGTTCTATAAGATAAAGCCATAAACATGTTTGTCTGAGTCTTCTATCAAAAGTTACAGCGATTTATATGAAGTTGTTCAAAAACGCTTTATTTCGCCAAGACAATGCGTTTCTCACTGTTACATGCATTTGAATGGGAAACTCGCCTGAAACAAAGTATAGGTTTTCATTATGTGAATAATTTTAAAATCTTAGCTCAAACGGCTGCAAAACCTGTTTTCCCAGCACGGGGATATTGAGTTCTATAAGATAAAGCCATAAACATGTTTGTCTGAGTCTTCTATCAAAAGTTACAGCGATTTATATGAAGTGGTTGAAAATCGCTTTATTTCGCCAAGACAGTGTGTTTCTCACTGTTACATGCATTTGAATGGGAAACTCACCCGAGACAAAGTATAGGTTTTCATTATGTGAATAATTTTAAAATCTTAGCTCAAACGGCTGCAAAACCTGTTCTGTTTGCCCAGCACGGGGATATTGAGTTCTATAAGATAAAGCCATAAACATGTTTGTCTGAGTCTTCTATCAAAAGTTACAGCGATTTATATGAAGTTGTTCAAAAACGCTTTATTTCGCCAAGACAATGCGTTTCTCACTGTTACATGCATTTGAATGGGAAACTCGCCTGAAACAAAGTATAGGTTTTCATTATGTGAATAATTTTTAAATCTTAGCTCAAACGGCTGCAAAACCTGTTTGCCCAGCACGGGGATATTGAGTTCTATAAGATAAAGCCATAAACATGGTTGTCTGAGTCTTCTATCAAAAGTTACAGCGATTTATATGAAGTGGTTGAAAATCGCTTTATTTCGCCAAGACAGTGTGTTTCTCACTGTTACATGCATTTGAATGGGAAACTCACCCGAGACAAAGTATAGGTTTTCATTATGTGAATAATTTTAAAATCTTAGCTCAAACGGCTGCAAAACCTGTTTGCCCAGCACGGGGATATTGAGTTCTATAAGATAAAGCCATAAACATGTTTGTCTGAGTCTTCTATCAAAAGTTACAGCGATTTATATGAAGTTGTTCAAAAACGCTTTATTTCGCCAAGACAATGCGTTTCTCACTGTTACATGCATTTGAATGGGAAACTCGCCTGAAACAAAGTATAGGTTTTCATTATGTGAATCATTTTAAAATCTTAGCTCAAACGGCTGCAAAACCTGTTTGCCCAGCACGGGGATATTGAGTTCTATAAGATAAAGCCATAAACATGTTTGTCTGAGTCTTCTATCAAAAGTTACAGCGATTTATATGAAGTTGTTCAAAAACGCTTTATTTCGCCAAGACAATGCGTTTCTCACTGTTACATGCATTTGAATGGGAAACTCGCCTGAAACAAAGTATAGGTTTTCATTATGTGAATAATTTTTAAATCTTAGCTCAAACGGCTGCAAAACCTGTTTGCCCAGCACGGGGATATTGAGTTCTATAAGATAAAGCCATAAACATGGTTGTCTGAGTCTTCTATCAAAAGTTACAGCGATTTATATGAAGTGGTTGAAAATCGCTTTATTTCGCCAAGACAGTGTGTTTCTCACTGTTACATGCATTTGAATGGGAAACTCACCCGAGACAAAGTATAGGTTTTCATTATGTGAATAATTTTAAAATCTTAGCTCAAACGGCTGCAAAACCTGTTTGCCCAGCACGGGGATATTGAGTTCTATAAGATAAAGCCATAAACATGTTTGTCTGAGTCTTCTATCAAAAGTTACAGCGATTTATATGAAGTTGTTCAAAAACGCTTTATTTCGCCAAGACAATGCGTTTCTCACTGTTACATGCATTTGAATGGGAAACTCGCCTGAAACAAAGTATAGGTTTTCATTATGTGAATAATTTTTAAATCTTAGCTCAAACAGCTGCAAAACCTGTTTTCCCAGCACGGGGATATTGAGTTCTATAAGATAAAGCCATAAACATGGTTGTCTGAGTCTTCTATCAAAAGTTACAGCGATTTATATGAAGTGGTTGAAAATCGCTTTATTTCGCCAAGACAGTGTGTTTCTCACTGTTACATGCATTTGAATGGGAAACTCACCTGAAACAAAGTATAGGTTTTCATTATGTGAATAATTTTTAAATCTTAGCTCAAACGGCTGCAAAACCTGTTCTGTTTTCCCAGCACGGGGATATTGAGTTCTATAAGATAAAGCCATAAACATGGTTGTCTGAGTCTTCTATCAAAAGTTACAGCGATTTATATGAAGTGGTTGAAAATCGCTTTATTTCGCCAAGACAGTGTGTTTCTCACTGTTACATGCATTTGAATGGGAAACTCACCCGAGACAAAGTATAGGTTTTCATTATGTGAATAATTTTAAAATCTTAGCTCAAACGGCTGCAAAACCTGTTCTGTTTGCCCAGCACGGGGATATTGAGTTCTATAAGATAAAGCCATAAACATGTTTGTCTGAGTCTTCTATCAAAAGTTACAGCGATTTATATGAAGTTGTTCAAAAACGCTTTATTTCGCCAAGACAATGCGTTTCTCACTGTTACATGCATTTGAATGGGAAACTCACCCGAGACAAAGTATAGGTTTTCATTATGTGAATAATTTTAAAATCTTAGCTCAAACGGCTGCAAAACCTGTTCTGTTTGCCCAGCACGGGATATTGAGTTCTATAAGATAAAGCCATAAACATGTTTGTCTGAGTCTTCTATCAAAAGTTACAGCGATTTATATGAAGTTGTTCAAAAACGCTTTATTTCGCCAAGACAATGCGTTTCTCACTGTTACATGCATTTGAATGGGAAACTCGCCTGAAACAAAGTATAGGTTTTCATTATGTGAATCATTTTAAAATCTTAGCTCAAACGGCTGCAAAACCTGTTTGCCCAGCACGGGGATATTGAGTTCTATAAGATAAAGCCATAAACATGTTTGTCTGAGTCTTCTATCAAAAGTTACAGCGATTTATATGAAGTTGTTCAAAAACGCTTTATTTCGCCAAGACAATGCGTTTCTCACTGTTACATGCATTTGAATGGGAAACTCGCCTGAAACAAAGTATAGGTTTTCATTATGTGAATCATTTTAAAATCTTAGCTCAAACGGCTGCAAAACCTGTTTGCCCAGCACGGGGATATTGAGTTCTATAAGATAAAGCCATAAACATGTTTGTCTGAGTCTTCTATCAAAAGTTACAGCGATTTATATGAAGTGGTTGAAAATAGCTTTATTTCGCCAAGACAGTGTGTTTCTCACTGTTACATGCATTTGAATGGGAAACTCACCCGAGACAAAGTATAGGTTTTCATTATGTGAATAATTTTAAAATCTTAGCTCAAACGGCTGCAAAACCTGTTCTGTTTGCCCAGCACGGGGATATTGAGTTCTATAAGATAAAGCCATAAACATGTTTGTCTGAGTCTTCTATCAAAAGTTACAGCGATTTATATGAAGTTGTTCAAAAACGCTTTATTTCGCCAAGACAATGCGTTTCTCACTGTTACATGCATTTGAATGGGAAACTCGCCTGAAACAAAGTATAGGTTTTCATTATGTGAATAATTTTTAAATCTTAGCTCAAACGGCTGCAAAACCTGTTCTGTTTGCCCAGCACGGGGATATTGAGTTCTATAAGATAAAGCCATAAACATGTTTGTCTGAGTCTTCTATCAAAAGTTACAGCGATTTATATGAAGTTGTTCAAAAACGCTTTATTTCGCCAAGACAATGCGTTTCTCACTGTTACATGCATTTGAATGGGAAACTCGCCTGAAACAAAGTATAGGTTTTCATTATGTGAATAATTTTTAAATCTTAGCTCAAACGGCTGCAAAACCTGTTTGCCCAGCACGGGGATATTGAGTTCTATAAGATAAAGCCATAAACATGTTTGTCTGAGTCTTCTATCAAAAGTTACAGCGATTTATATGAAGTTGTTCAAAAACGCTTTATTTCGCCAAGACAATGCGTTTCTCACTGTTACATGCATTTGAATGGGAAACTCGCCTGAAACAAAGTATAGGTTTTCATTATGTGAATAATTTTAAAATCTTAGCTCAAACGGCTGCAAAACCTGTTTGCCCAGCACGGGGATATTGAGTTCTATAAGATAAAGCCATAAACATGTTTGTCTGAGTCTTCTATCAAAAGTTACAGCGATTTATATGAAGTGGTTGAAAATAGCTTTATTTCGCCAAGACAGTGTGTTTCTCACTGTTACATGCATTTGAATGGGAAACTCACCCGAGACAAAGTATAGGTTTTCATTATGTGAATAATTTTAAAATCTTAGCTCAAACGGCTGCAAAACCTGTTCTGTTTGCCCAGCACGGGGATATTGAGTTCTATAAGATAAAGCCATAAACATGTTTGTCTGAGTCTTCTATCAAAAGTTACAGCGATTTATATGAAGTTGTTCAAAAACGCTTTATTTCGCCAAGACAATGCGTTTCTCACTGTTACATGCATTTGAATGGGAAACTCGCCTGAAACAAAGTATAGGTTTTCATTATGTGAATAATTTTTAAATCTTAGCTCAAACGGCTGCAAAACCTGTTTTCCCAGCACGGGGATATTGAGTTCTATAAGATAAAGCCATAAACATGTTTGTCTGAGTCTTCTATCAAAAGTTACAGCGATTTATATGAAGTGGTTGAAAATCGCTTTATTTCGCCAAGACAGTGTGTTTCTCACTGTTACATGCATTTGAATGGGAAACTCACCCGAGACAAAGTATAGGTTTTCATTATGTGAATAATTTTAAAATCTTAGCTCAAACGGCTGCAAAACCTGTTCTGTTTGCCCAGCACGGGGATATTGAGTTCTATAAGATAAAGCCATAAACATGTTTGTCTGAGTCTTCTATCAAAAGTTACAGCGATTTATATGAAGTTGTTCAAAAACGCTTTATTTCGCCAAGACAATGCGTTTCTCACTGTTACATGCATTTGAATGGGAAACTCGCCTGAAACAAAGTATAGGTTTTCATTATGTGAATAATTTTTAAATCTTAGCTCAAACGGCTGCAAAACCTGTTTGCCCAGCACGGGGATATTGAGTTCTATAAGATAAAGCCATAAACATGGTTGTCTGAGTCTTCTATCAAAAGTTACAGCGATTTATATGAAGTGGTTGAAAATCGCTTTATTTCGCCAAGACAGTGTGTTTCTCACTGTTACATGCATTTGAATGGGAAACTCACCCGAGACAAAGTATAGGTTTTCATTATGTGAATAATTTTAAAATCTTAGCTCAAACGGCTGCAAAACCTGTTCTGTTTGCCCAGCACGGGGATATTGAGTTCTATAAGATAAAGCCATAAACATGTTTGTCTGAGTCTTCTATCAAAAGTTACAGCGATTTATATGAAGTTGTTCAAAAACGCTTTATTTCGCCAAGACAATGCGTTTCTCACTGTTACATGCATTTGAATGGGAAACTCGCCTGAAACAAAGTATAGGTTTTCATTATGTGAATAATTTTTAAATCTTAGCTCAAACGGCTGCAAAACCTGTTTGCCCAGCACGGGGATATTGAGTTCTATAAGATAAAGCCATAAACATGTTTGTCTGAGTCTTCTATCAAAAGTTACAGCGATTTATATGAAGTTGTTCAAAAACGCTTTATTTCGCCAAGACAATGCGTTTCTCACTGTTACATGCATTTGAATGGGAAACTCGCCTGAAACAAAGTATAGGTTTTCATTATGTGAATAATTTTAAAATCTTAGCTCAAACGGCTGCAAAACCTGTTTGCCCAGCACGGGGATATTGAGTTCTATAAGATAAAGCCATAAACATGTTTGTCTGAGTCTTCTATCAAAAGTTACAGCGATTTATATGAAGTGGTTGAAAATAGCTTTATTTCGCCAAGACAGTGTGTTTCTCACTGTTACATGCATTTGAATGGGAAACTCACCCGAGACAAAGTATAGGTTTTCATTATGTGAATAATTTTAAAATCTTAGCTCAAACGGCTGCAAAACCTGTTCTGTTTGCCCAGCACGGGGATATTGAGTTCTATAAGATAAAGCCATAAACATGTTTGTCTGAGTCTTCTATCAAAAGTTACAGCGATTTATATGAAGTTGTTCAAAAACGCTTTATTTCGCCAAGACAATGCGTTTCTCACTGTTACATGCATTTGAATGGGAAACTCGCCTGAAACAAAGTATAGGTTTTCATTATGTGAATAATTTTTAAATCTTAGCTCAAACGGCTGCAAAACCTGTTTTCCCAGCACGGGGATATTGAGTTCTATAAGATAAAGCCATAAACATGTTTGTCTGAGTCTTCTATCAAAAGTTACAGCGATTTATATGAAGTGGTTGAAAATCGCTTTATTTCGCCAAGACAGTGTGTTTCTCACTGTTACATGCATTTGAATGGGAAACTCACCCGAGACAAAGTATAGGTTTTCATTATGTGAATAATTTTAAAATCTTAGCTCAAACGGCTGCAAAACCTGTTCTGTTTGCCCAGCACGGGGATATTGAGTTCTATAAGATAAAGCCATAAACATGTTTGTCTGAGTCTTCTATCAAAAGTTACAGCGATTTATATGAAGTTGTTCAAAAACGCTTTATTTCGCCAAGACAATGCGTTTCTCACTGTTACATGCATTTGAATGGGAAACTCGCCTGAAACAAAGTATAGGTTTTCATTATGTGAATAATTTTTAAATCTTAGCTCAAACGGCTGCAAAACCTGTTTGCCCAGCACGGGGATATTGAGTTCTATAAGATAAAGCCATAAACATGGTTGTCTGAGTCTTCTATCAAAAGTTACAGCGATTTATATGAAGTGGTTGAAAATCGCTTTATTTCGCCAAGACAGTGTGTTTCTCACTGTTACATGCATTTGAATGGGAAACTCACCCGAGACAAAGTATAGGTTTTCATTATGTGAATAATTTTAAAATCTTAGCTCAAACGGCTGCAAAACCTGTTTGCCCAGCACGGGGATATTGAGTTCTATAAGATAAAGCCATAAACATGTTTGTCTGAGTCTTCTATCAAAAGTTACAGCGATTTATATGAAGTTGTTCAAAAACGCTTTATTTCGCCAAGACAATGCGTTTCTCACTGTTACATGCATTTGAATGGGAAACTCGCCTGAAACAAAGTATAGGTTTTCATTATGTGAATAATTTTTAAATCTTAGCTCAAACAGCTGCAAAACCTGTTTTCCCAGCACGGGGATATTGAGTTCTATAAGATAAAGCCATAAACATGGTTGTCTGAGTCTTCTATCAAAAGTTACAGCGATTTATATGAAGTGGTTGAAAATCGCTTTATTTCGCCAAGACAGTGTGTTTCTCACTGTTACATGCATTTGAATGGGAAACTCACCTGAAACAAAGTATAGGTTTTCATTATGTGAATAATTTTTAAATCTTAGCTCAAACGGCTGCAAAACCTGTTCTGTTTTCCCAGCACGGGGATATTGAGTTCTATAAGATAAAGCCATAAACATGGTTGTCTGAGTCTTCTATCAAAAGTTACAGCGATTTATATGAAGTGGTTGAAAATCGCTTTATTTCGCCAAGACAGTGTGTTTCTCACTGTTACATGCATTTGAATGGGAAACTCACCCGAGACAAAGTATAGGTTTTCATTATGTGAATAATTTTAAAATCTTAGCTCAAACGGCTGCAAAACCTGTTCTGTTTGCCCAGCACGGGGATATTGAGTTCTATAAGATAAAGCCATAAACATGTTTGTCTGAGTCTTCTATCAAAAGTTACAGCGATTTATATGAAGTTGTTCAAAAACGCTTTATTTCGCCAAGACAATGCGTTTCTCACTGTTACATGCATTTGAATGGGAAACTCACCCGAGACAAAGTATAGGTTTTCATTATGTGAATAATTTTAAAATCTTAGCTCAAACGGCTGCAAAACCTGTTCTGTTTGCCCAGCACGGGATATTGAGTTCTATAAGATAAAGCCATAAACATGTTTGTCTGAGTCTTCTATCAAAAGTTACAGCGATTTATATGAAGTTGTTCAAAAACGCTTTATTTCGCCAAGACAATGCGTTTCTCACTGTTACATGCATTTGAATGGGAAACTCGCCTGAAACAAAGTATAGGTTTTCATTATGTGAATCATTTTAAAATCTTAGCTCAAACGGCTGCAAAACCTGTTTGCCCAGCACGGGGATATTGAGTTCTATAAGATAAAGCCATAAACATGTTTGTCTGAGTCTTCTATCAAAAGTTACAGCGATTTATATGAAGTTGTTCAAAAACGCTTTATTTCGCCAAGACAATGCGTTTCTCACTGTTACATGCATTTGAATGGGAAACTCGCCTGAAACAAAGTATAGGTTTTCATTATGTGAATAATTTTAAAATCTTAGCTCAAACGGCTGCAAAACCTGTTTGCCCAGCACGGGGATATTGAGTTCTATAAGATAAAGCCATAAACATGTTTGTCTGAGTCTTCTATCAAAAGTTACAGCGATTTATATGAAGTGGTTGAAAATAGCTTTATTTCGCCAAGACAGTGTGTTTCTCACTGTTACATGCATTTGAATGGGAAACTCACCCGAGACAAAGTATAGGTTTTCATTATGTGAATAATTTTAAAATCTTAGCTCAAACGGCTGCAAAACCTGTTCTGTTTGCCCAGCACGGGGATATTGAGTTCTATAAGATAAAGCCATAAACATGTTTGTCTGAGTCTTCTATCAAAAGTTACAGCGATTTATATGAAGTTGTTCAAAAACGCTTTATTTCGCCAAGACAATGCGTTTCTCACTGTTACATGCATTTGAATGGGAAACTCGCCTGAAACAAAGTATAGGTTTTCATTATGTGAATAATTTTTAAATCTTAGCTCAAACGGCTGCAAAACCTGTTCTGTTTGCCCAGCACGGGGATATTGAGTTCTATAAGATAAAGCCATAAACATGTTTGTCTGAGTCTTCTATCAAAAGTTACAGCGATTTATATGAAGTTGTTCAAAAACGCTTTATTTCGCCAAGACAATGCGTTTCTCACTGTTACATGCATTTGAATGGGAAACTCGCCTGAAACAAAGTATAGGTTTTCATTATGTGAATAATTTTTAAATCTTAGCTCAAACGGCTGCAAAACCTGTTTGCCCAGCACGGGGATATTGAGTTCTATAAGATAAAGCCATAAACATGTTTGTCTGAGTCTTCTATCAAAAGTTACAGCGATTTATATGAAGTTGTTCAAAAACGCTTTATTTCGCCAAGACAATGCGTTTCTCACTGTTACATGCATTTGAATGGGAAACTCGCCTGAAACAAAGTATAGGTTTTCATTATGTGAATAATTTTTAAATCTTAGCTCAAACGGCTGCAAAACCTGTTTTCCCAGCACGGGGATATTGAGTTCTATAAGATAAAGCCATAAACATGTTTGTCTGAGTCTTCTATCAAAAGTTACAGCGATTTATATGAAGTGGTTGAAAATCGCTTTATTTCGCCAAGACAGTGTGTTTCTCACTGTTACATGCATTTGAATGGGAAACTCACCCGAGACAAAGTATAGGTTTTCATTATGTGAATAATTTTAAAATCTTAGCTCAAACGGCTGCAAAACCTGTTCTGTTTGCCCAGCACGGGGATATTGAGTTCTATAAGATAAAGCCATAAACATGTTTGTCTGAGTCTTCTATCAAAAGTTACAGCGATTTATATGAAGTTGTTCAAAAACGCTTTATTTCGCCAAGACAATGCGTTTCTCACTGTTACATGCATTTGAATGGGAAACTCGCCTGAAACAAAGTATAGGTTTTCATTATGTGAATAATTTTTAAATCTTAGCTCAAACGGCTGCAAAACCTGTTCTGTTTGCCCAGCACGGGATATTGAGTTCTATAAGATAAAGCCATAAACATGTTTGTCTGAGTCTTCTATCAAAAGTTACAGCGATTTATATGAAGTTGTTCAAAAACGCTTTATTTCGCCAAGACAATGCGTTTCTCACTGTTACATGCATTTGAATGGGAAACTCGCCTGAAACAAAGTATAGGTTTTCATTATGTGAATAATTTTAAAATCTTAGCTCAAACGGCTGCAAAACCTGTTTTCCCAGCACGGGGATATTGAGTTCTATAAGATAAAGCCATAAACATGTTTGTCTGAGTCTTCTATCAAAAGTTACAGCGATTTATATGAAGTGGTTGAAAATCGCTTTATTTCGCCAAGACAGTGTGTTTCTCACTGTTACATGCATTTGAATGGGAAACTCACCCGAGACAAAGTATAGGTTTTCATTATGTGAATAATTTTAAAATCTTAGCTCAAACGGCTGCAAAACCTGTTCTGTTTGCCCAGCACGGGGATATTGAGTTCTATAAGATAAAGCCATAAACATGTTTGTCTGAGTCTTCTATCAAAAGTTACAGCGATTTATATGAAGTTGTTCAAAAACGCTTTATTTCGCCAAGACAATGCGTTTCTCACTGTTACATGCATTTGAATGGGAAACTCGCCTGAAACAAAGTATAGGTTTTCATTATGTGAATAATTTTTAAATCTTAGCTCAAACGGCTGCAAAACCTGTTTGCCCAGCACGGGGATATTGAGTTCTATAAGATAAAGCCATAAACATGGTTGTCTGAGTCTTCTATCAAAAGTTACAGCGATTTATATGAAGTGGTTGAAAATCGCTTTATTTCGCCAAGACAGTGTGTTTCTCACTGTTACATGCATTTGAATGGGAAACTCACCCGAGACAAAGTATAGGTTTTCATTATGTGAATAATTTTAAAATCTTAGCTCAAACGGCTGCAAAACCTGTTTGCCCAGCACGGGGATATTGAGTTCTATAAGATAAAGCCATAAACATGTTTGTCTGAGTCTTCTATCAAAAGTTACAGCGATTTATATGAAGTTGTTCAAAAACGCTTTATTTCGCCAAGACAATGCGTTTCTCACTGTTACATGCATTTGAATGGGAAACTCGCCTGAAACAAAGTATAGGTTTTCATTATGTGAATAATTTTTAAATCTTAGCTCAAACAGCTGCAAAACCTGTTTTCCCAGCACGGGGATATTGAGTTCTATAAGATAAAGCCATAAACATGGTTGTCTGAGTCTTCTATCAAAGGTTACAGCGATTTATATGAAGTGGTTGAAAATCGCTTTATTTCGCCAAGACAGTGTGTTTCTCACTGTTACATGCATTTGAATGGGAAACTCACCTGAAACAAAGTATAGGTTTTCATTATGTGAATAATTTTTAAATCTTAGCTCAAACGGCTGCAAAACCTGTTCTGTTTTCCCAGCACGGGGATATTGAGTTCTATAAGATAAAGCCATAAACATGGTTGTCTGAGTCTTCTATCAAAAGTTACAGCGATTTATATGAAGTGGTTGAAAATCGCTTTATTTCGCCAAGACAGTGTGTTTCTCACTGTTACATGCATTTGAATGGGAAACTCACCCGAGACAAAGTATAGGTTTTCATTATGTGAATAATTTTAAAATCTTAGCTCAAACGGCTGCAAAACCTGTTCTGTTTGCCCAGCACGGGGATATTGAGTTCTATAAGATAAAGCCATAAACATGTTTGTCTGAGTCTTCTATCAAAAGTTACAGCGATTTATATGAAGTTGTTCAAAAACGCTTTATTTCGCCAAGACAATGCGTTTCTCACTGTTACATGCATTTGAATGGGAAACTCACCCGAGACAAAGTATAGGTTTTCATTATGTGAATAATTTTAAAATCTTAGCTCAAACGGCTGCAAAACCTGTTCTGTTTGCCCAGCACGGGATATTGAGTTCTATAAGATAAAGCCATAAACATGTTTGTCTGAGTCTTCTATCAAAAGTTACAGCGATTTATATGAAGTTGTTCAAAAACGCTTTATTTCGCCAAGACAATGCGTTTCTCACTGTTACATGCATTTGAATGGGAAACTCGCCTGAAACAAAGTATAGGTTTTCATTATGTGAATCATTTTAAAATCTTAGCTCAAACGGCTGCAAAACCTGTTTGCCCAGCACGGGGATATTGAGTTCTATAAGATAAAGCCATAAACATGTTTGTCTGAGTCTTCTATCAAAAGTTACAGCGATTTATATGAAGTTGTTCAAAAACGCTTTATTTCGCCAAGACAATGCGTTTCTCACTGTTACATGCATTTGAATGGGAAACTCGCCTGAAACAAAGTATAGGTTTTCATTATGTGAATAATTTTTAAATCTTAGCTCAAACGGCTGCAAAACCTGTTCTGTTTGCCCAGCACGGGATATTGAGTTCTATAAGATAAAGCCATAAACATGGTTGTCTGAGTCTTCTATCAAAAGTTACAGCGATTTATATGAAGTTGTTCAAAAACGCTTTATTTCGCCAAGACAATGCGTTTCTCACTGTTACATGCATTTGAATGGGAAACTCGCCTGAAACAAAGTATAGGTTTTCATTATGTGAATAATTTTTAAATCTTAGCTCAAACGGCTGCAAAACCTGTTCTGTTTGCCCAGCACGGGATATTGAGTTCTATAAGATAAAGCCATAAACATGTTTGTCTGAGTCTTCTATCAAAAGTTACAGCGATTTATATGAAGTGGTTGAAAATAGCTTTATTTCGCCAAGACAGTGTGTTTCTCACTGTTACATGCATTTGAATGGGAAACTCACCTGAGACAAAGTATAGGTTTTCATTATGTGAATAATTTTAAAATCTTAGCTCAAACGGCTGCAAAACCTGTTTGCCCAGCACGGGGATATTGAGTTCTATAAGATAAAGCCATAAACATGTTTGTCTGAGTCTTCTATCAAAAGTTACAGCGATTTATATGAAGTTGTTCAAAAACGCTTTATTTCGCCAAGGCAATGCGTTTCTCACTGTTACATGCATTTGAATGGGAAACTCGCCTGAAACAAAGTACAGGTTTTCATTATGTGAATCATTTTAAAATCTTAGCTCAAACGGCTGCAAAACCTGTTCTGTTTGCCCAGCACGGGGATATTGAGTTCTATAAGATAAAGCCATAAACATGTTTGTCTGAGTCTTC
This sequence comes from Rhamphochromis longiceps, assembly GCF_057381845.1. NCBI lineage: Eukaryota > Metazoa > Chordata > Actinopteri > Cichliformes > Cichlidae > Rhamphochromis > Rhamphochromis longiceps. Next base: position 9,575,297 of record NC_140562.1, read on the forward strand.
TATCAAAAGTTACAGCGATTTATATGAAGTTGTTCAAAAACGCTTTATTTCGCCAAGACAATGCGTTTCTCACTGTTACATGCATTTGAATGGGAAACTCGCCTGAAACAAAGTATAGGTTTTCATTATGTGAATAATTTTTAAATCTTAGCTCAAACGGCTGCAAAACCTGTTTGCCCAGCACGGGGATATTGAGTTCTATAAGATAAAGCCATAAACATGGTTGTCTGAGTCTTCTATCAAAAGTTACAGCGATTTATATGAAGTGGTTGAAAATCGCTTTATTTCGCCAAGACAGTGTGTTTCTCACTGTTACATGCATTTGAATGGGAAACTCACCCGAGACAAAGTATAGGTTTTCATTATGTGAATAATTTTAAAATCTTAGCTCAAACGGCTGCAAAACCTGTTTGCCCAGCACGGGGATATTGAGTTCTATAAGATAAAGCCATAAACATGTTTGTCTGAGTCTTCTATCAAAAGTTACAGCGATTTATATGAAGTTGTTCAAAAACGCTTTATTTCGCCAAGACAATGCGTTTCTCACTGTTACATGCATTTGAATGGGAAACTCGCCTGAAACAAAGTATAGGTTTTCATTATGTGAATAATTTTTAAATCTTAGCTCAAACAGCTGCAAAACCTGTTTTCCCAGCACGGGGATATTGAGTTCTATAAGATAAAGCCATAAACATGGTTGTCTGAGTCTTCTATCAAAAGTTACAGCGATTTATATGAAGTGGTTGAAAATCGCTTTATTTCGCCAAGACAGTGTGTTTCTCACTGTTACATGCATTTGAATGGGAAACTCACCTGAAACAAAGTATAGGTTTTCATTATGTGAATAATTTTTAAATCTTAGCTCAAACGGCTGCAAAACCTGTTCTGTTTTCCCAGCACGGGGATATTGAGTTCTATAAGATAAAGCCATAAACATGGTTGTCTGAGTCTTCTATCAAAAGTTACAGCGATTTATATGAAGTGGTTGAAAATCGCTTTATTTCGCCAAGACAGTGTGTTTCTCACTGTTACATGCATTTGAATGGGAAACTCACCCGAGACAAAGTATAGGTTTTCATTATGTGAATAATTTTAAAATCTTAGCTCAAACGGCTGCAAAACCTGTTCTGTTTGCCCAGCACGGGGATATTGAGTTCTATAAGATAAAGCCATAAACATGTTTGTCTGAGTCTTCTATCAAAAGTTACAGCGATTTATATGAAGTTGTTCAAAAACGCTTTATTTCGCCAAGACAATGCGTTTCTCACTGTTACATGCATTTGAATGGGAAACTCACCCGAGACAAAGTATAGGTTTTCATTATGTGAATAATTTTAAAATCTTAGCTCAAACGGCTGCAAAACCTGTTCTGTTTGCCCAGCACGGGATATTGAGTTCTATAAGATAAAGCCATAAACATGTTTGTCTGAGTCTTCTATCAAAAGTTACAGCGATTTATATGAAGTTGTTCAAAAACGCTTTATTTCGCCAAGACAATGCGTTTCTCACTGTTACATGCATTTGAATGGGAAACTCGCCTGAAACAAAGTATAGGTTTTCATTATGTGAATCATTTTAAAATCTTAGCTCAAACGGCTGCAAAACCTGTTTGCCCAGCACGGGGATATTGAGTTCTATAAGATAAAGCCATAAACATGTTTGTCTGAGTCTTCTATCAAAAGTTACAGCGATTTATATGAAGTTGTTCAAAAACGCTTTATTTCGCCAAGACAATGCGTTTCTCACTGTTACATGCATTTGAATGGGAAACTCGCCTGAAACAAAGTATAGGTTTTCATTATGTGAATAATTTTTAAATCTTAGCTCAAACGGCTGCAAAACCTGTTCTGTTTGCCCAGCACGGGATATTGAGTTCTATAAGATAAAGCCATAAACATGTTTGTCTGAGTCTTCTATCAAAAGTTACAGCGATTTATATGAAGTTGTTCAAAAACGCTTTATTTCGCCAAGACAATGCGTTTCTCACTGTTACATGCATTTGAATGGGAAACTCGCCTGAAACAAAGTATAGGTTTTCATTATGTGAATAATTTTTAAATCTTAGCTCAAACGGCTGCAAAACCTGTTCTGTTTGCCCAGCACGGGATATTGAGTTCTATAAGATAAAGCCATAAACATGTTTGTCTGAGTCTTCTATCAAAAGTTACAGCGATTTATATGAAGTGGTTGAAAATAGCTTTATTTCGCCAAGACAGTGTGTTTCTCACTGTTACATGCATTTGAATGGGAAACTCACCCGAGACAAAGTACAGGTTTTCATTATGTGAATCATTTTAAAATCTTAGCTCAAACGGCTGCAAAACCTGTTCTGTTTGCCCAGCACGGGGATATTGAGTTCTATAAGATAAAGCCATAAACATGTTTGTCTGAGTCTTCTATCAAAAGTTACAGCGATTTATATGAAGTTGTTCAAAAACGCTTTATTTCGCCAAGACAATGCGTTTCTCACTGTTACATGCATTTGAATGGGAAACTCGCCTGAAACAAAGTATAGGTTTTCATTATGTGAATAATTTTTAAATCTTAGCTCAAACGGCTGCAAAACCTGTTCTGTTTGCCCAGCACGGGATATTGAGTTCTATAAGATAAAGCCATAAACATGTTTGTCTGAGTCTTCTATCAAAAGTTACAGCGATTTATATGAAGTTGTTCAAAAACGCTTTATTTCGCCAAGACAATGCGTTTCTCACTGTTACATGCATTTGAATGGGAAACTCGCCTGAAACAAAGTATAGGTTTTCATTATGTGAATCATTTTAAAATCTTAGCTCAAACGGCTGCAAAACCTGTTTGCCCAGCACGGGGATATTGAGTTCTATAAGATAAAGCCATAAACATGTTTGTCTGAGTCTTCTATCAAAAGTTACAGCGATTTATATGAAGTTGTTCAAAAACGCTTTATTTCGCCAAGACAATGCGTTTCTCACTGTTACATGCATTTGAATGGGAAACTCGCCTGAAACAAAGTATAGGTTTTCATTATGTGAATAATTTTAAAATCTTAGCTCAAACGGCTGCAAAACCTGTTTTCCCAGCACGGGGATATTGAGTTCTATAAGATAAAGCCATAAACATGTTTGTCTGAGTCTTCTATCAAAAGTTACAGCGATTTATATGAAGTGGTTGAAAATCGCTTTATTTCGCCAAGACAGTGTGTTTCTCACTGTTACATGCATTTGAATGGGAAACTCACCCGAGACAAAGTATAGGTTTTCATTATGTGAATAATTTTAAAATCTTAGCTCAAACGGCTGCAAAACCTGTTCTGTTTGCCCAGCACGGGGATATTGAGTTCTATAAGATAAAGCCATAAACATGTTTGTCTGAGTCTTCTATGCAAAGTTACAGCGATTTATATGAAGTTGTTCAAAAACGCTTTATTTCGCCAAGACAATGCGTTTCTCACTGTTACATGCATTTGAATGGGAAACTCGCCTGAAACAAAGTATAGGTTTTCATTATGTGAATAATTTTAAAATCTTAGCTCAAACGGCTGCAAAACCTGTTTGCCCAGCACGGGGATATTGAGTTCTATAAGATAAAGCCATAAACATGGTTGTCTGAGTCTTCTATCAAAAGTTACAGCGATTTATATGAAGTGGTTGAAAATCGCTTTATTTCGCCAAGACAGTGTGTTTCTCACTGTTACATGCATTTGAATGGGAAACTCACCCGAGACAAAGTATAGGTTTTCATTATGTGAATAATTTTAAAATCTTAGCTCAAACGGCTGCAAAACCTGTTTGCCCAGCACGGGGATATTGAGTTCTATAAGATAAAGCCATAAACATGTTTGTCTGAGTCTTCTATCAAAAGTTACAGCGATTTATATGAAGTTGTTCAAAAACGCTTTATTTCGCCAAGACAATGCGTTTCTCACTGTTACATGCATTTGAATGGGAAACTCGCCTGAAACAAAGTATAGGTTTTCATTATGTGAATAATTTTTAAATCTTAGCTCAAACAGCTGCAAAACCTGTTTTCCCAGCACGGGGATATTGAGTTCTATAAGATAAAGCCATAAACATGGTTGTCTGAGTCTTCTATCAAAAGTTACAGCGATTTATATGAAGTGGTTGAAAATCGCTTTATTTCGCCAAGACAGTGTGTTTCTCACTGTTACATGCATTTGAATGGGAAACTCACCTGAAACAAAGTATAGGTTTTCATTATGTGAATAATTTTTAAATCTTAGCTCAAACGGCTGCAAAACCTGTTCTGTTTTCCCAGCACGGGGATATTGAGTTCTATAAGATAAAGCCATAAACATGGTTGTCTGAGTCTTCTATCAAAAGTTACAGCGATTTATATGAAGTGGTTGAAAATCGCTTTATTTCGCCAAGACAGTGTGTTTCTCACTGTTACATGCATTTGAATGGGAAACTCACCCGAGACAAAGTATAGGTTTTCATTATGTGAATAATTTTAAAATCTTAGCTCAAACGGCTGCAAAACCTGTTCTGTTTGCCCAGCACGGGGATATTGAGTTCTATAAGATAAAGCCATAAACATGTTTGTCTGAGTCTTCTATCAAAAGTTACAGCGATTTATATGAAGTTGTTCAAAAACGCTTTATTTCGCCAAGACAATGCGTTTCTCACTGTTACATGCATTTGAATGGGAAACTCGCCTGAAACAAAGTATAGGTTTTCATTATGTGAATAATTTTAAAATCTTAGCTCAAACGGCTGCAAAACCTGTTTTCCCAGCACGGGGATATTGAGTTCTATAAGATAAAGCCATAAACATGGTTGTCTGAGTCTTCTATCAAAAGTTACAGCGATTTATATGAAGTGGTTGAAAATCGCTTTATTTCGCCAAGACAGTGTGTTTCTCACTGTTACATGCATTTGAATGGGAAACTCACCCGAGACAAAGTATAGGTTTTCATTATGTGAATAATTTTAAAATCTTAGCTCAAACGGCTGCAAAACCTGTTCTGTTTGCCCAGCACGGGATATTGAGTTCTATAAGATAAAGCCATAAACATGTTTGTCTGAGTCTTCTATCAAAAGTTACAGCGATTTATATGAAGTGGTTGAAAATAGCTTTATTTCGCCAAGACAGTGTGTTTCTCACTGTTACATGCATTTGAATGGGAAACTCACCTGACACAAAGTATAGGTTTTCATTATGTGAATAATTTTAAAATCTTAGCTCAAACGGCTGCAAAACCTGTTCTGTTTGCCCAGCACGGGGATATTGAGTTCTATAAGATAAAGCCATAAACATGTTTGTCTGAGTCTTCTATCAAAAGTTACAGCGATTTATATGAAGTTGTTCAAAAACGCTTTATTTCGCCAAGACAATGCGTTTCTCACTGTTACATGCATTTGAATGGGAAACTCGCCTGAAACAAAGTACAGGTTTTCATTATGTGAATCATTTTAAAATCTTAGCTCAAACGGCTGCAAAACCTGTTCTGTTTGCCCAGCACGGGGATATTGAGTTCTATAAGATAAAGCCATAAACATGTTTGTCTGAGTCTTCTATCAAAAGTTACAGCGATTTATATGAAGTTGTTCAAAAACGCTTTATTTCGCCAAGACAATGCGTTTCTCACTGTTACATGCATTTGAATGGGAAACTCGCCTGAAACAAAGTATAGGTTTTCATTATGTGAATAATTTTTAAATCTTAGCTCAAACGGCTGCAAAACCTGTTCTGTTTGCCCAGCACGGGATATTGAGTTCTATAAGATAAAGCCATAAACATGTTTGTCTGAGTCTTCTATCAAAAGTTACAGCGATTTATATGAAGTGGTTGAAAATAGCTTTATTTCGCCAAGACAGTGTGTTTCTCACTGTTACATGCATTTGAATGGGAAACTCACCCGAGACAAAGTACAGGTTTTCATTATGTGAATCATTTTAAAATCTTAGCTCAAACGGCTGCAAAACCTGTTCTGTTTGCCCAGCACGGGGATATTGAGTTCTATAAGATAAAGCCATAAACATGTTTGTCTGAGTCTTCTATCAAAAGTTACAGCGATTTATATGAAGTTGTTCAAAAACGCTTTATTTCGCCAAGACAATGCGTTTCTCACTGTTACATGCATTTGAATGGGAAACTCGCCTGAAACAAAGTATAGGTTTTCATTATGTGAATAATTTTTAAATCTTAGCTCAAACGGCTGCAAAACCTGTTCTGTTTGCCCAGCACGGGATATTGAGTTCTATAAGATAAAGCCATAAACATGTTTGTCTGAGTCTTCTATCAAAAGTTACAGCGATTTATATGAAGTTGTTCAAAAACGCTTTATTTCGCCAAGACAATGCGTTTCTCACTGTTACATGCATTTGAATGGGAAACTCGCCTGAAACAAAGTACAGGTTTTCATTATGTGAATCATTTTAAAATCTTAGCTCAAACGGCTGCAAAACCTGTTTGCCCAGCACGGGGATATTGAGTTCTATAAGATAAAGCCATAAACATGTTTGTCTGAGTCTTCTATCAAAAGTTACAGCGATTTATATGAAGTTGTTCAAAAACGCTTTATTTCGCCAAGACAATGCGTTTCTCACTGTTACATGCATTTGAATGGGAAACTCGCCTGAAACAAAGTATAGGTTTTCATTATGTGAATAATTTTAAAATCTTAGCTCAAACGGCTGCAAAACCTGTTCTGTTTGCCCAGCACGGGATATTGAGTTCTATAAGATAAAGCCATAAACATGGTTGTCTGAGTCTTCTATCAAAAGTTACAGCGATTTATATGAAGTGGTTGAAAATCGCTTTATTTCGCCAAGACAGTGTGTTTCTCACTGTTACATGCATTTGAATGGGAAACTCACCCGAGACAAAGTATAGGTTTTCATTATGTGAATAATTTTAAAATCTTAGCTCAAACGGCTGCAAAACCTGTTCTGTTTGCCCAGCACGGGATATTGAGTTCTATAAGATAAAGCCATAAACATGTTTGTCTGAGTCTTCTATCAAAAGTTACGGCGATTTATATGAAGTTGTTCAAAAACGCTTTATTTCGCCAAGACAATGCGTTTCTCACTGTTACATGCATTTGAATGGGAAACTCGCCTGAAACAAAGTATAGGTTTTCATTATGTGAATAATTTTAAAATCTTAGCTCAAACGGCTGCAAAACCTGTTTGCCCAGCACGGGGATATTGAGTTCTATAAGATAAAGCCATAAACATGGTTGTCTGAGTCTTCTATCAAAAGTTACAGCGATTTATATGAAGTGGTTGAAAATCACTTTATTTCGCCAAGACAGTGTGTTTCTCACTGTTACATGCATTTGAATGGGAAACTCACCCGAGACAAAGTATAGGTTTTCATTATGTGAATAATTTTAAAATCTTAGCTCAAACGGCTGCAAAACCTGTTTGCCCAGCACGGGGATATTGAGTTCTATAAGATAAAGCCATAAACATGTTTGTCTGAGTCTTCTATCAAAAGTTACAGCGATTTATATGAAGTTGTTCAAAAACGCTTTATTTCGCCAAGACAATGCGTTTCTCACTGTTACATGCATTTGAATGGGAAACTCGCCTGAAACAAAGTATAGGTTTTCATTATGTGAATAATTTTTAAATCTTAGCTCAAACAGCTGCAAAACCTGTTTTCCCAGCACGGGGATATTGAGTTCTATAAGATAAAGCCATAAACATGGTTGTCTGAGTCTTCTATCAAAAGTTACAGCGATTTATATGAAGTGGTTGAAAATCGCTTTATTTCGCCAAGACAGTGTGTTTCTCACTGTTACATGCATTTGAATGGGAAACTCACCTGAAACAAAGTATAGGTTTTCATTATGTGAATAATTTTTAAATCTTAGCTCAAACGGCTGCAAAACCTGTTCTGTTTTCCCAGCACGGGGATATTGAGTTCTATAAGATAAAGCCATAAACATGGTTGTCTGAGTCTTCTATCAAAAGTTACAGCGATTTATATGAAGTGGTTGAAAATCGCTTTATTTCGCCAAGACAGTGTGTTTCTCACTGTTACATGCATTTGAATGGGAAACTCACCCGAGACAAAGTATAGGTTTTCATTATGTGAATAATTTTAAAATCTTAGCTCAAACGGCTGCAAAACCTGTTCTGTTTGCCCAGCACGGGGATATTGAGTTCTATAAGATAAAGCCATAAACATGTTTGTCTGAGTCTTCTATCAAAAGTTACAGCGATTTATATGAAGTTGTTCAAAAACGCTTTATTTCGCCAAGACAATGCGTTTCTCACTGTTACATGCATTTGAATGGGAAACTCGCCTGAAACAAAGTATAGGTTTTCATTATGTGAATAATTTTAAAATCTTAGCTCAAACGGCTGCAAAACCTGTTTTCCCAGCACGGGGATATTGAGTTCTATAAGATAAAGCCATAAACATGGTTGTCTGAGTCTTCTATCAAAAGTTACAGCGATTTATATGAAGTGGTTGAAAATCGCTTTATTTCGCCAAGACAGTGTGTTTCTCACTGTTACATGCATTTGAATGGGAAACTCACCCGAGACAAAGTATAGGTTTTCATTATGTGAATAATTTTAAAATCTTAGCTCAAACGGCTGCAAAACCTGTTCTGTTTGCCCAGCACGGGATATTGAGTTCTATAAGATAAAGCCATAAACATGTTTGTCTGAGTCTTCTATCAAAAGTTACAGCGATTTATATGAAGTGGTTGAAAATAGCTTTATTTCGCCAAGACAGTGTGTTTCTCACTGTTACATGCATTTGAATGGGAAACTCACCTGACACAAAGTATAGGTTTTCATTATGTGAATAATTTTAAAATCTTAGCTCAAACGGCTGCAAAACCTGTTCTGTTTGCCCAGCACGGGGATATTGAGTTCTATAAGATAAAGCCATAAACATGTTTGTCTGAGTCTTCTATCAAAAGTTACAGCGATTTATATGAAGTTGTTCAAAAACGCTTTATTTCGCCAAGACAATGCGTTTCTCACTGTTACATGCATTTGAATGGGAAACTCGCCTGAAACAAAGTACAGGTTTTCATTATGTGAATCATTTTAAAATCTTAGCTCAAACGGCTGCAAAACCTGTTCTGTTTGCCCAGCACGGGGATATTGAGTTCTATAAGATAAAGCCATAAACATGTTTGTCTGAGTCTTCTATCAAAAGTTACAGCGATTTATATGAAGTTGTTCAAAAACGCTTTATTTCGCCAAGACAATGCGTTTCTCACTGTTACATGCATTTGAATGGGAAACTCGCCTGAAACAAAGTATAGGTTTTCATTATGTGAATAATTTTTAAATCTTAGCTCAAACGGCTGCAAAACCTGTTCTGTTTGCCCAGCACGGGATATTGAGTTCTATAAGATAAAGCCATAAACATGTTTGTCTGAGTCTTCTATCAAAAGTTACAGCGATTTATATGAAGTGGTTGAAAATAGCTTTATTTCGCCAAGACAGTGTGTTTCTCACTGTTACATGCATTTGAATGGGAAACTCACCCGAGACAAAGTACAGGTTTTCATTATGTGAATCATTTTAAAATCTTAGCTCAAACGGCTGCAAAACCTGTTCTGTTTGCCCAGCACGGGGATATTGAGTTCTATAAGATAAAGCCATAAACATGTTTGTCTGAGTCTTCTATCAAAAGTTACAGCGATTTATATGAAGTTGTTCAAAAACGCTTTATTTCGCCAAGACAATGCGTTTCTCACTGTTACATGCATTTGAATGGGAAACTCGCCTGAAACAAAGTATAGGTTTTCATTATGTGAATAATTTTTAAATCTTAGCTCAAACGGCTGCAAAACCTGTTCTGTTTGCCCAGCACGGGATATTGAGTTCTATAAGATAAAGCCATAAACATGTTTGTCTGAGTCTTCTATCAAAAGTTACAGCGATTTATATGAAGTTGTTCAAAAACGCTTTATTTCGCCAAGACAATGCGTTTCTCACTGTTACATGCATTTGAATGGGAAACTCGCCTGAAACAAAGTACAGGTTTTCATTATGTGAATCATTTTAAAATCTTAGCTCAAACGGCTGCAAAACCTGTTTGCCCAGCACGGGGATATTGAGTTCTATAAGATAAAGCCATAAACATGTTTGTCTGAGTCTTCTATCAAAAGTTACAGCGATTTATATGAAGTTGTTCAAAAACGCTTTATTTCGCCAAGACAATGCGTTTCTCACTGTTACATGCATTTGAATGGGAAACTCGCCTGAAACAAAGTATAGGTTTTCATTATGTGAATAATTTTAAAATCTTAGCTCAAACGGCTGCAAAACCTGTTCTGTTTGCCCAGCACGGGATATTGAGTTCTATAAGATAAAGCCATAAACATGTTTGTCTGAGTCTTCTATCAAAAGTTACAGCGATTTATATGAAGTGGTTGAAAATAGCTTTATTTCGCCAAGACAGTGTGTTTCTCACTGTTACATGCATTTGAATGGGAAACTCACCTGAGACAAAGTATAGGTTTTCATTATGTGAATAATTTTAAAATCTTAGCTCAAACGGCTGCAAAACCTGTTCTGTTTGCCCAGCACGGGGATATTGAGTTCTATAAGATAAAGCCATAAACATGTTTGTCTGAGTCTTCTATCAAAAGTTACAGCGATTTATATGAAGTTGTTCAAAAACGCTTTATTTCGCCAAGACAATGCGTTTCTCACTGTTACATGCATTTGAATGGGAAACTCGCCTGAAACAAAGTACAGGTTTTCATTATGTGAATCATTTTAAAATCTTAGCTCAAACGGCTGCAAAACCTGTTCTGTTTGCCCAGCACGGGGATATTGAGTTCTATAAGATAAAGCCATAAACATGTTTGTCTGAGTCTTCTATCAAAAGTTACAGCGATTTATATGAAGTTGTTCAAAAACGCTTTATTTCGCCAAGACAATGCGTTTCTCACTGTTACATGCATTTGAATGGGAAACTCGCCTGAAACAAAGTATAGGTTTTCATTATGTGAATAATTTTTAAATCTTAGCTCAAACGGCTGCAAAACCTGTTCTGTTTGCCCAGCACGGGATATTGAGTTCTATAAGATAAAGCCATAAACATGTTTGTCTGAGTCTTCTATCAAAAGTTACAGCGATTTATATGAAGTGGTTGAAAATAGCTTTATTTCGCCAAGACAGTGTGTTTCTCACTGTTACATGCATTTGAATGGGAAACTCACCCGAGACAAAGTACAGGTTTTCATTATGTGAATCATTTTAAAATCTTAGCTCAAACGGCTGCAAAACCTGTTCTGTTTGCCCAGCACGGGGATATTGAGTTCTATAAGATAAATCCATAAACATGTTTGTCTGAGTCTTCTATCAAAAGTTACAGCGATTTATATGAAGTTGTTCAAAAACGCTTTATTTCGCCAAGACAATGCGTTTCTCACTGTTACATGCATTTGAATGGGAAACTCGCCTGAAACAAAGTATAGGTTTTCATTATGTGAATAATTTTTAAATCTTTGCTCAAACGGCTGCAAAACCTGTTCTGTTTGCCCAGCACGGGGATATTGAGTTCTATAAGATAAAGCCATAAACATGTTTGTCTGAGTCTTCTATCAAAAGTTACAGCGATTTATATGAAGTTGTTCAAAAACGCTTTATTTCGCCAAGACAATGCGTTTCTCACTGTTACATGCATTTGAATGGGAAACTCGCCTGAAACAAAGTATAGGTTTTCATTATGTGAATCATTTTAAAATCTTAGCTCAAACGGCTGCAAAACCTGTTCTGTTTGCCCAGCACGGGCATATTGAGTTCTATAAGATAAAGCCATAAACATGTTTGTCTGAGTCTTCTATCAAAAGTTACAGCGATTTATATGAAGTTGTTCAAAAACGCTTTATTTCGCCAAGACAATGCGTTTCTCACTGTTACATGCATTTGAATGGGAAACTCGCCTGAAACAAAGTATAGGTTTTCATTATGTGAATAATTTTTAAATCTTAGCTCAAACGGCTGCAAAACCTGTTTTCCCAGCACGGGGATATTGAGTTCTATAAGATAAAGCCATAAACATGTTTGTCTGAGTCTTCTATCAAAAGTTACAGCGATTTATATGAAGTGGTTGAAAATCGCTTTATTTCGCCAAGACAGTGTGTTTCTCACTGTTACATGCATTTGAATGGGAAACTCACCCGAGACAAAGTATAGGTTTTCATTATGTGAATAATTTTAAAATCTTAGCTCAAACGGCTGCAAAACCTGTTCTGTTTGCCCAGCACGGGGATATTGAGTTCTATAAGATAAAGCCATAAACATGTTTGTCTGAGTCTTCTATCAAAAGTTACAGCGATTTATATGAAGTTGTTCAAAAACGCTTTATTTCGCCAAGACAATGCGTTTCTCACTGTTACATGCATTTGAATGGGAAACTCGCCTGAAACAAAGTATAGGTTTTCATTATGTGAATAATTTTTAAATCTTAGCTCAAACGGCTGCAAAACCTGTTCTGTTTGCCCAGCACGGGGATATTGAGTTCTATAAGATAAAGCCATAAACATGTTTGTCTGAGTCTTCTATCAAAAGTTACAGCGATTTATATGAAGTTGTTCAAAAACGCTTTATTTCGCCAAGACAATGCGTTTCTCACTGTTACATGCATTTGAATGGGAAACTCGCCTGAAACAAAGTATAGGTTTTCATTATGTGAATAATTTTTAAATCTTAGCTCAAACGGCTGCAAAACCTGTTCTGTTTGCCCAGCACGGGATATTGAGTTCTATAAGATAAAGCCATAAACATGTTTGTCTGAGTCTTCTATCAAAAGTTACAGCGATTTATATGAAGTGGTTGAAAATAGCTTTATTTCGCCAAGACAGTGTGTTTCTCACTGTTACATGCATTTGAATGGGAAACTCACCCGAGACAAAGTACAGGTTTTCATTATGTGAATCATTTTAAAATCTTAGCTCAAACGGCTGCAAAACCTGTTCTGTTTGCCCAGCACGGGGATATTGAGTTCTATAAGATAAAGCCATAAACATGTTTGTCTGAGTCTTCTATCAAAAGTTACAGCGATTTATATGAAGTTGTTCAAAAACGCTTTATTTCGCCAAGACAATGCGTTTCTCACTGTTACATGCATTTGAATGGGAAACTCGCCTGAAACAAAGTATAGGTTTTCATTATGTGAATAATTTTTAAATCTTAGCTCAAACGGCTGCAAAACCTGTTCTGTTTGCCCAGCACGGGATATTGAGTTCTATAAGATAAAGCCATAAACATGTTTGTCTGAGTCTTCTATCAAAAGTTACAGCGATTTATATGAAGTTGTTCAAAAACGCTTTATTTCGCCAAGACAATGCGTTTCTCACTGTTACATGCATTTGAATGGGAAACTCGCCTGAAACAAAGTATAGGTTTTCATTATGTGAATCATTTTAAAATCTTAGCTCAAACGGCTGCAAAACCTGTTCTGTTTGCCCAGCACGGGATATTGAGTTCTATAAGATAAAGCCATAAACATGTTTGTCTGAGTCTTCTATCAAAAGTTACAGCGATTTATATGAAGTGGTTGAAAATAGCTTTATTTCGCCAAGACAGTGTGTTTCTCACTGTTACATGCATTTGAATGGGAAACTCACCCGAGACAAAGTACAGGTTTTCATTATGTGAATCATTTTAAAATCTTAGCTCAAACGGCTGCAAAACCTGTTCTGTTTGCCCAGCACGGGGATATTGAGTTCTATAAGATAAAGCCATAAACATGTTTGTCTGAGTCTTCTATCAAAAGTTACAGCGATTTATATGAAGTTGTTCAAAAACGCTTTATTTCGCCAAGACAATGCGTTTCTCACTGTTACATGCATTTGAATGGGAAACTCGCCTGAAACAAAGTATAGGTTTTCATTATGTGAATAATTTTTAAATCTTTGCTCAAACGGCTGCAAAACCTGTTCTGTTTGCCCAGCACGGGATATTGAGTTCTATAAGATAAAGCCATAAACATGTTTGTCTGAGTCTTCTATCAAAAGTTACAGCGATTTATATGAAGTTGTTCAAAAACGCTTTATTTCGCCAAGACAATGCGTTTCTCACTGTTACATGCATTTGAATGGGAAACTCGCCTGAAACAAAGTATAGGTTTTCATTATGTGAATCATTTTAAAATCTTAGCTCAAACGGCTGCAAAACCTGTTCTGTTTGCCCAGCACGGGCATATTGAGTTCTATAAGATAAAGCCATAAACATGTTTGTCTGAGTCTTCTATCAAAAGTTACAGCGATTTATATGAAGTTGTTCAAAAACGCTTTATTTCGCCAAGACAATGCGTTTCTCACTGTTACATGCATTTGAATGGGAAACTCGCCTGAAACAAAGTATAGGTTTTCATTATGTGAATAATTTTTAAATCTTAGCTCAAACGGCTGCAAAACCTGTTTTCCCAGCACGGGGATATTGAGTTCTATAAGATAAAGCCATAAACATGTTTGTCTGAGTCTTCTATCAAAAGTTACAGCGATTTATATGAAGTGGTTGAAAATCGCTTTATTTCGCCAAGACAGTGTGTTTCTCACTGTTACATGCATTTGAATGGGAAACTCACCCGAGACAAAGTATAGGTTTTCATTATGTGAATAATTTTAAAATCTTAGCTCAAACGGCTGCAAAACCTGTTCTGTTTGCCCAGCACGGGGATATTGAGTTCTATAAGATAAAGCCATAAACATGTTTGTCTGAGTCTTCTATCAAAAGTTACAGCGATTTATATGAAGTTGTTCAAAAACGCTTTATTTCGCCAAGACAATGCGTTTCTCACTGTTACATGCATTTGAATGGGAAACTCGCCTGAAACAAAGTATAGGTTTTCATTATGTGAATAATTTTTAAATCTTAGCTCAAACGGCTGCAAAACCTGTTCTGTTTGCCCAGCACGGGGATATTGAGTTCTATAAGATAAAGCCATAAACATGTTTGTCTGAGTCTTCTATCAAAAGTTACAGCGATTTATATGAAGTTGTTCAAAAACGCTTTATTTCGCCAAGACAATGCGTTTCTCACTGTTACATGCATTTGAATGGGAAACTCGCCTGAAACAAAGTATAGGTTTTCATTATGTGAATAATTTTTAAATCTTAGCTCAAACGGCTGCAAAACCTGTTCTGTTTGCCCAGCACGGGATATTGAGTTCTATAAGATAAAGCCATAAACATGTTTGTCTGAGTCTTCTATCAAAAGTTACAGCGATTTATATGAAGTGGTTGAAAATAGCTTTATTTCGCCAAGACAGTGTGTTTCTCACTGTTACATGCATTTGAATGGGAAACTCACCCGAGACAAAGTACAGGTTTTCATTATGTGAATCATTTTAAAATCTTAGCTCAAACGGCTGCAAAACCTGTTCTGTTTGCCCAGCACGGGGATATTGAGTTCTATAAGATAAAGCCATAAACATGTTTGTCTGAGTCTTCTATCAAAAGTTACAGCGATTTATATGAAGTTGTTCAAAAACGCTTTATTTCGCCAAGACAATGCGTTTCTCACTGTTACATGCATTTGAATGGGAAACTCGCCTGAAACAAAGTATAGGTTTTCATTATGTGAATAATTTTTAAATCTTAGCTCAAACGGCTGCAAAACCTGTTCTGTTTGCCCAGCACGGGGATATTGAGTTCTATAAGATAAAGCCATAAACATGTTTGTCTGAGTCTTCTATCAAAAGTTACAGCGATTTATATGAAGTTGTTCAAAAACGCTTTATTTCGCCAAGACAATGCGTTTCTCACTGTTACATGCATTTGAATGGGAAACTCGCCTGAAACAAAGTATAGGTTTTCATTATGTGAATAATTTTTAAATCTTAGCTCAAACGGCT
The DNA here is from genome assembly GCF_057381845.1 of Rhamphochromis longiceps. Classification (NCBI taxonomy): domain Eukaryota; kingdom Metazoa; phylum Chordata; class Actinopteri; order Cichliformes; family Cichlidae; genus Rhamphochromis; species Rhamphochromis longiceps. The sequence goes on from NC_140562.1 coordinate 9,591,080, forward strand.
GCAAAACCTGTTCTGTTTGCCCAGCACGGGATATTGAGTTCTATAAGATAAAGCCATAAACATGTTTGTCTGAGTCTTCTATCAAAAGTTACAGCGATTTATATGAAGTGGTTGAAAATAGCTTTATTTCGCCAAGACAGTGTGTTTCTCACTGTTACATGCATTTGAATGGGAAACTCACCCGAGACAAAGTACAGGTTTTCATTATGTGAATCATTTTAAAATCTTAGCTCAAACGGCTGCAAAACCTGTTCTGTTTGCCCAGCACGGGGATATTGAGTTCTATAAGATAAAGCCATAAACATGTTTGTCTGAGTCTTCTATCAAAAGTTACAGCGATTTATATGAAGTTGTTCAAAAACGCTTTATTTCGCCAAGACAATGCGTTTCTCACTGTTACATGCATTTGAATGGGAAACTCGCCTGAAACAAAGTATAGGTTTTCATTATGTGAATAATTTTTAAATCTTAGCTCAAACGGCTGCAAAACCTGTTCTGTTTACCCAGCACGGGATATTGAGTTCTATAAGATAAAGCCATAAACATGTTTGTCTGAGTCTTCTATCAAAAGTTACAGCGATTTATATGAAGTTGTTCAAAAACGCTTTATTTCGCCAAGACAATGCGTTTCTCACTGTTACATGCATTTGAATGGGAAACTCGCCTGAAACAAAGTATAGGTTTTCATTATGTGAATCATTTTAAAATCTTAGCTCAAACGGCTGCAAAACCTGTTTGCCCAGCACGGGGATATTGAGTTCTATAAGATAAAGCCATAAACATGTTTGTCTGAGTCTTCTATCAAAAGTTACAGCGATTTATATGAAGTTGTTCAAAAACGCTTTATTTCGCCAAGACAATGCGTTTCTCACTGTTACATGCATTTGAATGGGAAACTCGCCTGAAACAAAGTATAGGTTTTCATTATGTGAATAATTTTTAAATCTTAGCTCAAACGGCTGCAAAACCTGTTTTCCCAGCACGGGGATATTGAGTTCTATAAGATAAAGCCATAAACATGTTTGTCTGAGTCTTCTATCAAAAGTTACAGCGATTTATATGAAGTGGTTGAAAATCGCTTTATTTCGCCAAGACAGTGTGTTTCTCACTGTTACATGCATTTGAATGGGAAACTCACCCGAGACAAAGTATAGGTTTTCATTATGTGAATAATTTTAAAATCTTAGCTCAAACGGCTGCAAAACCTGTTCTGTTTGCCCAGCACGGGGATATTGAGTTCTATAAGATAAAGCCATAAACATGTTTGTCTGAGTCTTCTATCAAAAGTTACAGCGATTTATATGAAGTTGTTCAAAAACGCTTTATTTCGCCAAGACAATGCGTTTCTCACTGTTACATGCATTTGAATGGGAAACTCGCCTGAAACAAAGTATAGGTTTTCATTATGTGAATAATTTTTAAATCTTAGCTCAAACGGCTGCAAAACCTGTTTGCCCAGCACGGGGATATTGAGTTCTATAAGATAAAGCCATAAACATGTTTGTCTGAGTCTTCTATCAAAAGTTACAGCGATTTATATGAAGTTGTTCAAAAACGCTTTATTTCGCCAAGACAATGCGTTTCTCACTGTTACATGCATTTGAATGGGAAACTCGCCTGAAACAAAGTATAGGTTTTCATTATGTGAATAATTTTAAAATCTTAGCTCAAACGGCTGCAAAACCTGTTTGCCCAGCACGGGGATATTGAGTTCTATAAGATAAAGCCATAAACATGTTTGTCTGAGTCTTCTATCAAAAGTTACAGCGATTTATATGAAGTGGTTGAAAATCGCTTTATTTCGCCAAGACAGTGTGTTTCTCACTGTTACATGCATTTGAATGGGAAACTCACCCGAGACAAAGTATAGGTTTTCATTATGTGAATAATTTTAAAATCTTAGCTCAAACGGCTGCAAAACCTGTTCTGTTTGCCCAGCACGGGGATATTGAGTTCTATAAGATAAAGCCATAAACATGTTTGTCTGAGTCTTCTATCAAAAGTTACAGCGATTTATATGAAGTTGTTCAAAAACGCTTTATTTCGCCAAGACAATGCGTTTCTCACTGTTACATGCATTTGAATGGGAAACTCGCCTGAAACAAAGTATAGGTTTTCATTATGTGAATAATTTTTAAATCTTAGCTCAAACGGCTGCAAAACCTGTTTTCCCAGCACGGGGATATTGAGTTCTATAAGATAAAGCCATAAACATGGTTGTCTGAGTCTTCTATCAAAAGTTACAGCGATTTATATGAAGTAGTTGAAAATCGCTTTATTTCGCCAAGACAGTGTGTTTCTCACTGTTACATGCATTTGAATGGGAAACTCACCCGAGACAAAGTATAGGTTTTCATTATGTGAATAATTTTAAAATCTTAGCTCAAACGGCTGCAAAACCTGTTCTGTTTGCCCAGCACGGGGATATTGAGTTCTATAAGATAAAGCCATAAACATGTTTGTCTGAGTCTTCTATCAAAAGTTACAGCGATTTATATGAAGTGGTTCAAAAACGCTTTATTTCGCCAAGACAATGCGTTTCTCACTGTTACATGCATTTGAATGGGAAACTCGCCTGAAACAAAGTACAGGTTTTCATTATGTGAATAATTTTAAAATCTTAGCTCAAACGGCTGCAAAACCTGTTCTGTTTGCCCAGCACGGGGATATTGAGTTCTATAAGATAAAGCCATAAACATGTTTGTCTGAGTCTTCTATCAAAAGTTACAGCGATTTATATGAAGTGGTTGAAAATAGCTTTATTTCGCCAAGACAATGTGTTTCTCACTGTTACATGCATTTGAATGGGAAACTCACCCGAGACAAAGTATAGGTTTTCATTATGTGAATAATTTTTAAATCTTAGCTCAAACGGCTGCAAAACCTGTTTGCCCAGCACGGGGATATTGAGTTCTATAAGATAAAGCCATAAACATGTTTGTCTGAGTCTTCTATCAAAAGTTACAGCGATTTATATGAAGTTGTTCAAAAACGCTTTATTTCGCCAAGACAATGCGTTTCTCACTGTTACATGCATTTGAATGGGAAACTCGCCTGAAACAAAGTATAGGTTTTCATTATGTGAATAATTTTTAAATCTTAGCTCAAACGGCTGCAAAACCTTTTTGCCCAGCACGGGGATATTGAGTTCTATAAGATAAAGCCATAAACATGTTTGTCTGAGTCTTCTATCAAAAGTTACAGCGATTTATATGAAGTTGTTCAAAAACGCTTTATTTCGCCAAGACAATGCGTTTCTCACTGTTACATGCATTTGAATGGGAAACTCGCCTGAAACAAAGTATAGGTTTTCATTATGTGAATAATTTTTAAATCTTAGCTCAAACGGCTGCAAAACCTGTTCTGTTTGCCCAGCACGGGGATATTGAGTTCTATAAGATAAAGCCATAAACATGTTTGTCTGAGTCTTCTATCAAAAGTTACAGCGATTTATATGAAGTTGTTCAAAAACGCTTTATTTCGCCAAGACAATGCGTTTCTCACTGTTACATGCATTTGAATGGGAAACTCGCCTGAAACAAAGTATAGGTTTTCATTATGTGAATAATTTTTAAATCTTAGCTCAAACGGCTGCAAAACCTGTTTTCCCAGCACGGGGATATTGAGTTCTATAAGATAAAGCCATAAACATGTTTGTCTGAGTCTTCTATCAAAAGTTACAGCGATTTATATGAAGTGGTTGAAAATCGCTTTATTTCGCCAAGACAGTGTGTTTCTCACTGTTACATGCATTTGAATGGGAAACTCACCCGAGACAAAGTATAGGTTTTCATTATGTGAATAATTTTAAAATCTTAGCTCAAACAGCTGCAAAACCTGTTCTGTTTGCCCAGCACGGGGATATTGAGTTCTATAAGATAAAGCCATAAACATGTTTGTCTGAGTCTTCTATCAAAAGTTACAGCGATTTATATGAAGTTGTTCAAAAACGCTTTATTTCGCCAAGACAATGCGTTTCTCACTGTTACATGCATTTGAATGGGAAACTCGCCTGAAACAAAGTATAGGTTTTCATTATGTGAATAATTTTTAAATCTTAGCTCAAACGGCTGCAAAACCTGTTTTCCCAGCACGGGGATATTGAGTTCTATAAGATAAAGCCATAAACATGGTTGTCTGAGTCTTCTATCAAAAGTTACAGCGATTTATATGAAGTGGTTGAAAATCGCTTTATTTCGCCAAGACAGTGTGTTTCTCACTGTTACATGCATTTGAATGGGAAGCTCACCCGAGACAAAGTATAGGTTTTCATTATGTGAATAATTTTAAAATCTTAGCTCAAACGGCTGCAAAACCTGTTCTGTTTGCCCAGCACGGGGATATTGAGTTCTATAAGATAAAGCCATAAACATGTTTGTCTGAGTCTTCTATCAAAAGTTACAGCGATTTATATGAAGTGGTTCAAAAACGCTTTATTTCGCCAAGACAATGCGTTTCTCACTGTTACATGCATTTGAATGGGAAACTCGCCTGAAACAAAGTACAGGTTTTCATTATGTGAATAATTTTAAAATCTTAGCTCAAACGGCTGCAAAACCTGTTCTGTTTGCCCAGCACGGGGATATTGAGTTCTATAAGATAAAGCCATAAACATGTTTGTCTGAGTCTTCTATCAAAAGTTACAGCGATTTATATGAAGTGGTTGAAAATAGCTTTATTTCGCCAAGACAATGTGTTTCTCACTGTTACATGCATTTGAATGGGAAACTCACCCGAGACAAAGTATAGGTTTTCATTATGTGAATAATTTTAAAATCTTAGCTCAAACGGCTGCAAAACCTGTTCTGTTTGCCCAGCACGGGGATATTGAGTTCTATAAGATAAAGCCATAAACATGTTTGTCTGAGTCTTCTATCAAAAGTTACAGCGATTTATATGAAGTTGTTCAAAAACGCTTTATTTCGCCAAGACAGTGTGTTTCTCACTGTTACATGCATTTGAATGGGAAACTCACCCGAGACAAAGTATAGGTTTTCATTATGTGAATAATTTTAAAATCTTAGCTCAAACGGCTGCAAAACCTGTTCTGTTTGCCCAGCACGGGGATATTGAGTTCTATAAGATAAAGCCATAAACATGTTTGTCTGAGTCTTCTATCAAAAGTTACAGCGATTTATATGAAGTTGTTCAAAAACGCTTTATTTCGCCAAGACAATGCATTTCTCACTGTTACATGCATTTGAATGGGAAACTCGCCTAAAACAAAGTATAGGTTTTCATTATGTGAATAATTTTAAAATCTTAGCTCAAACGGCTGCAAAACCTATTTGCCCAGCACGGGGATATTGAGTTCTATAAGATAAAGCCATAAACATGTTTGTCTGAGTCTTCTATCAAAAGTTACAGCGATTTATATGAAGTTGTTCAAAAACGCTTTATTTCGCCAAGACAATGCGTTTCTCACTGTTACATGCATTTGAATGGGAAACTCGCCTGAAACAAAGTATAGGTTTTCATTATGTGAATAATTTTTAAATCTTAGCTCAAACGGCTGCAAAACCTTTTTGCCCAGCACGGGGATATTGAGTTCTATAAGATAAAGCCATAAACATGTTTGTCTGAGTCTTCTATCAAAAGTTACAGCGATTTATATGAAGTTGTTCAAAAACGCTTTATTTCGCCAAGACAATGCGTTTCTCACTGTTACATGCATTTGAATGGGAAACTCGCCTGAAACAAAGTATAGGTTTTCATTATGTGAATAATTTTAAAATCTTAGCTCAAACGGCTGCAAAACCTGTTCTGTTTGCCCAGCACGGGGATATTGAGTTCTATAAGATAAAGCCATAAACATGTTTGTCTGAGTCTTCTATCAAAAGTTACAGCGATTTATATGAAGTTGTTCAAAAACGCTTTATTTCGCCAAGACAGTGTGTTTCTCACTGTTACATGCATTTGAATGGGAAACTCACCCGAGACAAAGTATAGGTTTTCATTATGTGAATAATTTTAAAATCTTAGCTCAAACGGCTGCAAAACCTGTTCTGTTTGCCCAGCACGGGCATATTGAGTTCTATAAGATAAAGCCATAAACATGTTTGTCTGAGTCTTCTATCAAAAGTTACAGCGATTTATATGAAGTTGTTCAAAAACGCTTTATTTCGCCAAGACAATGCGTTTCTCACTGTTACATGCATTTGAATGGGAAACTCGCCTAAAACAAAGTATAGGTTTTCATTATGTGAATAATTTTAAAATCTTAGCTCAAACGGCTGCAAAACCTTTTCTGTTTGCCCAGCACGGGGATATTGAGTTCTATAAGATAAAGCCATAAACATGTTTGTCTGAGTCTTCTATCAAAAGTTACAGCGATTTATATGAAGTTGTTCAAAAACGCTTTATTTCGCCAAGACAGTGTGTTTCTCACTGAATGGGAAACTCACCCGAGACAAAGTATAGGTTTTCATTATGTGAATAATTTTAAAATCTTAGCTCAAACGGCTGCAAAACCTGTTCTGTTTGCCCAGCACGGGGATATTGAGTTCTATAAGATAAAGCCATAAACATGTTTGTCTGAGTCTTCTATCAAAAGTTACAGCGATTTATATGAAGTTGTTCAAAAACGCTTTATTTCGCCAAGACAATGCGTTTCTCACTGTTACATGCATTTGAATGGGAAACTCGCCTGAAACAAAGTATAGGTTTTCATTATGTGAATAATTTTAAAATCTTAGCTCAAACGGCTGCAAAACCTGTTCTGTTTGCCCAGCACGGGGATATTGAGTTCTATAAGATAAAGCCATAAACATGTTTGTCTGAGTCTTCTATCAAAAGTTACAGCGATTTATATGAAGTTGTTCAAAAACGCTTTATTTCGCCAAGACAGTGTGTTTCTCACTGTTACATGCATTTGAATGGGAAACTCACCCGAGACAAAGTATAGGTTTTCATTATGTGAATAATTTTAAAATCTTAGCTCAAACGGCTGCAAAACCTGTTCTGTTTGCCCAGCACGGGCATATTGAGTTCTATAAGATAAAGCCATAAACATGTTTGTCTGAGTCTTCTATCAAAAGTTACAGCGATTTATATGAAGTTGTTCAAAAACGCTTTATTTCGCCAAGACAATGCGTTTCTCACTGTTACATGCATTTGAATGGGAAACTCGCCTAAAACAAAGTATAGGTTTTCATTATGTGAATAATTTTAAAATCTTAGCTCAAACGGCTGCAAAACCTTTTCTGTTTGCCCAGCACGGGGATATTGAGTTCTATAAGATAAAGCCATAAACATGTTTGTCTGAGTCTTCTATCAAAAGTTACAGCGATTTATATGAAGTTGTTCAAAAACGCTTTATTTCGCCAAGACAGTGTGTTTCTCACTGAATGGGAAACTCACCCGAGACAAAGTATAGGTTTTCATTATGTGAATAATTTTAAAATCTTAGCTCAAACGGCTGCAAAACCTGTTCTGTTTGCCCAGCACGGGGATATTGAGTTCTATAAGATAAAGCCATAAACATGTTTGTCTGAGTCTTCTATCAAAAGTTACAGCGATTTATATGAAGTTGTTCAAAAACGCTTTATTTCGCCAAGACAATGCGTTTCTCACTGTTACATGCATTTGAATGGGAAACTCGCCTGAAACAAAGTACAGGTTTTCATTATGTGAATAATTTTAAAATCTTAGCTCAAACGGCTGCAAAACCTGTTCTGTTTGCCCAGCACGGGGATATTGAGTTCTATAAGATAAAGCCATAAACATGTTTGTCTGAGTCTTCTATCAAAAGTTACAGCGATTTATATGAAGTGGTTGAAAATAGCTTTATTTCGCCAAGACAATGTGTTTCTCACTGTTACATGCATTTGAATGGGAAACTCACCCGAGACAAAGTATAGGTTTTCATTATGTGAATAATTTTAAAATCTTAGCTCAAACGGCTGCAAAACCTGTTCTGTTTGCCCAGCACGGGGATATTGAGTTCTATAAGATAAAGCCATAAACATGTTTGTCTGAGTCTTCTATCAAAAGTTACAGCGATTTATATGAAGTTGTTCAAAAACGCTTTATTTCGCCAAGACAGTGTGTTTCTCACTGTTACATGCATTTGAATGGGAAACTCACCCGAGACAAAGTATAGGTTTTCATTATGTGAATAATTTTAAAATCTTAGCTCAAACGGCTGCAAAACCTGTTCTGTTTGCCCAGCACGGGGATATTGAGTTCTATAAGATAAAGCCATAAACATGTTTGTCTGAGTCTTCTATCAAAAGTTACAGCGATTTATATGAAGTTGTTCAAAAACGCTTTATTTCGCCAAGACAATGCATTTCTCACTGTTACATGCATTTGAATGGGAAACTCGCCTAAAACAAAGTATAGGTTTTCATTATGTGAATAATTTTAAAATCTTAGCTCAAACGGCTGCAAAACCTGTTTGCCCAGCACGGGGATATTGAGTTCTATAAGATAAAGCCATAAACATGTTTGTCTGAGTCTTCTATCAAAAGTTACAGCGATTTATATGAAGTTGTTCAAAAACGCTTTATTTCGCCAAGACAATGCGTTTCTCACTGTTACATGCATTTGAATGGGAAACTCGCCTGAAACAAAGTATAGGTTTTCATTATGTGAATAATTTTAAAATCTTAGCTCAAACGGCTGCAAAACCTGTTCTGTTTGCCCAGCACGGGGATATTGAGTTCTATAAGATAAAGCCATAAACATGTTTGTCTGAGTCTTCTATCAAAAGTTACAGCGATTTATATGAAGTTGTTCAAAAACGCTTTATTTCGCCAAGACAGTGTGTTTCTCACTGTTACATGCATTTGAATGGGAAACTCACCCGAGACAAAGTATAGGTTTTCATTATGTGAATAATTTTAAAATCTTAGCTCAAACGGCTGCAAAACCTGTTCTGTTTGCCCAGCACGGGCATATTGAGTTCTATAAGATAAAGCCATAAACATGTTTGTCTGAGTCTTCTATCAAAAGTTACAGCGATTTATATGAAGTTGTTCAAAAACGCTTTATTTCGCCAAGACAATGCGTTTCTCACTGTTACATGCATTTGAATGGGAAACTCGCCTAAAACAAAGTATAGGTTTTCATTATGTGAATAATTTTAAAATCTTAGCTCAAACGGCTGCAAAACCTTTTCTGTTTGCCCAGCACGGGGATATTGAGTTCTATAAGATAAAGCCATAAACATGTTTGTCTGAGTCTTCTATCAAAAGTTACAGCGATTTATATGAAGTTGTTCAAAAACGCTTTATTTCGCCAAGACAGTGTGTTTCTCACTGAATGGGAAACTCACCCGAGACAAAGTATAGGTTTTCATTATGTGAATAATTTTAAAATCTTAGCTCAAACGGCTGCAAAACCTGTTCTGTTTGCCCAGCACGGGGATATTGAGTTCTATAAGATAAAGCCATAAACATGTTTGTCTGAGTCTTCTATCAAAAGTTACAGCGATTTATATGAAGTTGTTCAAAAACGCTTTATTTCGCCAAGACAATGCGTTTCTCACTGTTACATGCATTTGAATGGGAAACTCGCCTGAAACAAAGTACAGGTTTTCATTATGTGAATAATTTTAAAATCTTAGCTCAAACGGCTGCAAAACCTGTTCTGTTTGCCCAGCACGGGGATATTGAGTTCTATAAGATAAAGCCATAAACATGGTTGTCTGAGTCTTCTATCAAAAGTTACAGCGATTTATATGAAGTGGTTGAAAATAGCTTTATTTCGCCAAGACAATGTGTTTCTCACTGTTACATGCATTTGAATGGGAAACTCACCCGAGACAAAGTATAGGTTTTCATTATGTGAATCATTTTTAAATCTTAGCTCAAACGGCTGCAAAACCTGTTTGCCCAGCACGGGGATATTGAGTTCTATAAGATAAAGCCATAAACATGTTTGTCTGAGTCTTCTATCAAAAGTTACAGCGATTTATATGAAGTTGTTCAAAAACGCTTTATTTCGCCAAGACAATGCGTTTCTCACTGTTACATGCATTTGAATGGGAAACTCGCCTGAAACAAAGTATAGGTTTTCATTATGTGAATAATTTTTAAATCTTAGCTCAAACGGCTGCAAAACCTTTTTGCCCAGCACGGGGATATTGAGTTCTATAAGATAAAGCCATAAACATGTTTGTCTGAGTCTTCTATCAAAAGTTACAGCGATTTATATGAAGTTGTTCAAAAACGCTTTATTTCGCCAAGACAATGCGTCTCTCACTGTTACATGCATTTGAATGGGAAACTCGCCTGAAACAAAGTATAGGTTTTCATTATGTGAATAATTTTTAAATCTTAGCTCAAACGGCTGCAAAACCTGTTTGCCCAGCATGGGGATATTGAGTTCTATAAGATAAAGCCATAAACATGTTTGTCTGAGTCTTCTATCAAAAGTTACAGCGATTTATATGAAGTTGTTCAAAAACGCTTTATTTCGCCAAGACAATGCGTTTCTCACTGTTACATGCATTTGAATGGGAAACTCGCCTGAAACAAAGTATAGGTTTTCATTATGTGAATAATTTTAAAATCTTAGCTCAAATGGCTGCAAAACCTGTTCTGTTTGCCCAGCACGGGGATATTGAGTTCTATAAGATAAAGCCATAAACATGTTTGTCTGAGTCTTCTATCAAAAGTTACAGCGATTTATATGAAGTTGTTCAAAAACGCTTTATTTTGCCAAGACAATGCGTTTCTCACTGTTACATGCATTTGAATGGGAAACTCGCCTGAAACAAAGTATAGGTTTTCATTATGTGAATAATTTTTAAATCTTAGCTCAAACGGCTGCAAAACCTGTTTGCCCAGCACGGGGATATTGAGTTCTATAAGATAAAGCCATAAACATGGTTGTCTGAGTCTTCTATCAAAAGTTACAGCGATTTATATGAAGTGGTTGAAAATCGCTTTATTTCGCCAAGACAATGCGTTTCTCACTGTTACATGCATTTGAATGGGAAACTCGCCTGAAACAAAGTATAGGTTTTCATTATGTGAATAATTTTAAAATCTTAGCTCAAACGGCTGCAAAACCTGTTTGCCCAGCACGGGGATATTGAGTTCTATAAGATAAAGCCATAAACATGTTTGTCTGAGTCTTCTATCAAAAGTTACAGCGATTTATATGAAGTTGTTCAAAAACGCTTTATTTCGCCAAGACAATGCGTTTCTCACTGTTACATGCATTTGAATGGGAAACTCGCCTGAAACAAAGTATAGGTTTTCATTATGTGAATAATTTTTAAATCTTAGCTCAAATGGCTGCAAAACCTGTTCTGTTTGCCCAGCACGGGGATATTGAGTTCTATAAGATAAAGCCATAAACATGTTTGTCTGAGTCTTCTATCAAAAGTTACAGCGATTTATATGAAGTTGTTCAAAAACGCTTTATTTCGCCAAGACAATGCGTTTCTCACTGTTACATGCATTTGAATGGGAAACTCGCCTGAAACAAAGTATAGGTTTTCATTATGTGAATAATTTTAAAATCTTAGCTCAAACGGCTGCAAAACCTGTTCTGTTTGCCCAGCACGGGGATATTGAGTTCTATAAGATAAAGCCATAAACATGTTTGTCTGAGTCTTCTATCAAAAGTTACAGCGATTTATATGAAGTTGTTCAAAAACGCTTTATTTCGCCAAGACAATGCGTTTCTCACTGTTACATGCATTTGAATGGGAAACTCGCCTGAAACAAAGTATAGGTTTTCATTATGTGAATAATTTTTAAATCTTAGCTCAAACGGCTGCAAAACCTGTTTGCCCAGCATGGGGATATTGAGTTCTATAAGATAAAGCCATAAACATGTTTGTCTGAGTCTTCTATCAAAAGTTACAGCGATTTATATGAAGTTGTTCAAAAACGCTTTATTTCGCCAAGACAATGCGTTTCTCACTGTTACATGCATTTGAATGGGAAACTCGCCTGAAACAAAGTATAGGTTTTCATTATGTGAATAATTTTTAAATCTTAGCTCAAATGGCTGCAAAACCTGTTCTGTTTGCCCAGCACGGGGATATTGAGTTCTATAAGATAAAGCCATAAACATGTTTGTCTGAGTCTTCTATCAAAAGTTACAGCGATTTATATGAAGTTGTTCAAAAACGCTTTATTTTGCCAAGACAATGCGTTTCTCACTGTTACATGCATTTGAATGGGAAACTCGCCTGAAACAAAGTATAGGTTTTCATTATGTGAATCATTTTTAAATCTTAGCTCAAACGGCTGCAAAACCTGTTTGCCCAGCACGGGGATATTGAGTTCTATAAGATAAAGCCATAAACATGGTTGTCTGAGTCTTCTATCAAAAGTTACAGCGATTTATATGAAGTGGTTGAAAATCGCTTTATTTCGCCAAGACAATGCGTTTCTCACTGTTACATGCATTTGAATGGGAAACTCGCCTGAAACAAAGTATAGGTTTTCATTATGTGAATAATTTTAAAATCTTAGCTCAAACGGCTGCAAAACCTGTTTGCCCAGCACGGGGATATTGAGTTCTATAAGATAAAGCCATAAACATGTTTGTCTGAGTCTTCTATCAAAAGTTACAGCGATTTATATGAAGTTGTTCAAAAACGCTTTATTTCGCCAAGACAATGCGTTTCTCACTGTTACATGCATTTGAATGGGAAACTCGCCTGAAACAAAGTATAGGTTTTCATTATGTGAATAATTTTTAAATCTTAGCTCAAATGGCTGCAAAACCTGTTCTGTTTGCCCAGCACGGGGATATTGAGTTCTATAAGATAAAGCCATAAACATGTTTGTCTGAGTCTTCTATCAAAAGTTACAGCGATTTATATGAAGTTGTTCAAAAACGCTTTATTTCGCCAAGACAATGCGTTTCTCACTGTTACATGCATTTGAATGGGAAACTCGCCTGAAACAAAGTATAGGTTTTCATTATGTGAATAATTTTAAAATCTTAGCTCAAACGGCTGCAAAACCTGTTCTGTTTGCCCAGCACGGGGATATTGAGTTCTATAAGATAAAGCCATAAACATGTTTGTCTGAGTCTTCTATCAAAAGTTACAGCGATTTATATGAAGTTGTTCAAAAACGCTTTATTTCGCCAAGACAATGCGTTTCTCACTGTTACATGCATTTGAATGGGAAACTCGCCTGAAACAAAGTATAGGTTTTCATTATGTGAATAATTTTTAAATCTTAGCTCAAACGGCTGCAAAACCTGTTTGCCCAGCACGGGGATATTGAGTTCTATAAGATAAAGCCATAAACATGTTTGTCTGAGTCTTCTATCAAAAGTTACAGCGATTTATATGAAGTGGTTGAAAATCGCTTTATTTCGCCAAGACAGTGTGTTTCTCACTGTTACATGCATTTGAATGGGAAACTCACCCGAGACAAAGTATAGGTTTTCATTATGTGAATAATTTTAAAATCTTAGCTCAAACGGCTGCAAAACCTGTTTGCCCAGCACGGGGATATTGAGTTCTATAAGATAAAGCCATAAACATGTTTGTCTGAGTCTTCTATCAAAAGTTACAGCGATTTATATGAAGTGGTTGAAAATCGCTTTATTTCGCCAAGACAGTGTGTTTCTCACTGTTACATGCATTTGAATGGGGAACTCGACCGAAACAAAGTATAGGTTTTCATTATGTGAATAATTTTAAAATCTTAGCTCAAACGGCTGCAAAACCTGTTCTGTTTGCCCAGCACGGGGATATTGAGTTCTATAAGATAAAGCCATAAACATGTTTGTCTGAGTCTTCTATCAAAAGTTACAGCGATTTATATGAAGTTGTTCAAAAACGCTTTATTTCGCCAAGACAATGCGTTTCTCACTGTTACATGCATTTGAATGGGAAACTCGCCTGAAACAAAGTATAGGTTTTCATTATGTGAATAATTTTTAAATCTTAGCTCAAACGGCTGCAAAACCTGTTTGCCCAGCACGGGGATATTGAGTTCTATAAGATAAAGCCATAAACATGTTTGTCTGAGTCTTCTATCAAAAGTTACAGCGATTTATATGAAGTGGTTGAAAATAGCTTTATTTCGCCAAGACAGTGTGTTTCTCACTGTTACATGCATTTGAATGGGAAACTCACCCGAGACAAAGTATAGGTTTTCATTATGTGAATAATTTTAAAATCTTAGCTCAAACGGCTGCAAAACCTGTTTTCCCAGCACGGGGATATTGAGTTCTATAAGATAAAGCCATAAACATGTTTGTCTGAGTCTTCTATCAAAAGTTACAGCGATTTATATGAAGTTGTTCAAAAACGCTTTATTTCGCCAAGACAATGCGTTTCTCACTGTTACATGCATTTGAATGGGAAACTCGCCTGAAACAAAGTATAGGTTTTCATTATGTGAATAATTTTAAAATCTTAGCTCAAACGGCTGCAAAACCTGTTTGCCCAGCACGGGGATCTTGAGTTCTATAAGATAAAGCCATAAACATGTTTGTCTGAGTCTTCTATCAAAAGTTACAGCGATTTATATGAAGTGGTTGAAAATAGCTTTATTTCGCCAAGACAGTGTGTTTCTCACTGTTACATGCATTTGAATGGGAAACTCACCCGAGACAAAGTATAGGTTTTCATTATGTGAATAATTTTAAAATCTTAGCTCAAACGGCTGCAAAACCTGTTCTGTTTGCCCAGCACGGGGATATTGAGTTCTATAAGATAAAGCCATAAACATGGTTGTCTGAGTCTTCTATCAAAAGTTACAGCGATTTATATGAAGTTGTTCAAAAACGCTTTATTTCGCCAAGACAATGCGTTTCTCACTGTTACATGCATTTGAATGGGAAACTCGCCTGAAACAAAGTATAGGTTTTCATTATGTGAATAATTTATAAATCTTAGCTCAAATGGCTGCAAAACCTGTTCTGTTTGCCCAGCACGGGGATATTGAGTTCTATAAGATAAAGCCATAAACATGTTTGTCTGAGTCTTCTATCAAAAGTTACAGCGATTTATATGAAGTTGTTCAAAAACGCTTTATTTCGCCAAGACAATGCGTTTCTCACTGTTACATGCATTTGAATGGGAAACTCGCCTGAAACAAAGTATAGGTTTTCATTATGTGAATAATTTTAAAATCTTAGCTCAAACGGCTGCAAAACCTGTTCTGTTTGCCCAGCACGGGGATATTGAGTTCTATAAGATAAAGCCATAAACATGGTTGTCTGAGTCTTCTATCAAAAGTTACAGCGATTTATATGAAGTTGTTCAAAAACGCTTTATTTCGCCAAGACAATGCGTTTCTCACTGTTACATGCATTTGAATGGGAAACTCGCCTGAAACAAAGTATAGGTTTTCATTATGTGAATAATTTTAAAATCTTAGCTCAAACGGCTGCAAAACCTGTTTGCCCAGCACGGGGATATTGAGTTCTATAAGATAAAGCCATAAACATGTTTGTCTGAGTCTTCTATCAAAAGTTACAGCGATTTATATGACGTTGTACAAAAACGCTTTATTTCGCCAAGACAGTGTGTTTCTCACTGTTACATGCATTTGAATGGGAAACTCGCCTGAGACAAAGTATAGGTTTTCATTATGTGAATCATTTTAAAATCTTAGCTCAAACGGCTGCAAAACCTGTTTGCCCAGCACGGGGATATTGAGTTCTATAAGATAAAGCCATAAACATGTGTATACGAGTCTTCTATCAAAAGTTACAGCTATTTATATGAAGTTGTACAAAAACGCTTTCTTTCGCCAAGTCAGTGCGTTTCTCACTGTTTCATGCATTTGAATGGGGAACTCAACAAAAAAAAAAGTATAGGTTTTCATTATGTGAATCATTTTAAAATCTTAGCTCAAACTGCTGCAAAACCTGTTTGCCCAGCACGGGGATCTTGAGTTCTATAAGATAAAGCCATAAACATGTTTGTCTGAGTCTTCTATCAAAAGTTACAGCGATTTATATGAAGTTGTTCAAAAACGCTTTATTTCGCCAAGACAATGCGTTTCTCACTGTTACATGCATTTGAATGGGAAACTCGCCTGAAACAAAGTATAGGTTTTCATTATGTGAATAATTTTAAAATCTTAGCTCAAACGGCTGCAAAACCTGTTTGCCCAGCACGGGGATATTGAGTTCTATAAGATAAAGCCATAAACATGTTTGTCTGAGTCTTCTATCAAAAGTTACAGCGATTTATATGAAGTGGTTGAAAATCGCTTTATTTCGCCAAGACAGTGTGTTTCTCACTGTTACATGCATTTGAATGGGAAACTCACCCGAGACAAAGTATAGGTTTTCATTATGTGAATAATTTTAAAATCTTAGCTCAAACGGCTGCAAAACCTGTTCTGTTTGCCCAGCACGGGGATATTGAGTTCTATAAGATAAAGCCATAAACATGTTTGTCTGAGTCTTCTATCAAAAGTTACAGCGATTTATATGAAGTTGTTCAAAAACGCTTTATTTCGCCAAGACAATGCGTTTCTCACTGTTACATGCATTTGAATGGGAAACTCGCCTGAAACAAAGTATAGGTTTTCATTATGTGAATAATTTTAAAATCTTAGCTCAAACGGCTGCAAAACCTGTTTGCCCAGCACGGGGATATTGAGTTCTATAAGATAAAGCCATAAACATGTTTGTCTGAGTCTTCTATCAAAAGTTACAGCGATTTATATGAAGTTGTTCAAAAACGCTTTATTTCGCCAAGACAATGCGTTTCTCACTGTTACATGCATTTGAATGGGAAACTCGCCTGAAACAAAGTATAGGTTTTCATTATGTGAATAATTTTTAAATCTTAGCTCAAATGGCTGCAAAACCTGTTCTGTTTGCCCAGCACGGGGATATTGAGTTCTATAAGATAAAGCCATAAACATGTTTGTCTGAGTCTTCTATCAAAAGTTACAGCGATTTATATGAAGTTGTTCAAAAACGCTTTATTTCGCCAAGACAATGCGTTTCTCACTGTTACATGCATTTGAATGGGAAACTCGCCTGAAACAAAGTATAGGTTTTCATTATGTGAATAATTTATAAATCTTAGCTCAAATGGCTGCAAAACCTGTTCTGTTTGCCCAGCACGGGGATATTGAGTTCTATAAGATAAAGCCATAAACATGTTTCTCTGAGTCTTCTATCAAAAGTTACAGCGATTTATATGAAGTTGTTCAAAAACGCTTTATTTCGCCAAGACAATGCGTTTCTCACTGTTACATGCATTTGAATGGGAAACTCGCCTGAAACAAAGTATAGGTTTTCATTATGTGAATAATTTTAAAATCTTAGCTCAAACGGCTGCAAAACCTGTTTGCCCAGCACGGGGATATTGAGTTCTATAAGATAAAGCCATAAACATGTTTGTCTGAGTCTTCTATCAAAAGTTACAGCGATTTATATGAAGTTGTTCAAAAACGCTTTATTTCGCCAAGACAATGCGTTTCTCACTGTTACATGCATTTGAATGGGAAACTCGCCTGAAACAAAGTATAGGTTTTCATTATGTGAATAATTTTTAAATCTTAGCTCAAATGGCTGCAAAACCTGTTCTGTTTGCCCAGCACGGGGATATTGAGTTCTATAAGATAAAGCCATAAACATGTTTGTCTGAGTCTTCTATCAAAAGTTACAGCGATTTATATGAAGTTGTTCAAAAACGCTTTATTTCGCCAAGACAATGCGTTTCTCACTGTTACATGCATTTGAATGGGGAACTCAACAAAAAAAAAAGTATAGGTTTTCATTATGTGAATCATTTTAAAATCTTAGCTCAAACTGCTGCAAAACCTGTTTGCCCAGCACGGGGATCTTGAGTTCTATAAGATAAAGCCATAAACATGTTTGTCTGAGTCTTCTATCAAAAGTTACAGCGATTTATATGAAGTTGTTCAAAAACGCTTTATTTCGCCAAGACAATGCGTTTCTCACTGTTACATGCATTTGAATGGGAAACTCGCCTGAAACAAAGTATAGGTTTTCATTATGTGAATAATTTTAAAATCTTAGCTCAAACGGCTGCAAAACCTGTTTGCCCAGCACGGGGATATTGAGTTCTATAAGATAAAGCCATAAACATGTTTGTCTGAGTCTTCTATCAAAAGTTACAGCGATTTATATGAAGTGGTTGAAAATCGCTTTATTTCGCCAAGACAGTGTGTTTCTCACTGTTACATGCATTTGAATGGGAAACTCACCCGAGACAAAGTATAGGTTTTCATTATGTGAATAATTTTAAAATCTTAGCTCAAACGGCTGCAAAACCTGTTCTGTTTGCCCAGCACGGGGATATTGAGTTCTATAAGATAAAGCCATAAACATGTTTGTCTGAGTCTTCTATCAAAAGTTACAGCGATTTATATGAAGTTGTTCAAAAACGCTTTATTTCGCCAAGACAATGCGTTTCTCACTGTTACATGCATTTGAATGGGAAACTCGCCTGAAACAAAGTATAGGTTTTCATTATGTGAATAATTTTAAAATCTTAGCTCAAACGGCTGCAAAACCTGTTTGCCCAGCACGGGGATATTGAGTTCTATAAGATAAAGCCATAAACATGTTTGTCTGAGTCTTCTATCAAAAGTTACAGCGATTTATATGAAGTTGTTCAAAAACGCTTTATTTCGCCAAGACAATGCGTTTCTCACTGTTACATGCATTTGAATGGGAAACTCGCCTGAAACAAAGTATAGGTTTTCATTATGTGAATAATTTTTAAATCTTAGCTCAAATGGCTGCAAAACCTGTTCTGTTTGCCCAGCACGGGGATATTGAGTTCTATAAGATAAAGCCATAAACATGTTTGTCTGAGTCTTCTATCAAAAGTTACAGCGATTTATATGAAGTTGTTCAAAAACGCTTTATTTCGCCAAGACAATGCGTTTCTCACTGTTACATGCATTTGAATGGGAAACTCGCCTGAAACAAAGTATAGGTTTTCATTATGTGAATAATTTTAAAATCTTAGCTCAAACGGCTGCAAAACCTGTTTGCCCAGCACGGGATATTGAGTTCTATAAGATAAAGCCATAAACATGTTTGTCTGAGTCTTCTATCAAAAGTTACAGCGATTTATATGAAGTTGTTCAAAAACGCTTTATTTCGCCAAGACAATGCGTTTCTCACTGTTACATGCATTTGAATGGGAAACTCGCCTGAAACAAAGTATAGGTTTTCATTATGTGAATAATTTTTAAATCTTAGCTCAAATGGCTGCAAAACCTGTTCTGTTTGCCCAGCACGGGGATATTGAGTTCTATAAGATAAAGCCATAAACATGTTTGTCTGAGTCTTCTATCAAAAGTTACAGCGATTTATATGAAGTTGTTCAAAAACGCTTTATTTCGCCAAGACAATGCGTTTCTCACTGTTACATGCATTTGAATGGGAAACTCGCCTGAAACAAAGTATAGGTTTTCATTATGTGAATAATTTTAAAATCTTAGCTCAAACGGCTGCAAAACCTGTTTGCCCAGCACGGGGATATTGAGTTCTATAAGATAAAGCCATAAACATGTTTGTCTGAGTCTTCTATCAAAAGTTACAGCGATTTATATGAAGTGGTTGAAAATAGCTTTATTTCGCCAAGACAGTGTGTTTCTCACTGTTACATGCATTTGAATGGGAAACTCACCCGAGACAAAGTATAGGTTTTCATTATGTGAATAATTTTAAAATCTTAGCTCAAACGGCTGCAAAACCTGTTTGCCCAGCACGGGGATATTGAGTTCTATAAGATAAAGCCATAAACATGTTTGTCTGAGTCTTCTATCAAAAGTTACAGCGATTTATATGAAGTTGTTCAAAAACGCTTTATTTCGCCAAGACAATGCGTTTCTCACTGTTACATGCATTTGAATGGGAAACTCGCCTGAAACAAAGTATAGGTTTTCATTATGTGAATAATTTTTAAATCTTAGCTCAAATGGCTGCAAAACCTGTTCTGTTTGCCCAGCACGGGGATATTGAGTTCTATAAGATAAAGCCATAAACATGTTTGTCTGAGTCTTCTATCAAAAGTTACAGCGATTTATATGAAGTTGTTCAAAAACGCTTTATTTCGCCAAGACAATGCGTTTCTCACTGTTACATGCATTTGAATGGGAAACTCGCCTGAAACAAAGTATAGGTTTTCATTATGTGAATAATTTTAAAATCTTAGCTCAAACGGCTGCAAAACCTGTTTGCCCAGCACGGGGATATTGAGTTCTATAAGATAAAGCCATAAACATGTTTGTCTGAGTCTTCTATCAAAAGTTACAGCGATTTATATGAAGTTGTTCAAAAACGCTTTATTTCGCCAAGACAATGCGTTTCTCACTGTTACATGCATTTGAATGGGAAACTCGCCTGAAACAAAGTATAGGTTTTCATTATGTGAATAATTTATAAATCTTAGCTCAAATGGCTGCAAAACCTGTTCTGTTTGCCCAGCACGGGGATATTGAGTTCTATAAGATAAAGCCATAAACATGTTTGTCTGAGTCTTCTATCAAAAGTTACAGCGATTTATATGAAGTTGTTCAAAAACGCTTTATTTCGCCAAGACAATGCGTTTCTCACTGTTACATGCATTTGAATGGGAAACTCGCCTGAAACAAAGTATAGGTTTTCATTATGTGAATAATTTTAAAATCTTAGCTCAAACGGCTGCAAAACCTGTTTGCCCAGCACGGGGATATTGAGTTCTATAAGATAAAGCCATAAACATGTTTGTCTGAGTCTTCTATCAAAAGTTACAGCGATTTATATGAAGTTGTTCAAAAACGCTTTATTTCGCCAAGACAATGCGTTTCTCACTGTTACATGCATTTGAATGGGAAACTCGCCTGAAACAAAGTATAGGTTTTCATTATGTGAATAATTTTTAAATCTTAGCTCAAATGGCTGCAAAACCTGTTCTGTTTGCCCAGCACGGGGATATTGAGTTCTATAAGATAAAGCCATAAACATGTTTGTCTGAGTCTTCTATCAAAAGTTACAGCGATTTATATGAAGTTGTTCAAAAACGCTTTATTTCGCCAAGACAATGCGTTTCTCACTGTTACATGCATTTGAATGGGAAACTCGCCTGAAACAAAGTATAGGTTTTCATTATGTGAATAATTTTAAAATCTTAGCTCAAACGGCTGCAAAACCTGTTTGCCCAGCACGGGGATATTGAGTTCTATAAGATAAAGCCATAAACATGTTTGTCTGAGTCTTCTATCAAAAGTTACAGCGATTTATATGAAGTGGTTGAAAATAGCTTTATTTCGCCAAGACAGTGTGTTTCTCACTGTTACATGCATTTGAATGGGAAACTCACCCGAGACAAAGTATAGGTTTTCATTATGTGAATAATTTTAAAATCTTAGCTCAAACGGCTGCAAAACCTGTTTGCCCAGCACGGGGATATTGAGTTCTATAAGATAAAGCCATAAACATGTTTGTCTGAGTCTTCTATCAAAAGTTACAGCGATTTATATGAAGTTGTTCAAAAACGCTTTATTTCGCCAAGACAATGCGTTTCTCACTGTTACATGCATTTGAATGGGAAACTCGCCTGAAACAAAGTATAGGTTTTCATTATGTGAATAATTTTTAAATCTTAGCTCAAATGGCTGCAAAACCTGTTCTGTTTGCCCAGCACGGGGATATTGAGTTCTATAAGATAAAGCCATAAACATGTTTGTCTGAGTCTTCTATCAAAAGTTACAGCGATTTATATGAAGTTGTTCAAAAACGCTTTATTTCGCCAAGACAATGCGTTTCTCACTGTTACATGCATTTGAATGGGAAACTCGCCTGAAACAAAGTATAGGTTTTCATTATGTGAATAATTTTAAAATCTTAGCTCAAACGGCTGCAAAACCTGTTCTGTTTGCCCAGCACGGGGATATTGAGTTCTATAAGATAAAGCCATAAACATGTTTGTCTGAGTCTTCTATCAAAAGTTACAGCGATTTATATGAAGTTGTTCAAAAACGCTTTATTTCGCCAAGACAATGCGTTTCTCACTGTTACATGCATTTGAATGGGAAACTCGCCTGAAACAAAGTATAGGTTTTCATTATGTGAATAATTTTAAAATCTTAGCTCAAACGGCTGCAAAACCTGTTTGCCCAGCACGGGGATATTGAGTTCTATAAGATAAAGCCATAAACATGTTTGTCTGAGTCTTCTATCAAAAGTTACAGCGATTTATATGAAGTGGTTGAAAATAGCTTTATTTCGCCAAGACAGTGTGTTTCTCACTGTTACATGCATTTGAATGGGAAACTCACCCGAGACAAAGTATAGGTTTTCATTATGTGAATAATTTTAAAATCTTAGCTCAAACGGCTGCAAAACCTGTTTGCCCAGCACGGCGATATTGAGTTCTATAAGATAAAGCCATAAACATGTTTGTCTGAGTCTTCTATCAAAAGTTACAGCGATTTATATGAAGTTGTTCAAAAACGCTTTATTTCGCCAAGACAATGCGTTTCTCACTGTTACATGCATTTGAATGGGAAACTCGCCTGAAACAAAGTATAGGTTTTCATTATGTGAATAATTTTTAAATCTTAGCTCAAACGGCTGCAAAACCTGTTTGCCCAGCACGGGGATATTGAGTTCTATAAGATAAAGCCATAAACATGTTTGTCTGAGTCTTCTATCAAAAGTTACAGCGATTTATATGAAGTGGTTGAAAATAGCTTTATTTCGCCAAGACAGTGTGTTTCTCACTGTTACATGCATTTGAATGGGAAACTCACCCGAGACAAAGTATAGGTTTTCATTATGTGAATAATTTTAAAATCTTAGCTCAAACGGCTGCAAAACCTGTTTGCCCAGCACGGCGATATTGAGTTCTATAAGATAAAGCCATAAACATGTTTGTCTGAGTCTTCTATCAAAAGTTACAGCGATTTATATGAAGTTGTTCAAAAACGCTTTATTTCGCCAAGACAATGCGTTTCTCACTGTTACATGCATTTGAATGGGAAACTCGCCTGAAACAAAGTATAGGTTTTCATTATGTGAATAATTTTAAAATCTTAGCTCAAACGGCTGCAAAACCTGTTTGCCCAGCACGGGGATATTGAGTTCTATAAGATAAAGCCATAAACATGTTTGTCTGAGTCTTCTATCAAAAGTTACAGCGATTTATATGAAGTGGTTGAAAATAGCTTTATTTCGCCAAGACAGTGTGTTTCTCACTGTTACATGCATTTGAATGGGAAACTCACCCGAGACAAAGTATAGGTTTTCATTATGTGAATAATTTTAAAATCTTAGCTCAAACGGCTGCAAAACCTGTTTGCCCAGCACGGCGATATTGAGTTCTATAAGATAAAGCCATAAACATGTTTGTCTGAGTCTTCTATCAAAAGTTACAGCGATTTATATGAAGTTGTTCAAAAACGCTTTATTTCGCCAAGACAATGCGTTTCTCACTGTTACATGCATTTGAATGGGAAACTCGCCTGAAACAAAGTATAGGTTTTCATTATGTGAATAATTTTTAAATCTTAGCTCAAACGGCTGCAAAACCTGTTTGCCCAGCACGGGGATATTGAGTTCTATAAGATAAAGCCATAAACATGTTTGTCTGAGTCTTCTATCAAAAGTTACAGCGATTTATATGAAGTTGTTCAAAAACGCTTTATTTCGCCAAGACAATGCGTTTCTCACTGTTACATGCATTTGAATGGGAAACTCGCCTGAAACAAAGTATAGGTTTTCATTATGTGAATAATTTTAAAATCTTAGCTCAAACGGCTGCAAAACCTGTTCTGTTTGCCCAGCACGGGGATATTGAGTTCTATAAGATAAAGCCATAAACATGGTTGTCTGAGTCTTCTATCAAAAGTTACAGCGATTTATATGAAGTTGTTCAAAAACGCTTTATTTCGCCAAGACAATGCGTTTCTCACTGTTACATGCATTTGAATGGGAAACTCGCCTGAAACAAAGTATAGGTTTTCATTATGTGAATAATTTTAAAATCTTAGCTCAAACGGCTGCAAAACCTGTTTTCCCAGCACGGGGACCTTGAGTTCTATAAGATAAAGCCATAAACATGTGTATACGAGTCTTCTATCAAAAGTTACAGCTATTTATATGAAGTTGTACAAAAACGCTTTCTTTCGCCAAGTCAATGCGTTTCTCACTGTTACATGCATTTGAATGGGGAACTCAACAAAAAAAAAAGTATAGGTTTTCATTATGTGAATCATTTTAAAATCTTAGCTCAAACTGCTGCAAAACCTGTTTGCCCAGCACGGGGATCTTGAGTTCTATAAGATAAAGCCATAAACATGTTTGTCTGAGTCTTCTATCAAAAGTTACAGCGATTTATATGAAGTTGTTCAAAAACGCTTTATTTCGCCAAGACAATGCGTTTCTCACTGTTACATGCATTTGAATGGGAAACTCGCCTGAAACAAAGTATAGGTTTTCATTATGTGAATAATTTTAAAATCTTAGCTCAAACGGCTGCAAAACCTGTTTGCCCAGCACGGGGATATTGAGTTCTATAAGATAAAGCCATAAACATGTTTGTCTGAGTCTTCTATCAAAAGTTACAGCGATTTATATGAAGTGGTTGAAAATCGCTTTATTTCGCCAAGACAGTGTGTTTCTCACTGTTACATGCATTTGAATGGGAAACTCACCCGAGACAAAGTATAGGTTTTCATTATGTGAATAATTTTAAAATCTTAGCTCAAACGGCTGCAAAACCTGTTCTGTTTGCCCAGCACGGGGATATTGAGTTCTATAAGATAAAGCCATAAACATGTTTGTCTGAGTCTTCTATGCAAAGTTACAGCGATTTATATGAAGTTGTTCAAAAACGCTTTATTTCGCCAAGACAATGCGTTTCTCACTGTTACATGCATTTGAATGGGAAACTCGCCTGAAACAAAGTATAGGTTTTCATTATGTGAATAATTTTAAAATCTTAGCTCAAACGGCTGCAAAACCTGTTTTCCCAGCACGGGGATATTGAGTTCTATAAGATAAAGCCATAAACATGTTTGTCTGAGTCTTCTATCAAAAGTTACAGCGATTTATATGACGTTGTACAAAAACGCTTTATTTCGCCAAGACAGTGTGTTTCTCACTGTTACATGCATTTGAATGGGAAACTCGCCTGAGACAAAGTATAGGTTTTCATTATGTGAATAATTTTAAAATCTTAGCTCAAACGGCTGCAAAACCTGTTTTCCCAGCACGGGGACCTTGAGTTCTATAAGATAAAGCCATAAACATGTGTATACGAGTCTTCTATCAAAAGTTACAGCTATTTATATGAAGTTGTACAAAAACGCTTTCTTTCGCCAAGTCAGTGCGTTTCTCACTGTTTCATGCATTTGAATGGGGAACTCAACAAAAAAAAAAGTATAGGTTTTCATTATGTGAATCATTTTAAAATCTTAGCTCAAACGGCTGCAAAACCTGTTTGCCCAGCACGGGGATCTTGAGTTCTATAAGATAAAGCCATAAACATGTTTGTCTGAGTCTTCTATCAAAAGTTACAGCGATTTATATGAAGTTGTTCAAAAACGCTTTATTTCGCCAAGACAGTGTGTTTCTCACTGTTACATGCATTTGAATGGGAAACTCACCCGAGACAAAGTATAGGTTTTCATTATGTGAATAATTTTAAAATCTTAGCTCAAACGGCTGCAAAACCTGTTTGCCCAGCACGGGGATATTGAGTTCTATAAGATAAAGCCATAAACATGGTTGTCTGAGTCTTCTATCAAAAGTTACAGCGATTTATATGAAGTGGTTGAAAATCGCTTTATTTCGCCAAGACAGTGTGTTTCTCACTGTTACATGCATTTGAATGGGAAACTCACCCGAGACAAAGTATAGGTTTTCATTATGTGAATAATTTTAAAATCTTAGCTCAAACGGCTGCAAAACCTGTTCTGTTTGCCCAGCACGGGGATATTGAGTTCTATAAGATAAAGCCATAAACATGTTTGTCTGAGTCTTCTATGCAAAGTTACAGCGATTTATATGAAGTTGTTCAAAAACGCTTTATTTCGCCAAGACAATGCGTTTCTCACTGTTACATGCATTTGAATGGGAAACTCGCCTGAAACAAAGTATAGGTTTTCATTATGTGAATAATTTTAAAATCTTAGCTCAAACGGCTGCAAAACCTGTTTGCCCAGCACAGGGATATTGAGTTCTATAAGATAAAGCCATAAACATGTTTGTCTGAGTCTTCTATCAAAAGTTACAGCGATTTATATGAAGTTGTTCAAAAACGCTTTATTTCGCCAAGACAATGCGTTTCTCACTGTTACATGCATTTGAATGGGAAACTCGCCTGAAACAAAGTATAGGTTTTCATTATGTGAATAATTTTAAAATCTTAGCTCAAACGGCTGCAAAACCTGTTTGCCCAGCACGGGGATATTGAGTTCTATAAGATAAAGCCATAAACATGGTTGTCTGAGTCTTCTATCAAAAGTTACAGCGATTTATATGAAGTGGTTGAAAATCGCTTTATTTCGCCAAGACAGTGTGTTTCTCACTGTTACATGCATTTGAATGGGAAACTCACCCGAGACAAAGTATAGGTTTTCATTATGTGAATAATTTTAAAATCTTAGCTCAAACGGCTGCAAAACCTGTTCTGTTTGCCCAGCACGGGGATATTGAGTTCTATAAGATAAAGCCATAAACATGTTTGTCTGAGTCTTCTATGCAAAGTTACAGCGATTTATATGAAGTTGTTCAAAAACGCTTTATTTCGCCAAGACAATGCGTTTCTCACTGTTACATGCATTTGAATGGGAAACTCGCCTGAAACAAAGTATAGGTTTTCATTATGTGAATAATTTTAAAATCTTAGCTCAAACGGCTGCAAAACCTGTTTGCCCAGCACAGGGATATTGAGTTCTATAAGATAAAGCCATAAACATGTTTGTCTGAGTCTTCTATCAAAAGTTACAGCGATTTATATGAAGTTGTTCAAAAACGCTTTATTTCGCCAAGACAATGCGTTTCTCACTGTTACATGCATTTGAATGGGAAACTCGCCTGAAACAAAGTATAGGTTTTCATTATGTGAATAATTTTAAAATCTTAGCTCAAACGGCTGCAAAACCTGTTTGCCCAGCACGGGGATATTGAGTTCTATAAGATAAAGCCATAAACATGGTTGTCTGAGTCTTCTATCAAAAGTTACAGCGATTTATATGAAGTGGTTGAAAATCGCTTTATTTCGCCAAGACAGTGTGTTTCTCACTGTTACATGCATTTGAATGGGAAACTCACCCGAGACAAAGTATAGGTTTTCATTATGTGAATAATTTTAAAATCTTAGCTCAAACGGCTGCAAAACCTGTTTGCCCAGCACGGGGATATTGAGTTCTATAAGATAAAGCCATAAACATGTTTGTCTGAGTCTTCTATCAAAAGTTACAGCGATTTATATGAAGTTGTTCAAAAACGCTTTATTTCGCCAAGACAATGCGTTTCTCACTGTTACATGCATTTGAATGGGAAACTCGCCTGAAACAAAGTATAGGTTTTCATTATGTGAATAATTTTTAAATCTTAGCTCAAATGGCTGCAAAACCTGTTCTGTTTGCCCAGCACGGGGATATTGAGTTCTATAAGATAAAGCCATAAACATGTTTGTCTGAGTCTTCTATCAAAAGTTACAGCGATTTATATGAAGTTGTTCAAAAACGCTTTATTTCGCCAAGACAATGCGTTTCTCACTGTTACATGCATTTGAATGGGAAACTCGCCTGAAACAAAGTATAGGTTTTCATTATGTGAATAATTTTAAAATCTTAGCTCAAACGGCTGCAAAACCTGTTCTGTTTGCCCAGCACGGGGATATTGAGTTCTATAAGATAAAGCCATAAACATGTTTGTCTGAGTCTTCTATCAAAAGTTACAGCGATTTATATGAAGTTGTTCAAAAACGCTTTATTTCGCCAAGACAATGCGTTTCTCACTGTTACATGCATTTGAATGGGAAACTCGCCTGAAACAAAGTATAGGTTTTCATTATGTGAATAATTTTTAAATCTTAGCTCAAACGGCTGCAAAACCTGTTTGCCCAGCACGGGGATATTGAGTTCTATAAGATAAAGCCATAAACATGTTTGTCTGAGTCTTCTATCAAAAGTTACAGCGATTTATATGAAGTGGTTGAAAATAGCTTTATTTCGCCAAGACAGTGTGTTTCTCACTGTTACATGCATTTGAATGGGAAACTCACCCGAGACAAAGTATAGGTTTTCATTATGTGAATAATTTTAAAATCTTAGCTCAAACGGCTGCAAAACCTGTTTGCCCAGCACGGCGATATTGAGTTCTATAAGATAAAGCCATAAACATGTTTGTCTGAGTCTTCTATCAAAAGTTACAGCGATTTATATGAAGTTGTTCAAAAACGCTTTATTTCGCCAAGACAATGCGTTTCTCACTGTTACATGCATTTGAATGGGAAACTCGCCTGAAACAAAGTATAGGTTTTCATTATGTGAATAATTTTAAAATCTTAGCTCAAACGGCTGCAAAACCTGTTTGCCCAGCACGGGGATATTGAGTTCTATAAGATAAAGCCATAAACATGTTTGTCTGAGTCTTCTATCAAAAGTTACAGCGATTTATATGAAGTGGTTGAAAATAGCTTTATTTCGCCAAGACAGTGTGTTTCTCACTGTTACATGCATTTGAATGGGAAACTCACCCGAGACAAAGTATAGGTTTTCATTATGTGAATAATTTTAAAATCTTAGCTCAAACGGCTGCAAAACCTGTTTGCCCAGCACGGCGATATTGAGTTCTATAAGATAAAGCCATAAACATGTTTGTCTGAGTCTTCTATCAAAAGTTACAGCGATTTATATGAAGTTGTTCAAAAACGCTTTATTTCGCCAAGACAATGCGTTTCTCACTGTTACATGCATTTGAATGGGAAACTCGCCTGAAACAAAGTATAGGTTTTCATTATGTGAATAATTTTAAAATCTTAGCTCAAACGGCTGCAAAACCTGTTTGCCCAGCACGGGGATATTGAGTTCTATAAGATAAAGCCATAAACATGTTTGTCTGAGTCTTCTATCAAAAGTTACAGCGATTTATATGAAGTGGTTGAAAATAGCTTTATTTCGCCAAGACAGTGTGTTTCTCACTGTTACATGCATTTGAATGGGAAACTCACCCGAGACAAAGTATAGGTTTTCATTATGTGAATAATTTTAAAATCTTAGCTCAAACGGCTGCAAAACCTGTTTGCCCAGCACGGCGATATTGAGTTCTATAAGATAAAGCCATAAACATGTTTGTCTGAGTCTTCTATCAAAAGTTACAGCGATTTATATGAAGTTGTTCAAAAACGCTTTATTTCGCCAAGACAATGCGTTTCTCACTGTTACATGCATTTGAATGGGAAACTCGCCTGAAACAAAGTATAGGTTTTCATTATGTGAATAATTTTTAAATCTTAGCTCAAACGGCTGCAAAACCTGTTTGCCCAGCACGGGGATATTGAGTTCTATAAGATAAAGCCATAAACATGTTTGTCTGAGTCTTCTATCAAAAGTTACAGCGATTTATATGAAGTTGTTCAAAAACGCTTTATTTCGCCAAGACAATGCGTTTCTCACTGTTACATGCATTTGAATGGGAAACTCGCCTGAAACAAAGTATAGGTTTTCATTATGTGAATAATTTTAAAATCTTAGCTCAAACGGCTGCAAAACCTGTTTTCCCAGCACGGGGACCTTGAGTTCTATAAGATAAAGCCATAAACATGTGTATACGAGTCTTCTATCAAAAGTTACAGCTATTTATATGAAGTTGTACAAAAACGCTTTCTTTCGCCAAGTCAGTGCGTTTCTCACTGTTACATGCATTTGAATGGGGAACTCAACAAAAAAAAAAGTATAGGTTTTCATTATGTGAATCATTTTAAAATCTTAGCTCAAACTGCTGCAAAACCTGTTTGCCCAGCACGGGGATCTTGAGTTCTATAAGATAAAGCCATAAACATGTTTGTCTGAGTCTTCTATCAAAAGTTACAGCGATTTATATGAAGTGGTTGAAAATCGCTTTATTTCGCCAAGACAGTGTGTTTCTCACTGTTACATGCATTTGAATGGGAAACTCACCCGAGACAAAGTATAGGTTTTCATTATGTGAATAATTTTAAAATCTTAGCTCAAACGGCTGCAAAACCTGTTCTGTTTGCCCAGCACGGGGATATTGAGTTCTATAAGATAAAGCCATAAACATGTTTGTCTGAGTCTTCTATGCAAAGTTACAGCGATTTATATGAAGTTGTTCAAAAACGCTTTATTTCGCCAAGACAATGCGTTTCTCACTGTTACATGCATTTGAATGGGAAACTCGCCTGAAACAAAGTATAGGTTTTCATTATGTGAATAATTTTAAAATCTTAGCTCAAACGGCTGCAAAACCTGTTTGCCCAGCACGGGGATATTGAGTTCTATAAGATAAAGCCATAAACATGTTTGTCTGAGTCTTCTATCAAAAGTTACAGCGATTTATATGACGTTGTACAAAAACGCTTTATTTCGCCAAGACAGTGTGTTTCTCACTGTTACATGCATTTGAATGGGAAACTCGCCTGAGACAAAGTATAGGTTTTCATTATGTGAATAATTTTAAAATCTTAGCTCAAACGGCTGCAAAACCTGTTTTCCCAGCACGGGGACCTTGAGTTCTATAAGATAAAGCCATAAACATGTGTATACGAGTCTTCTATCAAAAGTTACAGCTATTTATATGAAGTTGTACAAAAACGCTTTCTTTCGCCAAGTCAGTGCGTTTCTCACTGTTTCATGCATTTGAATGGGGAACTCAACAAAAAAAAAAGTATAGGTTTTCATTATGTGAATCATTTTAAAATCTTAGCTCAAACGGCTGCAAAACCTGTTTGCCCAGCACGGGGATCTTGAGTTCTATAAGATAAAGCCATAAACATGTTTGTCTGAGTCTTCTATCAAAAGTTACAGCGATTTATATGAAGTTGTTCAAAAACGCTTTATTTCGCCAAGACAATGCGTTTCTCACTGTTACATGCATTTGAATGGGAAACTCGCCTGAAACAAAGTATAGGTTTTCATTATGTGAATAATTTTAAAATCTTAGCTCAAACGGCTGCAAAACCTGTTTGCCCAGCACGGGGATATTGAGTTCTATAAGATAAAGCCATAAACATGGTTGTCTGAGTCTTCTATCAAAAGTTACAGCGATTTATATGAAGTGGTTGAAAATCGCTTTATTTCGCCAAGACAGTGTGTTTCTCACTGTTACATGCATTTGAATGGGAAACTCACCCGAGACAAAGTATAGGTTTTCATTATGTGAATAATTTTAAAATCTTAGCTCAAACGGCTGCAAAACCTGTTCTGTTTGCCCAGCACGGGGATATTGAGTTCTATAAGATAAAGCCATAAACATGTTTGTCTGAGTCTTCTATGCAAAGTTACAGCGATTTATATGAAGTTGTTCAAAAACGCTTTATTTCGCCAAGACAATGCGTTTCTCACTGTTACATGCATTTGAATGGGAAACTCGCCTGAAACAAAGTATAGGTTTTCATTATGTGAATAATTTTAAAATCTTAGCTCAAACGGCTGCAAAACCTGTTTGCCCAGCACGGGGATATTGAGTTCTATAAGATAAAGCCATAAACATGTTTGTCTGAGTCTTCTATCAAAAGTTACAGCGATTTATATGAAGTTGTTCAAAAACGCTTTATTTCGCCAAGACAATGCGTTTCTCACTGTTACATGCATTTGAATGGGAAACTCGCCTGAAACAAAGTATAGGTTTTCATTATGTGAATAATTTTAAAATCTTAGCTCAAACGGCTGCAAAACCTGTTTGCCCAGCACGGGGATATTGAGTTCTATAAGATAAAGCCATAAACATGGTTGTCTGAGTCTTCTATCAAAAGTTACAGCGATTTATATGAAGTGGTTGAAAATCGCTTTATTTCGCCAAGACAGTGTGTTTCTCACTGTTACATGCATTTGAATGGGAAACTCACCCGAGACAAAGTATAGGTTTTCATTATGTGAATAATTTTAAAATCTTAGCTCAAACGGCTGCAAAACCTGTTCTGTTTGCCCAGCACGGGGATATTGAGTTCTATAAGATAAAGCCATAAACATGTTTGTCTGAGTCTTCTATCAAAAGTTACAGCGATTTATATGAAGTTGTTCAAAAACGCTTTATTTCGCCAAGACAATGCGTTTCTCACTGTTACATGCATTTGAATGGGAAACTCGCCTGAAACAAAGTATAGGTTTTCATTATGTGAATAATTTTAAAATCTTAGCTCAAACGGCTGCAAAACCTGTTTGCCCAGCACGGGGATATTGAGTTCTATAAGATAAAGCCATAAACATGTTTGTCTGAGTCTTCTATCAAAAGTTACAGCGATTTATATGAAGTTGTTCAAAAACGCTTTATTTCGCCAAGACAATGCGTTTCTCACTGTTACATGCATTTGAATGGGAAACTCGCCTGAAACAAAGTATAGGTTTTCATTATGTGAATAATTTTAAAATCTTAGCTCAAACGGCTGCAAAACCTGTTTTCCCAGCACGGGGACCTTGAGTTCTATAAGATAAAGCCATAAACATGTGTATACGAGTCTTCTATCAAAAGTTACAGCTATTTATATGAAGTTGTACAAAAACGCTTTCTTTCGCCAAGTCAGTGCGTTTCTCACTGTTTCATGCATTTGAATGGGGAACTCAACAAAAAAAAAAGTATAGGTTTTCATTATGTGAATCATTTTAAAATCTTAGCTCAAACGGCTGCAAAACCTGTTTGCCCAGCACGGGGATCTTGAGTTCTATAAGATAAAGCCATAAACATGTTTGTCTGAGTCTTCTATCAAAAGTTACAGCGATTTATATGAAGTTGTTCAAAAACGCTTTATTTCGCCAAGACAATGCGTTTCTCACTGTTACATGCATTTGAATGGGAAACTCGCCTGAAACAAAGTATAGGTTTTCATTATGTGAATAATTTTAAAATCTTAGCTCAAACGGCTGCAAAACCTGTTTGCCCAGCACGGGGATATTGAGTTCTATAAGATAAAGCCATAAACATGGTTGTCTGAGTCTTCTATCAAAAGTTACAGCGATTTATATGAAGTGGTTGAAAATCGCTTTATTTCGCCAAGACAGTGTGTTTCTCACTGTTACATGCATTTGAATGGGAAACTCACCCGAGACAAAGTATAGGTTTTCATTATGTGAATAATTTTAAAATCTTAGCTCAAACGGCTGCAAAACCTGTTTGCCCAGCACGGGGATATTGAGTTCTATAAGATAAAGCCATAAACATGGTTGTCTGAGTCTTCTATCAAAAGTTACAGCGATTTATATGAAGTGGTTGAAAATCGCTTTATTTCGCCAAGACAGTGTGTTTCTCACTGTTACATGCATTTGAATGGGAAACTCGCCTGAAACAAAGTATAGGTTTTCATTATGTGAATAATTTTAAAATCTTAGCTCAAACGGCTGCAAAACCTGTTTGCCCAGCACGGGGATATTGAGTTCTATAAGATAAAGCCATAAACATGTTTGTCTGAGTCTTCTATGCAAAGTTACAGCGATTTATATGAAGTTGTTCAAAAACGCTTTATTTCGCCAAGACAATGCGTTTCTCACTGTTACATGCATTTGAATGGGAAACTCGCCTGAAACAAAGTATAGGTTTTCATTATGTGAATAATTTTAAAATCTTAGCTCAAACGGCTGCAAAACCTGTTTGCCCAGCACGGGGATATTGAGTTCTATAAGATAAAGCCATAAACATGTTTGTCTGAGTCTTCTATCAAAAGTTACAGCGATTTATATGAAGTTGTTCAAAAACGCTTTATTTCGCCAAGACAATGCGTTTCTCACTGTTACATGCATTTGAATGGGAAACTCGCCTGAAACAAAGTATAGGTTTTCATTATGTGAATAATTTTAAAATCTTAGCTCAAACGGCTGCAAAACCTGTTTTCCCAGCACGGGGACCTTGAGTTCTATAAGATAAAGCCATAAACATGTGTATACGAGTCTTCTATCAAAAGTTACAGCTATTTATATGAAGTTGTACAAAAACGCTTTCTTTCGCCAAGTCAGTGCGTTTCTCACTGTTTCATGCATTTGAATGGGGAACTCAACAAAAAAAAAAGTATAGGTTTTCATTATGTGAATCATTTTAAAATCTTAGCTCAAACGGCTGCAAAACCTGTTTGCCCAGCACGGGGATCTTGAGTTCTATAAGATAAAGCCATAAACATGTTTGTCTGAGTCTTCTATCAAAAGTTACAGCGATTTATATGAAGTTGTTCAAAAACGCTTTATTTCGCCAAGACAAAGCGTTTCTCACTGTTACATGCATTTGAATGGGAAACTCGCCTGAAACAAAGTATAGGTTTTCATTATGTGAATAATTTTAAAATCTTAGCTCAAACGGCTGCAAAACCTGTTTGCCCAGCACGGGGATATTGAGTTCTATAAGATAAAGCCATAAACATGGTTGTCTGAGTCTTCTATCAAAAGTTACAGCGATTTATATGAAGTGGTTGAAAATCGCTTTATTTCGCCAAGACAGTGTGTTTCTCACTGTTACATGCATTTGAATGGGAAACTCACCCGAGACAAAGTATAGGTTTTCATTATGTGAATAATTTTAAAATCTTAGCTCAAACGGCTGCAAAACCTGTTTGCCCAGCACGGGGATATTGAGTTCTATAAGATAAAGCCATAAACATGGTTGTCTGAGTCTTCTATCAAAAGTTACAGCGATTTATATGAAGTGGTTGAAAATCGCTTTATTTCGCCAAGACAGTGTGTTTCTCACTGTTACATGCATTTGAATGGGAAACTCGCCTGAAACAAAGTATAGGTTTTCATTATGTGAATAATTTTAAAATCTTAGCTCAAACGGCTGCAAAACCTGTTTGCCCAGCACGGGGATATTGAGTTCTATAAGATAAAGCCATAAACATGTTTGTCTGAGTCTTCTATCAAAAGTTACAGCGATTTATATGAAGTTGTTCAAAAACGCTTTATTTCGCCAAGACAATGCGTTTCTCACTGTTACATGCATTTGAATGGGAAACTCGCCTGAAACAAAGTATAGGTTTTCATTATGTGAATAATTTATAAATCTTAGCTCAAATGGCTGCAAAACCTGTTCTGTTTGCCCAGCACGGGGATATTGAGTTCTATAAGATAAAGCCATAAACATGTTTGTCTGAGTCTTCTATGCAAAGTTACAGCGATTTATATGAAGTTGTTCAAAAACGCTTTATTTCGCCAAGACAATGCGTTTCTCACTGTTACATGCATTTGAATGGGAAACTCGCCTGAAACAAAGTATAGGTTTTCATTATGTGAATAATTTTAAAATCTTAGCTCAAACGGCTGCAAAACCTGTTTGCCCAGCACGGGGATATTGAGTTCTATAAGATAAAGCCATAAACATGTTTGTCTGAGTCTTCTATCAAAAGTTACAGCGATTTATATGACGTTGTACAAAAACGCTTTATTTCGCCAAGACAGTGTGTTTCTCACTGTTACATGCATTTGAATGGGAAACTCGCCTGAGACAAAGTATAGGTTTTCATTATGTGAATAATTTTAAAATCTTAGCTCAAACGGCTGCAAAACCTGTTTTCCCAGCACGGGGACCTTGAGTTCTATAAGATAAAGCCATAAACATGTGTATACGAGTCTTCTATCAAAAGTTACAGCTATTTATATGAAGTTGTACAAAAACGCTTTCTTTCGCCAAGTCAGTGCGTTTCTCACTGTTTCATGCATTTGAATGGGGAACTCAACAAAAAAAAAAGTATAGGTTTTCATTATGTGAATCATTTTAAAATCTTAGCTCAAACGGCTGCAAAACCTGTTTGCCCAGCACGGGGATCTTGAGTTCTATAAGATAAAGCCATAAACATGTTTGTCTGAGTCTTCTATCAAAAGTTACAGCGATTTATATGAAGTTGTTCAAAAACGCTTTATTTCGCCAAGACAATGCGTTTCTCACTGTTTGCCCAGCACGGGGATATTGAGTTCTATAAGATAAAGCCATAAACATGGTTGTCTGAGTCTTCTATCAAAAGTTACAGCGATTTATATGAAGTGGTTGAAAATCGCTTTATTTCGCCAAGACAGTGTGTTTCTCACTGTTACATGCATTTGAATGGGAAACTCACCCGAGACAAAGTATAGGTTTTCATTATGTGAATAATTTTAAAATCTTAGCTCAAACGGCTGCAAAACCTGTTCTGTTTGCCCAGCACGGGGATATTGAGTTCTATAAGATAAAGCCATAAACATGTTTGTCTGAGTCTTCTATCAAAAGTTACAGCGATTTATATGAAGTTGTTCAAAAACGCTTTATTTCGCCAAGACAAAGCGTTTCTCACTGTTACATGCATTTGAATGGGAAACTCGCCTGAAACAAAGTATAGGTTTTCATTATGTGAATAATTTTAAAATCTTAGCTCAAACGGCTGCAAAACCTGTTTGCCCAGCACGGGGATATTGAGTTCTATAAGATAAAGCCATAAACATGGTTGTCTGAGTCTTCTATCAAAAGTTACAGCGATTTATATGAAGTGGTTGAAAATCGCTTTATTTCGCCAAGACAGTGTGTTTCTCACTGTTACATGCATTTGAATGGGAAACTCACCCGAGACAAAGTATAGGTTTTCATTATGTGAATAATTTTAAAATCTTAGCTCAAACGGCTGCAAAACCTGTTCTGTTTGCCCAGCACGGGGATATTGAGTTCTATAAGATAAAGCCATAAACATGTTTGTCTGAGTCTTCTATCAAAAGTTACAGCGATTTATATGAAGTTGTTCAAAAACGCTTTATTTCGCCAAGACAATGCGTTTCTCACTGTTACATGCATTTGAATGGGAAACTCGCCTGAAACAAAGTATAGGTTTTCATTATGTGAATAATTTTAAAATCTTAGCTCAAACGGCTGCAAAACCTGTTTGCCCAGCACGGGGATATTGAGTTCTATAAGATAAAGCCATAAACATGTTTGTCTGAGTCTTCTATGCAAAGTTACAGCGATTTATATGAAGTTGTTCAAAAACGCTTTATTTCGCCAAGACAATGCGTTTCTCACTGTTACATGCATTTGAATGGGAAACTCGCCTGAAACAAAGTATAGGTTTTCATTATGTGAATAATTTTAAAATCTTAGCTCAAACGGCTGCAAAACCTGTTTGCCCAGCACGGGGATATTGAGTTCTATAAGATAAAGCCATAAACATGTTTGTCTGAGTCTTCTATCAAAAGTTACAGCGATTTATATGAAGTTGTTCAAAAACGCTTTATTTCGCCAAGACAATGCGTTTCTCACTGTTACATGCATTTGAATGGGAAACTCGCCTGAAACAAAGTATAGGTTTTCATTATGTGAATAATTTATAAATCTTAGCTCAAATGGCTGCAAAACCTGTTCTGTTTGCCCAGCACGGGGATATTGAGTTCTATAAGATAAAGCCATAAACATGTTTGTCTGAGTCTTCTATCAAAAGTTACAGCGATTTATATGAAGTTGTTCAAAAACGCTTTATTTCGCCAAGACAATGCGTTTCTCACTGTTACATGCATTTGAATGGGAAACTCACCTGAAACAAAGTATAGGTTTTCATTATGTGAATAATTTTAAAATCTTAGCTCAAACGGCTGCAAAACCTGTTTGCCCAGCACGGGGATATTGAGTTCTATAAGATAAAGCCATAAACATGTTTGTCTGAGTCTTCTATCAAAAGTTACAGCGATTTATATGAAGTTGTTCAAAAACGCTTTATTTCGCCAAGACAATGCGTTTCTCACTGTTACATGCATTTGAATGGGAAACTCGCCTGAAACAAAGTATAGGTTTTCATTATGTGAATAATTTTTAAATCTTAGCTCAAATGGCTGCAAAACCTGTTCTGTTTGCCCAGCACGGGGATATTGAGTTCTATAAGATAAAGCCATAAACATGTTTGTCTGAGTCTTCTATCAAAAGTTACAGCGATTTATATGAAGTTGTTCAAAAACGCTTTATTTCGCCAAGACAATGCGTTTCTCACTGTTACATGCATTTGAATGGGAAACTCGCCTGAAACAAAGTATAGGTTTTCATTATGTGAATAATTTTAAAATCTTAGCTCAAACGGCTGCAAAACCTGTTTGCCCAGCACGGGGATATTGAGTTCTATAAGATAAAGCCATAAACATGTTTGTCTGAGTCTTCTATGCAAAGTTACAGCGATTTATATGAAGTTGTTCAAAAACGCTTTATTTCGCCAAGACAATGCGTTTCTCACTGTTACATGCATTTGAATGGGAAACTCGCCTGAAACAAAGTATAGGTTTTCATTATGTGAATAATTTTAAAATCTTAGCTCAAACGGCTGCAAAACCTGTTTGCCCAGCACGGGGATATTGAGTTCTATAAGATAAAGCCATAAACATGTTTGTCTGAGTCTTCTATGCAAAGTTACAGCGATTTATATGAAGTTGTTCAAAAACGCTTTATTTCGCCAAGACAATGCGTTTCTCACTGTTACATGCATTTGAATGGGAAACTCGCCTGAAACAAAGTATAGGTTTTCATTATGTGAATAATTTTAAAATCTTAGCTCAAACGGCTGCAAAACCTGTTTGCCCAGCACGGGGATATTGAGTTCTATAAGATAAAGCCATAAACATGTTTGTCTGAGTCTTCTATCAAAAGTTACAGCGATTTATATGAAGTTGTTCAAAAACGCTTTATTTCGCCAAGACAATGCGTTTCTCACTGTTACATGCATTTGAATGGGAAACTCGCCTGAAACAAAGTATAGGTTTTCATTATGTGAATAATTTATAAATCTTAGCTCAAATGGCTGCAAAACCTGTTCTGTTTGCCCAGCACGGGGATATTGAGTTCTATAAGATAAAGCCATAAACATGTTTGTCTGAGTCTTCTATCAAAAGTTACAGCGATTTATATGAAGTTGTTCAAAAACGCTTTATTTCGCCAAGACAATGCGTTTCTCACTGTTACATGCATTTGAATGGGAAACTCACCTGAAACAAAGTATAGGTTTTCATTATGTGAATAATTTTAAAATCTTAGCTCAAACGGCTGCAAAACCTGTTTGCCCAGCACGGGGATATTGAGTTCTATAAGATAAAGCCATAAACATGTTTGTCTGAGTCTTCTATCAAAAGTTACAGCGATTTATATGAAGTTGTTCAAAAACGCTTTATTTCGCCAAGACAATGCGTTTCTCACTGTTACATGCATTTGAATGGGAAACTCGCCTGAAACAAAGTATAGGTTTTCATTATGTGAATAATTTTTAAATCTTAGCTCAAATGGCTGCAAAACCTGTTCTGTTTGCCCAGCACGGGGATATTGAGTTCTATAAGATAAAGCCATAAACATGTTTGTCTGAGTCTTCTATCAAAAGTTACAGCGATTTATATGAAGTTGTTCAAAAACGCTTTATTTCGCCAAGACAATGCGTTTCTCACTGTTACATGCATTTGAATGGGAAACTCGCCTGAAACAAAGTATAGGTTTTCATTATGTGAATAATTTTAAAATCTTAGCTCAAACGGCTGCAAAACCTGTTTGCCCAGCACGGGGATATTGAGTTCTATAAGATAAAGCCATAAACATGTTTGTCTGAGTCTTCTATGCAAAGTTACAGCGATTTATATGAAGTTGTTCAAAAACGCTTTATTTCGCCAAGACAATGCGTTTCTCACTGTTACATGCATTTGAATGGGAAACTCGCCTGAAACAAAGTATAGGTTTTCATTATGTGAATAATTTTAAAATCTTAGCTCAAACGGCTGCAAAACCTGTTTGCCCAGCACGGGGATATTGAGTTCTATAAGATAAAGCCATAAACATGTTTGTCTGAGTCTTCTATCAAAAGTTACAGCGATTTATATGAAGTTGTTCAAAAACGCTTTATTTCGCCAAGACAATGCGTTTCTCACTGTTACATGCATTTGAATGGGAAACTCGCCTGAAACAAAGTATAGGTTTTCATTATGTGAATAATTTATAAATCTTAGCTCAAATGGCTGCAAAACCTGTTCTGTTTGCCCAGCACGGGGATATTGAGTTCTATAAGATAAAGCCATAAACATGTTTGTCTGAGTCTTCTATCAAAAGTTACAGCGATTTATATGAAGTTGTTCAAAAACGCTTTATTTCGCCAAGACAATGCGTTTCTCACTGTTACATGCATTTGAATGGGAAACTCACCTGAAACAAAGTATAGGTTTTCATTATGTGAATAATTTTAAAATCTTAGCTCAAACGGCTGCAAAACCTGTTTGCCCAGCACGGGGATATTGAGTTCTATAAGATAAAGCCATAAACATGTTTGTCTGAGTCTTCTATCAAAAGTTACAGCGATTTATATGAAGTTGTTCAAAAACGCTTTATTTCGCCAAGACAATGCGTTTCTCACTGTTACATGCATTTGAATGGGAAACTCGCCTGAAACAAAGTATAGGTTTTCATTATGTGAATAATTTTTAAATCTTAGCTCAAACGGCTGCAAAACCTGTTCTGTTTGCCCAGCACGGGGATATTGAGTTCTATAAGATAAAGCCATAAACATGTTTGTCTGAGTCTTCTATCAAAAGTTACAGCGATTTATATGAAGTTGTTCAAAAACGCTTTATTTCGCCAAGACAATGCGTTTCTCACTGTTACATGCATTTGAATGGGAAACTCGCCTGAAACAAAGTATAGGTTTTCATTATGTGAATAATTTTAAAATCTTAGCTCAAACGGCTGCAAAACCTGTTTGCCCAGCACGGGGATATTGAGTTCTATAAGATAAAGCCATAAACATGTTTGTCTGAGTCTTCTATCAAAAGTTACAGCGATTTATATGAAGTGGTTGAAAATAGCTTTATTTCGCCAAGACAGTGTGTTTCTCACTGTTACATGCATTTGAATGGGAAACTCACCCGAGACAAAGTATAGGTTTTCATTATGTGAATAATTTTAAAATCTTAGCTCAAACGGCTGCAAAACCTGTTTGCCCAGCACGGCGATATTGAGTTCTATAAGATAAAGCCATAAACATGTTTGTCTGAGTCTTCTATCAAAAGTTACAGCGATTTATATGAAGTTGTTCAAAAACGCTTTATTTCGCCAAGACAATGCGTTTCTCACTGTTACATGCATTTGAATGGGAAACTCGCCTGAAACAAAGTATAGGTTTTCATTATGTGAATAATTTTTAAATCTTAGCTCAAACGGCTGCAAAACCTGTTTGCCCAGCACGGCGATATTGAGTTCTATAAGATAAAGCCATAAACATGTTTGTCTGAGTCTTCTATCAAAAGTTACAGCGATTTATATGAAGTTGTACAAAAACGCTTTCTTTCGCCAAGTCAGTGCGTTTCTCACTGTTTCATGCATTTGAATGGGGAACTCAACAAAAAAAAAAGTATAGGTTTTCATTATGTGAATCATTTTAAAATCTTAGCTCAAACGGCTGCAAAACCTGTTTGCCCAGCACGGGGATCTTGAGTTCTATAAGATAAAGCCATAAACATGTTTGTCTGAGTCTTCTATCAAAAGTTACAGCGATTTATATGAAGTTGTTCAAAAACGCTTTATTTCGCCAAGACAAAGCGTTTCTCACTGTTACATGCATTTGAATGGGAAACTCGCCTGAAACAAAGTATAGGTTTTCATTATGTGAATAATTTTAAAATCTTAGCTCAAACGGCTGCAAAACCTGTTTGCCCAGCACGGGGATATTGAGTTCTATAAGATAAAGCCATAAACATGGTTGTCTGAGTCTTCTATCAAAAGTTACAGCGATTTATATGAAGTGGTTGAAAATCGCTTTATTTCGCCAAGACAGTGTGTTTCTCACTGTTACATGCATTTGAATGGGAAACTCACCCGAGACAAAGTATAGGTTTTCATTATGTGAATAATTTTAAAATCTTAGCTCAAACGGCTGCAAAACCTGTTCTGTTTGCCCAGCACGGGGATATTGAGTTCTATAAGATAAAGCCATAAACATGTTTGTCTGAGTCTTCTATCAAAAGTTACAGCGATTTATATGAAGTTGTTCAAAAACGCTTTATTTCGCCAAGACAATGCGTTTCTCACTGTTACATGCATTTGAATGGGAAACTCGCCTGAAACAAAGTATAGGTTTTCATTATGTGAATAATTTATAAATCTTAGCTCAAATGGCTGCAAAACCTGTTCTGTTTGCCCAGCACGGGGATATTGAGTTCTATAAGATAAAGCCATAAACATGTTTGTCTGAGTCTTCTATCAAAAGTTACAGCGATTTATATGAAGTTGTTCAAAAACGCTTTATTTCGCCAAGACAATGCGTTTCTCACTGTTACATGCATTTGAATGGGAAACTCACCTGAAACAAAGTATAGGTTTTCATTATGTGAATAATTTTAAAATCTTAGCTCAAACGGCTGCAAAACCTGTTTGCCCAGCACGGGGATATTGAGTTCTATAAGATAAAGCCATAAACATGTTTGTCTGAGTCTTCTATCAAAAGTTACAGCGATTTATATGAAGTTGTT
Organism: Rhamphochromis longiceps; assembly: GCF_057381845.1. Lineage (NCBI taxonomy): Eukaryota > Metazoa > Chordata > Actinopteri > Cichliformes > Cichlidae > Rhamphochromis > Rhamphochromis longiceps. The sequence continues at coordinate 9,633,601 of NC_140562.1, forward strand.
CAAAAACGCTTTATTTCGCCAAGACAATGCGTTTCTCACTGTTACATGCATTTGAATGGGAAACTCGCCTGAAACAAAGTATAGGTTTTCATTATGTGAATAATTTTTAAATCTTAGCTCAAACGGCTGCAAAACCTGTTCTGTTTGCCCAGCACGGGGATATTGAGTTCTATAAGATAAAGCCATAAACATGTTTGTCTGAGTCTTCTATCAAAAGTTACAGCGATTTATATGAAGTTGTTCAAAAACGCTTTATTTCGCCAAGACAATGCGTTTCTCACTGTTACATGCATTTGAATGGGAAACTCGCCTGAAACAAAGTATAGGTTTTCATTATGTGAATAATTTTAAAATCTTAGCTCAAACGGCTGCAAAACCTGTTTGCCCAGCACGGGGATATTGAGTTCTATAAGATAAAGCCATAAACATGTTTGTCTGAGTCTTCTATCAAAAGTTACAGCGATTTATATGAAGTGGTTGAAAATAGCTTTATTTCGCCAAGACAGTGTGTTTCTCACTGTTACATGCATTTGAATGGGAAACTCACCCGAGACAAAGTATAGGTTTTCATTATGTGAATAATTTTAAAATCTTAGCTCAAACGGCTGCAAAACCTGTTTGCCCAGCACGGCGATATTGAGTTCTATAAGATAAAGCCATAAACATGTTTGTCTGAGTCTTCTATCAAAAGTTACAGCGATTTATATGAAGTTGTTCAAAAACGCTTTATTTCGCCAAGACAATGCGTTTCTCACTGTTACATGCATTTGAATGGGAAACTCGCCTGAAACAAAGTATAGGTTTTCATTATGTGAATAATTTTTAAATCTTAGCTCAAACGGCTGCAAAACCTGTTTGCCCAGCACGGCGATATTGAGTTCTATAAGATAAAGCCATAAACATGTTTGTCTGAGTCTTCTATCAAAAGTTACAGCGATTTATATGAAGTTGTACAAAAACGCTTTCTTTCGCCAAGTCAGTGCGTTTCTCACTGTTTCATGCATTTGAATGGGGAACTCAACAAAAAAAAAAGTATAGGTTTTCATTATGTGAATCATTTTAAAATCTTAGCTCAAACGGCTGCAAAACCTGTTTGCCCAGCACGGGGATCTTGAGTTCTATAAGATAAAGCCATAAACATGTTTGTCTGAGTCTTCTATCAAAAGTTACAGCGATTTATATGAAGTTGTTCAAAAACGCTTTATTTCGCCAAGACAAAGCGTTTCTCACTGTTACATGCATTTGAATGGGAAACTCGCCTGAAACAAAGTATAGGTTTTCATTATGTGAATAATTTTAAAATCTTAGCTCAAACGGCTGCAAAACCTGTTTGCCCAGCACGGGGATATTGAGTTCTATAAGATAAAGCCATAAACATGGTTGTCTGAGTCTTCTATCAAAAGTTACAGCGATTTATATGAAGTGGTTGAAAATCGCTTTATTTCGCCAAGACAGTGTGTTTCTCACTGTTACATGCATTTGAATGGGAAACTCACCCGAGACAAAGTATAGGTTTTCATTATGTGAATAATTTTAAAATCTTAGCTCAAACGGCTGCAAAACCTGTTCTGTTTGCCCAGCACGGGGATATTGAGTTCTATAAGATAAAGCCATAAACATGTTTGTCTGAGTCTTCTATCAAAAGTTACAGCGATTTATATGAAGTTGTTCAAAAACGCTTTATTTCGCCAAGACAATGCGTTTCTCACTGTTACATGCATTTGAATGGGAAACTCGCCTGAAACAAAGTATAGGTTTTCATTATGTGAATAATTTTAAAATCTTAGCTCAAACGGCTGCAAAACCTGTTTGCCCAGCACGGGGATATTGAGTTCTATAAGATAAAGCCATAAACATGTTTGTCTGAGTCTTCTATGCAAAGTTACAGCGATTTATATGAAGTTGTTCAAAAACGCTTTATTTCGCCAAGACAATGCGTTTCTCACTGTTACATGCATTTGAATGGGAAACTCGCCTGAAACAAAGTATAGGTTTTCATTATGTGAATAATTTTTAAATCTTAGCTCAAACGGCTGCAAAACCTGTTTGCCCAGCACGGGGATATTGAGTTCTATAAGATAAAGCCATAAACATGTTTGTCTGAGTCTTCTATCAAAAGTTACAGCGATTTATATGAAGTTGTTCAAAAACGCTTTATTTCGCCAAGACAATGCGTTTCTCACTGTTACATGCATTTGAATGGGAAACTCGCCTGAAACAAAGTATAGGTTTTCATTATGTGAATAATTTATAAATCTTAGCTCAAATGGCTGCAAAACCTGTTCTGTTTGCCCAGCACGGGGATATTGAGTTCTATAAGATAAAGCCATAAACATGTTTGTCTGAGTCTTCTATCAAAAGTTACAGCGATTTATATGAAGTTGTTCAAAAACGCTTTATTTCGCCAAGACAATGCGTTTCTCACTGTTACATGCATTTGAATGGGAAACTCACCTGAAACAAAGTATAGGTTTTCATTATGTGAATAATTTTAAAATCTTAGCTCAAACGGCTGCAAAACCTGTTTGCCCAGCACGGGGATATTGAGTTCTATAAGATAAAGCCATAAACATGTTTGTCTGAGTCTTCTATCAAAAGTTACAGCGATTTATATGAAGTTGTTCAAAAACGCTTTATTTCGCCAAGACAATGCGTTTCTCACTGTTACATGCATTTGAATGGGAAACTCGCCTGAAACAAAGTATAGGTTTTCATTATGTGAATAATTTTTAAATCTTAGCTCAAATGGCTGCAAAACCTGTTCTGTTTGCCCAGCACGGGGATATTGAGTTCTATAAGATAAAGCCATAAACATGTTTGTCTGAGTCTTCTATCAAAAGTTACAGCGATTTATATGAAGTTGTTCAAAAACGCTTTATTTCGCCAAGACAATGCGTTTCTCACTGTTACATGCATTTGAATGGGAAACTCGCCTGAAACAAAGTATAGGTTTTCATTATGTGAATAATTTTAAAATCTTAGCTCAAACGGCTGCAAAACCTGTTTGCCCAGCACGGGGATATTGAGTTCTATAAGATAAAGCCATAAACATGTTTGTCTGAGTCTTCTATCAAAAGTTACAGCGATTTATATGAAGTGGTTGAAAATAGCTTTATTTCGCCAAGACAGTGTGTTTCTCACTGTTACATGCATTTGAATGGGAAACTCACCCGAGACAAAGTATAGGTTTTCATTATGTGAATAATTTATAAATCTTAGCTCAAATGGCTGCAAAACCTGTTCTGTTTGCCCAGCACGGGGATATTGAGTTCTATAAGATAAAGCCATAAACATGTTTGTCTGAGTCTTCTATCAAAAGTTACAGCGATTTATATGAAGTTGTTCAAAAACGCTTTATTTCGCCAAGACAATGCGTTTCTCACTGTTACATGCATTTGAATGGGAAACTCGCCTGAAACAAAGTATAGGTTTTCATTATGTGAATAATTTTAAAATCTTAGCTCAAACGGCTGCAAAACCTGTTTGCCCAGCACGGGGATATTGAGTTCTATAAGATAAAGCCATAAACATGTTTGTCTGAGTCTTCTATCAAAAGTTACAGCGATTTATATGAAGTTGTTCAAAAACGCTTTATTTCGCCAAGACAATGCGTTTCTCACTGTTACATGCATTTGAATGGGAAACTCGCCTGAAACAAAGTATAGGTTTTCATTATGTGAATAATTTTTAAATCTTAGCTCAAATGGCTGCAAAACCTGTTCTGTTTGCCCAGCACGGGGATATTGAGTTCTATAAGATAAAGCCATAAACATGTTTGTCTGAGTCTTCTATCAAAAGTTACAGCGATTTATATGAAGTTGTTCAAAAACGCTTTATTTCGCCAAGACAATGCGTTTCTCACTGTTACATGCATTTGAATGGGAAACTCGCCTGAAACAAAGTATAGGTTTTCATTATGTGAATAATTTTAAAATCTTAGCTCAAACGGCTGCAAAACCTGTTTGCCCAGCACGGGGATATTGAGTTCTATAAGATAAAGCCATAAACATGTTTGTCTGAGTCTTCTATCAAAAGTTACAGCGATTTATATGAAGTGGTTGAAAATAGCTTTATTTCGCCAAGACAGTGTGTTTCTCACTGTTACATGCATTTGAATGGGAAACTCACCCGAGACAAAGTATAGGTTTTCATTATGTGAATAATTTTAAAATCTTAGCTCAAACGGCTGCAAAACCTGTTTGCCCAGCACGGCGATATTGAGTTCTATAAGATAAAGCCATAAACATGTTTGTCTGAGTCTTCTATCAAAAGTTACAGCGATTTATATGAAGTTGTTCAAAAACGCTTTATTTCGCCAAGACAATGCGTTTCTCACTGTTACATGCATTTGAATGGGAAACTCGCCTGAAACAAAGTATAGGTTTTCATTATGTGAATAATTTTTAAATCTTAGCTCAAACGGCTGCAAAACCTGTTTGCCCAGCACGGGGATATTGAGTTCTATAAGATAAAGCCATAAACATGTTTGTCTGAGTCTTCTATCAAAAGTTACAGCGATTTATATGAAGTTGTTCAAAAACGCTTTATTTCGCCAAGACAATGCGTTTCTCACTGTTACATGCATTTGAATGGGAAACTCGCCTGAAACAAAGTATAGGTTTTCATTATGTGAATAATTTTAAAATCTTAGCTCAAACGGCTGCAAAACCTGTTTGCCCAGCACGGGGATATTGAGTTCTATAAGATAAAGCCATAAACATGTTTGTCTGAGTCTTCTATCAAAAGTTACAGCGATTTATATGAAGTTGTTCAAAAACGCTTTATTTCGCCAAGACAATGCGTTTCTCACTGTTACATGCATTTGAATGGGAAACTCGCCTGAAACAAAGTATAGGTTTTCATTATGTGAATAATTTTAAAATCTTAGCTCAAACGGCTGCAAAACCTGTTTGCCCAGCACGGGGATATTGAGTTCTATAAGATAAAGCCATAAACATGTTTGTCTGAGTCTTCTATCAAAAGTTACAGCGATTTATATGAAGTTGTTCAAAAACGCTTTATTTCGCCAAGACAATGCGTTTCTCACTGTTACATGCATTTGAATGGGAAACTCGCCTGAAACAAAGTATAGGTTTTCATTATGTGAATAATTTTAAAATCTTAGCTCAAACGGCTGCAAAACCTGTTTGCCCAGCACGGGGATATTGAGTTCTATAAGATAAAGCCATAAACATGTTTGTCTGAGTCTTCTATCAAAAGTTACAGCGATTTATATGAAGTGGTTGAAAATAGCTTTATTTCGCCAAGACAGTGTGTTTCTCACTGTTACATGCATTTGAATGGGAAACTCACCCGAGACAAAGTATAGGTTTTCATTATGTGAATAATTTTAAAATCTTAGCTCAAACGGCTGCAAAACCTGTTTGCCCAGCACGGGGATATTGAGTTCTATAAGATAAAGCCATAAACATGTTTGTCTGAGTCTTCTATCAAAAGTTACAGCGATTTATATGAAGTTGTTCAAAAACGCTTTATTTCGCCAAGACAATGCGTTTCTCACTGTTACATGCATTTGAATGGGAAACTCGCCTGAAACAAAGTATAGGTTTTCATTATGTGAATAATTTTAAAATCTTAGCTCAAACGGCTGCAAAACCTGTTTGCCCAGCACGGGGATATTGAGTTCTATAAGATAAAGCCATAAACATGTTTGTCTGAGTCTTCTATCAAAAGTTACAGCGATTTATATGAAGTGGTTGAAAATAGCTTTATTTCGCCAAGACAATGCGTTTCTCACTGTTACATGCATTTGAATGGGAAACTCGCCTGAAACAAAGTATAGGTTTTCATTATGTGAATAATTTATAAATCTTAGCTCAAATGGCTGCAAAACCTGTTCTGTTTGCCCAGCACGGGGATATTGAGTTCTATAAGATAAAGCCATAAACATGTTTGTCTGAGTCTTCTATCAAAAGTTACAGCGATTTATATGAAGTTGTTCAAAAACGCTTTATTTCGCCAAGACAATGCGTTTCTCACTGTTACATGCATTTGAATGGGAAACTCGCCTGAAACAAAGTATAGGTTTTCATTATGTGAATAATTTTAAAATCTTAGCTCAAACGGCTGCAAAACCTGTTTGCCCAGCACGGGGATATTGAGTTCTATAAGATAAAGCCATAAACATGTTTGTCTGAGTCTTCTATCAAAAGTTACAGCGATTTATATGAAGTTGTTCAAAAACGCTTTATTTCGCCAAGACAATGCGTTTCTCACTGTTACATGCATTTGAATGGGAAACTCGCCTGAAACAAAGTATAGGTTTTCATTATGTGAATAATTTTTAAATCTTAGCTCAAATGGCTGCAAAACCTGTTCTGTTTGCCCAGCACGGGGATATTGAGTTCTATAAGATAAAGCCATAAACATGTTTGTCTGAGTCTTCTATCAAAAGTTACAGCGATTTATATGAAGTTGTTCAAAAACGCTTTATTTCGCCAAGACAATGCGTTTCTCACTGTTACATGCATTTGAATGGGAAACTCGCCTGAAACAAAGTATAGGTTTTCATTATGTGAATAATTTTAAAATCTTAGCTCAAACGGCTGCAAAACCTGTTTGCCCAGCACGGGGATATTGAGTTCTATAAGATAAAGCCATAAACATGTTTGTCTGAGTCTTCTATCAAAAGTTACAGCGATTTATATGAAGTGGTTGAAAATAGCTTTATTTCGCCAAGACAGTGTGTTTCTCACTGTTACATGCATTTGAATGGGAAACTCACCCGAGACAAAGTATAGGTTTTCATTATGTGAATAATTTTAAAATCTTAGCTCAAACGGCTGCAAAACCTGTTTGCCCAGCACGGCGATATTGAGTTCTATAAGATAAAGCCATAAACATGTTTGTCTGAGTCTTCTATCAAAAGTTACAGCGATTTATATGAAGTTGTTCAAAAACGCTTTATTTCGCCAAGACAATGCGTTTCTCACTGTTACATGCATTTGAATGGGAAACTCGCCTGAAACAAAGTATAGGTTTTCATTATGTGAATAATTTTTAAATCTTAGCTCAAACGGCTGCAAAACCTGTTTGCCCAGCACGGGGATATTGAGTTCTATAAGATAAAGCCATAAACATGTTTGTCTGAGTCTTCTATCAAAAGTTACAGCGATTTATATGAAGTTGTTCAAAAACGCTTTATTTCGCCAAGACAATGCGTTTCTCACTGTTACATGCATTTGAATGGGAAACTCGCCTGAAACAAAGTATAGGTTTTCATTATGTGAATAATTTTAAAATCTTAGCTCAAACGGCTGCAAAACCTGTTTGCCCAGCACGGGGATATTGAGTTCTATAAGATAAAGCCATAAACATGTTTGTCTGAGTCTTCTATCAAAAGTTACAGCGATTTATATGAAGTTGTTCAAAAACGCTTTATTTCGCCAAGACAATGCGTTTCTCACTGTTACATGCATTTGAATGGGAAACTCGCCTGAAACAAAGTATAGGTTTTCATTATGTGAATAATTTTTAAATCTTAGCTCAAACGGCTGCAAAACCTGTTCTGTTTGCCCAGCACGGGGATATTGAGTTCTATAAGATAAAGCCATAAACATGTTTGTCTGAGTCTTCTATCAAAAGTTACAGCGATTTATATGAAGTTGTTCAAAAACGCTTTATTTCGCCAAGACAATGCGTTTCTCACTGTTACATGCATTTGAATGGGAAACTCGCCTGAAACAAAGTATAGGTTTTCATTATGTGAATAATTTTAAAATCTTAGCTCAAACGGCTGCAAAACCTGTTTGCCCAGCACGGGGATATTGAGTTCTATAAGATAAAGCCATAAACATGTTTGTCTGAGTCTTCTATCAAAAGTTACAGCGATTTATATGAAGTGGTTGAAAATAGCTTTATTTCGCCAAGACAGTGTGTTTCTCACTGTTACATGCATTTGAATGGGAAACTCACCCGAGACAAAGTATAGGTTTTCATTATGTGAATAATTTTAAAATCTTAGCTCAAACGGCTGCAAAACCTGTTTGCCCAGCACGGGGATATTGAGTTCTATAAGATAAAGCCATAAACATGTTTGTCTGAGTCTTCTATCAAAAGTTACAGCGATTTATATGAAGTTGTTCAAAAACGCTTTATTTCGCCAAGACAATGCGTTTCTCACTGTTACATGCATTTGAATGGGAAACTCGCCTGAAACAAAGTATAGGTTTTCATTATGTGAATAATTTTTAAATCTTAGCTCAAACGGCTGCAAAACCTGTTTGCCCAGCACGGGGATATTGAGTTCTATAAGATAAAGCCATAAACATGTTTGTCTGAGTCTTCTATCAAAAGTTACAGCGATTTATATGAAGTTGTTCAAAAACGCTTTATTTCGCCAAGACAATGCGTTTCTCACTGTTACATGCATTTGAATGGGAAACTCGCCTGAAACAAAGTATAGGTTTTCATTATGTGAATAATTTTTAAATCTTAGCTCAAATGGCTGCAAAACCTGTTCTGTTTGCCCAGCACGGGGATATTGAGTTCTATAAGATAAAGCCATAAACATGTTTGTCTGAGTCTTCTATCAAAAGTTACAGCGATTTATATGAAGTTGTTCAAAAACGCTTTATTTCGCCAAGACAATGCGTTTCTCACTGTTACATGCATTTGAATGGGAAACTCGCCTGAAACAAAGTATAGGTTTTCATTATGTGAATAATTTTAAAATCTTAGCTCAAACGGCTGCAAAACCTGTTTGCCCAGCACGGGGATATTGAGTTCTATAAGATAAAGCCATAAACATGTTTGTCTGAGTCTTCTATCAAAAGTTACAGCGATTTATATGAAGTGGTTGAAAATAGCTTTATTTCGCCAAGACAGTGTGTTTCTCACTGTTACATGCATTTGAATGGGAAACTCACCCGAGACAAAGTATAGGTTTTCATTATGTGAATAATTTTAAAATCTTAGCTCAAACGGCTGCAAAACCTGTTTGCCCAGCACGGCGATATTGAGTTCTATAAGATAAAGCCATAAACATGTTTGTCTGAGTCTTCTATCAAAAGTTACAGCGATTTATATGAAGTTGTTCAAAAACGCTTTATTTCGCCAAGACAATGCGTTTCTCACTGTTACATGCATTTGAATGGGAAACTCGCCTGAAACAAAGTATAGGTTTTCATTATGTGAATAATTTTTAAATCTTAGCTCAAACGGCTGCAAAACCTGTTTGCCCAGCACGGGGATATTGAGTTCTATAAGATAAAGCCATAAACATGTTTGTCTGAGTCTTCTATCAAAAGTTACAGCGATTTATATGAAGTTGTTCAAAAACGCTTTATTTCGCCAAGACAATGCGTTTCTCACTGTTACATGCATTTGAATGGGAAACTCGCCTGAAACAAAGTATAGGTTTTCATTATGTGAATAATTTTAAAATCTTAGCTCAAACGGCTGCAAAACCTGTTTGCCCAGCACGGGGATATTGAGTTCTATAAGATAAAGCCATAAACATGTTTGTCTGAGTCTTCTATCAAAAGTTACAGCGATTTATATGAAGTTGTTCAAAAACGCTTTATTTCGCCAAGACAATGCGTTTCTCACTGTTACATGCATTTGAATGGGAAACTCGCCTGAAACAAAGTATAGGTTTTCATTATGTGAATAATTTTAAAATCTTAGCTCAAACGGCTGCAAAACCTGTTCTGTTTGCCCAGCACGGGGATATTGAGTTCTATAAGATAAAGCCATAAACATGTTTGTCTGAGTCTTCTATCAAAAGTTACAGCGATTTATATGAAGTTGTTCGAAAACGCTTTATTTCGCCAAGACAATGCGTTTCTCACTGTTACATGCATTTGAATGGGAAACTCGCCTGAAACAAAGTATAGGTTTTCATTATGTGAATAATTTTAAAATCTTAGCTCAAACGGCTGCAAAACCTGTTTGCCCAGCACGGGGATATTGAGTTCTATAAGATAAAGCCATAAACATGTTTGTCTGAGTCTTCTATCAAAAGTTACAGCGATTTATATGAAGTGGTTGAAAATAGCTTTATTTCGCCAAGACAGTGTGTTTCTCACTGTTACATGCATTTGAATGGGAAACTCACCCGAGACAAAGTATAGGTTTTCATTATGTGAATAATTTTAAAATCTTAGCTCAAACGGCTGCAAAACCTGTTCTGTTTGCCCAGCACGGGGATATTGAGTTCTATAAGATAAAGCCATAAACATGTTTGTCTGAGTCTTCTATCAAAAGTTACAGCGATTTATATGAAGTTGTTCAAAAACGCTTTATTTCGCCAAGACAATGCGTTTCTCACTGTTACATGCATTTGAATGGGAAACTCGCCTGAAACAAAGTATAGGTTTTCATTATGTGAATAATTTTAAAATCTTAGCTCAAACGGCTGCAAAACCTGTTTGCCCAGCACGGGGATATTGAGTTCTATAAGATAAAGCCATAAACATGTTTGTCTGAGTCTTCTATCAAAAGTTACAGCGATTTATATGAAGTTGTTCAAAAACGCTTTATTTCGCCAAGACAATGCGTTTCTCACTGTTACATGCATTTGAATGGGAAACTCGCCTGAAACAAAGTATAGGTTTTCATTATGTGAATAATTTTAAAATCTTAGCTCAAACGGCTGCAAAACCTGTTCTGTTTGCCCAGCACGGGGATATTGAGTTCTATAAGATAAAGCCATAAACATGTTTGTCTGAGTCTTCTATCAAAAGTTACAGCGATTTATATGAAGTTGTTCAAAAACGCTTTATTTCGCCAAGACAATGCGTTTCTCACTGTTACATGCATTTGAATGGGAAACTCGCCTGAAACAAAGTATAGGTTTTCATTATGTGAATAATTTTTAAATCTTAGCTCAAATGGCTGCAAAACCTGTTCTGTTTGCCCAGCACGGGGATATTGAGTTCTATAAGATAAAGCCATAAACATGTTTGTCTGAGTCTTCTATCAAAAGTTACAGCGATTTATATGAAGTTGTTCAAAAACGCTTTATTTCGCCAAGACAATGCGTTTCTCACTGTTACATGCATTTGAATGGGAAACTCGCCTGAAACAAAGTATAGGTTTTCATTATGTGAATAATTTTAAAATCTTAGCTCAAACGGCTGCAAAACCTGTTTGCCCAGCACGGGGATATTGAGTTCTATAAGATAAAGCCATAAACATGTTTGTCTGAGTCTTCTATCAAAAGTTACAGCGATTTATATGAAGTGGTTGAAAATAGCTTTATTTCGCCAAGACAGTGTGTTTCTCACTGTTACATGCATTTGAATGGGAAACTCACCCGAGACAAAGTATAGGTTTTCATTATGTGAATAATTTTAAAATCTTAGCTCAAACGGCTGCAAAACCTGTTTGCCCAGCACGGCGATATTGAGTTCTATAAGATAAAGCCATAAACATGTTTGTCTGAGTCTTCTATCAAAAGTTACAGCGATTTATATGAAGTTGTTCAAAAACGCTTTATTTCGCCAAGACAATGCGTTTCTCACTGTTACATGCATTTGAATGGGAAACTCGCCTGAAACAAAGTATAGGTTTTCATTATGTGAATAATTTTTAAATCTTAGCTCAAACGGCTGCAAAACCTGTTTGCCCAGCACGGGGATATTGAGTTCTATAAGATAAAGCCATAAACATGTTTGTCTGAGTCTTCTATCAAAAGTTACAGCGATTTATATGAAGTTGTTCAAAAACGCTTTATTTCGCCAAGACAATGCGTTTCTCACTGTTACATGCATTTGAATGGGAAACTCGCCTGAAACAAAGTATAGGTTTTCATTATGTGAATAATTTTAAAATCTTAGCTCAAACGGCTGCAAAACCTGTTTGCCCAGCACGGGGATATTGAGTTCTATAAGATAAAGCCATAAACATGTTTGTCTGAGTCTTCTATCAAAAGTTACAGCGATTTATATGAAGTTGTTCAAAAACGCTTTATTTCGCCAAGACAATGCGTTTCTCACTGTTACATGCATTTGAATGGGAAACTCGCCTGAAACAAAGTATAGGTTTTCATTATGTGAATAATTTTAAAATCTTAGCTCAAACGGCTGCAAAACCTGTTCTGTTTGCCCAGCACGGGGATATTGAGTTCTATAAGATAAAGCCATAAACATGTTTGTCTGAGTCTTCTATCAAAAGTTACAGCGATTTATATGAAGTTGTTCAAAAACGCTTTATTTCGCCAAGACAATGCGTTTCTCACTGTTACATGCATTTGAATGGGAAACTCGCCTGAAACAAAGTATAGGTTTTCATTATGTGAATAATTTTAAAATCTTAGCTCAAACGGCTGCAAAACCTGTTTGCCCAGCACGGGGATATTGAGTTCTATAAGATAAAGCCATAAACATGTTTGTCTGAGTCTTCTATCAAAAGTTACAGCGATTTATATGAAGTGGTTGAAAATAGCTTTATTTCGCCAAGACAGTGTGTTTCTCACTGTTACATGCATTTGAATGGGAAACTCACCCGAGACAAAGTATAGGTTTTCATTATGTGAATAATTTTAAAATCTTAGCTCAAACGGCTGCAAAACCTGTTTGCCCAGCACGGCGATATTGAGTTCTATAAGATAAAGCCATAAACATGTTTGTCTGAGTCTTCTATCAAAAGTTACAGCGATTTATATGAAGTTGTTCAAAAACGCTTTATTTCGCCAAGACAATGCGTTTCTCACTGTTACATGCATTTGAATGGGAAACTCGCCTGAAACAAAGTATAGGTTTTCATTATGTGAATAATTTTAAAATCTTAGCTCAAACGGCTGCAAAACCTGTTTGCCCAGCACGGGGATATTGAGTTCTATAAGATAAAGCCATAAACATGTTTGTCTGAGTCTTCTATGCAAAGTTACAGCGATTTATATGAAGTTGTTCAAAAACGCTTTATTTCGCCAAGACAATGCGTTTCTCACTGTTACATGCATTTGAATGGGAAACTCGCCTGAAACAAAGTATAGGTTTTCATTATGTGAATAATTTTAAAATCTTAGCTCAAACGGCTGCAAAACCTGTTTGCCCAGCACGGGGATATTGAGTTCTATAAGATAAAGCCATAAACATGTTTGTCTGAGTCTTCTATCAAAAGTTACAGCGATTTATATGAAGTTGTTCAAAAACGCTTTATTTCGCCAAGACAATGCGTTTCTCACTGTTACATGCATTTGAATGGGAAACTCGCCTGAAACAAAGTATAGGTTTTCATTATGTGAATAATTTATAAATCTTAGCTCAAATGGCTGCAAAACCTGTTCTGTTTGCCCAGCACGGGGATATTGAGTTCTATAAGATAAAGCCATAAACATGTTTGTCTGAGTCTTCTATCAAAAGTTACAGCGATTTATATGAAGTTGTTCAAAAACGCTTTATTTCGCCAAGACAATGCGTTTCTCACTGTTACATGCATTTGAATGGGAAACTCACCTGAAACAAAGTATAGGTTTTCATTATGTGAATAATTTTAAAATCTTAGCTCAAACGGCTGCAAAACCTGTTTGCCCAGCACGGGGATATTGAGTTCTATAAGATAAAGCCATAAACATGTTTGTCTGAGTCTTCTATCAAAAGTTACAGCGATTTATATGAAGTTGTTCAAAAACGCTTTATTTCGCCAAGACAATGCGTTTCTCACTGTTACATGCATTTGAATGGGAAACTCGCCTGAAACAAAGTATAGGTTTTCATTATGTGAATAATTTTTAAATCTTAGCTCAAACGGCTGCAAAACCTGTTCTGTTTGCCCAGCACGGGGATATTGAGTTCTATAAGATAAAGCCATAAACATGTTTGTCTGAGTCTTCTATCAAAAGTTACAGCGATTTATATGAAGTTGTTCAAAAACGCTTTATTTCGCCAAGACAATGCGTTTCTCACTGTTACATGCATTTGAATGGGAAACTCGCCTGAAACAAAGTATAGGTTTTCATTATGTGAATAATTTTAAAATCTTAGCTCAAACGGCTGCAAAACCTGTTTGCCCAGCACGGGGATATTGAGTTCTATAAGATAAAGCCATAAACATGTTTGTCTGAGTCTTCTATCAAAAGTTACAGCGATTTATATGAAGTGGTTGAAAATAGCTTTATTTCGCCAAGACAGTGTGTTTCTCACTGTTACATGCATTTGAATGGGAAACTCACCCGAGACAAAGTATAGGTTTTCATTATGTGAATAATTTTAAAATCTTAGCTCAAACGGCTGCAAAACCTGTTTGCCCAGCACGGCGATATTGAGTTCTATAAGATAAAGCCATAAACATGTTTGTCTGAGTCTTCTATCAAAAGTTACAGCGATTTATATGAAGTTGTTCAAAAACGCTTTATTTCGCCAAGACAATGCGTTTCTCACTGTTACATGCATTTGAATGGGAAACTCGCCTGAAACAAAGTATAGGTTTTCATTATGTGAATAATTTTTAAATCTTAGCTCAAACGGCTGCAAAACCTGTTTGCCCAGCACGGCGATATTGAGTTCTATAAGATAAAGCCATAAACATGTTTGTCTGAGTCTTCTATCAAAAGTTACAGCGATTTATATGAAGTTGTACAAAAACGCTTTCTTTCGCCAAGTCAGTGCGTTTCTCACTGTTTCATGCATTTGAATGGGGAACTCAACAAAAAAAAAAGTATAGGTTTTCATTATGTGAATCATTTTAAAATCTTAGCTCAAACGGCTGCAAAACCTGTTTGCCCAGCACGGGGATCTTGAGTTCTATAAGATAAAGCCATAAACATGTTTGTCTGAGTCTTCTATCAAAAGTTACAGCGATTTATATGAAGTTGTTCAAAAACGCTTTATTTCGCCAAGACAAAGCGTTTCTCACTGTTACATGCATTTGAATGGGAAACTCGCCTGAAACAAAGTATAGGTTTTCATTATGTGAATAATTTTAAAATCTTAGCTCAAACGGCTGCAAAACCTGTTTGCCCAGCACGGGGATATTGAGTTCTATAAGATAAAGCCATAAACATGGTTGTCTGAGTCTTCTATCAAAAGTTACAGCGATTTATATGAAGTGGTTGAAAATCGCTTTATTTCGCCAAGACAGTGTGTTTCTCACTGTTACATGCATTTGAATGGGAAACTCACCCGAGACAAAGTATAGGTTTTCATTATGTGAATAATTTTAAAATCTTAGCTCAAACGGCTGCAAAACCTGTTCTGTTTGCCCAGCACGGGGATATTGAGTTCTATAAGATAAAGCCATAAACATGTTTGTCTGAGTCTTCTATCAAAAGTTACAGCGATTTATATGAAGTTGTTCAAAAACGCTTTATTTCGCCAAGACAATGCGTTTCTCACTGTTACATGCATTTGAATGGGAAACTCGCCTGAAACAAAGTATAGGTTTTCATTATGTGAATAATTTATAAATCTTAGCTCAAATGGCTGCAAAACCTGTTCTGTTTGCCCAGCACGGGGATATTGAGTTCTATAAGATAAAGCCATAAACATGTTTGTCTGAGTCTTCTATCAAAAGTTACAGCGATTTATATGAAGTTGTTCAAAAACGCTTTATTTCGCCAAGACAATGCGTTTCTCACTGTTACATGCATTTGAATGGGAAACTCACCTGAAACAAAGTATAGGTTTTCATTATGTGAATAATTTTAAAATCTTAGCTCAAACGGCTGCAAAACCTGTTTGCCCAGCACGGGGATATTGAGTTCTATAAGATAAAGCCATAAACATGTTTGTCTGAGTCTTCTATCAAAAGTTACAGCGATTTATATGAAGTTGTTCAAAAACGCTTTATTTCGCCAAGACAATGCGTTTCTCACTGTTACATGCATTTGAATGGGAAACTCGCCTGAAACAAAGTATAGGTTTTCATTATGTGAATAATTTTTAAATCTTAGCTCAAACGGCTGCAAAACCTGTTCTGTTTGCCCAGCACGGGGATATTGAGTTCTATAAGATAAAGCCATAAACATGTTTGTCTGAGTCTTCTATCAAAAGTTACAGCGATTTATATGAAGTTGTTCAAAAACGCTTTATTTCGCCAAGACAATGCGTTTCTCACTGTTACATGCATTTGAATGGGAAACTCGCCTGAAACAAAGTATAGGTTTTCATTATGTGAATAATTTTAAAATCTTAGCTCAAACGGCTGCAAAACCTGTTTGCCCAGCACGGGGATATTGAGTTCTATAAGATAAAGCCATAAACATGTTTGTCTGAGTCTTCTATCAAAAGTTACAGCGATTTATATGAAGTGGTTGAAAATAGCTTTATTTCGCCAAGACAGTGTGTTTCTCACTGTTACATGCATTTGAATGGGAAACTCACCCGAGACAAAGTATAGGTTTTCATTATGTGAATAATTTTAAAATCTTAGCTCAAACGGCTGCAAAACCTGTTTGCCCAGCACGGCGATATTGAGTTCTATAAGATAAAGCCATAAACATGTTTGTCTGAGTCTTCTATCAAAAGTTACAGCGATTTATATGAAGTTGTTCAAAAACGCTTTATTTCGCCAAGACAATGCGTTTCTCACTGTTACATGCATTTGAATGGGAAACTCGCCTGAAACAAAGTATAGGTTTTCATTATGTGAATAATTTTTAAATCTTAGCTCAAACGGCTGCAAAACCTGTTTGCCCAGCACGGCGATATTGAGTTCTATAAGATAAAGCCATAAACATGTTTGTCTGAGTCTTCTATCAAAAGTTACAGCGATTTATATGAAGTTGTACAAAAACGCTTTCTTTCGCCAAGTCAGTGCGTTTCTCACTGTTTCATGCATTTGAATGGGGAACTCAACAAAAAAAAAAGTATAGGTTTTCATTATGTGAATCATTTTAAAATCTTAGCTCAAACGGCTGCAAAACCTGTTTGCCCAGCACGGGGATCTTGAGTTCTATAAGATAAAGCCATAAACATGTTTGTCTGAGTCTTCTATCAAAAGTTACAGCGATTTATATGAAGTTGTTCAAAAACGCTTTATTTCGCCAAGACAAAGCGTTTCTCACTGTTACATGCATTTGAATGGGAAACTCGCCTGAAACAAAGTATAGGTTTTCATTATGTGAATAATTTTAAAATCTTAGCTCAAACGGCTGCAAAACCTGTTTGCCCAGCACGGGGATATTGAGTTCTATAAGATAAAGCCATAAACATGGTTGTCTGAGTCTTCTATCAAAAGTTACAGCGATTTATATGAAGTGGTTGAAAATCGCTTTATTTCGCCAAGACAGTGTGTTTCTCACTGTTACATGCATTTGAATGGGAAACTCACCCGAGACAAAGTATAGGTTTTCATTATGTGAATAATTTTAAAATCTTAGCTCAAACGGCTGCAAAACCTGTTCTGTTTGCCCAGCACGGGGATATTGAGTTCTATAAGATAAAGCCATAAACATGTTTGTCTGAGTCTTCTATCAAAAGTTACAGCGATTTATATGAAGTTGTTCAAAAACGCTTTATTTCGCCAAGACAATGCGTTTCTCACTGTTACATGCATTTGAATGGGAAACTCGCCTGAAACAAAGTATAGGTTTTCATTATGTGAATAATTTTAAAATCTTAGCTCAAACGGCTGCAAAACCTGTTTGCCCAGCACGGGGATATTGAGTTCTATAAGATAAAGCCATAAACATGTTTGTCTGAGTCTTCTATGCAAAGTTACAGCGATTTATATGAAGTTGTTCAAAAACGCTTTATTTCGCCAAGACAATGCGTTTCTCACTGTTACATGCATTTGAATGGGAAACTCGCCTGAAACAAAGTATAGGTTTTCATTATGTGAATAATTTTTAAATCTTAGCTCAAACGGCTGCAAAACCTGTTTGCCCAGCACGGGGATATTGAGTTCTATAAGATAAAGCCATAAACATGTTTGTCTGAGTCTTCTATCAAAAGTTACAGCGATTTATATGAAGTTGTTCAAAAACGCTTTATTTCGCCAAGACAATGCGTTTCTCACTGTTACATGCATTTGAATGGGAAACTCGCCTGAAACAAAGTATAGGTTTTCATTATGTGAATAATTTATAAATCTTAGCTCAAATGGCTGCAAAACCTGTTCTGTTTGCCCAGCACGGGGATATTGAGTTCTATAAGATAAAGCCATAAACATGTTTGTCTGAGTCTTCTATCAAAAGTTACAGCGATTTATATGAAGTTGTTCAAAAACGCTTTATTTCGCCAAGACAATGCGTTTCTCACTGTTACATGCATTTGAATGGGAAACTCACCTGAAACAAAGTATAGGTTTTCATTATGTGAATAATTTTAAAATCTTAGCTCAAACGGCTGCAAAACCTGTTTGCCCAGCACGGGGATATTGAGTTCTATAAGATAAAGCCATAAACATGTTTGTCTGAGTCTTCTATCAAAAGTTACAGCGATTTATATGAAGTTGTTCAAAAACGCTTTATTTCGCCAAGACAATGCGTTTCTCACTGTTACATGCATTTGAATGGGAAACTCGCCTGAAACAAAGTATAGGTTTTCATTATGTGAATAATTTTTAAATCTTAGCTCAAATGGCTGCAAAACCTGTTCTGTTTGCCCAGCACGGGGATATTGAGTTCTATAAGATAAAGCCATAAACATGTTTGTCTGAGTCTTCTATCAAAAGTTACAGCGATTTATATGAAGTTGTTCAAAAACGCTTTATTTCGCCAAGACAATGCGTTTCTCACTGTTACATGCATTTGAATGGGAAACTCGCCTGAAACAAAGTATAGGTTTTCATTATGTGAATAATTTTAAAATCTTAGCTCAAACGGCTGCAAAACCTGTTTGCCCAGCACGGGGATATTGAGTTCTATAAGATAAAGCCATAAACATGTTTGTCTGAGTCTTCTATCAAAAGTTACAGCGATTTATATGAAGTGGTTGAAAATAGCTTTATTTCGCCAAGACAGTGTGTTTCTCACTGTTACATGCATTTGAATGGGAAACTCACCCGAGACAAAGTATAGGTTTTCATTATGTGAATAATTTATAAATCTTAGCTCAAATGGCTGCAAAACCTGTTCTGTTTGCCCAGCACGGGGATATTGAGTTCTATAAG
This sequence comes from Rhamphochromis longiceps, assembly GCF_057381845.1. Lineage (NCBI taxonomy): Eukaryota > Metazoa > Chordata > Actinopteri > Cichliformes > Cichlidae > Rhamphochromis > Rhamphochromis longiceps. The sequence goes on from NC_140562.1 coordinate 9,652,618, forward strand.
ATAAAGCCATAAACATGTTTGTCTGAGTCTTCTATCAAAAGTTACAGCGATTTATATGAAGTTGTTCAAAAACGCTTTATTTCGCCAAGACAATGCGTTTCTCACTGTTACATGCATTTGAATGGGAAACTCGCCTGAAACAAAGTATAGGTTTTCATTATGTGAATAATTTTAAAATCTTAGCTCAAACGGCTGCAAAACCTGTTTGCCCAGCACGGGGATATTGAGTTCTATAAGATAAAGCCATAAACATGTTTGTCTGAGTCTTCTATCAAAAGTTACAGCGATTTATATGAAGTTGTTCAAAAACGCTTTATTTCGCCAAGACAATGCGTTTCTCACTGTTACATGCATTTGAATGGGAAACTCGCCTGAAACAAAGTATAGGTTTTCATTATGTGAATAATTTTTAAATCTTAGCTCAAATGGCTGCAAAACCTGTTCTGTTTGCCCAGCACGGGGATATTGAGTTCTATAAGATAAAGCCATAAACATGTTTGTCTGAGTCTTCTATCAAAAGTTACAGCGATTTATATGAAGTTGTTCAAAAACGCTTTATTTCGCCAAGACAATGCGTTTCTCACTGTTACATGCATTTGAATGGGAAACTCGCCTGAAACAAAGTATAGGTTTTCATTATGTGAATAATTTTAAAATCTTAGCTCAAACGGCTGCAAAACCTGTTTGCCCAGCACGGGGATATTGAGTTCTATAAGATAAAGCCATAAACATGTTTGTCTGAGTCTTCTATCAAAAGTTACAGCGATTTATATGAAGTGGTTGAAAATAGCTTTATTTCGCCAAGACAGTGTGTTTCTCACTGTTACATGCATTTGAATGGGAAACTCACCCGAGACAAAGTATAGGTTTTCATTATGTGAATAATTTTAAAATCTTAGCTCAAACGGCTGCAAAACCTGTTTGCCCAGCACGGCGATATTGAGTTCTATAAGATAAAGCCATAAACATGTTTGTCTGAGTCTTCTATCAAAAGTTACAGCGATTTATATGAAGTTGTTCAAAAACGCTTTATTTCGCCAAGACAATGCGTTTCTCACTGTTACATGCATTTGAATGGGAAACTCGCCTGAAACAAAGTATAGGTTTTCATTATGTGAATAATTTTTAAATCTTAGCTCAAACGGCTGCAAAACCTGTTTGCCCAGCACGGGGATATTGAGTTCTATAAGATAAAGCCATAAACATGTTTGTCTGAGTCTTCTATCAAAAGTTACAGCGATTTATATGAAGTTGTTCAAAAACGCTTTATTTCGCCAAGACAATGCGTTTCTCACTGTTACATGCATTTGAATGGGAAACTCGCCTGAAACAAAGTATAGGTTTTCATTATGTGAATAATTTTAAAATCTTAGCTCAAACGGCTGCAAAACCTGTTTGCCCAGCACGGGGATATTGAGTTCTATAAGATAAAGCCATAAACATGTTTGTCTGAGTCTTCTATCAAAAGTTACAGCGATTTATATGAAGTTGTTCAAAAACGCTTTATTTCGCCAAGACAATGCGTTTCTCACTGTTACATGCATTTGAATGGGAAACTCGCCTGAAACAAAGTATAGGTTTTCATTATGTGAATAATTTTAAAATCTTAGCTCAAACGGCTGCAAAACCTGTTTGCCCAGCACGGGGATATTGAGTTCTATAAGATAAAGCCATAAACATGTTTGTCTGAGTCTTCTATCAAAAGTTACAGCGATTTATATGAAGTTGTTCAAAAACGCTTTATTTCGCCAAGACAATGCGTTTCTCACTGTTACATGCATTTGAATGGGAAACTCGCCTGAAACAAAGTATAGGTTTTCATTATGTGAATAATTTTAAAATCTTAGCTCAAACGGCTGCAAAACCTGTTTGCCCAGCACGGGGATATTGAGTTCTATAAGATAAAGCCATAAACATGTTTGTCTGAGTCTTCTATCAAAAGTTACAGCGATTTATATGAAGTGGTTGAAAATAGCTTTATTTCGCCAAGACAGTGTGTTTCTCACTGTTACATGCATTTGAATGGGAAACTCACCCGAGACAAAGTATAGGTTTTCATTATGTGAATAATTTTAAAATCTTAGCTCAAACGGCTGCAAAACCTGTTTGCCCAGCACGGGGATATTGAGTTCTATAAGATAAAGCCATAAACATGTTTGTCTGAGTCTTCTATCAAAAGTTACAGCGATTTATATGAAGTTGTTCAAAAACGCTTTATTTCGCCAAGACAATGCGTTTCTCACTGTTACATGCATTTGAATGGGAAACTCGCCTGAAACAAAGTATAGGTTTTCATTATGTGAATAATTTTAAAATCTTAGCTCAAACGGCTGCAAAACCTGTTTGCCCAGCACGGGGATATTGAGTTCTATAAGATAAAGCCATAAACATGTTTGTCTGAGTCTTCTATCAAAAGTTACAGCGATTTATATGAAGTGGTTGAAAATAGCTTTATTTCGCCAAGACAATGCGTTTCTCACTGTTACATGCATTTGAATGGGAAACTCGCCTGAAACAAAGTATAGGTTTTCATTATGTGAATAATTTATAAATCTTAGCTCAAATGGCTGCAAAACCTGTTCTGTTTGCCCAGCACGGGGATATTGAGTTCTATAAGATAAAGCCATAAACATGTTTGTCTGAGTCTTCTATCAAAAGTTACAGCGATTTATATGAAGTTGTTCAAAAACGCTTTATTTCGCCAAGACAATGCGTTTCTCACTGTTACATGCATTTGAATGGGAAACTCGCCTGAAACAAAGTATAGGTTTTCATTATGTGAATAATTTTAAAATCTTAGCTCAAACGGCTGCAAAACCTGTTTGCCCAGCACGGGGATATTGAGTTCTATAAGATAAAGCCATAAACATGTTTGTCTGAGTCTTCTATCAAAAGTTACAGCGATTTATATGAAGTTGTTCAAAAACGCTTTATTTCGCCAAGACAATGCGTTTCTCACTGTTACATGCATTTGAATGGGAAACTCGCCTGAAACAAAGTATAGGTTTTCATTATGTGAATAATTTTTAAATCTTAGCTCAAATGGCTGCAAAACCTGTTCTGTTTGCCCAGCACGGGGATATTGAGTTCTATAAGATAAAGCCATAAACATGTTTGTCTGAGTCTTCTATCAAAAGTTACAGCGATTTATATGAAGTTGTTCAAAAACGCTTTATTTCGCCAAGACAATGCGTTTCTCACTGTTACATGCATTTGAATGGGAAACTCGCCTGAAACAAAGTATAGGTTTTCATTATGTGAATAATTTTAAAATCTTAGCTCAAACGGCTGCAAAACCTGTTTGCCCAGCACGGGGATATTGAGTTCTATAAGATAAAGCCATAAACATGTTTGTCTGAGTCTTCTATCAAAAGTTACAGCGATTTATATGAAGTGGTTGAAAATAGCTTTATTTCGCCAAGACAGTGTGTTTCTCACTGTTACATGCATTTGAATGGGAAACTCACCCGAGACAAAGTATAGGTTTTCATTATGTGAATAATTTTAAAATCTTAGCTCAAACGGCTGCAAAACCTGTTTGCCCAGCACGGCGATATTGAGTTCTATAAGATAAAGCCATAAACATGTTTGTCTGAGTCTTCTATCAAAAGTTACAGCGATTTATATGAAGTTGTTCAAAAACGCTTTATTTCGCCAAGACAATGCGTTTCTCACTGTTACATGCATTTGAATGGGAAACTCGCCTGAAACAAAGTATAGGTTTTCATTATGTGAATAATTTTTAAATCTTAGCTCAAACGGCTGCAAAACCTGTTTGCCCAGCACGGGGATATTGAGTTCTATAAGATAAAGCCATAAACATGTTTGTCTGAGTCTTCTATCAAAAGTTACAGCGATTTATATGAAGTTGTTCAAAAACGCTTTATTTCGCCAAGACAATGCGTTTCTCACTGTTACATGCATTTGAATGGGAAACTCGCCTGAAACAAAGTATAGGTTTTCATTATGTGAATAATTTTAAAATCTTAGCTCAAACGGCTGCAAAACCTGTTTGCCCAGCACGGGGATATTGAGTTCTATAAGATAAAGCCATAAACATGTTTGTCTGAGTCTTCTATCAAAAGTTACAGCGATTTATATGAAGTTGTTCAAAAACGCTTTATTTCGCCAAGACAATGCGTTTCTCACTGTTACATGCATTTGAATGGGAAACTCGCCTGAAACAAAGTATAGGTTTTCATTATGTGAATAATTTTTAAATCTTAGCTCAAACGGCTGCAAAACCTGTTCTGTTTGCCCAGCACGGGGATATTGAGTTCTATAAGATAAAGCCATAAACATGTTTGTCTGAGTCTTCTATCAAAAGTTACAGCGATTTATATGAAGTTGTTCAAAAACGCTTTATTTCGCCAAGACAATGCGTTTCTCACTGTTACATGCATTTGAATGGGAAACTCGCCTGAAACAAAGTATAGGTTTTCATTATGTGAATAATTTTAAAATCTTAGCTCAAACGGCTGCAAAACCTGTTTGCCCAGCACGGGGATATTGAGTTCTATAAGATAAAGCCATAAACATGTTTGTCTGAGTCTTCTATCAAAAGTTACAGCGATTTATATGAAGTGGTTGAAAATAGCTTTATTTCGCCAAGACAGTGTGTTTCTCACTGTTACATGCATTTGAATGGGAAACTCACCCGAGACAAAGTATAGGTTTTCATTATGTGAATAATTTTAAAATCTTAGCTCAAACGGCTGCAAAACCTGTTTGCCCAGCACGGGGATATTGAGTTCTATAAGATAAAGCCATAAACATGTTTGTCTGAGTCTTCTATCAAAAGTTACAGCGATTTATATGAAGTTGTTCAAAAACGCTTTATTTCGCCAAGACAATGCGTTTCTCACTGTTACATGCATTTGAATGGGAAACTCGCCTGAAACAAAGTATAGGTTTTCATTATGTGAATAATTTTTAAATCTTAGCTCAAACGGCTGCAAAACCTGTTTGCCCAGCACGGGGATATTGAGTTCTATAAGATAAAGCCATAAACATGTTTGTCTGAGTCTTCTATCAAAAGTTACAGCGATTTATATGAAGTTGTTCAAAAACGCTTTATTTCGCCAAGACAATGCGTTTCTCACTGTTACATGCATTTGAATGGGAAACTCGCCTGAAACAAAGTATAGGTTTTCATTATGTGAATAATTTTTAAATCTTAGCTCAAATGGCTGCAAAACCTGTTCTGTTTGCCCAGCACGGGGATATTGAGTTCTATAAGATAAAGCCATAAACATGTTTGTCTGAGTCTTCTATCAAAAGTTACAGCGATTTATATGAAGTTGTTCAAAAACGCTTTATTTCGCCAAGACAATGCGTTTCTCACTGTTACATGCATTTGAATGGGAAACTCGCCTGAAACAAAGTATAGGTTTTCATTATGTGAATAATTTTAAAATCTTAGCTCAAACGGCTGCAAAACCTGTTTGCCCAGCACGGGGATATTGAGTTCTATAAGATAAAGCCATAAACATGTTTGTCTGAGTCTTCTATCAAAAGTTACAGCGATTTATATGAAGTGGTTGAAAATAGCTTTATTTCGCCAAGACAGTGTGTTTCTCACTGTTACATGCATTTGAATGGGAAACTCACCCGAGACAAAGTATAGGTTTTCATTATGTGAATAATTTTAAAATCTTAGCTCAAACGGCTGCAAAACCTGTTTGCCCAGCACGGCGATATTGAGTTCTATAAGATAAAGCCATAAACATGTTTGTCTGAGTCTTCTATCAAAAGTTACAGCGATTTATATGAAGTTGTTCAAAAACGCTTTATTTCGCCAAGACAATGCGTTTCTCACTGTTACATGCATTTGAATGGGAAACTCGCCTGAAACAAAGTATAGGTTTTCATTATGTGAATAATTTTTAAATCTTAGCTCAAACGGCTGCAAAACCTGTTTGCCCAGCACGGGGATATTGAGTTCTATAAGATAAAGCCATAAACATGTTTGTCTGAGTCTTCTATCAAAAGTTACAGCGATTTATATGAAGTTGTTCAAAAACGCTTTATTTCGCCAAGACAATGCGTTTCTCACTGTTACATGCATTTGAATGGGAAACTCGCCTGAAACAAAGTATAGGTTTTCATTATGTGAATAATTTTAAAATCTTAGCTCAAACGGCTGCAAAACCTGTTTGCCCAGCACGGGGATATTGAGTTCTATAAGATAAAGCCATAAACATGTTTGTCTGAGTCTTCTATCAAAAGTTACAGCGATTTATATGAAGTTGTTCAAAAACGCTTTATTTCGCCAAGACAATGCGTTTCTCACTGTTACATGCATTTGAATGGGAAACTCGCCTGAAACAAAGTATAGGTTTTCATTATGTGAATAATTTTAAAATCTTAGCTCAAACGGCTGCAAAACCTGTTCTGTTTGCCCAGCACGGGGATATTGAGTTCTATAAGATAAAGCCATAAACATGTTTGTCTGAGTCTTCTATCAAAAGTTACAGCGATTTATATGAAGTTGTTCGAAAACGCTTTATTTCGCCAAGACAATGCGTTTCTCACTGTTACATGCATTTGAATGGGAAACTCGCCTGAAACAAAGTATAGGTTTTCATTATGTGAATAATTTTAAAATCTTAGCTCAAACGGCTGCAAAACCTGTTTGCCCAGCACGGGGATATTGAGTTCTATAAGATAAAGCCATAAACATGTTTGTCTGAGTCTTCTATCAAAAGTTACAGCGATTTATATGAAGTGGTTGAAAATAGCTTTATTTCGCCAAGACAGTGTGTTTCTCACTGTTACATGCATTTGAATGGGAAACTCACCCGAGACAAAGTATAGGTTTTCATTATGTGAATAATTTTAAAATCTTAGCTCAAACGGCTGCAAAACCTGTTCTGTTTGCCCAGCACGGGGATATTGAGTTCTATAAGATAAAGCCATAAACATGTTTGTCTGAGTCTTCTATCAAAAGTTACAGCGATTTATATGAAGTTGTTCAAAAACGCTTTATTTCGCCAAGACAATGCGTTTCTCACTGTTACATGCATTTGAATGGGAAACTCGCCTGAAACAAAGTATAGGTTTTCATTATGTGAATAATTTTAAAATCTTAGCTCAAACGGCTGCAAAACCTGTTTGCCCAGCACGGGGATATTGAGTTCTATAAGATAAAGCCATAAACATGTTTGTCTGAGTCTTCTATCAAAAGTTACAGCGATTTATATGAAGTTGTTCAAAAACGCTTTATTTCGCCAAGACAATGCGTTTCTCACTGTTACATGCATTTGAATGGGAAACTCGCCTGAAACAAAGTATAGGTTTTCATTATGTGAATAATTTTAAAATCTTAGCTCAAACGGCTGCAAAACCTGTTCTGTTTGCCCAGCACGGGGATATTGAGTTCTATAAGATAAAGCCATAAACATGTTTGTCTGAGTCTTCTATCAAAAGTTACAGCGATTTATATGAAGTTGTTCAAAAACGCTTTATTTCGCCAAGACAATGCGTTTCTCACTGTTACATGCATTTGAATGGGAAACTCGCCTGAAACAAAGTATAGGTTTTCATTATGTGAATAATTTTTAAATCTTAGCTCAAATGGCTGCAAAACCTGTTCTGTTTGCCCAGCACGGGGATATTGAGTTCTATAAGATAAAGCCATAAACATGTTTGTCTGAGTCTTCTATCAAAAGTTACAGCGATTTATATGAAGTTGTTCAAAAACGCTTTATTTCGCCAAGACAATGCGTTTCTCACTGTTACATGCATTTGAATGGGAAACTCGCCTGAAACAAAGTATAGGTTTTCATTATGTGAATAATTTTAAAATCTTAGCTCAAACGGCTGCAAAACCTGTTTGCCCAGCACGGGGATATTGAGTTCTATAAGATAAAGCCATAAACATGTTTGTCTGAGTCTTCTATCAAAAGTTACAGCGATTTATATGAAGTGGTTGAAAATAGCTTTATTTCGCCAAGACAGTGTGTTTCTCACTGTTACATGCATTTGAATGGGAAACTCACCCGAGACAAAGTATAGGTTTTCATTATGTGAATAATTTTAAAATCTTAGCTCAAACGGCTGCAAAACCTGTTTGCCCAGCACGGCGATATTGAGTTCTATAAGATAAAGCCATAAACATGTTTGTCTGAGTCTTCTATCAAAAGTTACAGCGATTTATATGAAGTTGTTCAAAAACGCTTTATTTCGCCAAGACAATGCGTTTCTCACTGTTACATGCATTTGAATGGGAAACTCGCCTGAAACAAAGTATAGGTTTTCATTATGTGAATAATTTTTAAATCTTAGCTCAAACGGCTGCAAAACCTGTTTGCCCAGCACGGGGATATTGAGTTCTATAAGATAAAGCCATAAACATGTTTGTCTGAGTCTTCTATCAAAAGTTACAGCGATTTATATGAAGTTGTTCAAAAACGCTTTATTTCGCCAAGACAATGCGTTTCTCACTGTTACATGCATTTGAATGGGAAACTCGCCTGAAACAAAGTATAGGTTTTCATTATGTGAATAATTTTAAAATCTTAGCTCAAACGGCTGCAAAACCTGTTTGCCCAGCACGGGGATATTGAGTTCTATAAGATAAAGCCATAAACATGTTTGTCTGAGTCTTCTATCAAAAGTTACAGCGATTTATATGAAGTTGTTCAAAAACGCTTTATTTCGCCAAGACAATGCGTTTCTCACTGTTACATGCATTTGAATGGGAAACTCGCCTGAAACAAAGTATAGGTTTTCATTATGTGAATAATTTTAAAATCTTAGCTCAAACGGCTGCAAAACCTGTTTGCCCAGCACGGGGATATTGAGTTCTATAAGATAAAGCCATAAACATGTTTGTCTGAGTCTTCTATCAAAAGTTACAGCGATTTATATGAAGTGGTTGAAAATAGCTTTATTTCGCCAAGACAGTGTGTTTCTCACTGTTACATGCATTTGAATGGGAAACTCACCCGAGACAAAGTATAGGTTTTCATTATGTGAATAATTTTAAAATCTTAGCTCAAACGGCTGCAAAACCTGTTTGCCCAGCACGGCGATATTGAGTTCTATAAGATAAAGCCATAAACATGTTTGTCTGAGTCTTCTATCAAAAGTTACAGCGATTTATATGAAGTTGTTCAAAAACGCTTTATTTCGCCAAGACAATGCGTTTCTCACTGTTACATGCATTTGAATGGGAAACTCGCCTGAAACAAAGTATAGGTTTTCATTATGTGAATAATTTTTAAATCTTAGCTCAAACGGCTGCAAAACCTGTTTGCCCAGCACGGGGATATTGAGTTCTATAAGATAAAGCCATAAACATGTTTGTCTGAGTCTTCTATCAAAAGTTACAGCGATTTATATGAAGTTGTTCAAAAACGCTTTATTTCGCCAAGACAATGCGTTTCTCACTGTTACATGCATTTGAATGGGAAACTCGCCTGAAACAAAGTATAGGTTTTCATTATGTGAATAATTTTAAAATCTTAGCTCAAACGGCTGCAAAACCTGTTTGCCCAGCACGGGGATATTGAGTTCTATAAGATAAAGCCATAAACATGTTTGTCTGAGTCTTCTATCAAAAGTTACAGCGATTTATATGAAGTTGTTCAAAAACGCTTTATTTCGCCAAGACAATGCGTTTCTCACTGTTACATGCATTTGAATGGGAAACTCGCCTGAAACAAAGTATAGGTTTTCATTATGTGAATAATTTTAAAATCTTAGCTCAAACGGCTGCAAAACCTGTTCTGTTTGCCCAGCACGGGGATATTGAGTTCTATAAGATAAAGCCATAAACATGTTTGTCTGAGTCTTCTATCAAAAGTTACAGCGATTTATATGAAGTTGTTCAAAAACGCTTTATTTCGCCAAGACAATGCGTTTCTCACTGTTACATGCATTTGAATGGGAAACTCGCCTGAAACAAAGTATAGGTTTTCATTATGTGAATAATTTTAAAATCTTAGCTCAAACGGCTGCAAAACCTGTTTGCCCAGCACGGGGATATTGAGTTCTATAAGATAAAGCCATAAACATGTTTGTCTGAGTCTTCTATCAAAAGTTACAGCGATTTATATGAAGTGGTTGAAAATAGCTTTATTTCGCCAAGACAGTGTGTTTCTCACTGTTACATGCATTTGAATGGGAAACTCACCCGAGACAAAGTATAGGTTTTCATTATGTGAATAATTTTAAAATCTTAGCTCAAACGGCTGCAAAACCTGTTTGCCCAGCACGGCGATATTGAGTTCTATAAGATAAAGCCATAAACATGTTTGTCTGAGTCTTCTATCAAAAGTTACAGCGATTTATATGAAGTTGTTCAAAAACGCTTTATTTCGCCAAGACAATGCGTTTCTCACTGTTACATGCATTTGAATGGGAAACTCGCCTGAAACAAAGTATAGGTTTTCATTATGTGAATAATTTTTAAATCTTAGCTCAAACGGCTGCAAAACCTGTTTGCCCAGCACGGGGATATTGAGTTCTATAAGATAAAGCCATAAACATGTTTGTCTGAGTCTTCTATCAAAAGTTACAGCGATTTATATGAAGTTGTTCAAAAACGCTTTATTTCGCCAAGACAATGCGTTTCTCACTGTTACATGCATTTGAATGGGAAACTCGCCTGAAACAAAGTATAGGTTTTCATTATGTGAATAATTTTAAAATCTTAGCTCAAACGGCTGCAAAACCTGTTTGCCCAGCACGGGGATATTGAGTTCTATAAGATAAAGCCATAAACATGTTTGTCTGAGTCTTCTATCAAAAGTTACAGCGATTTATATGAAGTTGTTCAAAAACGCTTTATTTCGCCAAGACAATGCGTTTCTCACTGTTACATGCATTTGAATGGGAAACTCGCCTGAAACAAAGTATAGGTTTTCATTATGTGAATAATTTTAAAATCTTAGCTCAAACGGCTGCAAAACCTGTTCTGTTTGCCCAGCACGGGGATATTGAGTTCTATAAGATAAAGCCATAAACATGTTTGTCTGAGTCTTCTATCAAAAGTTACAGCGATTTATATGAAGTTGTTCAAAAACGCTTTATTTCGCCAAGACAATGCGTTTCTCACTGTTACATGCATTTGAATGGGAAACTCGCCTGAAACAAAGTATAGGTTTTCATTATGTGAATAATTTTAAAATCTTAGCTCAAACGGCTGCAAAACCTGTTTGCCCAGCACGGGGATATTGAGTTCTATAAGATAAAGCCATAAACATGTTTGTCTGAGTCTTCTATCAAAAGTTACAGCGATTTATATGAAGTGGTTGAAAATAGCTTTATTTCGCCAAGACAGTGTGTTTCTCACTGTTACATGCATTTGAATGGGAAACTCACCCGAGACAAAGTATAGGTTTTCATTATGTGAATAATTTTAAAATCTTAGCTCAAACGGCTGCAAAACCTGTTTGCCCAGCACGGCGATATTGAGTTCTATAAGATAAAGCCATAAACATGTTTGTCTGAGTCTTCTATCAAAAGTTACAGCGATTTATATGAAGTTGTTCAAAAACGCTTTATTTCGCCAAGACAATGCGTTTCTCACTGTTACATGCATTTGAATGGGAAACTCGCCTGAAACAAAGTATAGGTTTTCATTATGTGAATAATTTTAAAATCTTAGCTCAAACGGCTGCAAAACCTGTTTGCCCAGCACGGGGATATTGAGTTCTATAAGATAAAGCCATAAACATGTTTGTCTGAGTCTTCTATCAAAAGTTACAGCGATTTATATGAAGTTGTTCAAAAACGCTTTATTTCGCCAAGACAATGCGTTTCTCACTGTTACATGCATTTGAATGGGAAACTCGCCTGAAACAAAGTATAGGTTTTCATTATGTGAATAATTTTAAAATCTTAGCTCAAACGGCTGCAAAACCTGTTTGCCCAGCACGGGGATATTGAGTTCTATAAGATAAAGCCATAAACATGTTTGTCTGAGTCTTCTATCAAAAGTTACAGCGATTTATATGAAGTTGTTCAAAAACGCTTTATTTCGCCAAGACAATGCGTTTCTCACTGTTACATGCATTTGAATGGGAAACTCGCCTGAAACAAAGTATAGGTTTTCATTATGTGAATAATTTTAAAATCTTAGCTCAAACGGCTGCAAAACCTGTTCTGTTTGCCCAGCACGGGGATATTGAGTTCTATAAGATAAAGCCATAAACATGTTTGTCTGAGTCTTCTATCAAAAGTTACAGCGATTTATATGAAGTTGTTCAAAAACGCTTTATTTCGCCAAGACAATGCGTTTCTCACTGTTACATGCATTTGAATGGGAAACTCGCCTGAAACAAAGTATAGGTTTTCATTATGTGAATAATTTTAAAATCTTAGCTCAAACGGCTGCAAAACCTGTTTGCCCAGCACGGGGATATTGAGTTCTATAAGATAAAGCCATAAACATGTTTGTCTGAGTCTTCTATCAAAAGTTACAGCGATTTATATGAAGTGGTTGAAAATAGCTTTATTTCGCCAAGACAGTGTGTTTCTCACTGTTACATGCATTTGAATGGGAAACTCACCCGAGACAAAGTATAGGTTTTCATTATGTGAATAATTTTAAAATCTTAGCTCAAACGGCTGCAAAACCTGTTTGCCCAGCACGGCGATATTGAGTTCTATAAGATAAAGCCATAAACATGTTTGTCTGAGTCTTCTATCAAAAGTTACAGCGATTTATATGAAGTTGTTCAAAAACGCTTTATTTCGCCAAGACAATGCGTTTCTCACTGTTACATGCATTTGAATGGGAAACTCGCCTGAAACAAAGTATAGGTTTTCATTATGTGAATAATTTTAAAATCTTAGCTCAAACGGCTGCAAAACCTGTTTGCCCAGCACGGGGATATTGAGTTCTATAAGATAAAGCCATAAACATGTTTGTCTGAGTCTTCTATCAAAAGTTACAGCGATTTATATGAAGTTGTTCAAAAACGCTTTATTTCGCCAAGACAATGCGTTTCTCACTGTTACATGCATTTGAATGGGAAACTCGCCTGAAACAAAGTATAGGTTTTCATTATGTGAATAATTTTAAAATCTTAGCTCAAACGGCTGCAAAACCTGTTTGCCCAGCACGGCGATATTGAGTTCTATAAGATAAAGCCATAAACATGTTTGTCTGAGTCTTCTATCAAAAGTTACAGCGATTTATATGAAGTTGTTCAAAAACGCTTTATTTCGCCAAGACAATGCGTTTCTCACTGTTACATGCATTTGAATGGGAAACTCGCCTGAAACAAAGTATAGGTTTTCATTATGTGAATAATTTTTAAATCTTAGCTCAAACGGCTGCAAAACCTGTTTGCCCAGCACGGGGATATTGAGTTCTATAAGATAAAGCCATAAACATGTTTGTCTGAGTCTTCTATCAAAAGTTACAGCGATTTATATGAAGTTGTTCAAAAACGCTTTATTTCGCCAAGACAATGCGTTTCTCACTGTTACATGCATTTGAATGGGAAACTCGCCTGAAACAAAGTATAGGTTTTCATTATGTGAATAATTTTAAAATCTTAGCTCAAACGGCTGCAAAACCTGTTTGCCCAGCACGGGGATATTGAGTTCTATAAGATAAAGCCATAAACATGTTTGTCTGAGTCTTCTATCAAAAGTTACAGCGATTTATATGAAGTGGTTGAAAATAGCTTTATTTCGCCAAGACAGTGTGTTTCTCACTGTTACATGCATTTGAATGGGAAACTCACCCGAGACAAAGTATAGGTTTTCATTATGTGAATAATTTTAAAATCTTAGCTCAAACGGCTGCAAAACCTGTTTGCCCAGCACGGCGATATTGAGTTCTATAAGATAAAGCCATAAACATGTTTGTCTGAGTCTTCTATCAAAAGTTACAGCGATTTATATGAAGTTGTTCAAAAACGCTTTATTTCGCCAAGACAATGCGTTTCTCACTGTTACATGCATTTGAATGGGAAACTCGCCTGAAACAAAGTATAGGTTTTCATTATGTGAATAATTTTTAAATCTTAGCTCAAACGGCTGCAAAACCTGTTTGCCCAGCACGGGGATATTGAGTTCTATAAGATAAAGCCATAAACATGTTTGTCTGAGTCTTCTATCAAAAGTTACAGCGATTTATATGAAGTTGTTCAAAAACGCTTTATTTCGCCAAGACAATGCGTTTCTCACTGTTACATGCATTTGAATGGGAAACTCGCCTGAAACAAAGTATAGGTTTTCATTATGTGAATAATTTTAAAATCTTAGCTCAAACGGCTGCAAAACCTGTTTGCCCAGCACGGGGATATTGAGTTCTATAAGATAAAGCCATAAACATGTTTGTCTGAGTCTTCTATCAAAAGTTACAGCGATTTATATGAAGTTGTTCAAAAACGCTTTATTTCGCCAAGACAATGCGTTTCTCACTGTTACATGCATTTGAATGGGAAACTCGCCTGAAACAAAGTATAGGTTTTCATTATGTGAATAATTTTAAAATCTTAGCTCAAACGGCTGCAAAACCTGTTCTGTTTGCCCAGCACGGGGATATTGAGTTCTATAAGATAAAGCCATAAACATGTTTGTCTGAGTCTTCTATCAAAAGTTACAGCGATTTATATGAAGTTGTTCAAAAACGCTTTATTTCGCCAAGACAATGCGTTTCTCACTGTTACATGCATTTGAATGGGAAACTCGCCTGAAACAAAGTATAGGTTTTCATTATGTGAATAATTTTAAAATCTTAGCTCAAACGGCTGCAAAACCTGTTTGCCCAGCACGGGGATATTGAGTTCTATAAGATAAAGCCATAAACATGTTTGTCTGAGTCTTCTATCAAAAGTTACAGCGATTTATATGAAGTGGTTGAAAATAGCTTTATTTCGCCAAGACAGTGTGTTTCTCACTGTTACATGCATTTGAATGGGAAACTCACCCGAGACAAAGTATAGGTTTTCATTATGTGAATAATTTTAAAATCTTAGCTCAAACGGCTGCAAAACCTGTTTGCCCAGCACGGCGATATTGAGTTCTATAAGATAAAGCCATAAACATGTTTGTCTGAGTCTTCTATCAAAAGTTACAGCGATTTATATGAAGTTGTTCAAAAACGCTTTATTTCGCCAAGACAATGCGTTTCTCACTGTTACATGCATTTGAATGGGAAACTCGCCTGAAACAAAGTATAGGTTTTCATTATGTGAATAATTTTTAAATCTTAGCTCAAACGGCTGCAAAACCTGTTTGCCCAGCACGGGGATATTGAGTTCTATAAGATAAAGCCATAAACATGTTTGTCTGAGTCTTCTATCAAAAGTTACAGCGATTTATATGAAGTTGTTCAAAAACGCTTTATTTCGCCAAGACAATGCGTTTCTCACTGTTACATGCATTTGAATGGGAAACTCGCCTGAAACAAAGTATAGGTTTTCATTATGTGAATAATTTTTAAATCTTAGCTCAAACGGCTGCAAAACCTGTTTGCCCAGCACGGGGATATTGAGTTCTATAAGATAAAGCCATAAACATGTTTGTCTGAGTCTTCTATCAAAAGTTACAGCGATTTATATGAAGTTGTTCAAAAACGCTTTATTTCGCCAAGACAATGCGTTTCTCACTGTTACATGCATTTGAATGGGAAACTCGCCTGAAACAAAGTATAGGTTTTCATTATGTGAATAATTTTAAAATCTTAGCTCAAACGGCTGCAAAACCTGTTCTGTTTGCCCAGCACGGGGATATTGAGTTCTATAAGATAAAGCCATAAACATGTTTGTCTGAGTCTTCTATCAAAAGTTACAGCGATTTATATGAAGTTGTTCAAAAACGCTTTATTTCGCCAAGACAATGCGTTTCTCACTGTTACATGCATTTGAATGGGAAACTCGCCTGAAACAAAGTATAGGTTTTCATTATGTGAATAATTTTAAAATCTTAGCTCAAACGGCTGCAAAACCTGTTTGCCCAGCACGGGGATATTGAGTTCTATAAGATAAAGCCATAAACATGTTTGTCTGAGTCTTCTATCAAAAGTTACAGCGATTTATATGAAGTGGTTGAAAATAGCTTTATTTCGCCAAGACAGTGTGTTTCTCACTGTTACATGCATTTGAATGGGAAACTCACCCGAGACAAAGTATAGGTTTTCATTATGTGAATAATTTTAAAATCTTAGCTCAAACGGCTGCAAAACCTGTTTGCCCAGCACGGCGATATTGAGTTCTATAAGATAAAGCCATAAACATGTTTGTCTGAGTCTTCTATCAAAAGTTACAGCGATTTATATGAAGTTGTTCAAAAACGCTTTATTTCGCCAAGACAATGCGTTTCTCACTGTTACATGCATTTGAATGGGAAACTCGCCTGAAACAAAGTATAGGTTTTCATTATGTGAATAATTTTAAAATCTTAGCTCAAACGGCTGCAAAACCTGTTTGCCCAGCACGGGGATATTGAGTTCTATAAGATAAAGCCATAAACATGTTTGTCTGAGTCTTCTATCAAAAGTTACAGCGATTTATATGAAGTTGTTCAAAAACGCTTTATTTCGCCAAGACAATGCGTTTCTCACTGTTACATGCATTTGAATGGGAAACTCGCCTGAAACAAAGTATAGGTTTTCATTATGTGAATAATTTTAAAATCTTAGCTCAAACGGCTGCAAAACCTGTTTGCCCAGCACGGCGATATTGAGTTCTATAAGATAAAGCCATAAACATGTTTGTCTGAGTCTTCTATCAAAAGTTACAGCGATTTATATGAAGTTGTTCAAAAACGCTTTATTTCGCCAAGACAATGCGTTTCTCACTGTTACATGCATTTGAATGGGAAACTCGCCTGAAACAAAGTATAGGTTTTCATTATGTGAATAATTTTTAAATCTTAGCTCAAACGGCTGCAAAACCTGTTTGCCCAGCACGGCGATATTGAGTTCTATAAGATAAAGCCATAAACATGTTTGTCTGAGTCTTCTATCAAAAGTTACAGCGATTTATATGAAGTTGTTCAAAAACGCTTTATTTCGCCAAGACAATGCGTTTCTCACTGTTACATGCATTTGAATGGGAAACTCGCCTGAAACAAAGTATAGGTTTTCATTATGTGAATAATTTTAAAATCTTAGCTCAAACGGCTGCAAAACCTGTTTGCCCAGCACGGGGATATTGAGTTCTATAAGATAAAGCCATAAACATGTTTGTCTGAGTCTTCTATCAAAAGTTACAGCGATTTATATGAAGTTGTTCAAAAACGCTTTATTTCGCCAAGACAATGCGTTTCTCACTGTTACATGCATTTGAATGGGAAACTCGCCTGAAACAAAGTATAGGTTTTCATTATGTGAATAATTTTAAAATCTTAGCTCAAACGGCTGCAAAACCTGTTCTGTTTGCCCAGCACGGGGATATTGAGTTCTATAAGATAAAGCCATAAACATGTTTGTCTGAGTCTTCTATCAAAAGTTACAGCGATTTATATGAAGTTGTTCAAAAACGCTTTATTTCGCCAAGACAATGCGTTTCTCACTGTTACATGCATTTGAATGGGAAACTCGCCTGAAACAAAGTATAGGTTTTCATTATGTGAATAATTTTAAAATCTTAGCTCAAACGGCTGCAAAACCTGTTTGCCCAGCACGGGGATATTGAGTTCTATAAGATAAAGCCATAAACATGTTTGTCTGAGTCTTCTATCAAAAGTTACAGCGATTTATATGAAGTGGTTGAAAATAGCTTTATTTCGCCAAGACAGTGTGTTTCTCACTGTTACATGCATTTGAATGGGAAACTCACCCGAGACAAAGTATAGGTTTTCATTATGTGAATAATTTTAAAATCTTAGCTCAAACGGCTGCAAAACCTGTTTGCCCAGCACGGCGATATTGAGTTCTATAAGATAAAGCCATAAACATGTTTGTCTGAGTCTTCTATCAAAAGTTACAGCGATTTATATGAAGTTGTTCAAAAACGCTTTATTTCGCCAAGACAATGCGTTTCTCACTGTTACATGCATTTGAATGGGAAACTCGCCTGAAACAAAGTATAGGTTTTCATTATGTGAATAATTTTAAAATCTTAGCTCAAACGGCTGCAAAACCTGTTTGCCCAGCACGGGGATATTGAGTTCTATAAGATAAAGCCATAAACATGTTTGTCTGAGTCTTCTATCAAAAGTTACAGCGATTTATATGAAGTTGTTCAAAAACGCTTTATTTCGCCAAGACAATGCGTTTCTCACTGTTACATGCATTTGAATGGGAAACTCGCCTGAAACAAAGTATAGGTTTTCATTATGTGAATAATTTTAAAATCTTAGCTCAAACGGCTGCAAAACCTGTTTGCCCAGCACGGCGATATTGAGTTCTATAAGATAAAGCCATAAACATGTTTGTCTGAGTCTTCTATCAAAAGTTACAGCGATTTATATGAAGTTGTTCAAAAACGCTTTATTTCGCCAAGACAATGCGTTTCTCACTGTTACATGCATTTGAATGGGAAACTCGCCTGAAACAAAGTATAGGTTTTCATTATGTGAATAATTTTTAAATCTTAGCTCAAACGGCTGCAAAACCTGTTTGCCCAGCACGGGGATATTGAGTTCTATAAGATAAAGCCATAAACATGTTTGTCTGAGTCTTCTATCAAAAGTTACAGCGATTTATATGAAGTTGTTCAAAAACGCTTTATTTCGCCAAGACAATGCGTTTCTCACTGTTACATGCATTTGAATGGGAAACTCGCCTGAAACAAAGTATAGGTTTTCATTATGTGAATAATTTTAAAATCTTAGCTCAAACGGCTGCAAAACCTGTTTGCCCAGCACGGGGATATTGAGTTCTATAAGATAAAGCCATAAACATGTTTGTCTGAGTCTTCTATCAAAAGTTACAGCGATTTATATGAAGTGGTTGAAAATAGCTTTATTTCGCCAAGACAGTGTGTTTCTCACTGTTACATGCATTTGAATGGGAAACTCACCCGAGACAAAGTATAGGTTTTCATTATGTGAATAATTTTAAAATCTTAGCTCAAACGGCTGCAAAACCTGTTTGCCCAGCACGGCGATATTGAGTTCTATAAGATAAAGCCATAAACATGTTTGTCTGAGTCTTCTATCAAAAGTTACAGCGATTTATATGAAGTTGTTCAAAAACGCTTTATTTCGCCAAGACAATGCGTTTCTCACTGTTACATGCATTTGAATGGGAAACTCGCCTGAAACAAAGTATAGGTTTTCATTATGTGAATAATTTTTAAATCTTAGCTCAAACGGCTGCAAAACCTGTTTGCCCAGCACGGGGATATTGAGTTCTATAAGATAAAGCCATAAACATGTTTGTCTGAGTCTTCTATCAAAAGTTACAGCGATTTATATGAAGTTGTTCAAAAACGCTTTATTTCGCCAAGACAATGCGTTTCTCACTGTTACATGCATTTGAATGGGAAACTCGCCTGAAACAAAGTATAGGTTTTCATTATGTGAATAATTTTAAAATCTTAGCTCAAACGGCTGCAAAACCTGTTTGCCCAGCACGGGGATATTGAGTTCTATAAGATAAAGCCATAAACATGTTTGTCTGAGTCTTCTATCAAAAGTTACAGCGATTTATATGAAGTTGTTCAAAAACGCTTTATTTCGCCAAGACAATGCGTTTCTCACTGTTACATGCATTTGAATGGGAAACTCGCCTGAAACAAAGTATAGGTTTTCATTATGTGAATAATTTTAAAATCTTAGCTCAAACGGCTGCAAAACCTGTTCTGTTTGCCCAGCACGGGGATATTGAGTTCTATAAGATAAAGCCATAAACATGTTTGTCTGAGTCTTCTATCAAAAGTTACAGCGATTTATATGAAGTTGTTCAAAAACGCTTTATTTCGCCAAGACAATGCGTTTCTCACTGTTACATGCATTTGAATGGGAAACTCGCCTGAAACAAAGTATAGGTTTTCATTATGTGAATAATTTTAAAATCTTAGCTCAAACGGCTGCAAAACCTGTTTGCCCAGCACGGGGATATTGAGTTCTATAAGATAAAGCCATAAACATGTTTGTCTGAGTCTTCTATCAAAAGTTACAGCGATTTATATGAAGTGGTTGAAAATAGCTTTATTTCGCCAAGACAGTGTGTTTCTCACTGTTACATGCATTTGAATGGGAAACTCACCCGACACAAAGTATAGGTTTTCATTATGTGAATAATTTTAAAATCTTAGCTCAAACGGCTGCAAAACCTGTTTGCCCAGCACGGCGATATTGAGTTCTATAAGATAAAGCCATAAACATGTTTGTCTGAGTCTTCTATCAAAAGTTACAGCGATTTATATGAAGTTGTTCAAAAACGCTTTATTTCGCCAAGACAATGCGTTTCTCACTGTTACATGCATTTGAATGGGAAACTCGCCTGAAACAAAGTATAGGTTTTCATTATGTGAATAATTTTAAAATCTTAGCTCAAACGGCTGCAAAACCTGTTTGCCCAGCACGGGGATATTGAGTTCTATAAGATAAAGCCATAAACATGTTTGTCTGAGTCTTCTATCAAAAGTTACAGCGATTTATATGAAGTTGTTCAAAAACGCTTTATTTCGCCAAGACAATGCGTTTCTCACTGTTACATGCATTTGAATGGGAAACTCGCCTGAAACAAAGTATAGGTTTTCATTATGTGAATAATTTTAAAATCTTAGCTCAAACGGCTGCAAAACCTGTTTGCCCAGCACGGCGATATTGAGTTCTATAAGATAAAGCCATAAACATGTTTGTCTGAGTCTTCTATCAAAAGTTACAGCGATTTATATGAAGTTGTTCAAAAACGCTTTATTTCGCCAAGACAATGCGTTTCTCACTGTTACATGCATTTGAATGGGAAACTCGCCTGAAACAAAGTATAGGTTTTCATTATGTGAATAATTTTTAAATCTTAGCTCAAACGGCTGCAAAACCTGTTTGCCCAGCACGGGGATATTGAGTTCTATAAGATAAAGCCATAAACATGTTTGTCTGAGTCTTCTATCAAAAGTTACAGCGATTTATATGAAGTTGTTCAAAAACGCTTTATTTCGCCAAGACAATGCGTTTCTCACTGTTACATGCATTTGAATGGGAAACTCGCCTGAAACAAAGTATAGGTTTTCATTATGTGAATAATTTTAAAATCTTAGCTCAAACGGCTGCAAAACCTGTTTGCCCAGCACGGGGATATTGAGTTCTATAAGATAAAGCCATAAACATGTTTGTCTGAGTCTTCTATCAAAAGTTACAGCGATTTATATGAAGTGGTTGAAAATAGCTTTATTTCGCCAAGACAGTGTGTTTCTCACTGTTACATGCATTTGAATGGGAAACTCACCCGAGACAAAGTATAGGTTTTCATTATGTGAATAATTTTAAAATCTTAGCTCAAACGGCTGCAAAACCTGTTTGCCCAGCACGGCGATATTGAGTTCTATAAGATAAAGCCATAAACATGTTTGTCTGAGTCTTCTATCAAAAGTTACAGCGATTTATATGAAGTTGTTCAAAAACGCTTTATTTCGCCAAGACAATGCGTTTCTCACTGTTACATGCATTTGAATGGGAAACTCGCCTGAAACAAAGTATAGGTTTTCATTATGTGAATAATTTTAAAATCTTAGCTCAAACGGCTGCAAAACCTGTTTGCCCAGCACGGGGATATTGAGTTCTATAAGATAAAGCCATAAACATGTTTGTCTGAGTCTTCTATCAAAAGTTACAGCGATTTATATGAAGTTGTTCAAAAACGCTTTATTTCGCCAAGTCAGTGCGTTTCTCACTGTTTCATGCATTTGAATGGGGAACTCAACAAAAAAAAAAGTATAGGTTTTCATTATGTGAATAATTTTAAAATCTTAGCTCAAACGGCTGCAAAACCTGTTTGCCCAGCACGGGGATATTGAGTTCTATAAGATAAAGCCATAAACATGTTTGTCTGAGTCTTCTATGCAAAGTTACAGCGATTTATATGAAGTTGTTCAAAAACGCTTTATTTCGCCAAGACAATGCGTTTCTCACTGTTACATGCATTTGAATGGGAAACTCGCCTGAAACAAAGTATAGGTTTTCATTATGTGAATAATTTTTAAATCTTAGCTCAAACGGCTGCAAAACCTGTTCTGTTTGCCCAGCACGGGGATATTGAGTTCTATAAGATAAAGCCATAAACATGGTTGTCTGAGTCTTCTATCAAAAGTTACAGCGATTTATATGAAGTTGTTCAAAAACGCTTTATTTCGCCAAGACAATGCGTTTCTCACTGTTACATGCATTTGAATGGGAAACTCGCCTGAAACAAAGTATAGGTTTTCATTATGTGAATAATTTTAAAATCTTAGCTCAAACGGCTGCAAAACCTGTTTTCCCAGCACGGGGACCTTGAGTTCTATAAGATAAAGCCATAAACATGTGTATACGAGTCTTCTATCAAAAGTTACAGCTATTTATATGAAGTTGTACAAAAACGCTTTCTTTCGCCAAGTCAGTGCGTTTCTCACTGTTTCATGCATTTGAATGGGGAACTCAACAAAAAAAAAAGTATAGGTTTTCATTATGTGAATAATTTTAAAATCTTAGCTCAAACGGCTGCAAAACCTGTTTGCCCAGCACGGGGATCTTGAGTTCTATAAGATAAAGCCATAAACATGTTTGTCTGAGTCTTCTATCAAAAGTTACAGCGATTTATATGAAGTTGTTCAAAAACGCTTTATTTCGCCAAGACAATGCGTTTCTCACTGTTACATGCATTTGAATGGGAAACTCACCCGAGACAAAGTATAGGTTTTCATTATGTGAATAATTTTAAAATCTTAGCTCAAACGGCTGCAAAACCTGTTCTGTTTGCCCAGCACGGGGATATTGAGTTCTATAAGATAAAGCCATAAACATGTTTGTCTGAGTCTTCTATCAAAAGTTACAGCGATTTATATGAAGTTGTTCAAAAACGCTTTATTTCGCCAAGACAATACGTTTCTCACTGTTACATGCATTTGAATGGGAAACTCGCCTGAAACAAAGTATAGGTTTTCATTATGTGAATAATTTTAAAATCTTAGCTCAAACGGCTGCAAAACCTGTTTGCCCAGCACGGGGATATTGAGTTCTATAAGATAAAGCCATAAACATGTTTGTCTGAGTCTTCTATGCAAAGTTACAGCGATTTATATGAAGTTGTTCAAAAACGCTTTATTTCGCCAAGACAATGCGTTTCTCACTGTTACATGCATTTGAATGGGAAACTCGCCTGAAACAAAGTATAGGTTTTCATTATGTGAATAATTTTAAAATCTTAGCTCAAACGGCTGCAAAACCTGTTCTGTTTGCCCAGCATGGGGATATTGAGTTCTATAAGATAAAGCCATAAACATGGTTGTCTGAGTCTTCTATCAAAAGTTACAGCGATTTATATGAAGTGGTTGAAAATCGCTTTATTTCGCCAAGACAGTGTGTTTCTCACTGTTACATGCATTTGAATGGGAAACTCACCCGAGACAAAGTATAGGTTTTCATTATGTGAATAATTTTAAAATCTTAGCTCAAACGGCTGCAAAACCTGTTCTGTTTGCCCAGCACGGGGATATTGAGTTCTATAAGATAAAGCCATAAACATGTTTGTCTGAGTCTTCTATCAAAAGTTACAGCGATTTATATGAAGTTGTTCAAAAACGCTTTATTTCGCCAAGACAATGCGTTTCTCACTGTTACATGCATTTGAATGGGAAACTCGCCTGAAACAAAGTATAGGTTTTCATTATGTGAATCATTTTAAAATCTTAGCTCAAACGGCTGCAAAACCTGTTTGCCCAGCACGGGGATATTGAGTTCTATAAGATAAAGCCATAAACATGTGTATACGAGTCTTCTATCAAAAGTTACAGCGATTTATATGAAGTTGTTCAAAAACGCTTTATTTCGCCAAGACAATGCGTTTCTCACTGTTACATGCATTTGAATGGGAAACTCGCCTGAAACAAAGTATAGGTTTTCATTATGTGAATAATTTTAAAATCTTAGCTCAAACGGTTGCAAAACCTGTTTGCCCAGCACGGGGATATTGAATTCTATAAGATAAAGCCATAAACATGGTTGTCTGAGTCTTCTATCAAAAGTTACAGCGATTTATATGAAGTGGTTGAAAATCGCTTTATTTCGCCAAGACAGTGTGTTTCTCACTGTTACATGCATTTGAATGGGAAACTCACCCGAGACAAAGTATAGGTTTTCATTATGTGAATAATTTTAAAATCTTAGCTCAAACGGCTGCAAAACCTGTTCTGTTTGCCCAGCACGGGGATATTGAGTTCTATAAGATAAAGCCATAAACATGTTTGTCTGAGTCTTCTATCAAAAGTTACAGCGATTTATATGAAGTTGTTCAAAAACGCTTTATTTCGCCAAGACAATGCGTTTCTCACTGTTACATGCATTTGAATGGGAAACTCGCCTGAAACAAAGTATAGGTTTTCATTATGTGAATAATTTTAAAATCTTAGCTCAAACGGCTGCAAAACCTGTTCTGTTTTCCCAGCACGGGGATATTGAGTTATATAAGATAAAGCCATAAACATGTTTGTCTGAGTCTTCTATCAAAAGTTACAGCGATTTATATGAAGTGGTTGAAAATCGCTTTATTTCGCCAAGACAGTGTGTTTCTCACTGTTACATGCATTTGAATGGGAAACTCACCCGAGACAAAGTATAGGTTTTCATTATGTGAATAATTTTAAAATCTTAGCTCAAACGGCTGCAAAACCTGTTTGCCCAGCACGGGGATATTGAGTTCTATAAGATAAAGCCATAAACATGTTTGCCTGAGTCTTCTATCAAAAGTTACAGCGAATTATATGAAGTTGTTCAAAAACGCTTTATTTCGCCAAGACAATGCGTTTCTCACTGTTACATGCATTTGAATGGGAAACTCACCCGAGACAAAGTATAGATTTTCATTATGTGAATAATTTTAAAATCTTAGCTCAAACGGCTGCAAAACCTGTTCTGTTTGCCCAGCACGGGATATTGAGTTCTATAAGATAAAGCCATAAACATGTTTGTCTGAGTCTTCTATCAAAAGTTACAGCGATTTATATGAAGTTGTTCAAAAACGCTTTATTTCGCCAAGACAATGCGTTTCTCACTGTTACATGCATTTGAATGGGAAACTCGCCTGAAACAAAGTATAGGTTTTCATTATGTGAATAATTTTAAAATCTTAGCTCAAACGGCTGCAAAACCTGTTCTGTTTGCCCAGCACGGGGATATTGAGTTCTATAAGATAAAGCCATAAACATGGTTGTCTGAGTCTTCTATCAAAAGTTACAGCGATTTATATGAAGTGGTTGAAAATTGCTTTATTTCGCCAAGACAGTGTGTTTCTCACTGTTACATGCATTTGAATGGGAAACTCACCCGAGACAAAGTATAGGTTTTCATTATGTGAATAATTTTAAAATCTTAGCTCAAACGGCTGCAAAACCTGTTCTGTTTGCCCAGCACGGGGATATTGAGTTCTATAAGATAAAGCCATAAACATGTTTGTCTGAGTCTTCTATCAAAAGTTACAGCGATTTATATGAAGTTGTTCAAAAACGCTTTATTTCGCCAAGACAATGCGTTTCTCACTGTTACATGCATTTGAATGGGAAACTCGCCTGAAACAAAGTATAGGTTTTCATTATGTGAATAATTTTAAAATCTTAGCTCAAACGGCTGCAAAACCTGTTTGCCCAGCACGGGGATATTGAGTTCTATAAGATAAAGCCATAAACATGTTTGTCTGAGTCTTCTATGCAAAGTTACAGCGATTTATATGAAGTTGTTCAAAAACGCTTTATTTCGCCAAGACAATGCGTTTCTCACTGTTACATGCATTTGAATGGGAAACTCGCCTGAAACAAAGTATAGGTTTTCATTATGTGAATAATTTTAAAATCTTAGCTCAAACGGCTGCAAAACCTGTTTGCCCAGCACGGGGATATTGAATTCTATAAGATAAAGCCATAAACATGGTTGTCTGAGTCTTCTATCAAAAGTTACAGCGATTTATATGAAGTGGTTGAAAATCGCTTTATTTCGCCAAGACAGTGTGTTTCTCACTGTTACATGCATTTGAATGGGAAACTCACCCGAGACAAAGTATAGGTTTTCATTATGTGAATAATTTTAAAATCTTAGCTCAAACGGCTGCAAAACCTGTTCTGTTTGCCCAGCACGGGGATATTGAGTTCTATAAGATAAAGCCATAAACATGTTTGTCTGAGTCTTCTATCAAAAGTTACAGCGATTTATATGAAGTTGTTCAAAAACGCTTTATTTCGCCAAGACAATGCGTTTCTCACTGTTACATGCATTTGAATGGGAAACTCGCCTGAAACAAAGTATAGGTTTTCATTATGTGAATAATTTTAAAATCTTAGCTCAAACGGCTGCAAAACCTATTTGCCCAGCACGGGGATATTGAGTTCTATAAGATAAAGCCATAAACATGTTTGTCTGAGTCTTCTATCAAAAGTTACAGCGATTTATATGACGTTGTACAAAAACGCTTTCTTTCGCCAAGTCAGTGCGTTTCTCACTGTTTCATGCATTTGAATGGGGAACTCAACAAAAAAAAAAGTATAGGTTTTCATTATGTGAATCATTTTAAAATCTTAGCTCAAACGGCTGCAAAACCTGTTTGCCCAGCACGGAGATCTTGAGTTCTATAAGATAAAGCCATAAACATGTTTGTCTGAGTCTTCTATCAAAAGTTACAGCGATTTATATGAAGTTGTTCAAAAACGCTTTATTTCGCCAAGACAATGCGTTTCTCACTGTTACATGCATTTGAATGGGAAACTCGCCTGAAACAAAGTATAGGTTTTCATTATGTGAATAATTTTAAAATCTTAGCTCAAACGGCTGCAAAACCTGTTTGCCCAGCATGGGGATATTGAGTTCTATAAGATAAAGCCATAAACATGTTTGTCTGAGTCTTCTATCAAAAGTTACAGCGATTTATATGAAGTTGTTCAAAAACGCTTTATTTCGCCAAGACAATGCGTTTCTCACTGTTACATGCATTTGAATGGGAAACTCGCCTGAAACAAAGTATAGGTTTTCATTATGTGAATAATTTTAAAATCTTAGCTCAAACGGCTGCAAAACCTGTTCTGTTTGCCCAGCACGGGGATATTGAGTTCTATAAGATAAAGCCATAAACATGTTTGTCTGAGTCTTCTATCAAAAGTTACAGCGATTTATATGAAGTTGTTCAAAAACGCTTTATTTCGCCAAGTCAGTGCGTTTCTCACTGTTTCATGCATTTGAATGGGGAACTCAACAAAAAAAAAAGTATAGGTTTTCATTATGTGAATCATTTTAAAATCTTAGCTCAAACGGCTGCAAAACCTGTTTGCCCAGCACGGGGATATTGAGTTCTATAAGATAAAGCCATAAACATGTTTGTCTGAGTCTTCTATCAAAAGTTACAGCGATTTATATGAAGTTGTTCAAAAACGCTTTATTTCGCCAAGACAATGCGTTTCTCACTGTTACATGCATTTGAATGGGAAACTCGCCTGAAACAAAGTATAGGTTTTCATTATGTGAATAATTTTAAAATCTTAGCTCAAACGGCTGCAAAACCTATTTGCCCAGCACGGGGATATTGAGTTCTATAAGATAAAGCCATAAACATGTTTGTCTGAGTCTTCTATCAAAAGTTACAGCGATTTATATGACGTTGTACAAAAACGCTTTATTTCGCCAAGACAGTGTGTTTCTCACTGTTACATGCATTTGAATGGGAAACTCGCCTGAGACAAAGTATAGGTTTTCATTATGTGAATAATTTTAAAATCTTAGCTCAAACGGCTGCAAAACCTGTTTGCCCAGCACGGGGATATTGAGTTCTATAAGATAAAGCCATAAACATGGTTGTCTGAGTCTTCTATCAAAAGTTACAGCGATTTATATGAAGTGGTTGAAAATCGCTTTATTTCGCCAAGACAGTGTGTTTCTCACTGTTACATGCATTTGAATGGGAAACTCACCCGAGACAAAGTATAGGTTTTCATTATGTGAATAATTTTAAAATCTTAGCTCAAACGGCTGCAAAACCTGTTCTGTTTGCCCAGCACGGGGATATTGAGTTCTATAAGATAAAGCCATAAACATGTTTGTCTGAGTCTTCTATCAAAAGTTACAGCGATTTATATGAAGTTGTTCAAAAACGCTTTATTTCGCCAAGTCAGTGCGTTTCTCACTGTTTCATGCATTTGAATGGGGAACTCAACAAAAAAAAAAGTATAGGTTTTCATTATGTGAATCATTTTAAAATCTTAGCTCAAACGGCTGCAAAACCTGTTTGCCCAGCACGGGGATATTGAGTTCTATAAGATAAAGCCATAAACATGTTTGTCTGAGTCTTCTATCAAAAGTTACAGCGATTTATATGAAGTTGTTCAAAAACGCTTTATTTCGCCAAGACAATGCGTTTCTCACTGTTACATGCATTTGAATGGGAAACTCGCCTGAAACAAAGTATAGGTTTTCATTATGTGAATAATTTTAAAATCTTAGCTCAAACGGCTGCAAAACCTATTTGCCCAACACGGGGATATTGAGTTCTATAAGATAAAGCCATAAACATGTTTGTCTGAGTCTTCTATCAAAAGTTACAGCGATTTATATGACGTTGTACAAAAACGCTTTATTTCGCCAAGACAGTGTGTTTCTCACTGTTACATGCATTTGAATGGGAAACTCGCCTGAAACAAAGTATAGGTTTTCATTATGTGAATAATTTTAAAATCTTAGCTCAAACGGCTGCAAAACCTGTTTTCCCAGCACGGGGACCTTGAGTTCTATAAGATAAAGCCATAAACATGTGTATACGAGTCTTCTATCAAAAGTTACAGCTATTTATATGAAGTTGTACAAAAACGCTTTCTTTCGCCAAGTCAGTGCGTTTCTCACTGTTTCATGCATTTGAATGGGGAACTCAACAAAAAAAAAAGTATAGGTTTTCATTATGTGAATCATTTTAAAATCTTAGCTCAAACGGCTGCAAAACCTGTTTTCCCAGCACGGGGACCTTGAGTTCTATAAGATAAAGCCATAAACATGTGTATACGAGTCTTCTATCAAAAGTTACAGCGATTTATATGAAGTTGTTCAAAAACGCTTTATTTCGCCAAGACAATGCGTTTCTCACTGTTACATGCATTTGAATGGGAAACTCGCCTGAAACAAAGTATAGGTTTTCATTATGTGAATAATTTTAAAATCTTAGCTCAAACGGCTGCAAAACCTGTTTGCCCAGCACGGGGATATTGAGTTCTATAAGATAAAGCCATAAACATGGTTGTCTGAGTCTTCTATCAAAAGTTACAGCGATTTATATGAAGTGGTTGAAAATCGCTTTATTTCGCCAAGACAATGCGTTTCTCACTGTTACATGCATTTGAAAGGGAAACTCGCCTGAAACAAAGTATAGGTTTTCATTATGTGAATAATTTTAAAATCTTAGCTCAAACGGCTGTTTTCCCAGCACGGGGACCTTGAGTTCTATAAGATAAAGCCATAAACATGTGTATACGAGTCTTCTATCAAAAGTTACAGCTATTTATATGAAGTTGTACAAAAACGCTTTCTTTCGCCAAGTCAGTGCGTTTCTCACTGTTTCATGCATTTGAATGGGGAACTCAACAAAAAAAAAAAGTATAGGTTTTCATTATGTGAATCATTTTAAAATCTTAGCTCAAACGGCTGCAAAACCTGTTTGCCCAGCACGGGGATCTTGAGTTCTATAAGATAAAGCCATAAACATGTTTGTCTGAGTCTTCTATCAAAAGTTACAGCGATTTATATGAAGTTGTTCAAAAACGCTTTATTTCGCCAAGACAATGCGTTTCTCACTGTTACATGCATTTGAATGGGAAACTCGCCTGAAACAAAGTATAGGTTTTCATTATGTGAATAATTTTAAAATCTTAGCTCAAACGGCTGCAAAACCTGTTCTGTTTGCCCAGCACGGGGATATTGAGTTCTATAAGATAAAGCCATAAACATGGTTGTCTGAGTCTTCTATCAAAAGTTACAGCGATTTATATGAAGTGGTTGAAAATCGCTTTATTTCGCCAAGACAATGCGTTTCTCACTGTTACATGCATTTGAATGGGAAACTCGCCTGAAACAAAGTATAGGTTTTCATTATGTGAATAATTTTAAAATCTTAGCTCAAACGGCTGTTTTCCCAGCACGGGGACCTTGAGTTCTATAAGATAAAGCCATAAACATGTGTATACGAGTCTTCTATCAAAAGTTACAGCTATTTATATGAAGTTGTACAAAAACGCTTTCTTTCGCCAAGTCAGTGCGTTTCTCACTGTTTCATGCATTTGAATGGGGAACTCAACAAAAAAAAAAGTATAGGTTTTCATTATGTGAATCATTTTAAAATCTTAGCTCAAACGGCTGCAAAACCTGTTTGCCCAGCACGGGGATCTTGAGTTCTATAAGATAAAGCCATAAACATGTTTGTCTGAGTCTTCTATCAAAAGTTACAGCGATTTATATGAAGTTGTTCAAAAACGCTTTATTTCGCCAAGACAATGCGTTTCTCACTGTTACATGCATTTGAATGGGAAACTCGCCTGAAACAAAGTATAGGTTTTCATTATGTGAATAATTTTAAAATCTTAGCTCAAACGGCTGCAAAACCTGTTCTGTTTGCCCAGCACGGGGATATTGAGTTCTATAAGATAAAGCCATAAACATGGTTGTCTGAGTCTTCTATCAAAAGTTACAGCGATTTATATGAAGTGGTTGAAAATCGCTTTATTTCGCCAAGACAATGCGTTTCTCACTGTTACATGCATTTGAATGGGAAACTCGCCTGAAACAAAGTATAGGTTTTCATTATGTGAATAATTTTAAAATCTTAGCTCAAACGGCTGCAAAACCTGTTCTGTTTTCCCAGCACGGGGATATTGAGTTATATAAGATAAAGCCATAAACATGGTTGTCTGAGTCTTCTATCAAAAGTTACAGCGATTTATATGAAGTGGTTGAAAATCGCTTTATTTCGCCAAGACAGTGTGTTTCTCACTGTTACATGCATTTGAATGGGAAACTCACCCGAGACAAAGTATAGGTTTTCATTATGTGAATAATTTTAAAATCTTAGCTCAAACGGCTGCAAAACCTGTTTGCCCAGCACGGGGATATTGAGTTCTATAAGATAAAGCCATAAACATGTTTGTCTGAGTCTTCTATCAAAAGTTACAGCGAATTATATGAAGTTGTTCAAAAACGCTTTATTTCGCCAAGACAATGCGTTTCTCACTGTTACATGCATTTGAATGGGAAACTCACCCGAGACAAAGTATAGATTTTCATTATGTGAATAATTTTAAAATCTTAGCTCAAACGGCTGCAAAACCTGTTCTGTTTGCCCAGCACGGGATATTGAGTTCTATAAGATAAAGCCATAAACATGTTTGTCTGAGTCTTCTATCAAAAGTTACAGCGATTTATATGAAGTTGTTCAAAAACGCTTTATTTCGCCAAGACAATGCGTTTCTCACTGTTACATGCATTTGAATGGGAAACTCGCCTGAAACAAAGTATAGGTTTTCATTATGTGAATAATTTTAAAATCTTAGCTCAAACGGCTGCAAAACCTGTTCTGTTTGCCCAGCACGGGGATATTGAGTTCTATAAGATAAAGCCATAAACATGGTTGTCTGAGTCTTCTATCAAAAGTTACAGCGATTTATATGAAGTGGTTGAAAATCGCTTTATTTCGCCAAGACAGTGTGTTTCTCACTGTTACATGCATTTGAATGGGAAACTCACCCGAGACAAAGTATAGGTTTTCATTATGTGAATAATTTTAAAATCTTAGCTCAAACGGCTGCAAAACCTGTTTGCCCAGCACGGGGATATTGAGTTCTATAAGATAAAGCCATAAACATGTTTGTCTGAGTCTTCTATCAAAAGTTACAGCGAATTATATGAAGTTGTTCAAAAACGCTTTATTTCGCCAAGACAATGCGTTTCTCACTGTTACATGCATTTGAATGGGAAACTCACCCGAGACAAAGTATAGATTTTCATTATGTGAATAATTTTAAAATCTTAGCTCAAACGGCTGCAAAACCTGTTCTGTTTGCCCAGCACGGGATATTGAGTTCTATAAGATAAAGCCATAAACATGTTTGTCTGAGTCTTCTATCAAAAGTTACAGCGATTTATATGAAGTTGTTCAAAAACGCTTTATTTCGCCAAGACAATGCGTTTCTCACTGTTACATGCATTTGAATGGGAAACTCGCCTGAAACAAAGTATAGGTTTTCATTATGTGAATAATTTTAAAATCTTAGCTCAAACGGCTGCAAAACCTGTTCTGTTTGCCCAGCACGGGGATATTGAGTTCTATAAGATAAAGCCATAAACATGGTTGTCTGAGTCTTCTATCAAAAGTTACAGCGATTTATATGAAGTGGTTGAAAATTGCTTTATTTCGCGAAGACAGTGTGTTTCTCACTGTTACATGCATTTGAATGGGAAACTCACCCGAGACAAAGTATAGGTTTTCATTATGTGAATAATTTTAAAATCTTAGCTCAAACGGCTGCAAAACCTGTTTGCCCAGCATGGGGATATTGAGTTCTATAAGATAAAGCCATAAACATGTTTGTCTGAGTCTTCTATCAAAAGTTACAGCGATTTATATGAAGTTGTTCAAAAACGCTTTATTTCGCCAAGACAATGCGTTTCTCACTGTTACATGCATTTGAATGGGAAACTCGCCTGAAACAAAGTATAGGTTTTCATTATGTGAATAATTTTAAAATCTTAGCTCAAACGGCTGCAAAACCTGTTCTGTTTGCCCAGCACGGGGATATTGAGTTCTATAAGATAAAGCCATAAACATGTTTGTCTGAGTCTTCTATCAAAAGTTACAGCGATTTATATGAAGTTGTTCAAAAACGCTTTATTTCGCCAAGACAATGCGTTTCTCACTGTTACATGCATTTGAATGGGAAACTCGCCTGAAACAAAGTATAGGTTTTCATTATGTGAATAATTTTAAAATCTTAGCTCAAACGGCTGCAAAACCTGTTTTCCCAGCACGGGGATATTGAGTTCTATAAGATAAAGCCATAAACATGGTTGTCTGAGTCTTCTATCAAAAGTTACAGCGATTTATATGAAGTGGTTGAAAATCGCTTTATTTCGCCAAGACAGTGTTTCTCACTGTTACATGCATTTGAATGGGAAACTCACCCGAGACAAAGTATAGGTTTTCATTATGTGAATAATTTTAAAATCTTAGCTCAAACGGCTGCAAAACCTATTTGCCCAGCACGGGGATATTGAGTTCTATAAGATAAAGCCATAAACATGTTTGTCTGAGTCTTCTATCAAAAGTTACAGCGATTTATATGAAGTTGTTCAAAAACGCTTTATTTCGCCAAGACAATGCGTTTCTCACTGTTACATGCATTTGAATGGGAAACTCGCCTGAAACAAAGTATAGGTTTTCATTATGTGAATAATTTTAAAATCTTAGCTCAAACGGCTGCAAAACCTGTTCTGTTTGCCCAGCACGGGGATATTGAGTTCTATAAGATAAAGCCATAAACATGTTTGTCTGAGTCTTCTATGCAAAGTTACAGCGATTTATATGAAGTTGTTCAAAAACGCTTTATTTCGCCAAGACAATGCGTTTCTCACTGTTACATGCATTTGAATGGGAAACTCGCCTGAAACAAAGTATAGGTTTTCATTATGTGAATAATTTTAAAATCTTAGCTCAAACGGCTGCAAAACCTGTTCTGTTTGCCCAGCACGGGGATATTGAGTTCTATAAGATAAAGCCATAAACATGTTTGTCTGAGTCTTCTATCAAAAGTTACAGCGATTTATATGAAGTTGTTCAAAAACGCTTTATTTCGCCAAGACAATGCGTTTCTCACTGTTACATGCATTTGAATGGGAAACTCGCCTGAAACAAAGTATAGGTTTTCATTATGTGAATAATTTTAAAATCTTAGCTCAAACGGCTGCAAAACCTATTTGCCCAGCACGGGGATATTGAGTTCTATAAGATAAAGCCATAAACATGTTTGTCTGAGTCTTCTATCAAAAGTTACAGCGATTTATATGACGTTGTACAAAAACGCTTTATTTCGCCAAGACAGTGTGTTTCTCACTGTTACATGCATTTGAATGGGAAACTCGCCTGAGACAAAGTATAGGTTTTCATTATGTGAATAATTTTAAAATCTTAGCTCAAACGGCTGCAAAACCTGTTTGCCCAGCACGGGGATATTGAGTTCTATAAGATAAAGCCATAAACATGGTTGTCTGAGTCTTCTATCAAAAGTTACAGCGATTTATATGAAGTGGTTGAAAATCGCTTTATTTCGCCAAGACAGTGTGTTTCTCACTGTTACATGCATTTGAATGGGAAACTCACCCGAGACAAAGTATAGGTTTTCATTATGTGAATAATTTTTAAATCTTAGCTCAAACGGCTGCAAAACCTGTTCTGTTTGCCCAGCACGGGGATATTGAGTTCTATAAGATAAAGCCATAAACATGTTTGTCTGAGTCTTCTATCAAAAGTTACAGCGATTTATATGAAGTTGTTCAAAAACGCTTTATTTCGCCAAGTCAGTGCGTTTCTCACTGTTTCATGCATTTGAATGGGGAACTCAACAAAAAAAAAAGTATAGGTTTTCATTATGTGAATCATTTTAAAATCTTAGCTCAAACGGCTGCAAAACCTGTTTGCCCAGCACGGGGATATTGAGTTCTATAAGATAAAGCCATAAACATGTTTGTCTGAGTCTTCTATCAAAAGTTACAGCGATTTATATGAAGTTGTTCAAAAACGCTTTATTTCGCCAAGACAATGCGTTTCTCACTGTTACATGCATTTGAATGGGAAACTCGCCTGAAACAAAGTATAGGTTTTCATTATGTGAATAATTTTAAAATCTTAGCTCAAACGGCTGCAAAACCTATTTGCCCAGCACGGGGATATTGAGTTCTATAAGATAAAGCCATAAACATGTTTGTCTGAGTCTTCTATCAAAAGTTACAGCGATTTATATGACGTTGTACAAAAACGCTTTATTTCGCCAAGACAGTGTGTTTCTCACTGTTACATGCATTTGAATGGGAAACTCGCCTGAGACAAAGTATAGGTTTTCATTATGTGAATAATTTTAAAATCTTAGCTCAAACGGCTGCAAAACCTGTTTGCCCAGCACGGGGATATTGAGTTCTATAAGATAAAGCCATAAACATGGTTGTCTGAGTCTTCTATCAAAAGTTACAGCGATTTATATGAAGTGGTTGAAAATCGCTTTATTTCGCCAAGACAGTGTGTTTCTCACTGTTACATGCATTTGAATGGGAAACTCACCCGAGACAAAGTATAGGTTTTCATTATGTGAATAATTTTAAAATCTTAGCTCAAACGGCTGCAAAACCTATTTGCCCAGCACGGGGATATTGAGTTCTATAAGATAAAGCCATAAACATGTTTGTCTGAGTCTTCTATCAAAAGTTACAGCGATTTATATGACGTTGTACAAAAACGCTTTATTTCGCCAAGACAGTGTGTTTCTCACTGTTACATGCATTTGAATGGGAAACTCGCCTGAGACAAAGTATAGGTTTTCATTATGTGAATAATTTTAAAATCTTAGCTCAAACGGCTGCAAAACCTGTTTGCCCAGCACGGGGATATTGAGTTCTATAAGATAAAGCCATAAACATGGTTGTCTGAGTCTTCTATCAAAAGTTACAGCGATTTATATGAAGTGGTTGAAAATCGCTTTATTTCGCCAAGACAGTGTGTTTCTCACTGTTACATGCATTTGAATGGGAAACTCACCCGAGACAAAGTATAGGTTTTCATTATGTGAATAATTTTAAAATCTTAGCTCAAACGGCTGCAAAACCTGTTCTGTTTGCCCAGCACGGGGATATTGAGTTCTATAAGATAAAGCCATAAACATGTTTGTCTGAGTCTTCTATCAAAAGTTACAGCGATTTATATGAAGTTGTTCAAAAACGCTTTATTTCGCCAAGTCAGTGCGTTTCTCACTGTTTCATGCATTTGAATGGGGAACTCAACAAAAAAAAAAGTATAGGTTTTCATTATGTGAATCATTTTAAAATCTTAGCTCAAACGGCTGCAAAACCTATTTGCCCAGCACGGGGATATTGAGTTCTATAAGATAAAGCCATAAACATGTTTGTCTGAGTCTTCTATCAAAAGTTACAGCGATTTATATGACGTTGTACAAAAACGCTTTATTTCGCCAAGACAGTGTGTTTCTCACTGTTACATGCATTTGAATGGGAAACTCGCCTGAGACAAAGTATAGGTTTTCATTATGTGAATAATTTTAAAATCTTAGCTCAAACGGCTGCAAAACCTGTTTGCCCAGCACGGGGATATTGAGTTCTATAAGATAAAGCCATAAACATGGTTGTCTGAGTCTTCTATCAAAAGTTACAGCGATTTATATGAAGTGGTTGAAAATCGCTTTATTTCGCCAAGACAGTGTGTTTCTCACTGTTACATGCATTTGAATGGGAAACTCACCCGAGACAAAGTATAGGTTTTCATTATGTGAATAATTTTTAAATCTTAGCTCAAACGGCTGCAAAACCTGTTCTGTTTGCCCAGCACGGGGATATTGAGTTCTATAAGATAAAGCCATAAACATGTTTGTCTGAGTCTTCTATCAAAAGTTACAGCGATTTATATGAAGTTGTTCAAAAACGCTTTATTTCGCCAAGTCAGTGCGTTTCTCACTGTTTCATGCATTTGAATGGGGAACTCAACAAAAAAAAAAGTATAGGTTTTCATTATGTGAATCATTTTAAAATCTTAGCTCAAACGGCTGCAAAACCTGTTTGCCCAGCACGGGGATATTGAGTTCTATAAGATAAAGCCATAAACATGTTTGTCTGAGTCTTCTATCAAAAGTTACAGCGATTTATATGAAGTTGTTCAAAAACGCTTTATTTCGCCAAGACAATGCGTTTCTCACTGTTACATGCATTTGAATGGGAAACTCGCCTGAAACAAAGTATAGGTTTTCATTATGTGAATAATTTTAAAATCTTAGCTCAAACGGCTGCAAAACCTATTTGCCCAGCACGGGGATATTGAGTTCTATAAGATAAAGCCATAAACATGTTTGTCTGAGTCTTCTATCAAAAGTTACAGCGATTTATATGACGTTGTACAAAAACGCTTTATTTCGCCAAGACAGTGTGTTTCTCACTGTTACATGCATTTGAATGGGAAACTCGCCTGAGACAAAGTATAGGTTTTCATTATGTGAATAATTTTAAAATCTTAGCTCAAACGGCTGCAAAACCTGTTTGCCCAGCACGGGGATATTGAGTTCTATAAGATAAAGCCATAAACATGGTTGTCTGAGTCTTCTATCAAAAGTTACAGCGATTTATATGAAGTTGTTGAAAATCGCTTTATTTCGCCAAGACAGTGTGTTTCTCACTGTTACATGCATTTGAATGGGAAACTCACCCGAGACAAAGTATAGGTTTTCATTATGTGAATAATTTTAAAATCTTAGCTCAAACGGCTGCAAAACCTGTTCTGTTTGCCCAGCACGGGGATATTGAGTTCTATAAGATAAAGCCATAAACATGTTTGTCTGAGTCTTCTATCAAAAGTTACAGCGATTTATATGAAGTTGTTCAAAAACGCTTTATTTCGCCAAGTCAGTGCGTTTCTCACTGTTTCATGCATTTGAATGGGGAACTCAACAAAAAAAAAAGTATAGGTTTTCATTATGTGAATCATTTTAAAATCTTAGCTCAAACGGCTGCAAAACCTGTTTGCCCAGCACGGGGATATTGAGTTCTATAAGATAAAGCCATAAACATGTTTGTCTGAGTCTTCTATGCAAAGTTACAGCGATTTATATGAAGTTGTTCAAAAACGCTTTATTTCGCCAAGACAATGCGTTTCTCACTGTTACATGCATTTGAATGGGAAACTCGCCTGAAACAAAGTATAGGTTTTCATTATGTGAATAATTTTAAAATCTTAGCTCAAACGGCTGCAAAACCTATTTGCCCAGCACGGGGATATTGAGTTCTATAAGATAAAGCCATAAACATGTTTGTCTGAGTCTTCTATCAAAAGTTACAGCGATTTATATGACGTTGTACAAAAACGCTTTATTTCGCCAAGACAGTGTGTTTCTCACTGTTACATGCATTTGAATGGGAAACTCGCCTGAGACAAAGTATAGGTTTTCATTATGTGAATAATTTTAAAATCTTAGCTCAAACGGCTGCAAAACCTGTTTGCCCAGCACGGGGATATTGAGTTCTA
The DNA here is from genome assembly GCF_057381845.1 of Rhamphochromis longiceps. Classification (NCBI taxonomy): domain Eukaryota; kingdom Metazoa; phylum Chordata; class Actinopteri; order Cichliformes; family Cichlidae; genus Rhamphochromis; species Rhamphochromis longiceps. The sequence continues at coordinate 9,690,971 of NC_140562.1, forward strand.
TAAGATAAAGCCATAAACATGGTTGTCTGAGTCTTCTATCAAAAGTTACAGCGATTTATATGAAGTGGTTGAAAATCGCTTTATTTCGCCAAGACAGTGTGTTTCTCACTGTTACATGCATTTGAATGGGAAACTCACCCGAGACAAAGTATAGGTTTTCATTATGTGAATAATTTTTAAATCTTAGCTCAAACGGCTGCAAAACCTGTTCTGTTTGCCCAGCACGGGGATATTGAGTTCTATAAGATAAAGCCATAAACATGTTTGTCTGAGTCTTCTATCAAAAGTTACAGCGATTTATATGAAGTTGTTCAAAAACGCTTTATTTCGCCAAGTCAGTGCGTTTCTCACTGTTTCATGCATTTGAATGGGGAACTCAACAAAAAAAAAAGTATAGGTTTTCATTATGTGAATAATTTTAAAATCTTAGCTCAAACGGCTGCAAAACCTGTTTGCCCAGCACGGGGATATTGAGTTCTATAAGATAAAGCCATAAACATGTTTGTCTGAGTCTTCTATGCAAAGTTACAGCGATTTATATGAAGTTGTTCAAAAACGCTTTATTTCGCCAAGACAATGCGTTTCTCACTGTTACATGCATTTGAATGGGAAACTCGCCTGAAACAAAGTATAGGTTTTCATTATGTGAATAATTTTTAAATCTTAGCTCAAACGGCTGCAAAACCTGTTCTGTTTGCCCAGCACGGGGATATTGAGTTCTATAAGATAAAGCCATAAACATGTTTGTCTGAGTCTTCTATGCAAAGTTACAGCGATTTATATGAAGTTGTTCAAAAACGCTTTATTTCGCCAAGACAATGCGTTTCTCACTGTTACATGCATTTGAATGGGAAACTCGCCTGAAACAAAGTATAGGTTTTCATTATGTGAATAATTTTTAAATCTTAGCTCAAACGGCTGCAAAACCTGTTCTGTTTGCCCAGCACGGGGATATTGAGTTCTATAAGATAAAGCCATAAACATGTTTGTCTGAGTCTTCTATCAAAAGTTACAGCGATTTATATGAAGTTGTTCAAAAACGCTTTATTTCGCCAAGACAATGCGTTTCTCACTGTTACATGCATTTGAATGGGAAACTCGCCTGAAACAAAGTATAGGTTTTCATTATGTGAATAATTTTAAAATCTTAGCTCAAACGGCTGCAAAACCTATTTGCCCAGCACGGGGATATTGAGTTCTATAAGATAAAGCCATAAACATGTTTGTCTGAGTCTTCTATCAAAAGTTACAGCGATTTATATGACGTTGTACAAAAACGCTTTATTTCGCCAAGACAGTGTGTTTCTCACTGTTACATGCATTTGAATGGGAAACTCGCCTGAGACAAAGTATAGGTTTTCATTATGTGAATAATTTTAAAATCTTAGCTCAAACGGCTGCAAAACCTGTTTGCCCAGCACGGGGATATTGAGTTCTATAAGATAAAGCCATAAACATGGTTGTCTGAGTCTTCTATCAAAAGTTACAGCGATTTATATGAAGTGGTTGAAAATCGCTTTATTTCGCCAAGACAGTGTGTTTCTCACTGTTACATGCATTTGAATGGGAAACTCACCCGAGACAAAGTATAGGTTTTCATTATGTGAATAATTTTAAAATCTTAGCTCAAACGGCTGCAAAACCTGTTCTGTTTGCCCAGCACGGGGATATTGAGTTCTATAAGATAAAGCCATAAACATGTTTGTCTGAGTCTTCTATCAAAAGTTACAGCGATTTATATGAAGTTGTTCAAAAACGCTTTATTTCGCCAAGTCAGTGCGTTTCTCACTGTTTCATGCATTTGAATGGGGAACTCAACAAAAAAAAAAGTATAGGTTTTCATTATGTGAATCATTTTAAAATCTTAGCTCAAACGGCTGCAAAACCTATTTGCCCAGCACGGGGATATTGAGTTCTATAAGATAAAGCCATAAACATGTTTGTCTGAGTCTTCTATCAAAAGTTACAGCTATTTATATGAAGTTGTACGAAAACGCTTTATTTCGCCAAGTCAGTGCGTTTCTCACTGTTTCATGCATTTGAATGGGGAACTCAACAAAAAAAAAAGTATAGGTTTTCATTATGTGAATCATTTTAAAATCTTAGCTCAAACGGCTGCAAAACCTGTTCTGTTTGCCCAGCACGGGGATATTGAGTTCTATAAGATAAAGCCATAAACATGTTTGTCTGAGTCTTCTATCAAAAGTTACAGCGATTTATATGAAGTTGTTCAAAAACGCTTTATTTCGCCAAGACAATGCGTTTCTCACTGTTACATGCATTTGAATGGGAAACTCGCCTGAAACAAAGTATAGGTTTTCATTATGTGAATAATTTTAAAATCTTAGCTCAAACGGCTGCAAAACCTATTTGCCCAGCACGGGGATATTGAGTTCTATAAGATAAAGCCATAAACATGTTTGTCTGAGTCTTCTATCAAAAGTTACAGCGATTTATATGACGTTGTACAAAAACGCTTTATTTCGCCAAGACAGTGTGTTTCTCACTGTTACATGCATTTGAATGGGAAACTCGCCTGAGACAAAGTATAGGTTTTCATTATGTGAATAATTTTAAAATCTTAGCTCAAACGGCTGCAAAACCTGTTTGCCCAGCACGGGGATATTGAGTTCTATAAGATAAAGCCATAAACATGGTTGTCTGAGTCTTCTATCAAAAGTTACAGCGATTTATATGAAGTGGTTGAAAATCGCTTTATTTCGCCAAGACAGTGTGTTTCTCACTGTTACATGCATTTGAATGGGAAACTCACCCGAGACAAAGTATAGGTTTTCATTATGTGAATAATTTTAAAATCTTAGCTCAAACGGCTGCAAAACCTGTTCTGTTTGCCCAGCACGGGGATATTGAGTTCTATAAGATAAAGCCATAAACATGTTTGTCTGAGTCTTCTATCAAAAGTTACAGCGATTTATATGAAGTTGTTCAAAAACGCTTTATTTCGCCAAGTCAGTGCGTTTCTCACTGTTTCATGCATTTGAATGGGGAACTCAACAAAAAAAAAAGTATAGGTTTTCATTATGTGAATCATTTTAAAATCTTAGCTCAAACGGCTGCAAAACCTGTTTGCCCAGCACGGGGATATTGAGTTCTATAAGATAAAGCCATAAACATGTTTGTCTGAGTCTTCTATCAAAAGTTACAGCGATTTATATGAAGTTGTTCAAAAACGCTTTATTTCGCCAAGACAATGCGTTTCTCACTGTTACATGCATTTGAATGGGAAACTCGCCTGAAACAAAGTATAGGTTTTCATTATGTGAATAATTTTAAAATCTTAGCTCAAACGGCTGCAAAACCTATTTGCCCAGCACGGGGATATTGAGTTCTATAAGATAAAGCCATAAACATGTTTGTCTGAGTCTTCTATCAAAAGTTACAGCGATTTATATGACGTTGTACAAAAACGCTTTATTTCGCCAAGACAGTGTGTTTCTCACTGTTACATGCATTTGAATGGGAAACTCGCCTGAGACAAAGTATAGGTTTTCATTATGTGAATAATTTTAAAATCTTAGCTCAAACGGCTGCAAAACCTGTTTGCCCAGCACGGGGATATTGAGTTCTATAAGATAAAGCCATAAACATGGTTGTCTGAGTCTTCTATCAAAAGTTACAGCGATTTATATGAAGTGGTTGAAAATCGCTTTATTTCGCCAAGACAGTGTGTTTCTCACTGTTACATGCATTTGAATGGGAAACTCACCCGAGACAAAGTATAGGTTTTCATTATGTGAATAATTTTAAAATCTTAGCTCAAACGGCTGCAAAACCTGTTCTGTTTGCCCAGCACGGGGATATTGAGTTCTATAAGATAAAGCCATAAACATGTTTGTCTGAGTCTTCTATCAAAAGTTACAGCGATTTATATGAAGTTGTTCAAAAACGCTTTATTTCGCCAAGTCAGTGCGTTTCTCACTGTTTCATGCATTTGAATGGGGAACTCAACAAAAAAAAAAGTATAGGTTTTCATTATGTGAATCATTTTAAAATCTTAGCTCAAACGGCTGCAAAACCTGTTTGCCCAGCACGGGGATATTGAGTTCTATAAGATAAAGCCATAAACATGTTTGTCTGAGTCTTCTATGCAAAGTTACAGCGATTTATATGAAGTTGTTCAAAAACGCTTTATTTCGCCAAGACAATGCGTTTCTCACTGTTACATGCATTTGAATGGGAAACTCGCCTGAAACAAAGTATAGGTTTTCATTATGTGAATAATTTTAAAATCTTAGCTCAAACGGCTGCAAAACCTATTTGCCCAGCACGGGGATATTGAGTTCTATAAGATAAAGCCATAAACATGTTTGTCTGAGTCTTCTATCAAAAGTTACAGCGATTTATATGACGTTGTACAAAAACGCTTTATTTCGCCAAGACAGTGTGTTTCTCACTGTTACATGCATTTGAATGGGAAACTCGCCTGAGACAAAGTATAGGTTTTCATTATGTGAATAATTTTAAAATCTTAGCTCAAACGGCTGCAAAACCTGTTTGCCCAGCACGGGGATATTGAGTTCTATAAGATAAAGCCATAAACATGGTTGTCTGAGTCTTCTATCAAAAGTTACAGCGATTTATATGAAGTGGTTGAAAATCGCTTTATTTCGCCAAGACAGTGTGTTTCTCACTGTTACATGCATTTGAATGGGAAACTCACCCGAGACAAAGTATAGGTTTTCATTATGTGAATAATTTTTAAATCTTAGCTCAAACGGCTGCAAAACCTGTTCTGTTTGCCCAGCACGGGGATATTGAGTTCTATAAGATAAAGCCATAAACATGTTTGTCTGAGTCTTCTATCAAAAGTTACAGCGATTTATATGAAGTTGTTCAAAAACGCTTTATTTCGCCAAGTCAGTGCGTTTCTCACTGTTTCATGCATTTGAATGGGGAACTCAACAAAAAAAAAAGTATAGGTTTTCATTATGTGAATAATTTTAAAATCTTAGCTCAAACGGCTGCAAAACCTGTTTGCCCAGCACGGGGATATTGAGTTCTATAAGATAAAGCCATAAACATGTTTGTCTGAGTCTTCTATGCAAAGTTACAGCGATTTATATGAAGTTGTTCAAAAACGCTTTATTTCGCCAAGACAATGCGTTTCTCACTGTTACATGCATTTGAATGGGAAACTCGCCTGAAACAAAGTATAGGTTTTCATTATGTGAATAATTTTAAAATCTTAGCTCAAACGGCTGCAAAACCTGTTCTGTTTGCCCAGCACGGGGATATTGAGTTCTATAAGATAAAGCCATAAACATGTTTGTCTGAGTCTTCTATGCAAAGTTACAGCGATTTATATGAAGTTGTTCAAAAACGCTTTATTTCGCCAAGACAATGCGTTTCTCACTGTTACATGCATTTGAATGGGAAACTCGCCTGAAACAAAGTATAGGTTTTCATTATGTGAATAATTTTTAAATCTTAGCTCAAACGGCTGCAAAACCTGTTCTGTTTGCCCAGCACGGGGATATTGAGTTCTATAAGATAAAGCCATAAACATGTTTGTCTGAGTCTTCTATCAAAAGTTACAGCGATTTATATGAAGTTGTTCAAAAACGCTTTATTTCGCCAAGACAATGCGTTTCTCACTGTTACATGCATTTGAATGGGAAACTCGCCTGAAACAAAGTATAGGTTTTCATTATGTGAATAATTTTAAAATCTTAGCTCAAACGGCTGCAAAACCTATTTGCCCAGCACGGGGATATTGAGTTCTATAAGATAAAGCCATAAACATGTTTGTCTGAGTCTTCTATCAAAAGTTACAGCGATTTATATGACGTTGTACAAAAACGCTTTATTTCGCCAAGACAGTGTGTTTCTCACTGTTACATGCATTTGAATGGGAAACTCGCCTGAGACAAAGTATAGGTTTTCATTATGTGAATAATTTTAAAATCTTAGCTCAAACGGCTGCAAAACCTGTTTGCCCAGCACGGGGATATTGAGTTCTATAAGATAAAGCCATAAACATGGTTGTCTGAGTCTTCTATCAAAAGTTACAGCGATTTATATGAAGTGGTTGAAAATCGCTTTATTTCGCCAAGACAGTGTGTTTCTCACTGTTACATGCATTTGAATGGGAAACTCACCCGAGACAAAGTATAGGTTTTCATTATGTGAATAATTTTAAAATCTTAGCTCAAACGGCTGCAAAACCTGTTCTGTTTGCCCAGCACGGGGATATTGAGTTCTATAAGATAAAGCCATAAACATGTTTGTCTGAGTCTTCTATCAAAAGTTACAGCGATTTATATGAAGTTGTTCAAAAACGCTTTATTTCGCCAAGTCAGTGCGTTTCTCACTGTTTCATGCATTTGAATGGGGAACTCAACAAAAAAAAAAGTATAGGTTTTCATTATGTGAATCATTTTAAAATCTTAGCTCAAACGGCTGCAAAACCTATTTGCCCAGCACGGGGATATTGAGTTCTATAAGATAAAGCCATAAACATGTTTGTCTGAGTCTTCTATCAAAAGTTACAGCTATTTATATGAAGTTGTACGAAAACGCTTTATTTCGCCAAGTCAGTGCGTTTCTCACTGTTTCATGCATTTGAATGGGGAACTCAACAAAAAAAAAAGTATAGGTTTTCATTATGTGAATCATTTTAAAATCTTAGCTCAAACGGCTGCAAAACCTGTTCTGTTTGCCCAGCACGGGGATATTGAGTTCTATAAGATAAAGCCATAAACATGTTTGTCTGAGTCTTCTATCAAAAGTTACAGCGATTTATATGAAGTTGTTCAAAAACGCTTTATTTCGCCAAGACAATGCGTTTCTCACTGTTACATGCATTTGAATGGGAAACTCGCCTGAAACAAAGTATAGGTTTTCATTATGTGAATAATTTTAAAATCTTAGCTCAAACGGCTGCAAAACCTATTTGCCCAGCACGGGGATATTGAGTTCTATAAGATAAAGCCATAAACATGTTTGTCTGAGTCTTCTATCAAAAGTTACAGCGATTTATATGACGTTGTACAAAAACGCTTTATTTCGCCAAGACAGTGTGTTTCTCACTGTTACATGCATTTGAATGGGAAACTCGCCTGAGACAAAGTATAGGTTTTCATTATGTGAATAATTTTAAAATCTTAGCTCAAACGGCTGCAAAACCTGTTTGCCCAGCACGGGGATATTGAGTTCTATAAGATAAAGCCATAAACATGGTTGTCTGAGTCTTCTATCAAAAGTTACAGCGATTTATATGAAGTGGTTGAAAATCGCTTTATTTCGCCAAGACAGTGTGTTTCTCACTGTTACATGCATTTGAATGGGAAACTCACCCGAGACAAAGTATAGGTTTTCATTATGTGAATAATTTTAAAATCTTAGCTCAAACGGCTGCAAAACCTGTTCTGTTTGCCCAGCACGGGGATATTGAGTTCTATAAGATAAAGCCATAAACATGTTTGTCTGAGTCTTCTATCAAAAGTTACAGCGATTTATATGAAGTTGTTCAAAAACGCTTTATTTCGCCAAGTCAGTGCGTTTCTCACTGTTTCATGCATTTGAATGGGGAACTCAACAAAAAAAAAAGTATAGGTTTTCATTATGTGAATCATTTTAAAATCTTAGCTCAAACGGCTGCAAAACCTGTTTGCCCAGCACGGGGATATTGAGTTCTATAAGATAAAGCCATAAACATGTTTGTCTGAGTCTTCTATCAAAAGTTACAGCGATTTATATGAAGTTGTTCAAAAACGCTTTATTTCGCCAAGACAATGCGTTTCTCACTGTTACATGCATTTGAATGGGAAACTCGCCTGAAACAAAGTATAGGTTTTCATTATGTGAATAATTTTAAAATCTTAGCTCAAACGGCTGCAAAACCTATTTGCCCAGCACGGGGATATTGAGTTCTATAAGATAAAGCCATAAACATGTTTGTCTGAGTCTTCTATCAAAAGTTACAGCGATTTATATGACGTTGTACAAAAACGCTTTATTTCGCCAAGACAGTGTGTTTCTCACTGTTACATGCATTTGAATGGGAAACTCGCCTGAGACAAAGTATAGGTTTTCATTATGTGAATAATTTTAAAATCTTAGCTCAAACGGCTGCAAAACCTGTTTGCCCAGCACGGGGATATTGAGTTCTATAAGATAAAGCCATAAACATGGTTGTCTGAGTCTTCTATCAAAAGTTACAGCGATTTATATGAAGTGGTTGAAAATCGCTTTATTTCGCCAAGACAGTGTGTTTCTCACTGTTACATGCATTTGAATGGGAAACTCACCCGAGACAAAGTATAGGTTTTCATTATGTGAATAATTTTAAAATCTTAGCTCAAACGGCTGCAAAACCTGTTCTGTTTGCCCAGCACGGGGATATTGAGTTCTATAAGATAAAGCCATAAACATGTTTGTCTGAGTCTTCTATCAAAAGTTACAGCGATTTATATGAAGTTGTTCAAAAACGCTTTATTTCGCCAAGTCAGTGCGTTTCTCACTGTTTCATGCATTTGAATGGGGAACTCAACAAAAAAAAAAGTATAGGTTTTCATTATGTGAATCATTTTAAAATCTTAGCTCAAACGGCTGCAAAACCTGTTTGCCCAGCACGGGGATATTGAGTTCTATAAGATAAAGCCATAAACATGTTTGTCTGAGTCTTCTATCAAAAGTTACAGCGATTTATATGAAGTTGTTCAAAAACGCTTTATTTCGCCAAGACAATGCGTTTCTCACTGTTACATGCATTTGAATGGGAAACTCGCCTGAAACAAAGTATAGGTTTTCATTATGTGAATAATTTTAAAATCTTAGCTCAAACGGCTGCAAAACCTATTTGCCCAGCACGGGGATATTGAGTTCTATAAGATAAAGCCATAAACATGTTTGTCTGAGTCTTCTATCAAAAGTTACAGCGATTTATATGACGTTGTACAAAAACGCTTTATTTCGCCAAGACAGTGTGTTTCTCACTGTTACATGCATTTGAATGGGAAACTCGCCTGAGACAAAGTATAGGTTTTCATTATGTGAATAATTTTAAAATCTTAGCTCAAACGGCTGCAAAACCTGTTTGCCCAGCACGGGGATATTGAGTTCTATAAGATAAAGCCATAAACATGGTTGTCTGAGTCTTCTATCAAAAGTTACAGCGATTTATATGAAGTGGTTGAAAATCGCTTTATTTCGCCAAGACAATGCGTTTCTCACTGTTACATGCATTTGAATGGGAAACTCGCCTGAAACAAAGTATAGGTTTTCATTATGTGAATAATTTTAAAATCTTAGCTCAAACGGCTGCAAAACCTGTTCTGTTTTCCCAGCACGGGGATATTGAGTTATATAAGATAAAGCCATAAACATGGTTGTCTGAGTCTTCTATCAAAAGTTACAGCGATTTATATGAAGTGGTTGAAAATCGCTTTATTTCGCCAAGACAGTGTGTTTCTCACTGTTACATGCATTTGAATGGGAAACTCACCCGAGACAAAGTATAGGTTTTCATTATGTGAATAATTTTAAAATCTTAGCTCAAACGGCTGCAAAACCTGTTTGCCCAGCACGGGGATATTGAGTTCTATAAGATAAAGCCATAAACATGTTTGTCTGAGTCTTCTATCAAAAGTTACAGCGAATTATATGAAGTTGTTCAAAAACGCTTTATTTCGCCAAGACACTGCGTTTCTCACTGTTACATGCATTTGAATGGGAAACTCACCCGAGACAAAGTATAGATTTTCATTATGTGAATAATTTTAAAATCTTAGCTCAAACGGCTGCAAAACCTGTTCTGTTTGCCCAGCACGGGATATTGAGTTCTATAAGATAAAGCCATAAACATGTTTGTCTGAGTCTTCTATCAAAAGTTACAGCGATTTATATGAAGTTGTTCAAAAACGCTTTATTTCGCCAAGACAATGCGTTTCTCACTGTTACATGCATTTGAATGGGAAACTCACCCGAGACAAAGTATAGATTTTCATTATGTGAATAATTTTAAAATCTTAGCTCAAACGGCTGCAAAACCTGTTCTGTTTGCCCAGCACGGGATATTGAGTTCTATAAGATAAAGCCATAAACATGTTTGTCTGAGTCTTCTATCAAAAGTTACAGCGATTTATATGAAGTTGTTCAAAAACGCTTTATTTCGCCAAGTCAGTGCGTTTCTCACTGTTTCATGCATTTGAATGGGGAACTCAACAAAAAAAAAAGTATAGGTTTTCATTATGTGAATAATTTTAAAATCTTAGCTCAAACGGCTGCAAAACCTGTTTGCCCAGCACGGGGATATTGAGTTCTATAAGATAAAGCCATAAACATGTTTGTCTGAGTCTTCTATGCAAAGTTACAGCGATTTATATGAAGTTGTTCAAAAACGCTTTATTTCGCCAAGACAATGCGTTTCTCACTGTTACATGCATTTGAATGGGAAACTCGCCTGAAACAAAGTATAGGTTTTCATTATGTGAATAATTTTAAAATCTTAGCTCAAACGGCTGCAAAACCTGTTCTGTTTGCCCAGCACGGGGATATTGAGTTCTATAAGATAAAGCCATAAACATGTTTGTCTGAGTCTTCTATGCAAAGTTACAGCGATTTATATGAAGTTGTTCAAAAACGCTTTATTTCGCCAAGACAATGCGTTTCTCACTGTTACATGCATTTGAATGGGAAACTCGCCTGAAACAAAGTATAGGTTTTCATTATGTGAATAATTTTTAAATCTTAGCTCAAACGGCTGCAAAACCTGTTCTGTTTGCCCAGCACGGGGATATTGAGTTCTATAAGATAAAGCCATAAACATGTTTGTCTGAGTCTTCTATCAAAAGTTACAGCGATTTATATGAAGTTGTTCAAAAACGCTTTATTTCGCCAAGACAATGCGTTTCTCACTGTTACATGCATTTGAATGGGAAACTCGCCTGAAACAAAGTATAGGTTTTCATTATGTGAATAATTTTAAAATCTTAGCTCAAACGGCTGCAAAACCTATTTGCCCAGCACGGGGATATTGAGTTCTATAAGATAAAGCCATAAACATGTTTGTCTGAGTCTTCTATCAAAAGTTACAGCGATTTATATGACGTTGTACAAAAACGCTTTATTTCGCCAAGACAGTGTGTTTCTCACTGTTACATGCATTTGAATGGGAAACTCGCCTGAGACAAAGTATAGGTTTTCATTATGTGAATAATTTTAAAATCTTAGCTCAAACGGCTGCAAAACCTGTTTGCCCAGCACGGGGATATTGAGTTCTATAAGATAAAGCCATAAACATGTTTGTCTGAGTCTTCTATCAAAAGTTACAGCGATTTATATGAAGTGGTTGAAAATCGCTTTATTTCGCCAAGACAGTGTGTTTCTCACTGTTACATGCATTTGAATGGGAAACTCACCCGAGACAAAGTATAGGTTTTCATTATGTGAATAATTTTAAAATCTTAGCTCAAACGGCTGCAAAACCTGTTCTGTTTGCCCAGCACGGGGATATTGAGTTCTATAAGATAAAGCCATAAACATGTTTGTCTGAGTCTTCTATCAAAAGTTACAGCGATTTATATGAAGTTGTTCAAAAACGCTTTATTTCGCCAAGTCAGTGCGTTTCTCACTGTTTCATGCATTTGAATGGGGAACTCAACAAAAAAAAAAGTATAGGTTTTCATTATGTGAATAATTTTAAAATCTTAGCTCAAACGGCTGCAAAACCTGTTCTGTTTGCCCAGCACGGGGATATTGAGTTCTATAAGATAAAGCCATAAACATGTTTGTCTGAGTCTTCTATCAAAAGTTACAGCGATTTATATGAAGTTGTTCAAAAACGCTTTATTTCGCCAAGACAATGCGTTTCTCACTGTTACATGCATTTGAATGGGAAACTCGCCTGAAACAAAGTATAGGTTTTCATTATGTGAATAATTTTAAAATCTTAGCTCAAACGGCTGCAAAACCTGTTTGCCCAGCACGGGGATATTGAATTCTATAAGATAAAGCCATAAACATGGTTGTCTGAGTCTTCTATCAAAAGTTACAGCGATTTATATGAAGTGGTTGAAAATCGCTTTATTTCGCCAAGACAGTGTGTTTCTCACTGTTACATGCATTTGAATGGGAAACTCACCCGAGACAAAGTATAGGTTTTCATTATGTGAATAATTTTAAAATCTTAGCTCAAACGGCTGCAAAACCTGTTCTGTTTGCCCAGCACGGGGATATTGAGTTCTATAAGATAAAGCCATAAACATGTTTGTCTGAGTCTTCTATCAAAAGTTACAGCGATTTATATGAAGTTGTTCAAAAACGCTTTATTTCGCCAAGACAATGCGTTTCTCACTGTTACATGCATTTGAATGGGAAACTCGCCTGAAACAAAGTATAGGTTTTCATTATGTGAATAATTTTAAAATCTTAGCTCAAACGGCTGCAAAACCTGTTTGCCCAGCACGGGGATATTGAGTTCTATAAGATAAAGCCATAAACATGTTTGTCTGAGTCTTCTATGCAAAGTTACAGCGATTTATATGAAGTTGTTCAAAAACGCTTTATTTCGCCAAGACAATGCGTTTCTCACTGTTACATGCATTTGAATGGGAAACTCGCCTGAAACAAAGTATAGGTTTTCATTATGTGAATAATTTTAAAATCTTAGCTCAAACGGCTGCAAAACCTGTTTTCCCAGCACGGGGACCTTGAGTTCTATAAGATAAAGCCATAAACATGTGTATACGAGTCTTCTATCAAAAGTTACAGCTATTTATATGAAGTTGTACAAAAACGCTTTCTTTCGCCAAGTCTCGCCAAGTCTCACTGTTTCATGCATTTGAATGGGGAACTCAACAACAAAAAAAGTATAGGTTTTCATTATGTGAATCATTTTAAAATCTTAGCTCAAACGGCTGCAAAACCTGTTTGCCCAGCACGGAGATCTTGAGTTCTATAAGATAAAGCCATAAACATGGTTGTCTGAGTCTTCTATCAAAAGTTACAGCGATTTATATGAAGTTGTTCAAAAACGCTTTATTTCGCCAAGACAATGCGTTTCTCACTGTTACATGCATTTGAATGGGAAACTCGCCTGAAACAAAGTATAGGTTTTCATTATGTGAATAATTTTAAAATCTTAGCTCAAACGGCTGCAAAACCTATTTGCCCAGCACGGGGATATTGAGTTCTATAAGATAAAGCCATAAACATGGTTGTCTGAGTCTTCTATCAAAAGTTACAGCGATTTATATGAAGTGGTTGAAAATCGCTTTATTTCGCCAAGACAGTGTGTTTCTCACTGTTACATGCATTTGAATGGGAAACTCACCCGAGACAAAGTATAGGTTTTCATTATGTGAATAATTTTAAAATCTTAGCTCAAACGGCTGCAAAACCTGTTCTGTTTGCCCAGCACGGGGATATTGAGTTCTATAAGATAAAGCCATAAACATGTTTGTCTGAGTCTTCTATCAAAAGTTACAGCGATTTATATGAAGTTGTTCAAAAACGCTTTATTTCGCCAAGACAATGCGTTTCTCACTGTTACATGCATTTGAATGGGAAACTCGCCTGAAACAAAGTATAGGTTTTCATTATGTGAATAATTTTTAAATCTTAGCTCAAACGGCTGCAAAACCTGTTCTGTTTGCCCAGCACGGGGATATTGAGTTCTATAAGATAAAGCCATAAACATGGTTGTCTGAGTCTTCTATCAAAAGTTACAGCGATTTATATGAAGTTGTTCAAAAACGCTTTATTTCGCCAAGACAATGCGTTTCTCACTGTTACATGCATTTGAATGGGAAACTCGCCTGAAACAAAGTATAGGTTTTCATTATGTGAATAATTTTAAAATCTTAGCTCAAACGGCTGCAAAACCTGTTCTGTTTGCCCAGCACGGGGATATTGAGTTCTATAAGATAAAGCCATAAACATGTTTGTCTGAGTCTTCTATCAAAAGTTACAGCGATTTATATGAAGTTGTTCAAAAACGCTTTATTTTGCCAAGACAATGCGTTTCTCACTGTTACATGCATTTGAATGGGAAACTCGCCTGAGAAAAAGTATAGGTTTTCATTATGTGAATAATTTTAAAATCTTAGCTCAAACGGCTGCAAAACCTGTTAGCCCAGCACGGGGATATTGAGTTCTATAAGATAAAGCCATAAACATGTTTGTCTGAGTCTTCTATCAAAAGTTACAGCGATTTATATGAAGTTGTTCAAAAACGCTTTATTTCGCCAAGACAATGCGTTTCTCACTGTTACATGCATTTGAATGGGAAACTCGCCTGAGAAAAAGTATAGGTTTTCATTATGTGAATAATTTTAAAATCTTAGCTCAAACGGCTGCAAAACCTGTTCTGTTTGCCCAGCACGGGGATATTGAGTTCTATAAGATAAAGCCATAAACATGTTTGTCTGAGTCTTCTATCAAAAGTTACAGCGATTTATATGAAGTTGTTCAAAAACGCTTTATTTCGCCAAGACAATGCGTTTCTCACTGTTACATGCATTTGAATGGGAAACTCGCCTGAAACAAAGTATAGGTTTTCATTATGTGAATAATTTTTAAATCTTAGCTCAAACGGCTGCAAAACCTGTTTTCCCAGCACGGGGATATTGAGTTCTATAAGATAAAGCCATAAACATGGTTGTCTGAGTCTTCTATCAAAAGTTACAGCGATTTATATGAAGTGGTTGAAAATCGCTTTATTTCGCCAAGACAGTGTTTCTCACTGTTACATGCATTTGAATGGGAAACTCACCCGAGACAAAGTATAGGTTTTCATTATGTGAATAATTTTAAAATCTTAGCTCAAACGGCTGCAAAACCTGTTCTGTTTGCCCAGCACGGGGATATTGAGTTCTATAAGATAAAGCCATAAACATGTTTGTCTGAGTCTTCTATCAAAAGTTACAGCGATTTATATGAAGTTGTTCAAAAACGCTTTATTTTGCCAAGACAATGCGTTTCTCACTGTTACATGCATTTGAATGGGAAACTCGCCTGAGAAAAAGTATAGGTTTTCATTATGTGAATAATTTTAAAATCTTAGCTCAAACGGCTGCAAAACCTGTTAGCCCAGCACGGGGATATTGAGTTCTATAAGATAAAGCCATAAACATGTTTGTCTGAGTCTTCTATCAAAAGTTACAGCGATTTATATGAAGTTGTTCAAAAACGCTTTATTTCGCCAAGACAATGCGTTTCTCACTGTTACATGCATTTGAATGGGAAACTCGCCTGAAACAAAGTATAGGTTTTCATTATGTGAATAATTTTAAAATCTTAGCTCAAACGGCTGCAAAACCTGTTCTGTTTGCCCAGCACGGGGATATTGAGTTCTATAAGATAAAGCCATAAACATGGTTGTCTGAGTCTTCTATCATCTATCAAAAGTTACAGCGATTTATATGAAGTGGTTGAAAATCGCTTTATTTCGCCAAGACAGTGTGTTTCTCACTGTTACATGCATTTGAATGGGAAACTCACCCGAGACAAAGTATAGGTTTTCATTATGTGAATAAT
The DNA here is from genome assembly GCF_057381845.1 of Rhamphochromis longiceps. Lineage (NCBI taxonomy): Eukaryota > Metazoa > Chordata > Actinopteri > Cichliformes > Cichlidae > Rhamphochromis > Rhamphochromis longiceps. Next base: position 9,706,469 of record NC_140562.1, read on the forward strand.
TTTAAAATCTTAGCTCAAACGGCTGCAAAACCTGTTCTGTTTGCCCAGCACGGGGATATTGAGTTCTATAAGATAAAGCCATAAACATGTTTGTCTGAGTCTTCTATCAAAAGTTACAGCGATTTATATGAAGTTGTTCAAAAACGCTTTATTTCGCCAAGACAATGCGTTTCTCACTGTTACATGCATTTGAATGGGAAACTCGCCTGAAACAAAGTATAGGTTTTCATTATGTGAATAATTTTTAAATCTTAGCTCAAACGGCTGCAAAACCTATTTGCCCAGCACGGGGATATTGAGTTCTATAAGATAAAGCCATAAACATGTTTGTCTGAGTCTTCTATCAAAAGTTACAGCGATTTATATGACGTTGTACAAAAACGCTTTATTTCGCCAAGACAGTGTGTTTCTCACTGTTACATGCATTTGAATGGGAAACTCACCCGAGACAAAGTATAGGTTTTCATTATGTGAATAATTTTAAAATCTTAGCTCAAACGGCTGCAAAACCTGTTTTCCCAGCACGGGGACCTTGAGTTCTATAAGATAAAGCCATAAACATGTGTATACGAGTCTTCTATCAAAAGTTACAGCTATTTATATGAAGTTGTACAAAAACGCTTTCTTTCGCCAAGTCAGTGCGTTTCTCACTGTTTCATGCATTTGAATGGGGAACTCAAAAAAAAAAAGTATAGGTTTTCATTATGTGAATAATTTTAAAATCTTAGCTCAAACGGCTGCAAAACCTGTTCTGTTTGCCCAGCATGGGGATATTGAGTTCTATAAGATAAAGCCATAAACATGTTTGTCTGAGTCTTCTATCAAAAGTTACAGCGATTTATATGAAGTGGTTGAAAATCGCTTTATTTCGCCAAGACAGTGTGTTTCTCACTGTTACATGCATTTGAATGGGAAACTCACCCGAGACAAAGTATAGGTTTTCATTATGTGAATAATTTTAAAATCTTAGCTCAAACGGCTGCAAAACCTGTTCTGTTTGCCCAGCACGGAGATCTTGAGTTCTATAAGATAAAGCCATAAACATGTTTGTCTGAGTCTTCTATCAAAAGTTACAGCGATTTATATGAAGTTGTTCAAAAACGCTTTATTTCGCCAAGACAATGCGTTTCTCACTGTTACATGCATTTGAATGGGAAACTCGCCTGAAACAAAGTATAGGTTTTCATTATGTGAATAATTTTTAAATCTTAGCTCAAACGGCTGCAAAACCTGTTTGCCCAGCACGGGGATATTGAGTTCTATAAGATAAAGCCATAAACATGTTTGTCTGAGTCTTCTATGCAAAGTTACAGCGATTTATATGAAGTTGTTCAAAAACGCTTTTTTTCGCCAAGACAATGCGTTTCTCACTGTTACATGCATTTGAATGGGAAACTCACCCGAGACAAAGTATAGATTTTCATTATGTGAATAATTTTAAAATCTTAGCTCAAACGGCTGCAAAACCTGTTCTGTTTGCCCAGCACGGGATATTGAGTTCTATAAGATAAAGCCATAAACATGTTTGTCTGAGTCTTCTATCAAAAGTTACAGCGATTTATATGACGTTGTACAAAAACGCTTTATTTCGCCAAGACAGTGTGTTTCTCACTGTTACATGCATTTGAATGGGAAACTCGCCTGAGACAAAGTATAGGTTTTCATTATGTGAATAATTTTAAAATCTTAGCTCAAACGGCTGCAAAACCTGTTTTCCCAGCACGGGGACCTTGAGTTCTATAAGATAAAGCCATAAACATGTGTATACGAGTCTTCTATCAAAAGTTACAGCTATTTATATGAAGTTGTACAAAAACGCTTTCTTTCGCCAAGTCTCGCCAAGTCTCACTGTTTCATGCATTTGAATGGGGAACTCAACAACAAAAAAAGTATAGGTTTTCATTATGTGAATCATTTTAAAATCTTAGCTCAAACGGCTGCAAAACCTGTTTGCCCAGCACGGAGATCTTGAGTTCTATAAGATAAAGCCATAAACATGTTTGTCTGAGTCTTCTATCAAAAGTTACAGCGATTTATATGAAGTTGTTCAAAAACGCTTTATTTCGCCAAGACAATGCGTTTCTCACTGTTACATGCATTTGAATGGGAAACTCGCCTGAAACAAAGTATAGGTTTTCATTATGTGAATAATTTTAAAATCTTAGCTCAAACGGCTGCAAAACCTATTTGCCCAGCACGGGGATATTGAGTTCTATAAGATAAAGCCATAAACATGGTTGTCTGAGTCTTCTATCAAAAGTTACAGCGATTTATATGAAGTGGTTGAAAATCGCTTTATTTCGCCAAGACAGTGTGTTTCTCACTGTTACATGCATTTGAATGGGAAACTCACCCGAGACAAAGTATAGGTTTTCATTATGTGAATAATTTTAAAATCTTAGCTCAAACGGCTGCAAAACCTGTTCTGTTTGCCCAGCACGGGGATATTGAGTTCTATAAGATAAAGCCATAAACATGGTTGTCTGAGTCTTCTATCAAAAGTTACAGCGATTTATATGAAGTTGTTCAAAAACGCTTTATTTCGCCAAGACAATGCGTTTCTCACTGTTACATGCATTTGAATGGGAAACTCGCCTGAAACAAAGTATAGGTTTTCATTATGTGAATAATTTTAAAATCTTAGCTCAAACGGCTGCAAAACCTGTTCTGTTTGCCCAGCACGGGGATATTGAGTTCTATAAGATAAAGCCATAAACATGTTTGTCTGAGTCTTCTATCAAAAGTTACAGCGATTTATATGAAGTTGTTCAAAAACGCTTTATTTTGCCAAGACAATGCGTTTCTCACTGTTACATGCATTTGAATGGGAAACTCGCCTGAGAAAAAGTATAGGTTTTCATTATGTGAATAATTTTAAAATCTTAGCTCAAACGGCTGCAAAACCTGTTAGCCCAGCACGGGGATATTGAGTTCTATAAGATAAAGCCATAAACATGTTTGTCTGAGTCTTCTATCAAAAGTTACAGCGATTTATATGAAGTTGTTCAAAAACGCTTTATTTCGCCAAGACAATGCGTTTCTCACTGTTACATGCATTTGAATGGGAAACTCGCCTGAGAAAAAGTATAGGTTTTCATTATGTGAATAATTTTAAAATCTTAGCTCAAACGGCTGCAGAACCTGTTCTGTTTGCCCAGCACGGGGATATTGAGTTCTATAAGATAAAGCCATAAACATGTTTGTCTGAGTCTTCTATCAAAAGTTACAGCGATTTATATGAAGTTGTTCAAAAACGCTTTATTTCACCAAGACAATGCGTTTCTCACTGTTACATGCATTTGAATGGGAAACTCGCCTGAAACAAAGTATAGGTTTTCATTATGTGAATAATTTTTAAATCTTAGCTCAAACGGCTGCAAAACCTGTTTTCCCAGCACGGGGATATTGAGTTCTATAAGATAAAGCCATAAACATGGTTGTCTGAGTCTTCTATCAAAAGTTACAGCGATTTATATGAAGTGGTTGAAAATCGCTTTATTTCGCCAAGACAGTGTTTCTCACTGTTACATGCATTTGAATGGGAAACTCACCCGAGACAAAGTATAGGTTTTCATTATGTGAATAATTTTAAAATCTTAGCTCAAACGGCTGCAAAACCTGTTCTGTTTGCCCAGCACGGGGATATTGAGTTCTATAAGATAAAGCCATAAACATGTTTGTCTGAGTCTTCTATCAAAAGTTACAGCGATTTATATGAAGTTGTTCAAAAACGCTTTATTTTGCCAAGACAATGCGTTTCTCACTGTTACATGCATTTGAATGGGAAACTCGCCTGAGAAAAAGTATAGGTTTTCATTATGTGAATAATTTTAAAATCTTAGCTCAAACGGCTGCAAAACCTGTTAGCCCAGCACGGGGATATTGAGTTCTATAAGATAAAGCCATAAACATGTTTGTCTGAGTCTTCTATCAAAAGTTACAGCGATTTATATGAAGTTGTTCAAAAACGCTTTATTTCGCCAAGACAATGCGTTTCTCACTGTTACATGCATTTGAATGGGAAACTCGCCTGAAACAAAGTATAGGTTTTCATTATGTGAATAATTTTAAAATCTTAGCTCAAACGGCTGCAAAACCTGTTTTCCCAGCACGGGGATATTGAGTTCTATAAGATAAAGCCATAAACATGGTTGTCTGAGTCTTCTATCAAAAGTTACAGCGATTTATATGAAGTGGTTGAAAATCGCTTTATTTCGCCAAGACAGTGTTTCTCACTGTTACATGCATTTGAATGGGAAACTCACCCGAGACAAAGTATAGGTTTTCATTATGTGAATAATTTTAAAATCTTAGCTCAAACGGCTGCAAAACCTGTTCTGTTTGCCCAGCACGGGGATATTGAGTTCTATAAGATAAAGCCATAAACATGTTTGTCTGAGTCTTCTATCAAAAGTTACAGCGATTTATATGAAGTTGTTCAAAAACGCTTTATTTTGCCAAGACAATGCGTTTCTCACTGTTACATGCATTTGAATGGGAAACTCGCCTGAGAAAAAGTATAGGTTTTCATTATGTGAATAATTTTAAAATCTTAGCTCAAACGGCTGCAAAACCTGTTAGCCCAGCACGGGGATATTGAGTTCTATAAGATAAAGCCATAAACATGTTTGTCTGAGTCTTCTATCAAAAGTTACAGCGATTTATATGAAGTTGTTCAAAAACGCTTTATTTCGCCAAGACAATGCGTTTCTCACTGTTACATGCATTTGAATGGGAAACTCGCCTGAGAAAAAGTATAGGTTTTCATTATGTGAATAATTTTAAAATCTTAGCTCAAACGGCTGCAAAACCTGTTCTGTTTGCCCAGCACGGGGATATTGAGTTCTATAAGATAAAGCCATAAACATGGTTGTCTGAGTCTTCTATCAAAAGTTACAGCGATTTATATGAAGTGGTTGAAAATCGCTTTATTTCGCCAAGACAGTGTGTTTCTCACTGTTACATGCATTTGAATGGGAAACTCACCCGAGACAAAGTATAGGTTTTCATTATGTGAATAATTTTAAAATCTTAGCTCAAACGGCTGCAAAACCTGTTTGCCCAGCACGGGGATATTGAGTTCTATAAGATAAAGCCATAAACATGTTTGTCTGAGTCTTCTATCAAAAGTTACGGCGATTTATATGAAGTTGTTCAAAAACGCTTTATTTTGCCAAGACAATGCGTTTCTCACTGTTACATGCATTTGAATGGGAAACTCGCCTGAAACAAAGTATAGGTTTTCATTATGTGAATAATTTTAAAATCTTAGCTCAAACGGCTGCAAAACCTGTTAGCCCAGCACGGGGATATTGAGTTCTATAAGATAAAGCCATAAACATGTTTGTCTGAGTCTTCTATCAAAAGTTACAGCGATTTATATGAAGTTGTTCAAAAACGCTTTATTTCGCCAAGACAATGCGTTTCTCACTGTTACATGCATTTGAATGGGAAACTCGCCTGAGAAAAAGTATAGGTTTTCATTATGTGAATAATTTTAAAATCTTAGCTCAAACGGCTGCAAAACCTGTTCTGTTTGCCCAGCACGGGGATATTGAGTTCTATAAGATAAAGCCATAAACATGGTTGTCTGAGTCTTCTATCAAAAGTTACAGCGATTTATATGAAGTGGTTGAAAATCGCTTTATTTCGCCAAGACAGTGTGTTTCTCACTGTTACATGCATTTGAATGGGAAACTCACCCGAGACAAAGTATAGGTTTTCATTATGTGAATAATTTTAAAATCTTAGCTCAAACGGCTGCAAAACCTGTTCTGTTTGCCCAGCACGGGGATATTGAGTTCTATAAGATAAAGCCATAAACATGTTTGTCTGAGTCTTCTATCAAAAGTTACAGCGATTTATATGAAGTTGTTCAAAAACGCTTTATTTTGCCAAGACAATGCGTTTCTCACTGTTACATGCATTTGAATGGGAAACTCGCCTGAGAAAAAGTATAGGTTTTCATTATGTGAATAATTTTAAAATCTTAGCTCAAACGGCTGCAAAACCTGTTAGCCCAGCACGGGGATATTGAGTTCTATAAGATAAAGCCATAAACATGTTTGTCTGAGTCTTCTATCAAAAGTTACAGCGATTTATATGAAGTTGTTCAAAAACGCTTTATTTCGCCAAGACAATGCGTTTCTCACTGTTACATGCATTTGAATGGGAAACTCGCCTGAGAAAAAGTATAGGTTTTCATTATGTGAATAATTTTAAAATCTTAGCTCAAACGGCTGCAAAACCTGTTAGCCCAGCACGGGGATATTGAGTTCTATAAGATAAAGCCATAAACATGGTTGTCTGAGTCTTCTATCAAAAGTTACAGCGATTTATATGAAGTGGTTGAAAATCGCTTTATTTCGCCAAGACAGTGTGTTTCTCACTGTTACATGCATTTGAATGGGAAACTCACCCGAGACAAAGTATAGGTTTTCATTATGTGAATAATTTTAAAATCTTAGCTCAAACGGCTGCAAAACCTGTTCTGTTTGCCCAGCACGGGGATATTGAGTTCTATAAGATAAAGCCATAAACATGTTTGTCTGAGTCTTCTATCAAAAGTTACAGCGATTTATATGAAGTTGTTCAAAAACGCTTTATTTTGCCAAGACAATGCGTTTCTCACTGTTACATGCATTTGAATGGGAAACTCGCCTGAGAAAAAGTATAGGTTTTCATTATGTGAATAATTTTTAAATCTTAGCTCAAACGGCTGCAAAACCTGTTAGCCCAGCACGGGGATATTGAGTTCTATAAGATAAAGCCATAAACATGTTTGTCTGAGTCTTCTATCAAAAGTTACAGCGATTTATATGAAGTTGTTCAAAAACGCTTTATTTCGCCAAGACAATGCGTTTCTCACTGTTACATGCATTTGAATGGGAAACTCGCCTGAGAAAAAGTATAGGTTTTCATTATGTGAATAATTTTAAAATCTTAGCTCAAACGGCTGCAAAACCTGTTCTGTTTGCCCAGCACGGGGATATTGAGTTCTATAAGATAAAGCCATAAACATGGTTGTCTGAGTCTTCTATCAAAAGTTACAGCGATTTATATGAAGTTGTTCAAAAACGCTTTATTTCGCCAAGACAATGCGTTTCTCACTGTTACATGCATTTGAATGGGAAACTCGCCTGAAACAAAGTATAGGTTTTCATTATGTGAATAATTTTTAAATCTTAGCTCAAACGGCTGCAAAACCTGTTTGCCCAGCATGGGGATATTGAGTTCTATAAGATAAAGCCATAAACATGGTTGTCTGAGTCTTCTATCAAAAGTTACAGCGATTTATATGAAGTGGTTGAAAATCGCTTTATTTCGCCAAGACAGTGTGTTTCTCACTGTTACATGCATTTGAATGGGAAACTCACCCGAGACAAAGTATAGGTTTTCATTATGTGAATAATTTTAAAATCTTAGCTCAAACGGCTGCAAAACCTGTTCTGTTTGCCCAGCACGGGGATATTGAGTTCTATAAGATAAAGCCATAAACATGTTTGTCTGAGTCTTCTATCAAAAGTTACAGCGATTTATATGAAGTTGTTCAAAAACGCTTTATTTCGCCAAGACAATGCGTTTCTCACTGTTACATGCATTTGAATGGGAAACTCGCCTGAGAAAAAGTATAGGTTTTCATTATGTGAATAATTTTAAAATCTTAGCTCAAACGGCTGCAAAACCTGTTCTGTTTGCCCAGCACGGGGATATTGAGTTCTATAAGATAAAGCCATAAACATGTTTGTCTGAGTCTTCTATCAAAAGTTACAGCGATTTATATGAAGTTGTTCAAAAACGCTTTATTTTGCCAAGACAATGCGTTTCTCACTGTTACATGCATTTGAATGGGAAACTCGCCTGAGAAAAAGTATAGGTTTTCATTATGTGAATAATTTTAAAATCTTAGCTCAAACGGCTGCAAAACCTGTTCTGTTTGCCCAGCACGGGGATATTGAGTTCTATAAGATAAAGCCATAAACATGTTTGTCTGAGTCTTCTATCAAAAGTTACAGCGATTTATATGAAGTTGTTCAAAAACGCTTTATTTCGCCAAGACAATGCGTTTCTCACTGTTACATGCATTTGAATGGGAAACTCGCCTGAGAAAAAGTATAGGTTTTCATTATGTGAATAATTTTAAAATCTTAGCTCAAACGGCTGCAAAACCTGTTCTGTTTGCCCAGCACGGGGATATTGAGTTCTATAAGATAAAGCCATAAACATGGTTGTCTGAGTCTTCTATCAAAAGTTACAGCGATTTATATGAAGTTGTTCAAAAACGCTTTATTTCGCCAAGACAATGCGTTTCTCACTGTTACATGCATTTGAATGGGAAACTCGCCTGAAACAAAGTATAGGTTTTCATTATGTGAATAATTTTTAAATCTTAGCTCAAACGGCTGCAAAACCTGTTTGCCCAGCATGGGGATATTGAGTTCTATAAGATAAAGCCATAAACATGGTTGTCTGAGTCTTCTATCAAAAGTTACAGCGATTTATATGAAGTGGTTGAAAATCGCTTTATTTCGCCAAGACAGTGTGTTTCTCACTGTTACATGCATTTGAATGGGAAACTCACCCGAGACAAAGTATAGGTTTTCATTATGTGAATAATTTTAAAATCTTAGCTCAAACGGCTGCAAAACCTGTTCTGTTTGCCCAGCACGGGGATATTGAGTTCTATAAGATAAAGCCATAAACATGTTTGTCTGAGTCTTCTATCAAAAGTTACAGCGATTTATATGAAGTTGTTCAAAAACGCTTTATTTCGCCAAGACAATGCGTTTCTCACTGTTACATGCATTTGAATGGGAAACTCACCCGAGACAAAGTATAGGTTTTCATTATGTGAATAATTTTAAAATCTTAGCTCAAACGGCTGCAAAACCTGTTCTGTTTGCCCAGCACGGGGATATTGAGTTCTATAAGATAAAGCCATAAACATGTTTGTCTGAGTCTTCTATCAAAAGTTACAGCGATTTATATGAAGTTGTTCAAAAACGCTTTATTTTGCCAAGACAATGCGTTTCTCACTGTTACATGCATTTGAATGGGAAACTCGCCTGAGAAAAAGTATAGGTTTTCATTATGTGAATAATTTTAAAATCTTAGCTCAAACGGCTGCAAAACCTGTTAGCCCAGCACGGGGATATTGAGTTCTATAAGATAAAGCCATAAACATGTTTGTCTGAGTCTTCTATCAAAAGTTACAGCGATTTATATGAAGTTGTTCAAAAACGCTTTATTTCGCCAAGACAATGCGTTTCTCACTGTTACATGCATTTGAATGGGAAACTCGCCTGAGAAAAAGTATAGGTTTTCATTATGTGAATAATTTTTAAATCTTAGCTCAAACGGCTGCAAAACCTGTTCTGTTTGCCCAGCACGGGGATATTGAGTTCTATAAGATAAAGCCATAAACATGTTTGTCTGAGTCTTCTATCAAAAGTTACAGCGATTTATATGAAGTTGTTCAAAAACGCTTTATTTCGCCAAGACAATGCGTTTCTCACTGTTACATGCATTTGAATGGGAAACTCGCCTGAAACAAAGTATAGGTTTTCATTATGTGAATAATTTTTAAATCTTAGCTCAAACGGCTGCAAAACCTGTTTTCCCAGCACGGGGATATTGAGTTCTATAAGATAAAGCCATAAACATGGTTGTCTGAGTCTTCTATCAAAAGTTACAGCGATTTATATGAAGTGGTTGAAAATCGCTTTATTTCGCCAAGACAGTGTTTCTCACTGTTACATGCATTTGAATGGGAAACTCACCCGAGACAAAGTATAGGTTTTCATTATGTGAATAATTTTAAAATCTTAGCTCAAACGGCTGCAAAACCTGTTCTGTTTGCCCAGCACGGGGATATTGAGTTCTATAAGATAAAGCCATAAACATGTTTGTCTGAGTCTTCTATCAAAAGTTACAGCGATTTATATGAAGTTGTTCAAAAACGCTTTATTTTGCCAAGACAATGCGTTTCTCACTGTTACATGCATTTGAATGGGAAACTCGCCTGAGAAAAAGTATAGGTTTTCATTATGTGAATAATTTTAAAATCTTAGCTCAAACGGCTGCAAAACCTGTTAGCCCAGCACGGGGATATTGAGTTCTATAAGATAAAGCCATAAACATGTTTGTCTGAGTCTTCTATCAAAAGTTACAGCGATTTATATGAAGTTGTTCAAAAACGCTTTATTTCGCCAAGACAATGCGTTTCTCACTGTTACATGCATTTGAATGGGAAACTCGCCTGAGAAAAAGTATAGGTTTTCATTATGTGAATAATTTTAAAATCTTAGCTCAAACGGCTGCAAAACCTGTTCTGTTTGCCCAGCACGGGGATATTGAGTTCTATAAGATAAAGCCATAAACATGTTTGTCTGAGTCTTCTATCAAAAGTTACGGCGATTTATATGAAGTTGTTCAAAAACGCTTTATTTCGCCAAGACAATGCGTTTCTCACTGTTACATGCATTTGAATGGGAAACTCGCCTGAAACAAAGTATAGGTTTTCATTATGTGAATAATTTTTAAATCTTAGCTCAAACGGCTGCAAAACCTGTTTGCCCAGCACGGGGATATTGAGTTCTATAAGATAAAGCCATAAACATGGTTGTCTGAGTCTTCTATCAAAAGTTACAGCGATTTATATGAAGTGGTTGAAAATCGCTTTATTTCGCCAAGACAGTGTGTTTCTCACTGTTACATGCATTTGAATGGGAAACTCACCCGAGACAAAGTATAGGTTTTCATTATGTGAATAATTTTAAAATCTTAGCTCAAACGGCTGCAAAACCTGTTCTGTTTGCCCAGCACGGGGATATTGAGTTCTATAAGATAAAGCCATAAACATGTTTGTCTGAGTCTTCTATCAAAAGTTACAGCGATTTATATGAAGTTGTTCAAAAACGCTTTATTTTGCCAAGACAATGCGTTTCTCACTGTTACATGCATTTGAATGGGAAACTCGCCTGAGAAAAAGTATAGGTTTTCATTATGTGAATAATTTTAAAATCTTAGCTCAAACGGCTGCAAAACCTGTTCTGTTTGCCCAGCACGGGGATATTGAGTTCTATAAGATAAAGCCATAAACATGTTTGTCTGAGTCTTCTATCAAAAGTTACAGCGATTTATATGAAGTTGTTCAAAAACGCTTTATTTCGCCAAGACAATGCGTTTCTCACTGTTACATGCATTTGAATGGGAAACTCGCCTGAAACAAAGTATAGGTTTTCATTATGTGAATAATTTTAAAATCTTAGCTCAAACGGCTGCAAAACCTGTTCTGTTTGCCCAGCACGGGGATATTGAGTTCTATAAGATAAAGCCATAAACATGGTTGTCTGAGTCTTCTATCAAAAGTTACAGCGATTTATATGAAGTGGTTGAAAATCGCTTTATTTCGCCAAGACAGTGTGTTTCTCACTGTTACATGCATTTGAATGGGAAACTCACCCGAGACAAAGTATAGGTTTTCATTATGTGAATAATTTTAAAATCTTAGCTCAAACGGCTGCAAAACCTGTTCTGTTTGCCCAGCACGGGGATATTGAGTTCTATAAGATAAAGCCATAAACATGGTTGTCTGAGTCTTCTATCAAAAGTTACAGCGATTTATATGAAGTGGTTGAAAATCGCTTTATTTCGCCAAGACAGTGTGTTTCTCACTGTTACATGCATTTGAATGGGAAACTCACCCGAGACAAAGTATAGGTTTTCATTATGTGAATAATTTTAAAATCTTAGCTCAAACGGCTGCAAAACCTGTTCTGTTTGCCCAGCACGGGGATATTGAGTTCTATAAGATAAAGCCATAAACATGTTTGTCTGAGTCTTCTATCAAAAGTTACGGCGATTTATATGAAGTTGTTCAAAAACGCTTTATTTTGCCAAGACAATGCGTTTCTCACTGTTACATGCATTTGAATGGGAAACTCGCCTGAAACAAAGTATAGGTTTTCATTATGTGAATAATTTTAAAATCTTAGCTCAAACGGCTGCAAAACCTGTTAGCCCAGCACGGGGATATTGAGTTCTATAAGATAAAGCCATAAACATGTTTGTCTGAGTCTTCTATCAAAAGTTACAGCGATTTATATGAAGTTGTTCAAAAACGCTTTATTTCGCCAAGACAATGCGTTTCTCACTGTTACATGCATTTGAATGGGAAACTCGCCTGAGAAAAAGTATAGGTTTTCATTATGTGAATAATTTTAAAATCTTAGCTCAAACGGCTGCAAAACCTGTTCTGTTTGCCCAGCACGGGGATATTGAGTTCTATAAGATAAAGCCATAAACATGGTTGTCTGAGTCTTCTATCAAAAGTTACAGCGATTTATATGAAGTTGTTCAAAAACGCTTTATTTCGCCAAGACAATGCGTTTCTCACTGTTACATGCATTTGAATGGGAAACTCGCCTGAAACAAAGTATAGGTTTTCATTATGTGAATAATTTTTAAATCTTAGCTCAAACGGCTGCAAAACCTGTTTGCCCAGCATGGGGATATTGAGTTCTATAAGATAAAGCCATAAACATGGTTGTCTGAGTCTTCTATCAAAAGTTACAGCGATTTATATGAAGTGGTTGAAAATCGCTTTATTTCGCCAAGACAGTGTGTTTCTCACTGTTACATGCATTTGAATGGGAAACTCACCCGAGACAAAGTATAGGTTTTCATTATGTGAATAATTTTTAAATCTTAGCTCAAACGGCTGCAAAACCTGTTCTGTTTGCCCAGCACGGGGATATTGAGTTCTATAAGATAAAGCCATAAACATGTTTGTCTGAGTCTTCTATCAAAAGTTACAGCGATTTATATGAAGTTGTTCAAAAACGCTTTATTTCGCCAAGACAATGCGTTTCTCACTGTTACATGCATTTGAATGGGAAACTCACCCGAGACAAAGTATAGGTTTTCATTATGTGAATAATTTTAAAATCTTAGCTCAAACGGCTGCAAAACCTGTTCTGTTTGCCCAGCACGGGGATATTGAGTTCTATAAGATAAAGCCATAAACATGTTTGTCTGAGTCTTCTATCAAAAGTTACAGCGATTTATATGAAGTTGTTCAAAAACGCTTTATTTTGCCAAGACAATGCGTTTCTCACTGTTACATGCATTTGAATGGGAAACTCGCCTGAGAAAAAGTATAGGTTTTCATTATGTGAATAATTTTAAAATCTTAGCTCAAACGGCTGCAAAACCTGTTCTGTTTGCCCAGCACGGGGATATTGAGTTCTATAAGATAAAGCCATAAACATGTTTGTCTGAGTCTTCTATCAAAAGTTACAGCGATTTATATGAAGTTGTTCAAAAACGCTTTATTTCGCCAAGACAATGCGTTTCTCACTGTTACATGCATTTGAATGGGAAACTCGCCTGAGAAAAAGTATAGGTTTTCATTATGTGAATAATTTTAAAATCTTAGCTCAAACGGCTGCAAAACCTGTTCTGTTTGCCCAGCACGGGGATATTGAGTTCTATAAGATAAAGCCATAAACATGGTTGTCTGAGTCTTCTATCAAAAGTTACAGCGATTTATATGAAGTTGTTCAAAAACGCTTTATTTCGCCAAGACAATGCGTTTCTCACTGTTACATGCATTTGAATGGGAAACTCGCCTGAAACAAAGTATAGGTTTTCATTATGTGAATAATTTTTAAATCTTAGCTCAAACGGCTGCAAAACCTGTTTGCCCAGCATGGGGATATTGAGTTCTATAAGATAAAGCCATAAACATGGTTGTCTGAGTCTTCTATCAAAAGTTACAGCGATTTATATGAAGTGGTTGAAAATCGCTTTATTTCGCCAAGACAGTGTGTTTCTCACTGTTACATGCATTTGAATGGGAAACTCACCCGAGACAAAGTATAGGTTTTCATTATGTGAATAATTTTAAAATCTTAGCTCAAACGGCTGCAAAACCTGTTCTGTTTGCCCAGCACGGGGATATTGAGTTCTATAAGATAAAGCCATAAACATGTTTGTCTGAGTCTTCTATCAAAAGTTACAGCGATTTATATGAAGTTGTTCAAAAACGCTTTATTTCGCCAAGACAATGCGTTTCTCACTGTTACATGCATTTGAATGGGAAACTCACCCGAGACAAAGTATAGGTTTTCATTATGTGAATAATTTTAAAATCTTAGCTCAAACGGCTGCAAAACCTGTTCTGTTTGCCCAGCACGGGGATATTGAGTTCTATAAGATAAAGCCATAAACATGTTTGTCTGAGTCTTCTATCAAAAGTTACAGCGATTTATATGAAGTTGTTCAAAAACGCTTTATTTTGCCAAGACAATGCGTTTCTCACTGTTACATGCATTTGAATGGGAAACTCGCCTGAGAAAAAGTATAGGTTTTCATTATGTGAATAATTTTAAAATCTTAGCTCAAACGGCTGCAAAACCTGTTAGCCCAGCACGGGGATATTGAGTTCTATAAGATAAAGCCATAAACATGTTTGTCTGAGTCTTCTATCAAAAGTTACAGCGATTTATATGAAGTTGTTCAAAAACGCTTTATTTCGCCAAGACAATGCGTTTCTCACTGTTACATGCATTTGAATGGGAAACTCGCCTGAGAAAAAGTATAGGTTTTCATTATGTGAATAATTTTTAAATCTTAGCTCAAACGGCTGCAAAACCTGTTCTGTTTGCCCAGCACGGGGATATTGAGTTCTATAAGATAAAGCCATAAACATGTTTGTCTGAGTCTTCTATCAAAAGTTACAGCGATTTATATGAAGTTGTTCAAAAACGCTTTATTTCGCCAAGACAATGCGTTTCTCACTGTTACATGCATTTGAATGGGAAACTCGCCTGAAACAAAGTATAGGTTTTCATTATGTGAATAATTTTTAAATCTTAGCTCAAACGGCTGCAAAACCTGTTTTCCCAGCACGGGGATATTGAGTTCTATAAGATAAAGCCATAAACATGGTTGTCTGAGTCTTCTATCAAAAGTTACAGCGATTTATATGAAGTGGTTGAAAATCGCTTTATTTCGCCAAGACAGTGTTTCTCACTGTTACATGCATTTGAATGGGAAACTCACCCGAGACAAAGTATAGGTTTTCATTATGTGAATAATTTTAAAATCTTAGCTCAAACGGCTGCAAAACCTGTTCTGTTTGCCCAGCACGGGGATATTGAGTTCTATAAGATAAAGCCATAAACATGTTTGTCTGAGTCTTCTATCAAAAGTTACAGCGATTTATATGAAGTTGTTCAAAAACGCTTTATTTTGCCAAGACAATGCGTTTCTCACTGTTACATGCATTTGAATGGGAAACTCGCCTGAGAAAAAGTATAGGTTTTCATTATGTGAATAATTTTAAAATCTTAGCTCAAACGGCTGCAAAACCTGTTAGCCCAGCACGGGGATATTGAGTTCTATAAGATAAAGCCATAAACATGTTTGTCTGAGTCTTCTATCAAAAGTTACAGCGATTTATATGAAGTTGTTCAAAAACGCTTTATTTCGCCAAGACAATGCGTTTCTCACTGTTACATGCATTTGAATGGGAAACTCGCCTGAGAAAAAGTATAGGTTTTCATTATGTGAATAATTTTAAAATCTTAGCTCAAACGGCTGCAAAACCTGTTCTGTTTGCCCAGCACGGGGATATTGAGTTCTATAAGATAAAGCCATAAACATGTTTGTCTGAGTCTTCTATCAAAAGTTACAGCGATTTATATGAAGTTGTTCAAAAACGCTTTATTTCGCCAAGACAATGCGTTTCTCACTGTTACATGCATTTGAATGGGAAACTCGCCTGAGAAAAAGTATAGGTTTTCATTATGTGAATAATTTTTAAATCTTAGCTCAAACGGCTGCAAAACCTGTTCTGTTTGCCCAGCACGGGGATATTGAGTTCTATAAGATAAAGCCATAAACATGTTTGTCTGAGTCTTCTATCAAAAGTTACAGCGATTTATATGAAGTTGTTCAAAAACGCTTTATTTCGCCAAGACAATGCGTTTCTCACTGTTACATGCATTTGAATGGGAAACTCGCCTGAAACAAAGTATAGGTTTTCATTATGTGAATAATTTTTAAATCTTAGCTCAAACGGCTGCAAAACCTGTTTTCCCAGCACGGGGATATTGAGTTCTATAAGATAAAGCCATAAACATGGTTGTCTGAGTCTTCTATCAAAAGTTACAGCGATTTATATGAAGTGGTTGAAAATCGCTTTATTTCGCCAAGACAGTGTTTCTCACTGTTACATGCATTTGAATGGGAAACTCACCCGAGACAAAGTATAGGTTTTCATTATGTGAATAATTTTAAAATCTTAGCTCAAACGGCTGCAAAACCTGTTCTGTTTGCCCAGCACGGGGATATTGAGTTCTATAAGATAAAGCCATAAACATGTTTGTCTGAGTCTTCTATCAAAAGTTACAGCGATTTATATGAAGTTGTTCAAAAACGCTTTATTTTGCCAAGACAATGCGTTTCTCACTGTTACATGCATTTGAATGGGAAACTCGCCTGAGAAAAAGTATAGGTTTTCATTATGTGAATAATTTTAAAATCTTAGCTCAAACGGCTGCAAAACCTGTTAGCCCAGCACGGGGATATTGAGTTCTATAAGATAAAGCCATAAACATGTTTGTCTGAGTCTTCTATCAAAAGTTACAGCGATTTATATGAAGTTGTTCAAAAACGCTTTATTTCGCCAAGACAATGCGTTTCTCACTGTTACATGCATTTGAATGGGAAACTCGCCTGAGAAAAAGTATAGGTTTTCATTATGTGAATAATTTTAAAATCTTAGCTCAAACGGCTGCAAAACCTGTTCTGTTTGCCCAGCACGGGGATATTGAGTTCTATAAGATAAAGCCATAAACATGTTTGTCTGAGTCTTCTATCAAAAGTTACGGCGATTTATATGAAGTTGTTCAAAAACGCTTTATTTCGCCAAGACAATGCGTTTCTCACTGTTACATGCATTTGAATGGGAAACTCGCCTGAAACAAAGTATAGGTTTTCATTATGTGAATAATTTTTAAATCTTAGCTCAAACGGCTGCAAAACCTGTTTGCCCAGCACGGGGATATTGAGTTCTATAAGATAAAGCCATAAACATGGTTGTCTGAGTCTTCTATCAAAAGTTACAGCGATTTATATGAAGTGGTTGAAAATCGCTTTATTTCGCCAAGACAGTGTGTTTCTCACTGTTACATGCATTTGAATGGGAAACTCACCCGAGACAAAGTATAGGTTTTCATTATGTGAATAATTTTAAAATCTTAGCTCAAACGGCTGCAAAACCTGTTCTGTTTGCCCAGCACGGGGATATTGAGTTCTATAAGATAAAGCCATAAACATGTTTGTCTGAGTCTTCTATCAAAAGTTACAGCGATTTATATGAAGTTGTTCAAAAACGCTTTATTTTGCCAAGACAATGCGTTTCTCACTGTTACATGCATTTGAATGGGAAACTCGCCTGAGAAAAAGTATAGGTTTTCATTATGTGAATAATTTTAAAATCTTAGCTCAAACGGCTGCAAAACCTGTTAGCCCAGCACGGGGATATTGAGTTCTATAAGATAAAGCCATAAACATGTTTGTCTGAGTCTTCTATCAAAAGTTACAGCGATTTATATGAAGTTGTTCAAAAACGCTTTATTTCGCCAAGACAATGCGTTTCTCACTGTTACATGCATTTGAATGGGAAACTCGCCTGAAACAAAGTATAGGTTTTCATTATGTGAATAATTTTAAAATCTTAGCTCAAACGGCTGCAAAACCTGTTCTGTTTGCCCAGCACGGGGATATTGAGTTCTATAAGATAAAGCCATAAACATGGTTGTCTGAGTCTTCTATCAAAAGTTACAGCGATTTATATGAAGTGGTTGAAAATCGCTTTATTTCGCCAAGACAGTGTGTTTCTCACTGTTACATGCATTTGAATGGGAAACTCACCCGAGACAAAGTATAGGTTTTCATTATGTGAATAATTTTAAAATCTTAGCTCAAACGGCTGCAAAACCTGTTCTGTTTGCCCAGCACGGGGATATTGAGTTCTATAAGATAAAGCCATAAACATGGTTGTCTGAGTCTTCTATCAAAAGTTACAGCGATTTATATGAAGTGGTTGAAAATCGCTTTATTTCGCCAAGACAGTGTGTTTCTCACTGTTACATGCATTTGAATGGGAAACTCACCCGAGACAAAGTATAGGTTTTCATTATGTGAATAATTTTAAAATCTTAGCTCAAACGGCTGCAAAACCTGTTCTGTTTGCCCAGCACGGGGATATTGAGTTCTATAAGATAAAGCCATAAACATGTTTGTCTGAGTCTTCTATCAAAAGTTACGGCGATTTATATGAAGTTGTTCAAAAACGCTTTATTTTGCCAAGACAATGCGTTTCTCACTGTTACATGCATTTGAATGGGAAACTCGCCTGAAACAAAGTATAGGTTTTCATTATGTGAATAATTTTAAAATCTTAGCTCAAACGGCTGCAAAACCTGTTAGCCCAGCACGGGGATATTGAGTTCTATAAGATAAAGCCATAAACATGTTTGTCTGAGTCTTCTATCAAAAGTTACAGCGATTTATATGAAGTTGTTCAAAAACGCTTTATTTCGCCAAGACAATGCGTTTCTCACTGTTACATGCATTTGAATGGGAAACTCGCCTGAGAAAAAGTATAGGTTTTCATTATGTGAATAATTTTAAAATCTTAGCTCAAACGGCTGCAAAACCTGTTCTGTTTGCCCAGCACGGGGATATTGAGTTCTATAAGATAAAGCCATAAACATGGTTGTCTGAGTCTTCTATCAAAAGTTACAGCGATTTATATGAAGTTGTTCAAAAACGCTTTATTTCGCCAAGACAATGCGTTTCTCACTGTTACATGCATTTGAATGGGAAACTCGCCTGAAACAAAGTATAGGTTTTCATTATGTGAATAATTTTTAAATCTTAGCTCAAACGGCTGCAAAACCTGTTTGCCCAGCATGGGGATATTGAGTTCTATAAGATAAAGCCATAAACATGGTTGTCTGAGTCTTCTATCAAAAGTTACAGCGATTTATATGAAGTGGTTGAAAATCGCTTTATTTCGCCAAGACAGTGTGTTTCTCACTGTTACATGCATTTGAATGGGAAACTCACCCGAGACAAAGTATAGGTTTTCATTATGTGAATAATTTTAAAATCTTAGCTCAAACGGCTGCAAAACCTGTTCTGTTTGCCCAGCACGGGGATATTGAGTTCTATAAGATAAAGCCATAAACATGTTTGTCTGAGTCTTCTATCAAAAGTTACAGCGATTTATATGAAGTTGTTCAAAAACGCTTTATTTCGCCAAGACAATGCGTTTCTCACTGTTACATGCATTTGAATGGGAAACTCACCCGAGACAAAGTATAGGTTTTCATTATGTGAATAATTTTAAAATCTTAGCTCAAACGGCTGCAAAACCTGTTCTGTTTGCCCAGCACGGGGATATTGAGTTCTATAAGATAAAGCCATAAACATGTTTGTCTGAGTCTTCTATCAAAAGTTACAGCGATTTATATGAAGTTGTTCAAAAACGCTTTATTTTGCCAAGACAATGCGTTTCTCACTGTTACATGCATTTGAATGGGAAACTCGCCTGAGAAAAAGTATAGGTTTTCATTATGTGAATAATTTTAAAATCTTAGCTCAAACGGCTGCAAAACCTGTTCTGTTTGCCCAGCACGGGGATATTGAGTTCTATAAGATAAAGCCATAAACATGTTTGTCTGAGTCTTCTATCAAAAGTTACAGCGATTTATATGAAGTTGTTCAAAAACGCTTTATTTCGCCAAGACAATGCGTTTCTCACTGTTACATGCATTTGAATGGGAAACTCGCCTGAGAAAAAGTATAGGTTTTCATTATGTGAATAATTTTAAAATCTTAGCTCAAACGGCTGCAAAACCTGTTCTGTTTGCCCAGCACGGGGATATTGAGTTCTATAAGATAAAGCCATAAACATGGTTGTCTGAGTCTTCTATCAAAAGTTACAGCGATTTATATGAAGTTGTTCAAAAACGCTTTATTTCGCCAAGACAATGCGTTTCTCACTGTTACATGCATTTGAATGGGAAACTCGCCTGAAACAAAGTATAGGTTTTCATTATGTGAATAATTTTTAAATCTTAGCTCAAACGGCTGCAAAACCTGTTTGCCCAGCATGGGGATATTGAGTTCTATAAGATAAAGCCATAAACATGGTTGTCTGAGTCTTCTATCAAAAGTTACAGCGATTTATATGAAGTGGTTGAAAATCGCTTTATTTCGCCAAGACAGTGTGTTTCTCACTGTTACATGCATTTGAATGGGAAACTCACCCGAGACAAAGTATAGGTTTTCATTATGTGAATAATTTTAAAATCTTAGCTCAAACGGCTGCAAAACCTGTTCTGTTTGCCCAGCACGGGGATATTGAGTTCTATAAGATAAAGCCATAAACATGTTTGTCTGAGTCTTCTATCAAAAGTTACAGCGATTTATATGAAGTTGTTCAAAAACGCTTTATTTCGCCAAGACAATGCGTTTCTCACTGTTACATGCATTTGAATGGGAAACTCACCCGAGACAAAGTATAGGTTTTCATTATGTGAATAATTTTAAAATCTTAGCTCAAACGGCTGCAAAACCTGTTCTGTTTGCCCAGCACGGGGATATTGAGTTCTATAAGATAAAGCCATAAACATGTTTGTCTGAGTCTTCTATCAAAAGTTACAGCGATTTATATGAAGTTGTTCAAAAACGCTTTATTTTGCCAAGACAATGCGTTTCTCACTGTTACATGCATTTGAATGGGAAACTCGCCTGAGAAAAAGTATAGGTTTTCATTATGTGAATAATTTTAAAATCTTAGCTCAAACGGCTGCAAAACCTGTTAGCCCAGCACGGGGATATTGAGTTCTATAAGATAAAGCCATAAACATGTTTGTCTGAGTCTTCTATCAAAAGTTACAGCGATTTATATGAAGTTGTTCAAAAACGCTTTATTTCGCCAAGACAATGCGTTTCTCACTGTTACATGCATTTGAATGGGAAACTCGCCTGAGAAAAAGTATAGGTTTTCATTATGTGAATAATTTTTAAATCTTAGCTCAAACGGCTGCAAAACCTGTTCTGTTTGCCCAGCACGGGGATATTGAGTTCTATAAGATAAAGCCATAAACATGTTTGTCTGAGTCTTCTATCAAAAGTTACAGCGATTTATATGAAGTTGTTCAAAAACGCTTTATTTCGCCAAGACAATGCGTTTCTCACTGTTACATGCATTTGAATGGGAAACTCGCCTGAAACAAAGTATAGGTTTTCATTATGTGAATAATTTTTAAATCTTAGCTCAAACGGCTGCAAAACCTGTTTTCCCAGCACGGGGATATTGAGTTCTATAAGATAAAGCCATAAACATGGTTGTCTGAGTCTTCTATCAAAAGTTACAGCGATTTATATGAAGTGGTTGAAAATCGCTTTATTTCGCCAAGACAGTGTTTCTCACTGTTACATGCATTTGAATGGGAAACTCACCCGAGACAAAGTATAGGTTTTCATTATGTGAATAATTTTAAAATCTTAGCTCAAACGGCTGCAAAACCTGTTCTGTTTGCCCAGCACGGGGATATTGAGTTCTATAAGATAAAGCCATAAACATGTTTGTCTGAGTCTTCTATCAAAAGTTACAGCGATTTATATGAAGTTGTTCAAAAACGCTTTATTTTGCCAAGACAATGCGTTTCTCACTGTTACATGCATTTGAATGGGAAACTCGCCTGAGAAAAAGTATAGGTTTTCATTATGTGAATAATTTTAAAATCTTAGCTCAAACGGCTGCAAAACCTGTTAGCCCAGCACGGGGATATTGAGTTCTATAAGATAAAGCCATAAACATGTTTGTCTGAGTCTTCTATCAAAAGTTACAGCGATTTATATGAAGTTGTTCAAAAACGCTTTATTTCGCCAAGACAATGCGTTTCTCACTGTTACATGCATTTGAATGGGAAACTCGCCTGAGAAAAAGTATAGGTTTTCATTATGTGAATAATTTTAAAATCTTAGCTCAAACGGCTGCAAAACCTGTTCTGTTTGCCCAGCACGGGGATATTGAGTTCTATAAGATAAAGCCATAAACATGTTTGTCTGAGTCTTCTATCAAAAGTTACGGCGATTTATATGAAGTTGTTCAAAAACGCTTTATTTCGCCAAGACAATGCGTTTCTCACTGTTACATGCATTTGAATGGGAAACTCGCCTGAAACAAAGTATAGGTTTTCATTATGTGAATAATTTTTAAATCTTAGCTCAAACGGCTGCAAAACCTGTTTGCCCAGCACGGGGATATTGAGTTCTATAAGATAAAGCCATAAACATGGTTGTCTGAGTCTTCTATCAAAAGTTACAGCGATTTATATGAAGTGGTTGAAAATCGCTTTATTTCGCCAAGACAGTGTGTTTCTCACTGTTACATGCATTTGAATGGGAAACTCACCCGAGACAAAGTATAGGTTTTCATTATGTGAATAATTTTAAAATCTTAGCTCAAACGGCTGCAAAACCTGTTCTGTTTGCCCAGCACGGGGATATTGAGTTCTATAAGATAAAGCCATAAACATGTTTGTCTGAGTCTTCTATCAAAAGTTACAGCGATTTATATGAAGTTGTTCAAAAACGCTTTATTTTGCCAAGACAATGCGTTTCTCACTGTTACATGCATTTGAATGGGAAACTCGCCTGAGAAAAAGTATAGGTTTTCATTATGTGAATAATTTTAAAATCTTAGCTCAAACGGCTGCAAAACCTGTTAGCCCAGCACGGGGATATTGAGTTCTATAAGATAAAGCCATAAACATGTTTGTCTGAGTCTTCTATCAAAAGTTACAGCGATTTATATGAAGTTGTTCAAAAACGCTTTATTTCGCCAAGACAATGCGTTTCTCACTGTTACATGCATTTGAATGGGAAACTCGCCTGAAACAAAGTATAGGTTTTCATTATGTGAATAATTTTAAAATCTTAGCTCAAACGGCTGCAAAACCTGTTCTGTTTGCCCAGCACGGGGATATTGAGTTCTATAAGATAAAGCCATAAACATGGTTGTCTGAGTCTTCTATCAAAAGTTACAGCGATTTATATGAAGTGGTTGAAAATCGCTTTATTTCGCCAAGACAGTGTGTTTCTCACTGTTACATGCATTTGAATGGGAAACTCACCCGAGACAAAGTATAGGTTTTCATTATGTGAATAATTTTAAAATCTTAGCTCAAACGGCTGCAAAACCTGTTCTGTTTGCCCAGCACGGGGATATTGAGTTCTATAAGATAAAGCCATAAACATGGTTGTCTGAGTCTTCTATCAAAAGTTACAGCGATTTATATGAAGTGGTTGAAAATCGCTTTATTTCGCCAAGACAGTGTGTTTCTCACTGTTACATGCATTTGAATGGGAAACTCACCCGAGACAAAGTATAGGTTTTCATTATGTGAATAATTTTAAAATCTTAGCTCAAACGGCTGCAAAACCTGTTCTGTTTGCCCAGCACGGGGATATTGAGTTCTATAAGATAAAGCCATAAACATGTTTGTCTGAGTCTTCTATCAAAAGTTACGGCGATTTATATGAAGTTGTTCAAAAACGCTTTATTTTGCCAAGACAATGCGTTTCTCACTGTTACATGCATTTGAATGGGAAACTCGCCTGAAACAAAGTATAGGTTTTCATTATGTGAATAATTTTAAAATCTTAGCTCAAACGGCTGCAAAACCTGTTAGCCCAGCACGGGGATATTGAGTTCTATAAGATAAAGCCATAAACATGTTTGTCTGAGTCTTCTATCAAAAGTTACAGCGATTTATATGAAGTTGTTCAAAAACGCTTTATTTCGCCAAGACAATGCGTTTCTCACTGTTACATGCATTTGAATGGGAAACTCGCCTGAGAAAAAGTATAGGTTTTCATTATGTGAATAATTTTAAAATCTTAGCTCAAACGGCTGCAAAACCTGTTCTGTTTGCCCAGCACGGGGATATTGAGTTCTATAAGATAAAGCCATAAACATGGTTGTCTGAGTCTTCTATCAAAAGTTACAGCGATTTATATGAAGTGGTTGAAAATCGCTTTATTTCGCCAAGACAGTGTGTTTCTCACTGTTACATGCATTTGAATGGGAAACTCACCCGAGACAAAGTATAGGTTTTCATTATGTGAATAATTTTAAAATCTTAGCTCAAACGGCTGCAAAACCTGTTTGCCCAGCACGGGGATATTGAGTTCTATAAGATAAAGCCATAAACATGTTTGTCTGAGTCTTCTATCAAAAGTTACGGCGATTTATATGAAGTTGTTCAAAAACGCTTTATTTCGCCAAGACAATGCGTTTCTCACTGTTACATGCATTTGAATGGGAAACTCGCCTGAAACAAAGTATAGGTTTTCATTATGTGAATAATTTTTAAATCTTAGCTCAAACGGCTGCAAAACCTGTTTGCCCAGCACGGGGATATTGAGTTCTATAAGATAAAGCCATAAACATGGTTGTCTGAGTCTTCTATCAAAAGTTACAGCGATTTATATGAAGTGGTTGAAAATCGCTTTATTTCGCCAAGACAGTGTGTTTCTCACTGTTACATGCATTTGAATGGGAAACTCACCCGAGACAAAGTATAGGTTTTCATTATGTGAATAATTTTAAAATCTTAGCTCAAACGGCTGCAAAACCTGTTCTGTTTGCCCAGCACGGGGATATTGAGTTCTATAAGATAAAGCCATAAACATGTTTGTCTGAGTCTTCTATCAAAAGTTACAGCGATTTATATGAAGTTGTTCAAAAACGCTTTATTTTGCCAAGACAATGCGTTTCTCACTGTTACATGCATTTGAATGGGAAACTCGCCTGAGAAAAAGTATAGGTTTTCATTATGTGAATAATTTTAAAATCTTAGCTCAAACGGCTGCAAAACCTGTTAGCCCAGCACGGGGATATTGAGTTCTATAAGATAAAGCCATAAACATGTTTGTCTGAGTCTTCTATCAAAAGTTACAGCGATTTATATGAAGTTGTTCAAAAACGCTTTATTTCGCCAAGACAATGCGTTTCTCACTGTTACATGCATTTGAATGGGAAACTCGCCTGAGAAAAAGTATAGGTTTTCATTATGTGAATAATTTTAAAATCTTAGCTCAAACGGCTGCAAAACCTGTTCTGTTTGCCCAGCACGGGGATATTGAGTTCTATAAGATAAAGCCATAAACATGGTTGTCTGAGTCTTCTATCAAAAGTTACAGCGATTTATATGAAGTGGTTGAAAATCGCTTTATTTCGCCAAGACAGTGTGTTTCTCACTGTTACATGCATTTGAATGGGAAACTCACCCGAGACAAAGTATAGGTTTTCATTATGTGAATAATTTTAAAATCTTAGCTCAAACGGCTGCAAAACCTGTTTGCCCAGCACGGGGATATTGAGTTCTATAAGATAAAGCCATAAACATGTTTGTCTGAGTCTTCTATCAAAAGTTACGGCGATTTATATGAAGTTGTTCAAAAACGCTTTATTTCGCCAAGACAATGCGTTTCTCACTGTTACATGCATTTGAATGGGAAACTCGCCTGAAACAAAGTATAGGTTTTCATTATGTGAATAATTTTTAAATCTTAGCTCAAACGGCTGCAAAACCTGTTTGCCCAGCACGGGGATATTGAGTTCTATAAGATAAAGCCATAAACATGGTTGTCTGAGTCTTCTATCAAAAGTTACAGCGATTTATATGAAGTGGTTGAAAATCGCTTTATTTCGCCAAGACAGTGTGTTTCTCACTGTTACATGCATTTGAATGGGAAACTCACCCGAGACAAAGTATAGGTTTTCATTATGTGAATAATTTTAAAATCTTAGCTCAAACGGCTGCAAAACCTGTTCTGTTTGCCCAGCACGGGGATATTGAGTTCTATAAGATAAAGCCATAAACATGTTTGTCTGAGTCTTCTATCAAAAGTTACAGCGATTTATATGAAGTTGTTCAAAAACGCTTTATTTTGCCAAGACAATGCGTTTCTCACTGTTACATGCATTTGAATGGGAAACTCGCCTGAGAAAAAGTATAGGTTTTCATTATGTGAATAATTTTAAAATCTTAGCTCAAACGGCTGCAAAACCTGTTAGCCCAGCACGGGGATATTGAGTTCTATAAGATAAAGCCATAAACATGTTTGTCTGAGTCTTCTATCAAAAGTTACAGCGATTTATATGAAGTTGTTCAAAAACGCTTTATTTCGCCAAGACAATGCGTTTCTCACTGTTACATGCATTTGAATGGGAAACTCGCCTGAGAAAAAGTATAGGTTTTCATTATGTGAATAATTTTAAAATCTTAGCTCAAACGGCTGCAAAACCTGTTAGCCCAGCACGGGGATATTGAGTTCTATAAGATAAAGCCATAAACATGGTTGTCTGAGTCTTCTATCAAAAGTTACAGCGATTTATATGAAGTGGTTGAAAATCGCTTTATTTCGCCAAGACAGTGTGTTTCTCACTGTTACATGCATTTGAATGGGAAACTCACCCGAGACAAAGTATAGGTTTTCATTATGTGAATAATTTTAAAATCTTAGCTCAAACGGCTGCAAAACCTGTTCTGTTTGCCCAGCACGGGGATATTGAGTTCTATAAGATAAAGCCATAAACATGTTTGTCTGAGTCTTCTATCAAAAGTTACAGCGATTTATATGAAGTTGTTCAAAAACGCTTTATTTTGCCAAGACAATGCGTTTCTCACTGTTACATGCATTTGAATGGGAAACTCGCCTGAGAAAAAGTATAGGTTTTCATTATGTGAATAATTTTTAAATCTTAGCTCAAACGGCTGCAAAACCTGTTAGCCCAGCACGGGGATATTGAGTTCTATAAGATAAAGCCATAAACATGTTTGTCTGAGTCTTCTATCAAAAGTTACAGCGATTTATATGAAGTTGTTCAAAAACGCTTTATTTCGCCAAGACAATGCGTTTCTCACTGTTACATGCATTTGAATGGGAAACTCGCCTGAGAAAAAGTATAGGTTTTCATTATGTGAATAATTTTAAAATCTTAGCTCAAACGGCTGCAAAACCTGTTCTGTTTGCCCAGCACGGGGATATTGAGTTCTATAAGATAAAGCCATAAACATGGTTGTCTGAGTCTTCTATCAAAAGTTACAGCGATTTATATGAAGTTGTTCAAAAACGCTTTATTTCGCCAAGACAATGCGTTTCTCACTGTTACATGCATTTGAATGGGAAACTCGCCTGAAACAAAGTATAGGTTTTCATTATGTGAATAATTTTTAAATCTTAGCTCAAACGGCTGCAAAACCTGTTTGCCCAGCATGGGGATATTGAGTTCTATAAGATAAAGCCATAAACATGGTTGTCTGAGTCTTCTATCAAAAGTTACAGCGATTTATATGAAGTGGTTGAAAATCGCTTTATTTCGCCAAGACAGTGTGTTTCTCACTGTTACATGCATTTGAATGGGAAACTCACCCGAGACAAAGTATAGGTTTTCATTATGTGAATAATTTTAAAATCTTAGCTCAAACGGCTGCAAAACCTGTTCTGTTTGCCCAGCACGGGGATATTGAGTTCTATAAGATAAAGCCATAAACATGTTTGTCTGAGTCTTCTATCAAAAGTTACAGCGATTTATATGAAGTTGTTCAAAAACGCTTTATTTCGCCAAGACAATGCGTTTCTCACTGTTACATGCATTTGAATGGGAAACTCACCCGAGACAAAGTATAGGTTTTCATTATGTGAATAATTTTAAAATCTTAGCTCAAACGGCTGCAAAACCTGTTCTGTTTGCCCAGCACGGGGATATTGAGTTCTATAAGATAAAGCCATAAACATGTTTGTCTGAGTCTTCTATCAAAAGTTACAGCGATTTATATGAAGTTGTTCAAAAACGCTTTATTTTGCCAAGACAATGCGTTTCTCACTGTTACATGCATTTGAATGGGAAACTCGCCTGAGAAAAAGTATAGGTTTTCATTATGTGAATAATTTTAAAATCTTAGCTCAAACGGCTGCAAAACCTGTTAGCCCAGCACGGGGATATTGAGTTCTATAAGATAAAGCCATAAACATGTTTGTCTGAGTCTTCTATCAAAAGTTACAGCGATTTATATGAAGTTGTTCAAAAACGCTTTATTTCGCCAAGACAATGCGTTTCTCACTGTTACATGCATTTGAATGGGAAACTCGCCTGAGAAAAAGTATAGGTTTTCATTATGTGAATAATTTTTAAATCTTAGCTCAAACGGCTGCAAAACCTGTTCTGTTTGCCCAGCACGGGGATATTGAGTTCTATAAGATAAAGCCATAAACATGTTTGTCTGAGTCTTCTATCAAAAGTTACAGCGATTTATATGAAGTTGTTCAAAAACGCTTTATTTCGCCAAGACAATGCGTTTCTCACTGTTACATGCATTTGAATGGGAAACTCGCCTGAAACAAAGTATAGGTTTTCATTATGTGAATAATTTTTAAATCTTAGCTCAAACGGCTGCAAAACCTGTTTTCCCAGCACGGGGATATTGAGTTCTATAAGATAAAGCCATAAACATGGTTGTCTGAGTCTTCTATCAAAAGTTACAGCGATTTATATGAAGTGGTTGAAAATCGCTTTATTTCGCCAAGACAGTGTTTCTCACTGTTACATGCATTTGAATGGGAAACTCACCCGAGACAAAGTATAGGTTTTCATTATGTGAATAATTTTAAAATCTTAGCTCAAACGGCTGCAAAACCTGTTAGCCCAGCACGGGGATATTGAGTTCTATAAGATAAAGCCATAAACATGGTTGTCTGAGTCTTCTATCAAAAGTTACAGCGATTTATATGAAGTGGTTGAAAATCGCTTTATTTCGCCAAGACAGTGTGTTTCTCACTGTTACATGCATTTGAATGGGAAACTCACCCGAGACAAAGTATAGGTTTTCATTATGTGAATAATTTTAAAATCTTAGCTCAAACGGCTGCAAAACCTGTTCTGTTTGCCCAGCACGGGGATATTGAGTTCTATAAGATAAAGCCATAAACATGTTTGTCTGAGTCTTCTATCAAAAGTTACAGCGATTTATATGAAGTTGTTCAAAAACGCTTTATTTTGCCAAGACAATGCGTTTCTCACTGTTACATGCATTTGAATGGGAAACTCGCCTGAGAAAAAGTATAGGTTTTCATTATGTGAATAATTTTTAAATCTTAGCTCAAACGGCTGCAAAACCTGTTAGCCCAGCACGGGGATATTGAGTTCTATAAGATAAAGCCATAAACATGTTTGTCTGAGTCTTCTATCAAAAGTTACAGCGATTTATATGAAGTTGTTCAAAAACGCTTTATTTCGCCAAGACAATGCGTTTCTCACTGTTACATGCATTTGAATGGGAAACTCGCCTGAGAAAAAGTATAGGTTTTCATTATGTGAATAATTTTAAAATCTTAGCTCAAACGGCTGCAAAACCTGTTCTGTTTGCCCAGCACGGGGATATTGAGTTCTATAAGATAAAGCCATAAACATGGTTGTCTGAGTCTTCTATCAAAAGTTACAGCGATTTATATGAAGTTGTTCAAAAACGCTTTATTTCGCCAAGACAATGCGTTTCTCACTGTTACATGCATTTGAATGGGAAACTCGCCTGAAACAAAGTATAGGTTTTCATTATGTGAATAATTTTTAAATCTTAGCTCAAACGGCTGCAAAACCTGTTTGCCCAGCATGGGGATATTGAGTTCTATAAGATAAAGCCATAAACATGGTTGTCTGAGTCTTCTATCAAAAGTTACAGCGATTTATATGAAGTGGTTGAAAATCGCTTTATTTCGCCAAGACAGTGTGTTTCTCACTGTTACATGCATTTGAATGGGAAACTCACCCGAGACAAAGTATAGGTTTTCATTATGTGAATAATTTTAAAATCTTAGCTCAAACGGCTGCAAAACCTGTTCTGTTTGCCCAGCACGGGGATATTGAGTTCTATAAGATAAAGCCATAAACATGTTTGTCTGAGTCTTCTATCAAAAGTTACAGCGATTTATATGAAGTTGTTCAAAAACGCTTTATTTCGCCAAGACAATGCGTTTCTCACTGTTACATGCATTTGAATGGGAAACTCACCCGAGACAAAGTATAGGTTTTCATTATGTGAATAATTTTAAAATCTTAGCTCAAACGGCTGCAAAACCTGTTCTGTTTGCCCAGCACGGGGATATTGAGTTCTATAAGATAAAGCCATAAACATGTTTGTCTGAGTCTTCTATCAAAAGTTACAGCGATTTATATGAAGTTGTTCAAAAACGCTTTATTTTGCCAAGACAATGCGTTTCTCACTGTTACATGCATTTGAATGGGAAACTCGCCTGAGAAAAAGTATAGGTTTTCATTATGTGAATAATTTTAAAATCTTAGCTCAAACGGCTGCAAAACCTGTTAGCCCAGCACGGGGATATTGAGTTCTATAAGATAAAGCCATAAACATGTTTGTCTGAGTCTTCTATCAAAAGTTACAGCGATTTATATGAAGTTGTTCAAAAACGCTTTATTTCGCCAAGACAATGCGTTTCTCACTGTTACATGCATTTGAATGGGAAACTCGCCTGAGAAAAAGTATAGGTTTTCATTATGTGAATAATTTTTAAATCTTAGCTCAAACGGCTGCAAAACCTGTTCTGTTTGCCCAGCACGGGGATATTGAGTTCTATAAGATAAAGCCATAAACATGTTTGTCTGAGTCTTCTATCAAAAGTTACAGCGATTTATATGAAGTTGTTCAAAAACGCTTTATTTCGCCAAGACAATGCGTTTCTCACTGTTACATGCATTTGAATGGGAAACTCGCCTGAAACAAAGTATAGGTTTTCATTATGTGAATAATTTTTAAATCTTAGCTCAAACGGCTGCAAAACCTGTTTTCCCAGCACGGGGATATTGAGTTCTATAAGATAAAGCCATAAACATGGTTGTCTGAGTCTTCTATCAAAAGTTACAGCGATTTATATGAAGTGGTTGAAAATCGCTTTATTTCGCCAAGACAGTGTTTCTCACTGTTACATGCATTTGAATGGGAAACTCACCCGAGACAAAGTATAGGTTTTCATTATGTGAATAATTTTAAAATCTTAGCTCAAACGGCTGCAAAACCTGTTCTGTTTGCCCAGCACGGGGATATTGAGTTCTATAAGATAAAGCCATAAACATGTTTGTCTGAGTCTTCTATCAAAAGTTACAGCGATTTATATGAAGTTGTTCAAAAACGCTTTATTTCGCCAAGACAATGCGTTTCTCACTGTTACATGCATTTGAATGGGAAACTCGCCTGAGAAAAAGTATAGGTTTTCATTATGTGAATAATTTTAAAATCTTAGCTCAAACGGCTGCAAAACCTGTTAGCCCAGCACGGGGATATTGAGTTCTATAAGATAAAGCCATAAACATGGTTGTCTGAGTCTTCTATCAAAAGTTACAGCGATTTATATGAAGTGGTTGAAAATCGCTTTATTTCGCCAAGACAGTGTGTTTCTCACTGTTACATGCATTTGAATGGGAAACTCACCCGAGACAAAGTATAGGTTTTCATTATGTGAATAATTTTAAAATCTTAGCTCAAACGGCTGCAAAACCTGTTCTGTTTGCCCAGCACGGGGATATTGAGTTCTATAAGATAAAGCCATAAACATGTTTGTCTGAGTCTTCTATCAAAAGTTACAGCGATTTATATGAAGTTGTTCAAAAACGCTTTATTTTGCCAAGACAATGCGTTTCTCACTGTTACATGCATTTGAATGGGAAACTCGCCTGAGAAAAAGTATAGGTTTTCATTATGTGAATAATTTTTAAATCTTAGCTCAAACGGCTGCAAAACCTGTTAGCCCAGCACGGGGATATTGAGTTCTATAAGATAAAGCCATAAACATGTTTGTCTGAGTCTTCTATCAAAAGTTACAGCGATTTATATGAAGTTGTTCAAAAACGCTTTATTTCGCCAAGACAATGCGTTTCTCACTGTTACATGCATTTGAATGGGAAACTCGCCTGAGAAAAAGTATAGGTTTTCATTATGTGAATAATTTTAAAATCTTAGCTCAAACGGCTGCAAAACCTGTTCTGTTTGCCCAGCACGGGGATATTGAGTTCTATAAGATAAAGCCATAAACATGGTTGTCTGAGTCTTCTATCAAAAGTTACAGCGATTTATATGAAGTTGTTCAAAAACGCTTTATTTCGCCAAGACAATGCGTTTCTCACTGTTACATGCATTTGAATGGGAAACTCGCCTGAAACAAAGTATAGGTTTTCATTATGTGAATAATTTTTAAATCTTAGCTCAAACGGCTGCAAAACCTGTTTGCCCAGCATGGGGATATTGAGTTCTATAAGATAAAGCCATAAACATGGTTGTCTGAGTCTTCTATCAAAAGTTACAGCGATTTATATGAAGTGGTTGAAAATCGCTTTATTTCGCCAAGACAGTGTGTTTCTCACTGTTACATGCATTTGAATGGGAAACTCACCCGAGACAAAGTATAGGTTTTCATTATGTGAATAATTTTAAAATCTTAGCTCAAACGGCTGCAAAACCTGTTCTGTTTGCCCAGCACGGGGATATTGAGTTCTATAAGATAAAGCCATAAACATGTTTGTCTGAGTCTTCTATCAAAAGTTACAGCGATTTATATGAAGTTGTTCAAAAACGCTTTATTTCGCCAAGACAATGCGTTTCTCACTGTTACATGCATTTGAATGGGAAACTCACCCGAGACAAAGTATAGGTTTTCATTATGTGAATAATTTTAAAATCTTAGCTCAAACGGCTGCAAAACCTGTTCTGTTTGCCCAGCACGGGGATATTGAGTTCTATAAGATAAAGCCATAAACATGTTTGTCTGAGTCTTCTATCAAAAGTTACAGCGATTTATATGAAGTTGTTCAAAAACGCTTTATTTTGCCAAGACAATGCGTTTCTCACTGTTACATGCATTTGAATGGGAAACTCGCCTGAGAAAAAGTATAGGTTTTCATTATGTGAATAATTTTAAAATCTTAGCTCAAACGGCTGCAAAACCTGTTAGCCCAGCACGGGGATATTGAGTTCTATAAGATAAAGCCATAAACATGTTTGTCTGAGTCTTCTATCAAAAGTTACAGCGATTTATATGAAGTTGTTCAAAAACGCTTTATTTTGCCAAGACAATGCGTTTCTCACTGTTACATGCATTTGAATGGGAAACTCGCCTGAGAAAAAGTATAGGTTTTCATTATGTGAATAATTTTTAAATCTTAGCTCAAACGGCTGCAAAACCTGTTCTGTTTGCCCAGCACGGGGATATTGAGTTCTATAAGATAAAGCCATAAACATGTTTGTCTGAGTCTTCTATCAAAAGTTACAGCGATTTATATGAAGTTGTTCAAAAACGCTTTATTTCGCCAAGACAATGCGTTTCTCACTGTTACATGCATTTGAATGGGAAACTCGCCTGAAACAAAGTATAGGTTTTCATTATGTGAATAATTTTTAAATCTTAGCTCAAACGGCTGCAAAACCTGTTTTCCCAGCACGGGGATATTGAGTTCTATAAGATAAAGCCATAAACATGGTTGTCTGAGTCTTCTATCAAAAGTTACAGCGATTTATATGAAGTGGTTGAAAATCGCTTTATTTCGCCAAGACAGTGTTTCTCACTGTTACATGCATTTGAATGGGAAACTCACCCGAGACAAAGTATAGGTTTTCATTATGTGAATAATTTTAAAATCTTAGCTCAAACGGCTGCAAAACCTGTTCTGTTTGCCCAGCACGGGGATATTGAGTTCTATAAGATAAAGCCATAAACATGTTTGTCTGAGTCTTCTATCAAAAGTTACAGCGATTTATATGAAGTTGTTCAAAAACGCTTTATTTTGCCAAGACAATGCGTTTCTCACTGTTACATGCATTTGAATGGGAAACTCGCCTGAGAAAAAGTATAGGTTTTCATTATGTGAATAATTTTAAAATCTTAGCTCAAACGGCTGCAAAACCTGTTAGCCCAGCACGGGGATATTGAGTTCTATAAGATAAAGCCATAAACATGTTTGTCTGAGTCTTCTATCAAAAGTTACAGCGATTTATATGAAGTTGTTCAAAAACGCTTTATTTCGCCAAGACAATGCGTTTCTCACTGTTACATGCATTTGAATGGGAAACTCGCCTGAGAAAAAGTATAGGTTTTCATTATGTGAATAATTTTAAAATCTTAGCTCAAACGGCTGCAAAACCTGTTCTGTTTGCCCAGCACGGGGATATTGAGTTCTATAAGATAAAGCCATAAACATGGTTGTCTGAGTCTTCTATCAAAAGTTACAGCGATTTATATGAAGTTGTTGAAAATCGCTTTATTTCGCCAAGACAGTGTGTTTCTCACTGTTACATGCATTTGAATGGGAAACTCACCCGAGACAAAGTATAGGTTTTCATTATGTGAATAATTTTAAAATCTTAGCTCAAACGGCTGCAAAACCTGTTCTGTTTGCCCAGCACGGGGATATTGAGTTCTATAAGATAAAGCCATAAACATGTTTGTCTGAGTCTTCTATCAAAAGTTACAGCGATTTATATGAAGTTGTTCAAAAACGCTTTATTTTGCCAAGACAATGCGTTTCTCACTGTTACATGCATTTGAATGGGAAACTCGCCTGAGAAAAAGTATAGGTTTTCATTATGTGAATAATTTTAAAATCTTAGCTCAAACGGCTGCAAAACCTGTTCTGTTTGCCCAGCACGGGGATATTGAGTTCTATAAGATAAAGCCATAAACATGTTTGTCTGAGTCTTCTATCAAAAGTTACGGCGATTTATATGAAGTTGTTCAAAAACGCTTTATTTCGCCAAGACAATGCGTTTCTCACTGTTACATGCATTTGAATGGGAAACTCGCCTGAAACAAAGTATAGGTTTTCATTATGTGAATAATTTTTAAATCTTAGCTCAAACGGCTGCAAAACCTGTTTGCCCAGCACGGGGATATTGAGTTCTATAAGATAAAGCCATAAACATGGTTGTCTGAGTCTTCTATCAAAAGTTACAGCGATTTATATGAAGTGGTTGAAAATCGCTTTATTTCGCCAAGACAGTGTGTTTCTCACTGTTACATGCATTTGAATGGGAAACTCACCCGAGACAAAGTATAGGTTTTCATTATGTGAATAATTTTAAAATCTTAGCTCAAACGGCTGCAAAACCTGTTCTGTTTGCCCAGCACGGGGATATTGAGTTCTATAAGATAAAGCCATAAACATGTTTGTCTGAGTCTTCTATCAAAAGTTACAGCGATTTATATGAAGTTGTTCAAAAACGCTTTATTTTGCCAAGACAATGCGTTTCTCACTGTTACATGCATTTGAATGGGAAACTCGCCTGAGAAAAAGTATAGGTTTTCATTATGTGAATAATTTTAAAATCTTAGCTCAAACGGCTGCAAAACCTGTTCTGTTTGCCCAGCACGGGGATATTGAGTTCTATAAGATAAAGCCATAAACATGTTTGTCTGAGTCTTCTATCAAAAGTTACAGCGATTTATATGAAGTTGTTCAAAAACGCTTTATTTCGCCAAGACAATGCGTTTCTCACTGTTACATGCATTTGAATGGGAAACTCGCCTGAGAAAAAGTATAGGTTTTCATTATGTGAATAATTTTAAAATCTTAGCTCAAACGGCTGCAAAACCTGTTCTGTTTGCCCAGCACGGGGATATTGAGTTCTATAAGATAAAGCCATAAACATGGTTGTCTGAGTCTTCTATCAAAAGTTACAGCGATTTATATGAAGTTGTTGAAAATCGCTTTATTTCGCCAAGACAGTGTGTTTCTCACTGTTACATGCATTTGAATGGGAAACTCACCCGAGACAAAGTATAGGTTTTCATTATGTGAATAATTTTAAAATCTTAGCTCAAACGGCTGCAAAACCTGTTTGCCCAGCACGGGGATATTGAGTTCTATAAGATAAAGCCATAAACATGTTTGTCTGAGTCTTCTATCAAAAGTTACGGCGATTTATATGAAGTTGTTCAAAAACGCTTTATTTCGCCAAGACAATGCGTTTCTCACTGTTACATGCATTTGAATGGGAAACTCGCCTGAAACAAAGTATAGGTTTTCATTATGTGAATAATTTTTAAATCTTAGCTCAAACGGCTGCAAAACCTGTTTGCCCAGCACGGGGATATTGAGTTCTATAAGATAAAGCCATAAACATGGTTGTCTGAGTCTTCTATCAAAAGTTACAGCGATTTATATGAAGTGGTTGAAAATCGCTTTATTTCGCCAAGACAGTGTGTTTCTCACTGTTACATGCATTTGAATGGGAAACTCACCCGAGACAAAGTATAGGTTTTCATTATGTGAATAATTTTAAAATCTTAGCTCAAACGGCTGCAAAACCTGTTCTGTTTGCCCAGCACGGGGATATTGAGTTCTATAAGATAAAGCCATAAACATGTTTGTCTGAGTCTTCTATCAAAAGTTACAGCGATTTATATGAAGTTGTTCAAAAACGCTTTATTTTGCCAAGACAATGCGTTTCTCACTGTTACATGCATTTGAATGGGAAACTCGCCTGAGAAAAAGTATAGGTTTTCATTATGTGAATAATTTTAAAATCTTAGCTCAAACGGCTGCAAAACCTGTTAGCCCAGCACGGGGATATTGAGTTCTATAAGATAAAGCCATAAACATGTTTGTCTGAGTCTTCTATCAAAAGTTACAGCGATTTATATGAAGTTGTTCAAAAACGCTTTATTTCGCCAAGACAATGCGTTTCTCACTGTTACATGCATTTGAATGGGAAACTCGCCTGAGAAAAAGTATAGGTTTTCATTATGTGAATAATTTTAAAATCTTAGCTCAAACGGCTGCAAAACCTGTTCTGTTTGCCCAGCACGGGGATATTGAGTTCTATAAGATAAAGCCATAAACATGGTTGTCTGAGTCTTCTATCAAAAGTTACAGCGATTTATATGAAGTTGTTGAAAATCGCTTTATTTCGCCAAGACAGTGTGTTTCTCACTGTTACATGCATTTGAATGGGAAACTCACCCGAGACAAAGTATAGGTTTTCATTATGTGAATAATTTTAAAATCTTAGCTCAAACGGCTGCAAAACCTGTTTGCCCAGCACGGGGATATTGAGTTCTATAAGATAAAGCCATAAACATGTTTGTCTGAGTCTTCTATCAAAAGTTACGGCGATTTATATGAAGTTGTTCAAAAACGCTTTATTTCGCCAAGACAATGCGTTTCTCACTGTTACATGCATTTGAATGGGAAACTCGCCTGAAACAAAGTATAGGTTTTCATTATGTGAATAATTTTTAAATCTTAGCTCAAACGGCTGCAAAACCTGTTTGCCCAGCACGGGGATATTGAGTTCTATAAGATAAAGCCATAAACATGGTTGTCTGAGTCTTCTATCAAAAGTTACAGCGATTTATATGAAGTGGTTGAAAATCGCTTTATTTCGCCAAGACAGTGTGTTTCTCACTGTTACATGCATTTGAATGGGAAACTCACCCGAGACAAAGTATAGGTTTTCATTATGTGAATAATTTTAAAATCTTAGCTCAAACGGCTGCAAAACCTGTTCTGTTTGCCCAGCACGGGGATATTGAGTTCTATAAGATAAAGCCATAAACATGTTTGTCTGAGTCTTCTATCAAAAGTTACAGCGATTTATATGAAGTTGTTCAAAAACGCTTTATT
The DNA here is from genome assembly GCF_057381845.1 of Rhamphochromis longiceps. NCBI lineage: Eukaryota > Metazoa > Chordata > Actinopteri > Cichliformes > Cichlidae > Rhamphochromis > Rhamphochromis longiceps. The sequence goes on from NC_140562.1 coordinate 9,744,252, forward strand.
TTGCCAAGACAATGCGTTTCTCACTGTTACATGCATTTGAATGGGAAACTCGCCTGAGAAAAAGTATAGGTTTTCATTATGTGAATAATTTTAAAATCTTAGCTCAAACGGCTGCAAAACCTGTTAGCCCAGCACGGGGATATTGAGTTCTATAAGATAAAGCCATAAACATGTTTGTCTGAGTCTTCTATCAAAAGTTACAGCGATTTATATGAAGTTGTTCAAAAACGCTTTATTTCGCCAAGACAATGCGTTTCTCACTGTTACATGCATTTGAATGGGAAACTCGCCTGAAACAAAGTATAGGTTTTCATTATGTGAATAATTTTAAAATCTTAGCTCAAACGGCTGCAAAACCTGTTCTGTTTGCCCAGCACGGGGATATTGAGTTCTATAAGATAAAGCCATAAACATGGTTGTCTGAGTCTTCTATCAAAAGTTACAGCGATTTATATGAAGTGGTTGAAAATCGCTTTATTTCGCCAAGACAGTGTGTTTCTCACTGTTACATGCATTTGAATGGGAAACTCACCCGAGACAAAGTATAGGTTTTCATTATGTGAATAATTTTAAAATCTTAGCTCAAACGGCTGCAAAACCTGTTCTGTTTGCCCAGCACGGGGATATTGAGTTCTATAAGATAAAGCCATAAACATGTTTGTCTGAGTCTTCTATCAAAAGTTACAGCGATTTATATGAAGTTGTTCAAAAACGCTTTATTTCGCCAAGACAATGCGTTTCTCACTGTTACATGCATTTGAATGGGAAACTCGCCTGAGAAAAAGTATAGGTTTTCATTATGTGAATAATTTTAAAATCTTAGCTCAAACGGCTGCAAAACCTGTTTGCCCAGCACGGGGATATTGAGTTCTATAAGATAAAGCCATAAACATGGTTGTCTGAGTCTTCTATCAAAAGTTACAGCGATTTATATGAAGTGGTTGAAAATCGCTTTATTTCGCCAAGACAGTGTGTTTCTCACTGTTACATGCATTTGAATGGGAAACTCACCCGAGACAAAGTATAGGTTTTCATTATGTGAATAATTTTAAAATCTTAGCTCAAACGGCTGCAAAACCTGTTCTGTTTGCCCAGCACGGGGATATTGAGTTCTATAAGATAAAGCCATAAACATGTTTGTCTGAGTCTTCTATCAAAAGTTACAGCGATTTATATGAAGTTGTTCAAAAACGCTTTATTTCGCCAAGACAATGCGTTTCTCACTGTTACATGCATTTGAATGGGAAACTCGCCTGAAACAAAGTATAGGTTTTCATTATGTGAATAATTTTTAAATCTTAGCTCAAACGGCTGCAAAACCTGTTTGCCCAGCACGGGGATATTGAGTTCTATAAGATAAAGCCATAAACATGTTTGTCTGAGTCTTCTATGCAAAGTTACAGCGATTTATATGAAGTTGTTCAAAAACGCTTTATTTCGCCAAGACAATGCGTTTCTCACTGTTACATGCATTTGAATGGGAAACTCGCCTGAAACAAAGTATAGGTTTTCATTATGTGAATAATTTTAAAATCTTAGCTCAAACGGCTGCAAAACCTGTTCTGTTTGCCCAGCACGGGGATATTGAGTTCTATAAGATAAAGCCATAAACATGGTTGTCTGAGTCTTCTATCAAAAGTTACAGCGATTTATATGAAGTGGTTGAAAATCGCTTTATTTCGCCAAGACAGTGTGTTTCTCACTGTTACATGCATTTGAATGGGAAACTCACCCGAGACAAAGTATAGGTTTTCATTATGTGAATAATTTTAAAATCTTAGCTCAAACGGCTGCAAAACCTGTTCTGTTTGCCCAGCACGGGGATATTGAGTTCTATAAGATAAAGCCATAAACATGTTTGTCTGAGTCTTCTATGCAAAGTTACAGCGATTTATATGAAGTTGTTCAAAAACGCTTTATTTCGCCAAGACAATGCGTTTCTCACTGTTACATGCATTTGAATGGGAAACTCGCCTGAAACAAAGTATAGGTTTTCATTATGTGAATAATTTTAAAATCTTAGCTCAAACGGCTGCAAAACCTGTTCTGTTTGCCCAGCACGGGGATATTGAGTTCTATAATATAAAGCCATAAACATGGTTGTCTGAGTCTTCTATCAAAAGTTACAGCGATTTATATGAAGTTGTTGAAAATCGCTTTATTTCGCCAAGACAGTGTGTTTCTCACTGTTACATGCATTTGAATGGGAAACTCGCCTGAAACAAAGTATAGGTTTTCATTATGTGAATAATTTTTAAATCTTAGCTCAAACGGCTGCAAAACCTGTTTGCCCAGCACGGGGATATTGAGTTCTATAAGATAACGCCATAAACATGTTTGTCTGAGTCTTCTATCAAAAGTTACAGCGATTTATATGAAGTTGTTCAAAAACGCTTTATTTCGCCAAGACAATGCGTTTCTCACTGTTACATGCATTTGAATGGGAAACTCACCCGAGACAAAGTATAGATTTTCATTATGTGAATAATTTTAAAATCTTAGCTCAAACGGCTGCAAAACCTGTTAGCCCAGCACGGGGATATTGAGTTCTATAAGATAAAGCCATAAACATGTTTGTCTGAGTCTTCTATCAAAAGTTACAGCGATTTATATGAAGTTGTTCAAAAACGCTTTATTTCGCCAAGACAATGCGTTTCTCACTGTTACATGCATTTGAATGGGAAACTCGCCTGAAACAAAGTATAGGTTTTCATTATGTGAATAATTTTAAAATCTTAGCTCAAACGGCTGCAAAACCTGTTTGCCCAGCACGGGGATATTGAGTTCTATAAGATAAAGCCATAAACATGGTTGTCTGAGTCTTCTATCAAAAGTTACAGCGATTTATATGAAGTGGTTGAAAATCGCTTTATTTCGCCAAGACAGTGTGTTTCTCACTGTTACATGCATTTGAATGGGAAACTCACCCGAGACAAAGTATAGGTTTTCATTATGTGAATAATTTTAAAATCTTAGCTCAAACGGCTGCAAAACCTGTTCTGTTTGCCCAGCACGGGGATATTGAGTTCTATAAGATAAAGCCATAAACATGTTTGTCTGAGTCTTCTATCAAAAGTTACAGCGATTTATATGAAGTTGTTCAAAAACGCTTTATTTCGCCAAGACAATGCGTTTCTCACTGTTACATGCATTTGAATGGGAAACTCGCCTGAAACAAAGTATAGGTTTTCATTATGTGAATAATTTTTAAATCTTAGCTCAAACGGCTGCAAAACCTGTTTGCCCAGCACGGGGATATTGAGTTCTATAAGATAAAGCCATAAACATGTTTGTCTGAGTCTTCTATGCAAAGTTACAGCGATTTATATGAAGTTGTTCAAAAACGCTTTATTTCGCCAAGACAATGCGTTTCTCACTGTTACATGCATTTGAATGGGAAACTCGCCTGAAACAAAGTATAGGTTTTCATTATGTGAATAATTTTAAAATCTTAGCTCAAACGGCTGCAAAACCTGTTCTGTTTGCCCAGCACGGGGATATTGAGTTCTATAATATAAAGCCATAAACATGGTTGTCTGAGTCTTCTATCAAAAGTTACAGCGATTTATATGAAGTTGTTGAAAATCGCTTTATTTCGCCAAGACAGTGTGTTTCTCACTGTTACATGCATTTGAATGGGAAACTCACCCGAGACAAAGTATAGGTTTTCATTATGTGAATAATTTTAAAATCTTAGCTCAAACGGCTGCAAAACCTGTTTGCCCAGCACGGGGATATTGAGTTCTATAAGATAAAGCCATAAACATGTTTGTCTGAGTCTTCTATCAAAAGTTACAGCGATTTATATGAAGTTGTTCAAAAACGCTTTATTTCGCCAAGACAATGCGTTTCTCACTGTTACATGCATTTGAATGGGAAACTCGCCTGAAACAAAGTATAGGTTTTCATTATGTGAATAATTTTTAAATCTTAGCTCAAACGGCTGCAAAACCTATTTGCCCAGCACGGGGATATTGAGTTCTATAAGATAAAGCCATAAACATGTTTGTCTGAGTCTTCTATCAAAAGTTACAGCGATTTATATGAAGTTGTTCAAAAACGCTTTATTTCGCCAAGACAATGCGTTTCTCACTGTTACATGCATTTGAATGGGAAACTCACCCGAGACAAAGTATAGATTTTCATTATGTGAATAATTTTAAAATCTTAGCTCAAACGGCTGCAAAACCTGTTCTGTTTGCCCAGCACGGGATATTGAGTTCTATACGATAAAGCCATAAACATGTTTGTCTGAGTCTTCTATCAAAAGTTACAGCGATTTATATGAAGTTGTTCAAAAACGCTTTATTTCGCCAAGACAATGCGTTTCTCACTGTTACATGCATTTGAATGGGAAACTAGCCTGAAACAAAGTATAGGTTTTCATTATGTGAATAATTTTAAAATCTTAGCTCAAACGGCTGCAAAACCTGTTCTGTTTGCCCAGCACGGGGATATTGAGTTCTATAAGATAAAGCCATAAACATGGTTGTCTGAGTCTTCTATCAAAAGTTACAGCGATTTATATGAAGTGGTTGAAAATCGCTTTATTTCGCCAAGACAGTGTGTTTCTCACTGTTACATGCATTTGAATGGGAAACTCACCCGAGACAAAATATAGGTTTTCATTATGTGAATAATTTTAAAATCTTAGCTCAAACGGCTGCAAAACCTGTTCTGTTTGCCCAGCACGGGGATATTGAGTTCTATAAGATAAAGCCATAAACATGTTTGTCTGAGTCTTCTATCAAAAGTTACAGCGATTTATATGAAGTTGTTCAAAAACGCTTTATTTCGCCAAGACAATGCGTTTCTCACTGTTACATGCATTTGAATGGGAAACTCGCCTGAAACAAAGTATAGGTTTTCATTATGTGAATAATTTTTAAATCTTAGCTCAAACGGCTGCAAAACCTGTTCTGTTTGCCCAGCACGGGATATTGAGTTCTATAAGATAAAGCCATAAACATGTTTGTCTGAGTCTTCTATCAAAAGTTACAGCGATTTATATGAAGTTGTTCAAAAACGCTTTATTTCGCCAAGACAATGCGTTTCTCACTGTTACATGCATTTGAATGGGAAACTCACCCGAGACAAAGTATAGATTTTCATTATGTGAATCATTTTAAAATCTTAGCTCAAACGGCTGCAAAACCTGTTCTGTTTGCCCAGCACGGGATATTGAGTTCTATAAGATAAAGCCATAAACATGTTTGTCTGAGTCTTCTATCAAAAGTTACAGCGATTTATATGAAGTTGTTCAAAAACGCTTTATTTCGCCAAGACAATGCGTTTCTCACTGTTACATGCATTTGAATGGGAAACTCGCCTGAAACAAAGTATAGGTTTTCATTATGTGAATAATTTTAAAATCTTAGCTCAAACGGCTGCAAAACCTGTTCTGTTTGCCCAGCACGGGGATATTGAGTTCTATAAGATAAAGCCATAAACATGGTTGTCTGAGTCTTCTATCAAAAGTTACAGCGATTTATATGAAGTGGTTGAAAATCGCTTTATTTCGCCAAGACAGTGTGTTTCTCACTGTTACATGCATTTGAATGGGAAACTCACCCGAGACAAAGTATAGGTTTTCATTATGTGAATAATTTTAAAATCTTAGCTCAAACGGCTGCAAAACCTGTTCTGTTTGCCCAGCACGGGGATATTGAGTTCTATAAGATAAAGCCATAAACATGTTTGTCTGAGTCTTCTATCAAAAGTTACAGCGATTTATATGAAGTTGTTCAAAAACGCTTTATTTCGCCAAGACAATGCGTTTCTCACTGTTACATGCATTTGAATGGGAAACTCACCCGAGACAAAGTATAGATTTTCATTATGTGAATAATTTTAAAATCTTAGCTCAAACGGCTGCAAAACCTGTTCTGTTTGCCCAGCACGGGGATATTGAGTTCTATAAGATAAAGCCATAAACATGTTTGTCTGAGTCTTCTATCAAAAGTTACAGCGATTTATATGACGTTGTACAAAAACGCTTTATTTCGCCAAGACAGTGTGTTTCTCACTGTTACATGCATTTGAATGGGAAACTCACCCGAGACAAAGTATAGGTTTTCATTATGTGAATAATTTTAAAATCTTAGCTCAAACGGCTGCAAAACCTGTTCTGTTTGCCCAGCACGGGGATATTGAGTTCTATAAGATAAAGCCATAAACATGTTTGTCTGAGTCTTCTATCAAAAGTTACAGCGATTTATATGAAGTTGTTCAAAAACGCTTTATTTCGCCAAGACAATGCGTTTCTCACTGTTACATGCATTTGAATGGGAAACTCGCCTGAAACAAAGTATAGGTTTTCATTATGTGAATAATTTTTAAATCTTAGCTCAAACGGTTGCAAAACCTATTTACCCAGCACGGGGATATTGAGTTCTATAAGATAAAGCCATAAACATGTTTGTCTGAGTCTTCTATCAAAAGTTACAGCGATTTATATGACGTTGTACAAAAACGCTTTATTTCGCCAAGACAGTGCGTTTCTCACTGTTACATGCATTTGAATGGGAAACTCGCCTGGGACAAAGTATAGGTTTTCATTATGTGAATAATTTTTAAATCTTAGCTCAAACGGCTGCAAAACCTGTTTTCCCAGCACGGGGACCTTGAGTTCTATAAGATAAAGCCATAAACATGTGTATACGAGTCTTCTATCAAAAGTTACAGCTATTTATATGAAGTTGTACAAAAACGCTTTCTTTCGCCAAGTCAGTGCGTTTCTCACTGTTTCATGCATTTGAATGGGGAACTCAAAAAAAAAAAAAGTATAGGTTTTCATTATGTGAATAATTTTAAAATCTTAGCTCAAACGGCTGCAAAACCTTTTCTGTTTGCCCAGCATGGGGATATTGAGTTCTATAAGATAAAGCCATAAACATGTTTGTCTGAGTCTTCTATCAAAAGTTACAGCGATTTATATGAAGTGGTTGAAAATCGCTTTATTTCGCCAAGACAGTGTGTTTCTCACTGTTACATGCATTTGAATGGGAAACTCACCCGAGACAAAGTATAGGTTTTCATTATGTGAATAATTTTAAAATCTTAGCTCAAACGGCTGCAAAACCTGTTCTGTTTGCCCAGCACGGGGATATTGAGTTCTATAAGATAAAGCCATAAACATGTTTGTCTGAGTCTTCTATCAAAAGTTACAGCGATTTATATGAAGTTGTTCAAAAACGCTTTATTTCGCCAAGACAATGCGTTTCTCACTGTTACATGCATTTGAATGGGAAACTCGCCTGAAACAAAGTATAGGTTTTCATTATGTGAATAATTTTTAAATCTTAGCTCAAACGGCTGCAAAACCTGTTTGCCCAGCACGGGGATATTGAGTTCTATAAGATAAAGCCATAAACATGTTTGTCTGAGTCTTCTATGCAAAGTTACAGCGATTTATATGAAGTTGTTCAAAAACGCTTTATTTCGCCAAGACAATGCGTTTCTCACTGTTACATGCATTTGAATGGGAAACTCACCCGAGACAAAGTATAGATTTTCATTATGTGAATAATTTTAAAATCTTAGCTCAAACGGCTGCAAAACCTGTTCTGTTTGCCCAGCACGGGATATTGAGTTCTATAAGATAAAGCCATAAACATGTTTGTCTGAGTCTTCTATCAAAAGTTACAGCGATTTATATGAAGTTGTTCAAAAACGCTTTATTTCGCCAAGACAATGCGTTTCTCACTGTTACATGCATTTGAATGGGAAACTCGCCTGAAACAAAGTATAGGTTTTCATTATGTGAATAATTTTAAAATCTTAGCTCAAACGGCTGCAAAACCTGTTCTGTTTGCCCAGCACGGGGATATTGAGTTCTATAAGATAAAGCCATAAACATGGTTGTCTGAGTCTTCTATCAAAAGTTACAGCGATTTATATGAAGTGGTTGAAAATCGCTTTATTTCGCCAAGACAGTGTGTTTCTCACTGTTACATGCATTTGAATGGGAAACTCACCCGAGACAAAGTATAGGTTTTCATTATGTGAATAATTTTAAAATCTTAGCTCAAACGGCTGCAAAACCTGTTCTGTTTGCCCAGCACGGGGATATTGAGTTCTATAAGATAAAGCCATAAACATGTTTGTCTGAGTCTTCTATCAAAAGTTACAGCGATTTATATGAAGTTGTTCAAAAACGCTTTATTTCGCCAAGACAATGCGTTTCTCACTGTTACATGCATTTGAATGGGAAACTCGCCTGAAACAAAGTATAGGTTTTCATTATGTGAATAATTTTAAAATCTTAGCTCAAACGGCTGCAAAACCTGTTTGCCCAGCACGGGGATATTGAGTTCTATAAGATAAAGCCATAAACATGTTTGTCTGAGTCTTCTATGCAAAGTTACAGCGATTTATATGAAGTTGTTCAAAAACGCTTTATTTCGCCAAGACAATGCGTTTCTCACTGTTACATGCATTTGAATGGGAAACTCGCCTGAAACAAAGTATAGGTTTTCATTATGTGAATAATTTTAAAATCTTAGCTCAAACGGCTGCAAAACCTGTTCTGTTTGCCCAGCACGGGGATATTGAGTTCTATAAGATAAAGCCATAAACATGTTTGTCTGAGTCTTCTATCAAAAGTTACAGCGATTTATATGAAGTTGTTCAAAAACGCTTTATTTCGCCAAGACAATGCGTTTCTCACTGTTACATGCATTTGAATGGGAAACTCGCCTGAAACAAAGTATAGGTTTTCATTATGTGAATAATTTTTAAATCTTAGCTCAAACGGCTGCAAAACCTGTTTGCCCAGCACGGGGATATTGAGTTCTATAAGATAAAGCCATAAACATGTTTGTCTGAGTCTTCTATCAAAAGTTACAGCGATTTATATGAAGTTGTTCAAAAACGCTTTATTTCGCCAAGACAATGCGTTTCTCACTGTTACATGCATTTGAATGGGAAACTCGCCTGAAACAAAGTATAGGTTTTCATTATGTGAATAATTTTAAAATCTTAGCTCAAATGGCTGCAAAACCTATTTTCCCAGCACGGGGACCTTGAGTTCTATAAGATAAAGCCATAAACATGGTTGTCTGAGTCTTCTATCAAAAGTTACAGCGATTTATATGAAGTGGTTGAAAATCGCTTTATTTCGCCAAGACAGTGTGTTTCTCACTGTTACATGCATTTGAATGGGAAACTCACCCGAGACAAAGTATAGGGTTTCATTATGTGAATAATTTTAAAATCTTAGCTCAAACGGCTGCAAAACCTGTTCTGTTTGCCCAGCACGGGGATATTGAGTTCTATAAGATAAAGCCATAAACATGTTTGTCTGAGTCTTCTATCAAAAGTTACAGCGATTTATATGAAGTTGTTCAAAAACGCTTTATTTCGCCAAGACAATGCGTTTCTCACTGTTACATGCATTTGAATGGGAAACTCGCCTGAAACAAAGTATAGGTTTTCATTATGTGAATAATTTTTAAATCTTAGCTCAAATGGCTGCAAAACCTGTTTTCCCAGCACGGGGATATTGAGTTCTATAAGATAAAGCCATAAACATGGTTGTCTGAGTCTTCTATCAAAAGTTACAGCGATTTATATGAAGTGGTTGAAAATCGCTTTATTTCGCCAAGACAGTGTGTTTCTCACTGTTACATGCATTTGAATGGGAAACTCACCCGAGACAAAGTATAGGGTTTCATTATGTGAATAATTTTAAAATCTTAGCTCAAACGGCTGCAAAACCTGTTCTGTTTGCCCAGCACGGGGATATTGAGTTCTATAAGATAAAGCCATAAACATGTTTGTCTGAGTCTTCTATCAAAAGTTACAGCGATTTATATGAAGTTGTTCAAAAACGCTTTATTTCGCCAAGACAATGCGTTTCTCACTGTTACATGCATTTGAATGGGAAACTCGCCTGAAACAAAGTATAGGTTTTCATTATGTGAATAATTTTAAAATCTTAGCTCAAACGGCTGCAAAACCTGTTCTGTTTGCCCAGCACGGGGATATTGAGTTCTATAAGATAAAGCCATAAACATGTTTGTCTGAGTCTTCTATCAAAAGTTACAGCGATTTATATGAAGTTGTTCAAAAACGCTTTATTTCGCCAAGACAATGCGTTTCTCACTGTTACATGCATTTGAATGGGAAACTCGCCTGAAACAAAGTATAGGTTTTCATTATGTGAATAATTTTTAAATCTTAGCTCAAACGGCTGCAAAACCTGTTCTGTTTGCCCAGCACGGGATATTGAGTTCTATAAGATAAAGCCATAAACATGTTTGTCTGAGTCTTCTATGCAAAGTTACAGCTATTTATATGAAGTTGTACAAAAACGCTTTCTTTCGCCAAGTCAGTGCGTTTCTCACTGTTTCATGCATTTGAATGGGGAACTCAAAAAAAAAAAAGTATAGGTTTTCATTATGTGAATAATTTTAAAATCTTAGCTCAAACGGCTGCAAAACCTGTTCTGTTTGCCCAGCATGGGGATATTGAGTTCTATAAGATAAAGCCATAAACATGTTTGTCTGAGTCTTCTATCAAAAGTTACAGCGATTTATATGAAGTGGTTGAAAATCGCTTTATTTCGCCAAGACAGTGTGTTTCTCACTGTTACATGCATTTGAATGGGAAACTCACCCGAGACAAAGTATAGGTTTTCATTATGTGAATAATTTTAAAATCTTAGCTCAAACGGCTGCAAAACCTGTTCTGTTTGCCCAGCACGGGGATATTGAGTTCTATAAGATAAAGCCATAAACATGTTTGTCTGAGTCTTCTATCAAAAGTTACAGCGATTTATATGAAGTTGTTCAAAAACGCTTTATTTCGCCAAGACAATGCGTTTCTCACTGTTACATGCATTTGAATGGGAAACTCGCCTGAAACAAAGTATAGGTTTTCATTATGTGAATAATTTTTAAATCTTAGCTCAAACGGCTGCAAAACCTGTTTGCCCAGCACGGGGATATTGAGTTCTATAAGATAAAGCCATAAACATGTTTGTCTGAGTCTTCTATGCAAAGTTACAGCGATTTATATGAAGTTGTTCAAAAACGCTTTATTTCGCCAAGACAATGCGTTTCTCACTGTTACATGCATTTGAATGGGAAACTCACCCGAGACAAAGTATAGATTTTCATTATGTGAATAATTTTAAAATCTTAGCTCAAACGGCTGCAAAACCTGTTCTGTTTGCCCAGCACGGGATATTGAGTTCTATAAGATAAAGCCATAAACATGTTTGTCTGAGTCTTCTATCAAAAGTTACAGCGATTTATATGAAGTTGTTCAAAAACGCTTTATTTCGCCAAGACAATGCGTTTCTCACTGTTACATGCATTTGAATGGGAAACTCGCCTGAAACAAAGTATAGGTTTTCATTATGTGAATAATTTTAAAATCTTAGCTCAAACGGCTGCAAAACCTGTTCTGTTTGCCCAGCACGGGGATATTGAGTTCTATAAGATAAAGCCATAAACATGGTTGTCTGAGTCTTCTATCAAAAGTTACAGCGATTTATATGAAGTGGTTGAAAATCGCTTTATTTCGCCAAGACAGTGTGTTTCTCACTGTTACATGCATTTGAATGGGAAACTCACCCGAGACAAAGTATAGGTTTTCATTATGTGAATAATTTTAAAATCTTAGCTCAAACGGCTGCAAAACCTGTTCTGTTTGCCCAGCACGGGGATATTGAGTTCTATAAGATAAAGCCATAAACATGTTTGTCTGAGTCTTCTATCAAAAGTTACAGCGATTTATATGAAGTTGTTCAAAAACGCTTTATTTCGCCAAGACAATGCGTTTCTCACTGTTACATGCATTTGAATGGGAAACTCGCCTGAAACAAAGTATAGGTTTTCATTATGTGAATAATTTTAAAATCTTAGCTCAAACGGCTGCAAAACCTGTTTGCCCAGCACGGGGATATTGAGTTCTATAAGATAAAGCCATAAACATGTTTGTCTGAGTCTTCTATGCAAAGTTACAGCGATTTATATGAAGTTGTTCAAAAACGCTTTATTTCGCCAAGACAATGCGTTTCTCACTGTTACATGCATTTGAATGGGAAACTCGCCTGAAACAAAGTATAGGTTTTCATTATGTGAATAATTTTAAAATCTTAGCTCAAACGGCTGCAAAACCTGTTCTGTTTGCCCAGCACGGGGATATTGAGTTCTATAAGATAAAGCCATAAACATGTTTGTCTGAGTCTTCTATCAAAAGTTACAGCGATTTATATGAAGTTGTTCAAAAACGCTTTATTTCGCCAAGACAATGCGTTTCTCACTGTTACATGCATTTGAATGGGAAACTCGCCTGAAACAAAGTATAGGTTTTCATTATGTGAATAATTTTTAAATCTTAGCTCAAACGGCTGCAAAACCTGTTTGCCCAGCACGGGGATATTGAGTTCTATAAGATAAAGCCATAAACATGTTTGTCTGAGTCTTCTATCAAAAGTTACAGCGATTTATATGAAGTTGTTCAAAAACGCTTTATTTCGCCAAGACAATGCGTTTCTCACTGTTACATGCATTTGAATGGGAAACTCGCCTGAAACAAAGTATAGGTTTTCATTATGTGAATAATTTTAAAATCTTAGCTCAAATGGCTGCAAAACCTATTTTCCCAGCACGGGGACCTTGAGTTCTATAAGATAAAGCCATAAACATGGTTGTCTGAGTCTTCTATCAAAAGTTACAGCGATTTATATGAAGTGGTTGAAAATCGCTTTATTTCGCCAAGACAGTGTGTTTCTCACTGTTACATGCATTTGAATGGGAAACTCACCCGAGACAAAGTATAGGGTTTCATTATGTGAATAATTTTAAAATCTTAGCTCAAACGGCTGCAAAACCTGTTCTGTTTGCCCAGCACGGGGATATTGAGTTCTATAAGATAAAGCCATAAACATGTTTGTCTGAGTCTTCTATCAAAAGTTACAGCGATTTATATGAAGTTGTTCAAAAACGCTTTATTTCGCCAAGACAATGCGTTTCTCACTGTTACATGCATTTGAATGGGAAACTCGCCTGAAACAAAGTATAGGTTTTCATTATGTGAATAATTTTTAAATCTTAGCTCAAATGGCTGCAAAACCTGTTTTCCCAGCACGGGGATATTGAGTTCTATAAGATAAAGCCATAAACATGGTTGTCTGAGTCTTCTATCAAAAGTTACAGCGATTTATATGAAGTGGTTGAAAATCGCTTTATTTCGCCAAGACAGTGTGTTTCTCACTGTTACATGCATTTGAATGGGAAACTCACCCGAGACAAAGTATAGGGTTTCATTATGTGAATAATTTTAAAATCTTAGCTCAAACGGCTGCAAAACCTGTTCTGTTTGCCCAGCACGGGGATATTGAGTTCTATAAGATAAAGCCATAAACATGTTTGTCTGAGTCTTCTATCAAAAGTTACAGCGATTTATATGAAGTTGTTCAAAAACGCTTTATTTCGCCAAGACAATGCGTTTCTCACTGTTACATGCATTTGAATGGGAAACTCGCCTGAAACAAAGTATAGGTTTTCATTATGTGAATAATTTTAAAATCTTAGCTCAAACGGCTGCAAAACCTGTTCTGTTTGCCCAGCACGGGGATATTGAGTTCTATAAGATAAAGCCATAAACATGTTTGTCTGAGTCTTCTATCAAAAGTTACAGCGATTTATATGAAGTTGTTCAAAAACGCTTTATTTCGCCAAGACAATGCGTTTCTCACTGTTACATGCATTTGAATGGGAAACTCGCCTGAAACAAAGTATAGGTTTTCATTATGTGAATAATTTTTAAATCTTAGCTCAAACGGCTGCAAAACCTGTTCTGTTTGCCCAGCACGGGATATTGAGTTCTATAAGATAAAGCCATAAACATGTTTGTCTGAGTCTTCTATGCAAAGTTACAGCTATTTATATGAAGTTGTACAAAAACGCTTTCTTTCGCCAAGTCAGTGCGTTTCTCACTGTTTCATGCATTTGAATGGGGAACTCAAAAAAAAAAAAGTATAGGTTTTCATTATGTGAATAATTTTAAAATCTTAGCTCAAACGGCTGCAAAACCTGTTCTGTTTGCCCAGCATGGGGATATTGAGTTCTATAAGATAAAGCCATAAACATGTTTGTCTGAGTCTTCTATCAAAAGTTACAGCGATTTATATGAAGTGGTTGAAAATCGCTTTATTTCGCCAAGACAGTGTGTTTCTCACTGTTACATGCATTTGAATGGGAAACTCACCCGAGACAAAGTATAGGTTTTCATTATGTGAATAATTTTAAAATCTTAGCTCAAACGGCTGCAAAACCTGTTCTGTTTGCCCAGCACGGGGATATTGAGTTCTATAAGATAAAGCCATAAACATGTTTGTCTGAGTCTTCTATCAAAAGTTACAGCGATTTATATGAAGTTGTTCAAAAACGCTTTATTTCGCCAAGACAATGCGTTTCTCACTGTTACATGCATTTGAATGGGAAACTCGCCTGAAACAAAGTATAGGTTTTCATTATGTGAATAATTTTTAAATCTTAGCTCAAACGGCTGCAAAACCTGTTTGCCCAGCACGGGGATATTGAGTTCTATAAGATAAAGCCATAAACATGTTTGTCTGAGTCTTCTATGCAAAGTTACAGCGATTTATATGAAGTTGTTCAAAAACGCTTTATTTCGCCAAGACAATGCGTTTCTCACTGTTACATGCATTTGAATGGGAAACTCACCCGAGACAAAGTATAGATTTTCATTATGTGAATAATTTTAAAATCTTAGCTCAAACGGCTGCAAAACCTGTTCTGTTTGCCCAGCACGGGATATTGAGTTCTATAAGATAAAGCCATAAACATGTTTGTCTGAGTCTTCTATCAAAAGTTACAGCGATTTATATGAAGTTGTTCAAAAACGCTTTATTTCGCCAAGACAATGCGTTTCTCACTGTTACATGCATTTGAATGGGAAACTCGCCTGAAACAAAGTATAGGTTTTCATTATGTGAATAATTTTAAAATCTTAGCTCAAACGGCTGCAAAACCTGTTCTGTTTGCCCAGCACGGGGATATTGAGTTCTATAAGATAAAGCCATAAACATGGTTGTCTGAGTCTTCTATCAAAAGTTACAGCGATTTATATGAAGTGGTTGAAAATCGCTTTATTTCGCCAAGACAGTGTGTTTCTCACTGTTACATGCATTTGAATGGGAAACTCACCCGAGACAAAGTATAGGTTTTCATTATGTGAATAATTTTAAAATCTTAGCTCAAACGGCTGCAAAACCTGTTCTGTTTGCCCAGCACGGGGATATTGAGTTCTATAAGATAAAGCCATAAACATGTTTGTCTGAGTCTTCTATCAAAAGTTACAGCGATTTATATGAAGTTGTTCAAAAACGCTTTATTTCGCCAAGACAATGCGTTTCTCACTGTTACATGCATTTGAATGGGAAACTCGCCTGAAACAAAGTATAGGTTTTCATTATGTGAATAATTTTAAAATCTTAGCTCAAACGGCTGCAAAACCTGTTTGCCCAGCACGGGGATATTGAGTTCTATAAGATAAAGCCATAAACATGTTTGTCTGAGTCTTCTATGCAAAGTTACAGCGATTTATATGAAGTTGTTCAAAAACGCTTTATTTCGCCAAGACAATGCGTTTCTCACTGTTACATGCATTTGAATGGGAAACTCGCCTGAAACAAAGTATAGGTTTTCATTATGTGAATAATTTTAAAATCTTAGCTCAAACGGCTGCAAAACCTGTTCTGTTTGCCCAGCACGGGGATATTGAGTTCTATAAGATAAAGCCATAAACATGTTTGTCTGAGTCTTCTATCAAAAGTTACAGCGATTTATATGAAGTTGTTCAAAAACGCTTTATTTCGCCAAGACAATGCGTTTCTCACTGTTACATGCATTTGAATGGGAAACTCGCCTGAAACAAAGTATAGGTTTTCATTATGTGAATAATTTTTAAATCTTAGCTCAAACGGCTGCAAAACCTGTTTGCCCAGCACGGGGATATTGAGTTCTATAAGATAAAGCCATAAACATGTTTGTCTGAGTCTTCTATCAAAAGTTACAGCGATTTATATGAAGTTGTTCAAAAACGCTTTATTTCGCCAAGACAATGCGTTTCTCACTGTTACATGCATTTGAATGGGAAACTCGCCTGAAACAAAGTATAGGTTTTCATTATGTGAATAATTTTAAAATCTTAGCTCAAATGGCTGCAAAACCTATTTTCCCAGCACGGGGACCTTGAGTTCTATAAGATAAAGCCATAAACATGGTTGTCTGAGTCTTCTATCAAAAGTTACAGCGATTTATATGAAGTGGTTGAAAATCGCTTTATTTCGCCAAGACAGTGTGTTTCTCACTGTTACATGCATTTGAATGGGAAACTCACCCGAGACAAAGTATAGGGTTTCATTATGTGAATAATTTTAAAATCTTAGCTCAAACGGCTGCAAAACCTGTTCTGTTTGCCCAGCACGGGGATATTGAGTTCTATAAGATAAAGCCATAAACATGTTTGTCTGAGTCTTCTATCAAAAGTTACAGCGATTTATATGAAGTTGTTCAAAAACGCTTTATTTCGCCAAGACAATGCGTTTCTCACTGTTACATGCATTTGAATGGGAAACTCGCCTGAAACAAAGTATAGGTTTTCATTATGTGAATAATTTTTAAATCTTAGCTCAAATGGCTGCAAAACCTGTTTTCCCAGCACGGGGATATTGAGTTCTATAAGATAAAGCCATAAACATGGTTGTCTGAGTCTTCTATCAAAAGTTACAGCGATTTATATGAAGTGGTTGAAAATCGCTTTATTTCGCCAAGACAGTGTGTTTCTCACTGTTACATGCATTTGAATGGGAAACTCACCCGAGACAAAGTATAGGGTTTCATTATGTGAATAATTTTAAAATCTTAGCTCAAACGGCTGCAAAACCTGTTCTGTTTGCCCAGCACGGGGATCTTGAGTTCTATAAGATAAAGCCATAAACATGTTTGTCTGAGTCTTCTATCAAAAGTTACAGCGATTTATATGAAGTTGTTCAAAAACGCTTTATTTCGCCAAGACAATGCGTTTCTCACTGTTACATGCATTTGAATGGGAAACTCGCCTGAAACAAAGTATAGGTTTTCATTATGTGAATAATTTTAAAATCTTAGCTCAAACGGCTGCAAAACCTGTTCTGTTTGCCCAGCACGGGGATATTGAGTTCTATAAGATAAAGCCATAAACATGTTTGTCTGAGTCTTCTATCAAAAGTTACAGCGATTTATATGACGTTGTACAAAAACGCTTTATTTCGCCAAGACAGTGTGTTTCTCACTGTTACATGCATTTGAATGGGAAACTCGCCTGGGACAAAGTATAGGTTTTCATTATGTGAATAATTTTTAAATCTTAGCTCAAACGGCTGCAAAACCTGTTTTCCCAGCACGGGGACCTTGAGTTCTATAAGATAAAGCCATAAACATGTGTATACGAGTCTTCTATCAAAAGTTACAGCTATTTATATGAAGTTGTACAAAAACGCTTTCTTTCGCCAAGTCAGTGCGTTTCTCACTGTTTCATGCATTTGAATGGGGAACTCAAAAAAAAAAAAAGTATAGGTTTTCATTATGTGAATAATTTTAAAATCTTAGCTCAAACGGCTGCAAAACCTGTTCTGTTTGCCCAGCACGGGGATATTGAGTTCTATAAGATAAAGCCATAAACATGTTTGTCTGAGTCTTCTATCAAAAGTTACAGCGATTTATATGAAGTTGTTCAAAAACGCTTTATTTCGCCAAGACAATGCGTTTCTCACTGTTACATGCATTTGAATGGGAAACTCGCCTGAAACAAAGTATAGGTTTTCATTATGTGAATAATTTTTAAATCTTAGCTCAAACGGCTGCAAAACCTGTTTGCCCAGCACGGGGATATTGAGTTCTATAAGATAAAGCCATAAACATGTTTGTCTGAGTCTTCTATCAAAAGTTACAGCGATTTATATGAAGTTGTTCAAAAACGCTTTATTTCGCCAAGACAATGCGTTTCTCACTGTTACATGCATTTGAATGGGAAACTCACCCGAGACAAAGTATAGATTTTCATTATGTGAATAATTTTAAAATCTTAGCTCAAACGGCTGCAAAACCTGTTCTGTTTGCCCAGCACGGGATATTGAGTTCTATAAGATAAAGCCATAAACATGTTTGTCTGAGTCTTCTATCAAAAGTTACAGCGATTTATATGAAGTTGTTCAAAAACGCTTTATTTCGCCAAGACAATGCGTTTCTCACTGTTACATGCATTTGAATGGGAAACTCGCCTGAAACAAAGTATAGGTTTTCATTATGTGAATAATTTTAAAATCTTAGCTCAAACGGCTGCAAAACCTGTTCTGTTTGCCCAGCACGGGGATATTGAGTTCTATAAGATAAAGCCATAAACATGGTTGTCTGAGTCTTCTATCAAAAGTTACAGCGATTTATATGAAGTGGTTGAAAATCGCTTTATTTCGCCAAGACAGTGTGTTTCTCACTGTTACATGCATTTGAATGGGAAACTCACCCGAGACAAAGTATAGGTTTTCATTATGTGAATAATTTTAAAATCTTAGCTCAAACGGCTGCAAAACCTGTTCTGTTTGCCCAGCACGGGGATATTGAGTTCTATAAGATAAAGCCATAAACATGTTTGTCTGAGTCTTCTATCAAAAGTTACAGCGATTTATATGAAGTTGTTCAAAAACGCTTTATTTCGCCAAGACAATGCGTTTCTCACTGTTACATGCATTTGAATGGGAAACTCGCCTGAAACAAAGTATAGGTTTTCATTATGTGAATAATTTTAAAATCTTAGCTCAAACGGCTGCAAAACCTATTTGCCCAGCACGGGGATATTGAGTTCTATAAGATAAAGCCATAAACATGTTTGTCTGAGTCTTCTATCAAAAGTTACAGCGATTTATATGACGTTGTACAAAAACGCTTTATTTCGCCAAGACAGTGTGTTTCTCACTGTTACATGCATTTGAATGGGAAACTCACCCGAGACAAAGTATAGGTTTTCATTATGTGAATAATTTTAAAATCTTAGCTCAAACGGCTGCAAAACCTGTTCTGTTTGCCCAGCACGGGGATATTGAGTTCTATAAGATAAAGCCATAAACATGTTTGTCTGAGTCTTCTATCAAAAGTTACAGCGATTTATATGAAGTTGTTCAAAAACGCTTTATTTCGCCAAGACAATGCGTTTCTCACTGTTACATGCATTTGAATGGGAAACTCGCCTGAAACAAAGTATAGGTTTTCATTATGTGAATAATTTTTAAATCTTAGCTCAAACGGTTGCAAAACCTATTTACCCAGCACGGGGATATTGAGTTCTATAAGATAAAGCCATAAACATGTTTGTCTGAGTCTTCTATCAAAAGTTACAGCGATTTATATGACGTTGTACAAAAACGCTTTATTTCGCCAAGACAGTGCGTTTCTCACTGTTACATGCATTTGAATGGGAAACTCGCCTGGGACAAAGTATAGGTTTTCATTATGTGAATAATTTTTAAATCTTAGCTCAAACGGCTGCAAAACCTGTTTTCCCAGCACGGGGACCTTGAGTTCTATAAGATAAAGCCATAAACATGTGTATACGAGTCTTCTATCAAAAGTTACAGCTATTTATATGAAGTTGTACAAAAACGCTTTCTTTCGCCAAGTCAGTGCGTTTCTCACTGTTTCATGCATTTGAATGGGGAACTCAAAAAAAAAAAAGTATAGGTTTTCATTATGTGAATAATTTTAAAATCTTAGCTCAAACGGCTGCAAAACCTGTTCTGTTTGCCCAGCATGGGGATATTGAGTTCTATAAGATAAAGCCATAAACATGTTTGTCTGAGTCTTCTATCAAAAGTTACAGCGATTTATATGAAGTGGTTGAAAATCGCTTTATTTCGCCAAGACAGTGTGTTTCTCACTGTTACATGCATTTGAATGGGAAACTCACCCGAGACAAAGTATAGGTTTTCATTATGTGAATAATTTTAAAATCTTAGCTCAAACGGCTGCAAAACCTGTTCTGTTTGCCCAGCACGGGGATATTGAGTTCTATAAGATAAAGCCATAAACATGTTTGTCTGAGTCTTCTATCAAAAGTTACAGCGATTTATATGAAGTTGTTCAAAAACGCTTTATTTCGCCAAGACAATGCGTTTCTCACTGTTACATGCATTTGAATGGGAAACTCGCCTGAAACAAAGTATAGGTTTTCATTATGTGAATAATTTTTAAATCTTAGCTCAAACGGCTGCAAAACCTGTTTGCCCAGCACGGGGATATTGAGTTCTATAAGATAAAGCCATAAACATGTTTGTCTGAGTCTTCTATGCAAAGTTACAGCGATTTATATGAAGTTGTTCAAAAACGCTTTATTTCGCCAAGACAATGCGTTTCTCACTGTTACATGCATTTGAATGGGAAACTCACCCGAGACAAAGTATAGATTTTCATTATGTGAATAATTTTAAAATCTTAGCTCAAACGGCTGCAAAACCTGTTCTGTTTGCCCAGCACGGGATATTGAGTTCTATAAGATAAAGCCATAAACATGTTTGTCTGAGTCTTCTATCAAAAGTTACAGCGATTTATATGAAGTTGTTCAAAAACGCTTTATTTCGCCAAGACAATGCGTTTCTCACTGTTACATGCATTTGAATGGGAAACTCGCCTGAAACAAAGTATAGGTTTTCATTATGTGAATAATTTTAAAATCTTAGCTCAAACGGCTGCAAAACCTGTTCTGTTTGCCCAGCACGGGGATATTGAGTTCTATAAGATAAAGCCATAAACATGGTTGTCTGAGTCTTCTATCAAAAGTTACAGCGATTTATATGAAGTGGTTGAAAATCGCTTTATTTCGCCAAGACAGTGTGTTTCTCACTGTTACATGCATTTGAATGGGAAACTCACCCGAGACAAAGTATAGGTTTTCATTATGTGAATAATTTTAAAATCTTAGCTCAAACGGCTGCAAAACCTGTTCTGTTTGCCCAGCACGGGGATATTGAGTTCTATAAGATAAAGCCATAAACATGTTTGTCTGAGTCTTCTATCAAAAGTTACAGCGATTTATATGAAGTTGTTCAAAAACGCTTTATTTCGCCAAGACAATGCGTTTCTCACTGTTACATGCATTTGAATGGGAAACTCGCCTGAAACAAAGTATAGGTTTTCATTATGTGAATAATTTTAAAATCTTAGCTCAAACGGCTGCAAAACCTGTTTGCCCAGCACGGGGATATTGAGTTCTATAAGATAAAGCCATAAACATGTTTGTCTGAGTCTTCTATGCAAAGTTACAGCGATTTATATGAAGTTGTTCAAAAACGCTTTATTTCGCCAAGACAATGCGTTTCTCACTGTTACATGCATTTGAATGGGAAACTCGCCTGAAACAAAGTATAGGTTTTCATTATGTGAATAATTTTTAAATCTTAGCTCAAACGGCTGCAAAACCTGTTCTGTTTGCCCAGCACGGGGATATTGAGTTCTATAAGATAAAGCCATAAACATGTTTGTCTGAGTCTTCTATCAAAAGTTACAGCGATTTATATGAAGTTGTTCAAAAACGCTTTATTTCGCCAAGACAATGCGTTTCTCACTGTTACATGCATTTGAATGGGAAACTCGCCTGAAACAAAGTATAGGTTTTCATTATGTGAATAATTTTTAAATCTTAGCTCAAACGGCTGCAAAACCTGTTCTGTTTGCCCAGCACGGGATATTGAGTTCTATAAGATAAAGCCATAAACATGTTTGTCTGAGTCTTCTATCAAAAGTTACAGCGATTTATATGAAGTTGTTCAAAAACGCTTTATTTCGCCAAGACAATGCGTTTCTCACTGTTACATGCATTTGAATGGGAAACTCGCCTGAAACAAAGTATAGGTTTTCATTATGTGAATAATTTTAAAATCTTAGCTCAAATGGCTGCAAAACCTGTTCTGTTTGCCCAGCACGGGGATATTGAGTTCTATAAGATAAAGCCATAAACATGGTTGTCTGAGTCTTCTATCAAAAGTTACAGCGATTTATATGAAGTGGTTGAAAATCGCTTTATTTCGCCAAGACAGTGTGTTTCTCACTGTTACATGCATTTGAATGGGAAACTCACCCGAGACAAAGTATAGGTTTTCATTATGTGAATAATTTTAAAATCTTAGCTCAAACGGCTGCAAAACCTGTTCTGTTTGCCCAGCACGGGGATATTGAGTTCTATAAGATAAAGCCATAAACATGTTTGTCTGAGTCTTCTATCAAAAGTTACAGCGATTTATATGAAGTTGTTCAAAAACGCTTTATTTCGCCAAGACAATGCGTTTCTCACTGTTACATGCATTTGAATGGGAAACTCGCCTGAAACAAAGTATAGGTTTTCATTATGTGAATAATTTTAAAATCTTAGCTCAAACGGCTGCAAAACCTGTTTGCCCAGCACGGGGATATTGAGTTCTATAAGATAAAGCCATAAACATGTTTGTCTGAGTCTTCTATGCAAAGTTACAGCGATTTATATGAAGTTGTTCAAAAACGCTTTATTTCGCCAAGACAATGCGTTTCTCACTGTTACATGCATTTGAATGGGAAACTCGCCTGAAACAAAGTATAGGTTTTCATTATGTGAATAATTTTAAAATCTTAGCTCAAACGGCTGCAAAACCTGTTCTGTTTGCCCAGCACGGGGATATTGAGTTCTATAAGATAAAGCCATAAACATGTTTGTCTGAGTCTTCTATCAAAAGTTACAGCGATTTATATGAAGTTGTTCAAAAACGCTTTATTTCGCCAAGACAATGCGTTTCTCACTGTTACATGCATTTGAATGGGAAACTCGCCTGAAACAAAGTATAGGTTTTCATTATGTGAATAATTTTTAAATCTTAGCTCAAACGGCTGCAAAACCTGTTTGCCCAGCACGGGGATATTGAGTTCTATAAGATAAAGCCATAAACATGTTTGTCTGAGTCTTCTATCAAAAGTTACAGCGATTTATATGAAGTTGTTCAAAAACGCTTTATTTCGCCAAGACAATGCGTTTCTCACTGTTACATGCATTTGAATGGGAAACTCGCCTGAAACAAAGTATAGGTTTTCATTATGTGAATAATTTTAAAATCTTAGCTCAAATGGCTGCAAAACCTGTTTTCCCAGCACGGGGCTATTGAGTTCTATAAGATAAAGCCATAAACATGGTTGTCTGAGTCTTCTATCAAAAGTTACAGCGATTTATATGAAGTGGTTGAAAATCGCTTTATTTCGCCAAGACAGTGTGTTTCTCACTGTTACATGCATTTGAATGGGAAACTCACCCGAGACAAAGTATAGGGTTTCATTATGTGAATAATTTTAAAATCTTAGCTCAAACGGCTGCAAAACCTGTTTTCCCAGCACGGGGATATTGAGTTCTATAAGATAAAGCCATAAACATGGTTGTCTGAGTCTTCTATCAAAAGTTACAGCGATTTATATGAAGTGGTTGAAAATCGCTTTATTTCGCCAAGACAGTGTGTTTCTCACTGTTACATGCATTTGAATGGGAAACTCACCCGAGACAAAGTATAGGGTTTCATTATGTGAATAATTTTAAAATCTTAGCTCAAACGGCTGCAAAACCTGTTCTGTTTGCCCAGCACGGGGATCTTGAGTTCTATAAGATAAAGCCATAAACATGTTTGTCTGAGTCTTCTATCAAAAGTTACAGCGATTTATATGAAGTTGTTCAAAAACGCTTTATTTCGCCAAGACAATGCGTTTCTCACTGTTACATGCATTTGAATGGGAAACTCGCCTGAAACAAAGTATAGGTTTTCATTATGTGAATAATTTTAAAATCTTAGCTCAAACGGCTGCAAAACCTGTTCTGTTTGCCCAGCACGGGGATATTGAGTTCTATAAGATAAAGCCATAAACATGTTTGTCTGAGTCTTCTATCAAAAGTTACAGCGATTTATATGAAGTTGTTCAAAAACGCTTTATTTCGCCAAGACAATGCGTTTCTCACTGTTACATGCATTTGAATGGGAAACTCGCCTGAAACAAAGTATAGGTTTTCATTATGTGAATAATTTTTAAATCTTAGCTCAAACGGCTGCAAAACCTGTTTGCCCAGCACGGGGATATTGAGTTCTATAAGATAAAGCCATAAACATGTTTGTCTGAGTCTTCTATCAAAAGTTACAGCGATTTATATGAAGTTGTTCAAAAACGCTTTATTTCGCCAAGACAATGCGTTTCTCACTGTTACATGCATTTGAATGGGAAACTCGCCTGAAACAAAGTATAGGTTTTCATTATGTGAATAATTTTAAAATCTTAGCTCAAATGGCTGCAAAACCTGTTTTCCCAGCACGGGGCTATTGAGTTCTATAAGATAAAGCCATAAACATGGTTGTCTGAGTCTTCTATCAAAAGTTACAGCGATTTATATGAAGTGGTTGAAAATCGCTTTATTTCGCCAAGACAGTGTGTTTCTCACTGTTACATGCATTTGAATGGGAAACTCACCCGAGACAAAGTATAGGGTTTCATTATGTGAATAATTTTAAAATCTTAGCTCAAACGGCTGCAAAACCTGTTCTGTTTGCCCAGCACGGGGATATTGAGTTCTATAAGATAAAGCCATAAACATGTTTGTCTGAGTCTTCTATCAAAAGTTACAGCGATTTATATGAAGTTGTTCAAAAACGCTTTATTTCGCCAAGACAATGCGTTTCTCACTGTTACATGCATTTGAATGGGAAACTCGCCTGAAACAAAGTATAGGTTTTCATTATGTGAATAATTTTAAAATCTTAGCTCAAATGGCTGCAAAACCTGTTTTCCCAGCACGGGGATATTGAGTTCTATAAGATAAAGCCATAAACATGGTTGTCTGAGTCTTCTATCAAAAGTTACAGCGATTTATATGAAGTGGTTGAAAATCGCTTTATTTCGCCAAGACAGTGTGTTTCTCACTGTTACATGCATTTGAATGGGAAACTCACCCGAGACAAAGTATAGGGTTTCATTATGTGAATAATTTTAAAATCTTAGCTCAAACGGCTGCAAAACCTGTTCTGTTTGCCCAGCACGGGGATCTTGAGTTCTATAAGATAAAGCCATAAACATGTTTGTCTGAGTCTTCTATCAAAAGTTACAGCGATTTATATGAAGTTGTTCAAAAACGCTTTATTTCGCCAAGACAATGCGTTTCTCACTGTTACATGCATTTGAATGGGAAACTCGCCTGAAACAAAGTATAGGTTTTCATTATGTGAATAATTTTAAAATCTTAGCTCAAACGGCTGCAAAACCTGTTCTGTTTGCCCAGCACGGGGATATTGAGTTCTATAAGATAAAGCCATAAACATGTTTGTCTGAGTCTTCTATCAAAAGTTACAGCGATTTATATGACGTTGTACAAAAACGCTTTATTTCGCCAAGACTGTGTTTCTCACTGTTACATGCATTTGAATGGGAAACTCGCCTGGGACAAAGTATAGGTTTTCATTATGTGAATAATTTTTAAATCTTAGCTCAAACGGCTGCAAAACCTGTTTTCCCAGCACGGGGACCTTGAGTTCTATAAGATAAAGCCATAAACATGTGTATACGAGTCTTCTATCAAAAGTTACAGCTATTTATATGAAGTTGTACAAAAACGCTTTCTTTCGCCAAGTCAGTGCGTTTCTCACTGTTTCATGCATTTGAATGGGGAACTCAAAAAAAAAAAAAGTATAGGTTTTCATTATGTGAATAATTTTAAAATCTTAGCTCAAACGGCTGCAAAACCTGTTCTGTTTGCCCAGCACGGGGATATTGAGTTCTATAAGATAAAGCCATAAACATGGTTGTCTGAGTCTTCTATCAAAAGTTACAGCGATTTATATGAAGTTGTTCAAAAACGCTTTATTTCGCCAAGACAATGCGTTTCTCACTGTTACATGCATTTGAATGGGAAACTCGCCTGAAACAAAGTATAGGTTTTCATTATGTGAATCATTTTAAAATCTTAGCTCAAACGGCTGCAAAACCTGTTCTGTTTGCCCAGCACGGGGATATTGAGTTCTATAAGATAAAGCCATAAACATGTTTGTCTGAGTCTTCTATCAAAAGTTACAGCGATTTATATGAAGTGGTTGAAAATCGCTTTATTTCGCCAAGACAGTGTGTTTCTCACTGTTACATGCATTTGAATGGGAAACTCACCCGAGACAAAGTATAGGTTTTCATTATGTGAATAATTTTAAAATCTTAGCTCAAACGGCTGCAAAACCTGTTTGCCCAGCACGGGGATATTGAGTTCTATAAGATAAAGCCATAAACATGTTTGTCTGAGTCTTCTATCAAAAGTTACAGCGATTTATATGAAGTTGTTCAAAAACGCTTTATTTCGCCAAGACAATGCGTTTCTCACTGTTACATGCATTTGAATGGGAAACTCGCCTGAAACAAAGTATAGGTTTTCATTATGTGAATAATTTTTAAATCTTAGCTCAAACGGCTGCAAAACCTGTTTGCCCAGCACGGGGATCTTGAGTTCTATAAGATAAAGCCATAAACATGTTTGTCTGAGTCTTCTATCAAAAGTTACAGCGATTTATATGAAGTTGTTCAAAAACGCTTTATTTCGCCAAGACAATGCGTTTCTCACTGTTACATGCATTTGAATGGGAAACTCACCCGAGACAAAGTATAGATTTTCATTATGTGAATCATTTTAAAATCTTAGCTCAAACGGCTGCAAAACCTGTTCTGTTTGCCCAGCACGGGGATATTGAGTTCTATAAGATAAAGCCATAAACATGTTTGTCTGAGTCTTCTATCAAAAGTTACAGCGATTTATATGAAGTTGTTCAAAAACGCTTTATTTCGCCAAGACAATGCGTTTCTCACTGTTACATGCATTTGAATGGGAAACTCGCCTGAAACAAAGTATAGGTTTTCATTATGTGAATAATTTTTAAATCTTAGCTCAAACGGCTGCAAAACCTGTTTGCCCAGCACGGGGATATTGAGTTCTATAAGATAAAGCCATAAACATGTTTGTCTGAGTCTTCTATCAAAAGTTACAGCGATTTATATGAAGTTGTTCAAAAACGCTTTATTTCGCCAAGACAATGCGTTTCTCACTGTTACATGCATTTGAATGGGAAACTCGCCTGAAACAAAGTATAGGTTTTCATTATGTGAATAATTTTAAAATCTTAGCTCAAATGGCTGCAAAACCTGTTTTCCCAGCACGGGGCTATTGAGTTCTATAAGATAAAGCCATAAACATGGTTGTCTGAGTCTTCTATCAAAAGTTACAGCGATTTATATGAAGTGGTTGAAAATCGCTTTATTTCGCCAAGACAGTGTGTTTCTCACTGTTACATGCATTTGAATGGGAAACTCACCCGAGACAAAGTATAGGGTTTCATTATGTGAATAATTTTAAAATCTTAGCTCAAACGGCTGCAAAACCTGTTCTGTTTGCCCAGCACGGGGATATTGAGTTCTATAAGATAAAGCCATAAACATGTTTGTCTGAGTCTTCTATCAAAAGTTACAGCGATTTATATGAAGTTGTTCAAAAACGCTTTATTTCGCCAAGACAATGCGTTTCTCACTGTTACATGCATTTGAATGGGAAACTCGCCTGAAACAAAGTATAGGTTTTCATTATGTGAATAATTTTAAAATCTTAGCTCAAATGGCTGCAAAACCTGTTTTCCCAGCACGGGGATATTGAGTTCTATAAGATAAAGCCATAAACATGGTTGTCTGAGTCTTCTATCAAAAGTTACAGCGATTTATATGAAGTGGTTGAAAATCGCTTTATTTCGCCAAGACAGTGTGTTTCTCACTGTTACATGCATTTGAATGGGAAACTCACCCGAGACAAAGTATAGGGTTTCATTATGTGAATAATTTTAAAATCTTAGCTCAAACGGCTGCAAAACCTGTTCTGTTTGCCCAGCACGGGGATCTTGAGTTCTATAAGATAAAGCCATAAACATGTTTGTCTGAGTCTTCTATCAAAAGTTACAGCGATTTATATGAAGTTGTTCAAAAACGCTTTATTTCGCCAAGACAATGCGTTTCTCACTGTTACATGCATTTGAATGGGAAACTCGCCTGAAACAAAGTATAGGTTTTCATTATGTGAATAATTTTAAAATCTTAGCTCAAACGGCTGCAAAACCTGTTCTGTTTGCCCAGCACGGGGATATTGAGTTCTATAAGATAAAGCCATAAACATGTTTGTCTGAGTCTTCTATCAAAAGTTACAGCGATTTATATGACGTTGTACAAAAACGCTTTATTTCGCCAAGACAGTGTGTTTCTCACTGTTACATGCATTTGAATGGGAAACTCGCCTGGGACAAAGTATAGGTTTTCATTATGTGAATAATTTTTAAATCTTAGCTCAAACGGCTGCAAAACCTGTTTTCCCAGCACGGGGACCTTGAGTTCTATAAGATAAAGCCATAAACATGTGTATACGAGTCTTCTATCAAAAGTTACAGCTATTTATATGAAGTTGTACAAAAACGCTTTCTTTCGCCAAGTCAGTGCGTTTCTCACTGTTTCATGCATTTGAATGGGGAACTCAAAAAAAAAAAAAGTATAGGTTTTCATTATGTGAATAATTTTAAAATCTTAGCTCAAACGGCTGCAAAACCTGTTCTGTTTGCCCAGCACGGGGATATTGAGTTCTATAAGATAAAGCCATAAACATGGTTGTCTGAGTCTTCTATCAAAAGTTACAGCGATTTATATGAAGTTGTTCAAAAACGCTTTATTTCGCCAAGACAATGCGTTTCTCACTGTTACATGCATTTGAATGGGAAACTCGCCTGAAACAAAGTATAGGTTTTCATTATGTGAATCATTTTAAAATCTTAGCTCAAACGGCTGCAAAACCTGTTCTGTTTGCCCAGCATGGGGATATTGAGTTCTATAAGATAAAGCCATAAACATGTTTGTCTGAGTCTTCTATCAAAAGTTACAGCGATTTATATGAAGTGGTTGAAAATCGCTTTATTTCGCCAAGACAGTGTGTTTCTCACTGTTACATGCATTTGAATGGGAAACTCACCCGAGACAAAGTATAGGTTTTCATTATGTGAATAATTTTAAAATCTTAGCTCAAACGGCTGCAAAACCTGTTTGCCCAGCACGGGGATATTGAGTTCTATAAGATAAAGCCATAAACATGTTTGTCTGAGTCTTCTATCAAAAGTTACAGCGATTTATATGAAGTTGTTCAAAAACGCTTTATTTCGCCAAGACAATGCGTTTCTCACTGTTACATGCATTTGAATGGGAAACTCGCCTGAAACAAAGTATAGGTTTTCATTATGTGAATAATTTTTAAATCTTAGCTCAAACGGCTGCAAAACCTGTTTGCCCAGCACGGGGATCTTGAGTTCTATAAGATAAAGCCATAAACATGTTTGTCTGAGTCTTCTATCAAAAGTTACAGCGATTTATATGAAGTTGTTCAAAAACGCTTTATTTCGCCAAGACAATGCGTTTCTCACTGTTACATGCATTTGAATGGGAAACTCACCCGAGACAAAGTATAGATTTTCATTATGTGAATCATTTTAAAATCTTAGCTCAAACGGCTGCAAAACCTGTTCTGTTTGCCCAGCACGGGGATATTGAGTTCTATAAGATAAAGCCATAAACATGTTTGTCTGAGTCTTCTATCAAAAGTTACAGCGATTTATATGAAGTTGTTCAAAAACGCTTTATTTCGCCAAGACAATGCGTTTCTCACTGTTACATGCATTTGAATGGGAAACTCGCCTGAAACAAAGTATAGGTTTTCATTATGTGAATAATTTTAAAATCTTAGCTCAAACGGCTGCAAAACCTGTTCTGTTTGCCCAGCACGGGGATCTTGAGTTCTATAAGATAAAGCCATAAACATGTTTGTCTGAGTCTTCTATCAAAAGTTACAGCGATTTATATGAAGTTGTACAAAAACGCTTTATTTCGCCAAGACAGTGCGTTTCTCACTGTTACATGCATTTGAATGGGAAACTCACCCGAGACAAAGTATAGATTTTCATTATGTGACTCATTTTAAAATCTTAGCTCAAACGGCTGCAAAACCATTTCTGTTTGCCCAGCACGGGGATATTGAGTTCTATAAGATAAAGCCATAAACATGGTTGTCTGAGTCTTCTATCAAAAGTTACAGCGATTTATATGAAGTTGTACAAAAACGCTTTATTTCGCCAAGACAGTGCGTTTCTCACTGTTACATGCATTTGAATGGGAAACTCGCCTGAAACAAAGTATAGGTTTTCATTATGTGAATCATTTTAAAATCTTAGCTCAAACGGCTGCAAAACCTGTTCTGTTTGCCCAGCACGGGATATTGAGTTCTATAAGATAAAGCCATAAACATGGTTGTCTGAGTCTTCTATCAAAAGTTACAGCGATTTATATGAAGTTGTTCAAAAACGCTTTATTTCGCCAAGACAATGCGTTTCTCACTGTTACATGCATTTGAATGGGAAACTCGCCTGAAACAAAGTATAGGTTTTCATTATGTGAATAATTTTAAAATCTTAGCTCAAACGGCTGCAAAACCTGTTCTGTTTGCCCAGCACGGGGATCTTGAGTTCTATAAGATAAAGCCATAAACATGTTTGTCTGAGTCTTCTATCAAAAGTTACAGCGATTTATATGAAGTTGTACAAAAACGCTTTATTTCGCCAAGACAGTGCGTTTCTCACTGTTACATGCATTTGAATGGGAAACTCACCCGAGACAAAGTATAGATTTTCATTATGTGACTCATTTTAAAATCTTAGCTCAAACGGCTGCAAAACCTGTTCTGTTTGCCCAGCACGGGGATATTGAGTTCTATAAGATAAAGCCATAAACATGTTTGTCTGAGTCTTCTATCAAAAGTTACAGCGATTTATATGAAGTTGTTCAAAAACGCTTTATTTCGCCAAGACAATGCGTTTCTCACTGTTACATGCATTTGAATGGGAAACTCGCCTGAAACAAAGTATAGGTTTTCATTATGTGAATAATTTTAAAATCTTAGCTCAAACGGCTGCAAAACCTGTTCTGTTTGCCCAGCACGGGGATCTTGAGTTCTATAAGATAAAGCCATAAACATGTTTGTCTGAGTCTTCTATCAAAAGTTACAGCGATTTATATGAAGTTGTTCAAAAACGCTTTATTTCGCCAAGACAATGCGTTTCTCACTGTTACATGCATTTGAATGGGAAACTCACCCGAGACAAAGTATAGATTTTCATTATGTGAATCATTTTAAAATCTTAGCTCAAACGGCTGCAAAACCTGTTCTGTTTGCCCAGCACGGGGATATTGAGTTCTATAAGATAAAGCCATAAACATGTTTGTCTGAGTCTTCTATCAAAAGTTACAGCGATTTATATGAAGTTGTTCAAAAACGCTTTGTTTCGCCAAGACAATGCGTTTCTCACTGTTACATGCATTTGAATGGGAAACTCGCCTGAAACAAAGTATAGGTTTTCATTATGTGAATAATTTTAAAATCTTAGCTCAAACGGCTGCAAAACCTGTTCTGTTTGCCCAGCACGGGGATATTGAGTTCTATAAGATAAAGCCATAAACATGTTTGTCTGAGTCTTCTATCAAAAGTTACAGCGATTTATATGAAGTTGTTCAAAAACGCTTTATTTCGCCAAGACAATGCGTTTCTCACTGTTACATGCATTTGAATGGGAAACTCGCCCGAGACAAAGTATAGATTTTCATTATGTGAATAATTTTAAAATCTTAGCTCAAACGGCTGCAAAACCTGTTTGCCCAGCACGGGGATATTGAGTTCTATAAGATAAAGCCATAAACATGGTTGTCTGAGTCTTCTATGCAAAGTTACAGCGATTTATATGAAGTTGTTCAAAAACGCTTTATTTCGCCAAGACAATGCGTTTCTCACTGTTACATGCATTTGAATGGGAAACTCACCCGAGACAAAGTATAGATTTTCATTATGTGAATAATTTTAAAATCTTAGCTCAAACGGCTGCAAAACCTGTTCTGTTTGCCCAGCACGGGATATTGAGTTCTATAAGATAAAGCCATAAACATGTTTGTCTGAGTCTTCTATCAAAAGTTACAGCGATTTATATGAAGTTGTTCAAAAACGCTTTATTTCGCCAAGACAATGCGTTTCTCACTGTTACATGCATTTGAATGGGAAACTCGCCTGAAACAAAGTATAGGTTTTCATTATGTGAATAATTTTAAAATCTTAGCTCAAACGGCTGCAAAAC
This sequence comes from Rhamphochromis longiceps, assembly GCF_057381845.1. Lineage (NCBI taxonomy): Eukaryota > Metazoa > Chordata > Actinopteri > Cichliformes > Cichlidae > Rhamphochromis > Rhamphochromis longiceps. The sequence continues at coordinate 9,776,539 of NC_140562.1, forward strand.
CTGTTTTCCCAGCACGGGGACCTTGAGTTCTATAAGATAAAGCCATAAACATGTGTATACGAGTCTTCTATCAAAAGTTACAGCTATTTATATGACGTTGTACAAAAACGCTTTATTTCGCCAAGTCAGTGCGTTTCTCACTGTTTCATGCATTTGAATGGGGAACTCAAAAAAAAAAAAAAGTATAGGTTTTCATTATGTGAATAATTTTAAAATCTTAGCTCAAACGGCTGCAAAACCTGTTTGCCCAGCACGGGGATCTTGAGTTCTATAAGATAAAAGCCATAAACATGTTTGTCTGAGTCTTCTATCAAAAGTTACAGCGATTTATATGAAGTTGTTCAAAAACGCTTTATTTCGCCAAGACAATGCGTTTCTCACTGTTACATGCATTTGAATGGGAAACTCGCCTGAAACAAAGTATAGGTTTTCATTATGTGAATAATTTTAAAATCTTAGCTCAAACGGCTGCAAAACCTGTTCTGTTTGCCCAGCACGGGGATATTGAGTTCTATAAGATAAAGCCATAAACATGTTTGTCTGAGTCTTCTATCAAAAGTTACAGCGATTTATATGAAGTGGTTGAAAATCGCTTTATTTCGCCAAGACAATGCGTTTCTCACTGTTACATGCATTTGAATGGGAAACTCGCCTGAAACAAAGTATAGGTTTTCATTATGTGAATAATTTTAAAATCTTAGCTCAAACGGCTGCAAAACCTGTTCTGTTTGCCCAGCACGGGGATATTGAGTTCTATAAGATAAAGCCATAAACATGTTTGTCTGAGTCTTCTATCAAAAGTTACAGCGATTTATATGAAGTTGTTCAAAAACGCTTTATTTCGCCAAGACAATGCGTTTCTCACTGTTACATGCATTTGAATGGGAAACTCGCCTGAAACAAAGTATAGGTTTTCATTATGTGAATAATTTTAAAATCTTAGCTCAAATGGCTGCAAAACCTGTTTTCCCAGCACGGGGATATTGAGTTCTATAAGATAAAGCCATAAACATGGTTGTCTGAGTCTTCTATCAAAAGTTACAGCGATTTATATGAAGTGGTTGAAAATCGCTTTATTTCGCCAAGACAGTGTGTTTCTCACTGTTACATGCATTTGAATGGGAAACTCACCCGAGACAAAGTATAGGGTTTCATTATGTGAATAATTTTAAAATCTTAGCTCAAACGGCTGCAAAACCTGTTTGCCCAGCACGGGGATCTTGAGTTCTATAAGATAAAAGCCATAAACATGTTTGTCTGAGTCTTCTATCAAAAGTTACAGCGATTTATATGAAGTTGTTCAAAAACGCTTTATTTCGCCAAGACAATGCGTTTCTCACTGTTACATGCATTTGAATGGGAAACTCGCCTGAAACAAAGTATAGGTTTTCATTATGTGAATAATTTTAAAATCTTAGCTCAAACGGCTGCAAAACCTGTTCTGTTTGCCCAGCACGGGGATATTGAGTTCTATAAGATAAAGCCATAAACATGTTTGTCTGAGTCTTCTATCAAAAGTTACAGCGATTTATATGAAGTTGTTCAAAAACGCTTTATTTCGCCAAGACAATGCGTTTCTCACTGTTACATGCATTTGAATGGGAAACTCGCCTGAAACAAAGTATAGGTTTTCATTATGTGAATAATTTTAAAATCTTAGCTCAAACGGCTGCAAAACCTGTTTGCCCAGCACGGGGATATTGAGTTCTATAAGATAAAGCCATAAACATGTTTGTCTGAGTCTTCTATCAAAAGTTACAGCGATTTATATGAAGTTGTTCAAAAACGCTTTATTTCGCCAAGACAATGCGTTTCTCACTGTTACATGCATTTGAATGGGAAACTCGCCTGAAACAAAGTATAGGTTTTCATTATGTGAATAATTTTAAAATCTTAGCTCAAACGGCTGCAAAACCTATTTGCCCAGCACGGGGATATTGAGTTCTATAAGATAAAGCCATAAACATGTTTGTCTGAGTCTTCTATCAAAAGTTACAGCGATTTATATGACGTTGTACAAAAACGCTTTATTTCGCCAAGACAGTGTGTTTCTCACTGTTACATGCATTTGAATGGGAAACTCGCCTGGGACAAAGTATAGGTTTTCATTATGTGAATAATTTTTAAATCTTAGCTCAAACGGCTGCAAAACCTGTTTTCCCAGCACGGGGACCTTGAGTTCTATAAGATAAAGCCATAAACATGTGTATACGAGTCTTCTATCAAAAGTTACAGCTATTTATATGAAGTTGTACAAAAACGCTTTCTTTCGCCAAGTCAGTGCGTTTCTCACTGTTTCATGCATTTGAATGGGAAACTCGCCTGAAACAAAGTATAGGTTTTCATTATGTGAATCATTTTAAAATCTTAGCTCAAACGGCTGCAAAACCTGTTCTGTTTGCCCAGCACGGGATATTGAGTTCTATAAGATAAAGCCATAAACATGGTTGTCTGAGTCTTCTATCAAAAGTTACAGCGATTTATATGAAGTTGTTCAAAAACGCTTTATTTCGCCAAGACAATGCGTTTCTCACTGTTACATGCATTTGAATGGGAAACTCGCCTGAAACAAAGTATAGGTTTTCATTATGTGAATAATTTTAAAATCTTAGCTCAAACGGCTGCAAAACCTGTTCTGTTTGCCCAGCACGGGGATATTGAGTTCTATAAGATAAAGCCATAAACATGTTTGTCTGAGTCTTCTATCAAAAGTTACAGCGATTTATATGAAGTTGTTCAAAAACGCTTTATTTCGCCAAGACAATGCGTTTCTCACTGTTACATGCATTTGAATGGGAAACTCGCCCGAGACAAAGTATAGATTTTCATTATGTGAATAATTTTAAAATCTTAGCTCAAACGGCTGCAAAACCTGTTTGCCCAGCACGGGGATATTGAGTTCTATAAGATAAAGCCATAAACATGGTTGTCTGAGTCTTCTATGCAAAGTTACAGCGATTTATATGAAGTTGTTCAAAAACGCTTTATTTCGCCAAGACAATGCGTTTCTCACTGTTACATGCATTTGAATGGGAAACTCACCCGAGACAAAGTATAGATTTTCATTATGTGAATAATTTTAAAATCTTAGCTCAAACGGCTGCAAAACCTGTTCTGTTTGCCCAGCACGGGATATTGAGTTCTATAAGATAAAGCCATAAACATGTTTGTCTGAGTCTTCTATCAAAAGTTACAGCGATTTATATGAAGTTGTTCAAAAACGCTTTATTTCGCCAAGACAATGCGTTTCTCACTGTTACATGCATTTGAATGGGAAACTCGCCTGAAACAAAGTATAGGTTTTCATTATGTGAATAATTTTAAAATCTTAGCTCAAACGGCTGCAAAACCTGTTTTCCCAGCACGGGGACCTTGAGTTCTATAAGATAAAGCCATAAACATGTGTATACGAGTCTTCTATCAAAAGTTACAGCTATTTATATGACGTTGTACAAAAACGCTTTATTTCGCCAAGTCAGTGCGTTTCTCACTGTTTCATGCATTTGAATGGGGAACTCAAAAAAAAAAAAAAGTATAGGTTTTCATTATGTGAATAATTTTAAAATCTTAGCTCAAACGGCTGCAAAACCTGTTTGCCCAGCACGGGGATCTTGAGTTCTATAAGATAAAAGCCATAAACATGTTTGTCTGAGTCTTCTATCAAAAGTTACAGCGATTTATATGAAGTTGTTCAAAAACGCTTTATTTCGCCAAGACAATGCGTTTCTCACTGTTACATGCATTTGAATGGGAAACTCGCCTGAAACAAAGTATAGGTTTTCATTATGTGAATAATTTTAAAATCTTAGCTCAAACGGCTGCAAAACCTGTTCTGTTTGCCCAGCACGGGGATATTGAGTTCTATAAGATAAAGCCATAAACATGTTTGTCTGAGTCTTCTATCAAAAGTTACAGCGATTTATATGAAGTGGTTGAAAATCGCTTTATTTCGCCAAGACAATGCGTTTCTCACTGTTACATGCATTTGAATGGGAAACTCGCCTGAAACAAAGTATAGGTTTTCATTATGTGAATAATTTTAAAATCTTAGCTCAAACGGCTGCAAAACCTGTTCTGTTTGCCCAGCACGGGGATATTGAGTTCTATAAGATAAAGCCATAAACATGTTTGTCTGAGTCTTCTATCAAAAGTTACAGCGATTTATATGAAGTTGTTCAAAAACGCTTTATTTCGCCAAGACAATGCGTTTCTCACTGTTACATGCATTTGAATGGGAAACTCGCCTGAAACAAAGTATAGGTTTTCATTATGTGAATAATTTTAAAATCTTAGCTCAAATGGCTGCAAAACCTGTTTTCCCAGCACGGGGATATTGAGTTCTATAAGATAAAGCCATAAACATGGTTGTCTGAGTCTTCTATCAAAAGTTACAGCGATTTATATGAAGTGGTTGAAAATCGCTTTATTTCGCCAAGACAGTGTGTTTCTCACTGTTACATGCATTTGAATGGGAAACTCACCCGAGACAAAGTATAGGGTTTCATTATGTGAATAATTTTAAAATCTTAGCTCAAACGGCTGCAAAACCTGTTTGCCCAGCACGGGGATCTTGAGTTCTATAAGATAAAAGCCATAAACATGTTTGTCTGAGTCTTCTATCAAAAGTTACAGCGATTTATATGAAGTTGTTCAAAAACGCTTTATTTCGCCAAGACAATGCGTTTCTCACTGTTACATGCATTTGAATGGGAAACTCGCCTGAAACAAAGTATAGGTTTTCATTATGTGAATAATTTTAAAATCTTAGCTCAAACGGCTGCAAAACCTGTTCTGTTTGCCCAGCACGGGGATATTGAGTTCTATAAGATAAAGCCATAAACATGTTTGTCTGAGTCTTCTATCAAAAGTTACAGCGATTTATATGAAGTTGTTCAAAAACGCTTTATTTCGCCAAGACAATGCGTTTCTCACTGTTACATGCATTTGAATGGGAAACTCGCCTGAAACAAAGTATAGGTTTTCATTATGTGAATAATTTTAAAATCTTAGCTCAAACGGCTGCAAAACCTGTTTGCCCAGCACGGGGATATTGAGTTCTATAAGATAAAGCCATAAACATGTTTGTCTGAGTCTTCTATCAAAAGTTACAGCGATTTATATGAAGTTGTTCAAAAACGCTTTATTTCGCCAAGACAATGCGTTTCTCACTGTTACATGCATTTGAATGGGAAACTCGCCTGAAACAAAGTATAGGTTTTCATTATGTGAATAATTTTAAAATCTTAGCTCAAACGGCTGCAAAACCTATTTGCCCAGCACGGGGATATTGAGTTCTATAAGATAAAGCCATAAACATGTTTGTCTGAGTCTTCTATCAAAAGTTACAGCGATTTATATGACGTTGTACAAAAACGCTTTATTTCGCCAAGACAGTGTGTTTCTCACTGTTACATGCATTTGAATGGGAAACTCGCCTGGGACAAAGTATAGGTTTTCATTATGTGAATAATTTTTAAATCTTAGCTCAAACGGCTGCAAAACCTGTTTTCCCAGCACGGGGACCTTGAGTTCTATAAGATAAAGCCATAAACATGTGTATACGAGTCTTCTATCAAAAGTTACAGCTATTTATATGAAGTTGTACAAAAACGCTTTCTTTCGCCAAGTCAGTGCGTTTCTCACTGTTTCATGCATTTGAATGGGAAACTCGCCTGAAACAAAGTATAGGTTTTCATTATGTGAATCATTTTAAAATCTTAGCTCAAACGGCTGCAAAACCTGTTCTGTTTGCCCAGCACGGGATATTGAGTTCTATAAGATAAAGCCATAAACATGGTTGTCTGAGTCTTCTATCAAAAGTTACAGCGATTTATATGAAGTTGTTCAAAAACGCTTTATTTCGCCAAGACAATGCGTTTCTCACTGTTACATGCATTTGAATGGGAAACTCGCCTGAAACAAAGTATAGGTTTTCATTATGTGAATAATTTTAAAATCTTAGCTCAAACGGCTGCAAAACCTGTTCTGTTTGCCCAGCACGGGGATCTTGAGTTCTATAAGATAAAGCCATAAACATGTTTGTCTGAGTCTTCTATCAAAAGTTACAGCGATTTATATGAAGTTGTACAAAAACGCTTTATTTCGCCAAGACAGTGCGTTTCTCACTGTTACATGCATTTGAATGGGAAACTCACCCGAGACAAAGTATAGATTTTCATTATGTGACTCATTTTAAAATCTTAGCTCAAACGGCTGCAAAACCTGTTCTGTTTGCCCAGCACGGGGATATTGAGTTCTATAAGATAAAGCCATAAACATGTTTGTCTGAGTCTTCTATCAAAAGTTACAGCGATTTATATGAAGTTGTTCAAAAACGCTTTATTTCGCCAAGACAATGCGTTTCTCACTGTTACATGCATTTGAATGGGAAACTCGCCTGAAACAAAGTATAGGTTTTCATTATGTGAATAATTTTAAAATCTTAGCTCAAACGGCTGCAAAACCTGTTCTGTTTGCCCAGCACGGGGATCTTGAGTTCTATAAGATAAAGCCATAAACATGTTTGTCTGAGTCTTCTATCAAAAGTTACAGCGATTTATATGAAGTTGTTCAAAAACGCTTTATTTCGCCAAGACAATGCGTTTCTCACTGTTACATGCATTTGAATGGGAAACTCACCCGAGACAAAGTATAGATTTTCATTATGTGAATCATTTTAAAATCTTAGCTCAAACGGCTGCAAAACCTGTTCTGTTTGCCCAGCACGGGGATATTGAGTTCTATAAGATAAAGCCATAAACATGTTTGTCTGAGTCTTCTATCAAAAGTTACAGCGATTTATATGAAGTTGTTCAAAAACGCTTTGTTTCGCCAAGACAATGCGTTTCTCACTGTTACATGCATTTGAATGGGAAACTCGCCTGAAACAAAGTATAGGTTTTCATTATGTGAATAATTTTAAAATCTTAGCTCAAACGGCTGCAAAACCTGTTCTGTTTGCCCAGCACGGGGATATTGAGTTCTATAAGATAAAGCCATAAACATGTTTGTCTGAGTCTTCTATCAAAAGTTACAGCGATTTATATGAAGTTGTTCAAAAACGCTTTATTTCGCCAAGACAATGCGTTTCTCACTGTTACATGCATTTGAATGGGAAACTCGCCCGAGACAAAGTATAGATTTTCATTATGTGAATAATTTTAAAATCTTAGCTCAAACGGCTGCAAAACCTGTTTGCCCAGCACGGGGATATTGAGTTCTATAAGATAAAGCCATAAACATGGTTGTCTGAGTCTTCTATGCAAAGTTACAGCGATTTATATGAAGTTGTTCAAAAACGCTTTATTTCGCCAAGACAATGCGTTTCTCACTGTTACATGCATTTGAATGGGAAACTCACCCGAGACAAAGTATAGATTTTCATTATGTGAATAATTTTAAAATCTTAGCTCAAACGGCTGCAAAACCTGTTCTGTTTGCCCAGCACGGGATATTGAGTTCTATAAGATAAAGCCATAAACATGTTTGTCTGAGTCTTCTATCAAAAGTTACAGCGATTTATATGAAGTTGTTCAAAAACGCTTTATTTCGCCAAGACAATGCGTTTCTCACTGTTACATGCATTTGAATGGGAAACTCGCCTGAAACAAAGTATAGGTTTTCATTATGTGAATAATTTTAAAATCTTAGCTCAAACGGCTGCAAAACCTGTTTTCCCAGCACGGGGACCTTGAGTTCTATAAGATAAAGCCATAAACATGTGTATACGAGTCTTCTATCAAAAGTTACAGCTATTTATATGACGTTGTACAAAAACGCTTTATTTCGCCAAGTCAGTGCGTTTCTCACTGTTTCATGCATTTGAATGGGGAACTCAAAAAAAAAAAAAAGTATAGGTTTTCATTATGTGAATAATTTTAAAATCTTAGCTCAAACGGCTGCAAAACCTGTTTGCCCAGCACGGGGATCTTGAGTTCTATAAGATAAAAGCCATAAACATGTTTGTCTGAGTCTTCTATCAAAAGTTACAGCGATTTATATGAAGTTGTTCAAAAACGCTTTATTTCGCCAAGACAATGCGTTTCTCACTGTTACATGCATTTGAATGGGAAACTCGCCTGAAACAAAGTATAGGTTTTCATTATGTGAATAATTTTAAAATCTTAGCTCAAACGGCTGCAAAACCTGTTCTGTTTGCCCAGCACGGGGATATTGAGTTCTATAAGATAAAGCCATAAACATGTTTGTCTGAGTCTTCTATCAAAAGTTACAGCGATTTATATGAAGTGATTGAAAATCGCTTTATTTCGCCAAGACAATGCGTTTCTCACTGTTACATGCATTTGAATGGGAAACTCGCCTGAAACAAAGTATAGGTTTTCATTATGTGAATAATTTTAAAATCTTAGCTCAAACGGCTGCAAAACCTGTTCTGTTTGCCCAGCACGGGGATATTGAGTTCTATAAGATAAAGCCATAAACATGTTTGTCTGAGTCTTCTATCAAAAGTTACAGCGATTTATATGAAGTTGTTCAAAAACGCTTTATTTCGCCAAGACAATGCGTTTCTCACTGTTACATGCATTTGAATGGGAAACTCGCCTGAAACAAAGTATAGGTTTTCATTATGTGAATAATTTTAAAATCTTAGCTCAAATGGCTGCAAAACCTGTTTTCCCAGCACGGGGATATTGAGTTCTATAAGATAAAGCCATAAACATGGTTGTCTGAGTCTTCTATCAAAAGTTACAGCGATTTATATGAAGTGGTTGAAAATCGCTTTATTTCGCCAAGACAGTGTGTTTCTCACTGTTACATGCATTTGAATGGGAAACTCACCCGAGACAAAGTATAGGGTTTCATTATGTGAATAATTTTAAAATCTTAGCTCAAACGGCTGCAAAACCTGTTTGCCCAGCACGGGGATCTTGAGTTCTATAAGATAAAAGCCATAAACATGTTTGTCTGAGTCTTCTATCAAAAGTTACAGCGATTTATATGAAGTTGTTCAAAAACGCTTTATTTCGCCAAGACAATGCGTTTCTCACTGTTACATGCATTTGAATGGGAAACTCGCCTGAAACAAAGTATAGGTTTTCATTATGTGAATAATTTTAAAATCTTAGCTCAAACGGCTGCAAAACCTGTTCTGTTTGCCCAGCACGGGGATATTGAGTTCTATAAGATAAAGCCATAAACATGTTTGTCTGAGTCTTCTATCAAAAGTTACAGCGATTTATATGAAGTTGTTCAAAAACGCTTTATTTCGCCAAGACAATGCGTTTCTCACTGTTACATGCATTTGAATGGGAAACTCGCCTGAAACAAAGTATAGGTTTTCATTATGTGAATAATTTTAAAATCTTAGCTCAAACGGCTGCAAAACCTGTTTGCCCAGCACGGGGATATTGAGTTCTATAAGATAAAGCCATAAACATGTTTGTCTGAGTCTTCTATCAAAAGTTACAGCGATTTATATGAAGTTGTTCAAAAACGCTTTATTTCGCCAAGACAATGCGTTTCTCACTGTTACATGCATTTGAATGGGAAACTCGCCTGAAACAAAGTATAGGTTTTCATTATGTGAATAATTTTAAAATCTTAGCTCAAACGGCTGCAAAACCTATTTGCCCAGCACGGGGATATTGAGTTCTATAAGATAAAGCCATAAACATGTTTGTCTGAGTCTTCTATCAAAAGTTACAGCGATTTATATGACGTTGTACAAAAACGCTTTATTTCGCCAAGACAGTGTGTTTCTCACTGTTACATGCATTTGAATGGGAAACTCGCCTGGGACAAAGTATAGGTTTTCATTATGTGAATAATTTTTAAATCTTAGCTCAAACGGCTGCAAAACCTGTTTTCCCAGCACGGGGACCTTGAGTTCTATAAGATAAAGCCATAAACATGTGTATACGAGTCTTCTATCAAAAGTTACAGCTATTTATATGAAGTTGTACAAAAACGCTTTCTTTCGCCAAGTCAGTGCGTTTCTCACTGTTTCATGCATTTGAATGGGGAACTCAAAAAAAAAAAAGTATAGGTTTTCATTATGTGAATAATTTTAAAATCTTAGCTCAAACGGCTGCAAAACCTGTTCTGTTTGCCCAGCATGGGGATATTGAGTTCTATAAGATAAAGCCATAAACATGTTTGTCTGAGTCTTCTATCAAAAGTTACAGCGATTTATATGAAGTGGTTGAAAATCGCTTTATTTCGCCAAGACAGTGTGTTTCTCACTGTTACATGCATTTGAATGGGAAACTCACCCGAGACAAAGTATAGGTTTTCATTATGTGAATAATTTTAAAATCTTAGCTCAAACGGCTGCAAAACCTGTTCTGTTTGCCCAGCACGGGGATCTTGAGTTCTATAAGATAAAGCCATAAACATGTTTGTCTGAGTCTTCTATCAAAAGTTACAGCGATTTATATGAAGTTGTACAAAAACGCTTTATTTCGCCAAGACAGTGCGTTTCTCACTGTTACATGCATTTGAATGGGAAACTCACCCGAGACAAAGTATAGATTTTCATTATGTGACTCATTTTAAAATCTTAGCTCAAACGGCTGCAAAACCTGTTCTGTTTGCCCAGCACGGGGATATTGAGTTCTATAAGATAAAGCCATAAACATGTTTGTCTGAGTCTTCTATCAAAAGTTACAGCGATTTATATGAAGTTGTTCAAAAACGCTTTATTTCGCCAAGACAATGCGTTTCTCACTGTTACATGCATTTGAATGGGAAACTCGCCTGAAACAAAGTATAGGTTTTCATTATGTGAATAATTTTAAAATCTTAGCTCAAACGGCTGCAAAACCTGTTCTGTTTGCCCAGCACGGGGATCTTGAGTTCTATAAGATAAAGCCATAAACATGTTTGTCTGAGTCTTCTATCAAAAGTTACAGCGATTTATATGAAGTTGTTCAAAAACGCTTTATTTCGCCAAGACAATGCGTTTCTCACTGTTACATGCATTTGAATGGGAAACTCACCCGAGACAAAGTATAGATTTTCATTATGTGAATCATTTTAAAATCTTAGCTCAAACGGCTGCAAAACCTGTTCTGTTTGCCCAGCACGGGGATATTGAGTTCTATAAGATAAAGCCATAAACATGTTTGTCTGAGTCTTCTATCAAAAGTTACAGCGATTTATATGAAGTTGTTCAAAAACGCTTTGTTTCGCCAAGACAATGCGTTTCTCACTGTTACATGCATTTGAATGGGAAACTCGCCTGAAACAAAGTATAGGTTTTCATTATGTGAATAATTTTAAAATCTTAGCTCAAACGGCTGCAAAACCTGTTCTGTTTGCCCAGCACGGGGATATTGAGTTCTATAAGATAAAGCCATAAACATGTTTGTCTGAGTCTTCTATCAAAAGTTACAGCGATTTATATGAAGTTGTTCAAAAACGCTTTATTTCGCCAAGACAATGCGTTTCTCACTGTTACATGCATTTGAATGGGAAACTCGCCCGAGACAAAGTATAGATTTTCATTATGTGAATAATTTTAAAATCTTAGCTCAAACGGCTGCAAAACCTGTTTGCCCAGCACGGGGATATTGAGTTCTATAAGATAAAGCCATAAACATGGTTGTCTGAGTCTTCTATGCAAAGTTACAGCGATTTATATGAAGTTGTTCAAAAACGCTTTATTTCGCCAAGACAATGCGTTTCTCACTGTTACATGCATTTGAATGGGAAACTCACCCGAGACAAAGTATAGATTTTCATTATGTGAATAATTTTAAAATCTTAGCTCAAACGGCTGCAAAACCTGTTCTGTTTGCCCAGCACGGGATATTGAGTTCTATAAGATAAAGCCATAAACATGTTTGTCTGAGTCTTCTATCAAAAGTTACAGCGATTTATATGAAGTTGTTCAAAAACGCTTTATTTCGCCAAGACAATGCGTTTCTCACTGTTACATGCATTTGAATGGGAAACTCGCCTGAAACAAAGTATAGGTTTTCATTATGTGAATAATTTTAAAATCTTAGCTCAAACGGCTGCAAAACCTGTTTTCCCAGCACGGGGACCTTGAGTTCTATAAGATAAAGCCATAAACATGTGTATACGAGTCTTCTATCAAAAGTTACAGCTATTTATATGACGTTGTACAAAAACGCTTTATTTCGCCAAGTCAGTGCGTTTCTCACTGTTTCATGCATTTGAATGGGGAACTCAAAAAAAAAAAAAAGTATAGGTTTTCATTATGTGAATAATTTTAAAATCTTAGCTCAAACGGCTGCAAAACCTGTTTGCCCAGCACGGGGATCTTGAGTTCTATAAGATAAAAGCCATAAACATGTTTGTCTGAGTCTTCTATCAAAAGTTACAGCGATTTATATGAAGTTGTTCAAAAACGCTTTATTTCGCCAAGACAATGCGTTTCTCACTGTTACATGCATTTGAATGGGAAACTCGCCTGAAACAAAGTATAGGTTTTCATTATGTGAATAATTTTAAAATCTTAGCTCAAACGGCTGCAAAACCTGTTCTGTTTGCCCAGCACGGGGATATTGAGTTCTATAAGATAAAGCCATAAACATGTTTGTCTGAGTCTTCTATCAAAAGTTACAGCGATTTATATGAAGTGGTTGAAAATCGCTTTATTTCGCCAAGACAATGCGTTTCTCACTGTTACATGCATTTGAATGGGAAACTCGCCTGAAACAAAGTATAGGTTTTCATTATGTGAATAATTTTAAAATCTTAGCTCAAACGGCTGCAAAACCTGTTCTGTTTGCCCAGCACGGGGATATTGAGTTCTATAAGATAAAGCCATAAACATGTTTGTCTGAGTCTTCTATCAAAAGTTACAGCGATTTATATGAAGTTGTTCAAAAACGCTTTATTTCGCCAAGACAATGCGTTTCTCACTGTTACATGCATTTGAATGGGAAACTCGCCTGAAACAAAGTATAGGTTTTCATTATGTGAATAATTTTAAAATCTTAGCTCAAATGGCTGCAAAACCTGTTTTCCCAGCACGGGGATATTGAGTTCTATAAGATAAAGCCATAAACATGGTTGTCTGAGTCTTCTATCAAAAGTTACAGCGATTTATATGAAGTGGTTGAAAATCGCTTTATTTCGCCAAGACAGTGTGTTTCTCACTGTTACATGCATTTGAATGGGAAACTCACCCGAGACAAAGTATAGGGTTTCATTATGTGAATAATTTTAAAATCTTAGCTCAAACGGCTGCAAAACCTGTTTGCCCAGCACGGGGATCTTGAGTTCTATAAGATAAAAGCCATAAACATGTTTGTCTGAGTCTTCTATCAAAAGTTACAGCGATTTATATGAAGTTGTTCAAAAACGCTTTATTTCGCCAAGACAATGCGTTTCTCACTGTTACATGCATTTGAATGGGAAACTCGCCTGAAACAAAGTATAGGTTTTCATTATGTGAATAATTTTAAAATCTTAGCTCAAACGGCTGCAAAACCTGTTCTGTTTGCCCAGCATGGGGATATTGAGTTCTATAAGATAAAGCCATAAACATGTTTGTCTGAGTCTTCTATCAAAAGTTACAGCGATTTATATGAAGTGGTTGAAAATCGCTTTATTTCGCCAAGACAGTGTGTTTCTCACTGTTACATGCATTTGAATGGGAAACTCACCCGAGACAAAGTATAGGTTTTCATTATGTGAATAATTTTAAAATCTTAGCTCAAACGGCTGCAAAACCTGTTCTGTTTGCCCAGCACGGGGATATTGAGTTCTATAAGATAAAGCCATAAACATGTTTGTCTGAGTCTTCTATCAAAAGTTACAGCGATTTATATGAAGTTGTTCAAAAACGCTTTATTTCGCCAAGACAATGCGTTTCTCACTGTTACATGCATTTGAATGGGAAACTCGCCTGAAACAAAGTATAGGTTTTCATTATGTGAATAATTTTAAAATCTTAGCTCAAACGGTTGCAAAACCTATTTACCCAGTACGGGGATATTGAGTTCTATAAGATAAAGCCATAAACATGTTTGTCTGAGTCTTCTATCAAAAGTTACAGCGATTTATATGACGTTGTACAAAAACGCTTTATTTCGCCAAGACAGTGTGTTTCTCACTGTTACATGCATTTGAATGGGAAACTCGCCTGGGACAAAGTATAGGTTTTCATTATGTGAATAATTTTTAAATCTTAGCTCAAACGGCTGCAAAACCTGTTTTCCCAGCACGGGGACCTTGAGTTCTATAAGATAAAGCCATAAACATGTGTATACGAGTCTTCTATCAAAAGTTACAGCTATTTATATGAAGTTGTACAAAAACGCTTTCTTTCGCCAAGTCAGTGCGTTTCTCACTGTTTCATGCATTTGAATGGGGAACTCAAAAAAAAAAAAAAGTATAGGTTTTCATTATGTGAATAATTTTAAAATCTTAGCTCAAACGGCTGCAAAACCTGTTCTGTTTGCCCAGCACGGGGATATTGAGTTCTATAAGATAAAGCCATAAACATGTTTGTCTGAGTCTTCTATCAAAAGTTACAGCGATTTATATGAAGTTGTTCAAAAACGCTTTATTTCGCCAAGACAATGCGTTTCTCACTGTTACATGCATTTGAATGGGAAACTCGCCTGAAACAAAGTATAGGTTTTCATTATGTGAATAATTTTAAAATCTTAGCTCAAACGGCTGCAAAACCTGTTCTGTTTTCCCAGCACGGGGATCTTGAGTTCTATAAGATAAAGCCATAAACATGTTTGTCTGAGTCTTCTATCAAAAGTTACAGCGATTTATATGAAGTTGTTCAAAAACGCTTTATTTCGCCAAGACAATGCGTTTCTCCCTGTTACATGCATTTGAATGGGAAACTCGCCTGGGACAAAGTATAGGTTTTCATTATGTGAATAATTTTTAAATCTTAGCTCAAACGGCTGCAAAACCTGTTTTCCCAGCACGGGGACCTTGAGTTCTATAAGATAAAGCCATAAACATGTGTATACGAGTCTTCTATCAAAAGTTACAGCTATTTATATGAAGTTGTACAAAAACGCTTTCTTTCGCCAAGTCAGTGCGTTTCTCACTGTTTCATGCATTTGAATGGGGAACTCAAAAAAAAAAAGTATAGGTTTTCATTATGTGAATAATTTTAAAATCTTAGCTCAAACGGCTGCAAAACCTGTTCTGTTTGCCCAGCATGGGGATATTGAGTTCTATAAGATAAAGCCATAAACATGTTTGTCTGAGTCTTCTATCAAAAGTTACAGCAATTTATATGAAGTGGTTGAAAATCGCTTTATTTCGCCAAGACAGTGTGTTTCTCACTGTTACATGCATTTGAATGGGAAACTCACCCGAGACAAAGTATAGGTTTTCATTATGTGAATAATTTTAAAATCTTAGCTCAAACGGCTGCAAAACCTGTTCTGTTTGCCCAGCACGGGGATATTGAGTTCTATAAGATAAAGCCATAAACATGTTTGTCTGAGTCTTCTATCAAAAGTTACAGCGATTTATATGAAGTTGTTCAAAAACGCTTTATTTCGCCAAGACAATGCGTTTCTCACTGTTACATGCATTTGAATGGGAAACTCGCCTGAAACAAAGTATAGGTTTTCATTATGTGAATAATTTTAAAATCTTAGCTCAAACGGTTGCAAAACCTATTTACCCAGTACGGGGATATTGAGTTCTATAAGATAAAGCCATAAACATGTTTGTCTGAGTCTTCTATCAAAAGTTACAGCGATTTATATGACGTTGTACAAAAACGCTTTATTTCGCCAAGACAGTGTGTTTCTCACTGTTACATGCATTTGAATGGGAAACTCGCCTGGGACAAAGTATAGGTTTTCATTATGTGAATAATTTTTAAATCTTAGCTCAAACGGCTGCAAAACCTGTTTTCCCAGCACGGGGACCTTGAGTTCTATAAGATAAAGCCATAAACATGTGTATACGAGTCTTCTATCAAAAGTTACAGCTATTTATATGAAGTTGTACAAAAACGCTTTCTTTCGCCAAGTCAGTGCGTTTCTCACTGTTTCATGCATTTGAATGGGGAACTCAAAAAAAAAAAAAAGTATAGGTTTTCATTATGTGAATAATTTTAAAATCTTAGCTCAAACGGCTGCAAAACCTGTTCTGTTTGCCCAGCACGGGGATATTGAGTTCTATAAGATAAAGCCATAAACATGTTTGTCTGAGTCTTCTATCAAAAGTTACAGCGATTTATATGAAGTTGTTCAAAAACGCTTTATTTCGCCAAGACAATGCGTTTCTCACTGTTACATGCATTTGAATGGGAAACTCGCCTGAAACAAAGTATAGGTTTTCATTATGTGAATAATTTTAAAATCTTAGCTCAAACGGCTGCAAAACCTATTTGCCCAGCACGGGGATATTGAGTTCTATAAGATAAAGCCATAAACATGTTTGTCTGAGTCTTCTATCAAAAGTTACAGCGATTTATATGACGTTGTACAAAAACGCTTTATTTCGCCAAGACAGTGTGTTTCTCACTGTTACATGCATTTGAATGGGAAACTCGCCTGAAACAAAGTATAGGTTTTCATTATGTGAATAATTTTTAAATCTTAGCTCAAACGGCTGCAAAACCTGTTTGCCCAGCACGGGGATATTGAGTTCTATAAGATAAAGCCATAAACATGTTTGTCTGAGTCTTCTATCAAAAGTTACAGCGATTTATATGACGTTGTACAAAAACGCTTTATTTCGCCAAGACAATGCGTTTCTCACTGTTACATGCATTTGAATGGGAAACTCGCCTGGGACAAAGTATAGGTTTTCATTATGTGAATAATTTTTAAATCTTAGCTCAAACGGCTGCAAAACCTGTTTTCCCAGCACGGGGACCTTGAGTTCTATAAGATAAAGCCATAAACATGTGTATACGAGTCTTCTATCAAAAGTTACAGCTATTTATATGAAGTTGTACAAAAACGCTTTCTTTCGCCAAGTCAGTGCGTTTCTCACTGTTTCATGCATTTGAATGGGGAACTCAAAAAAAAAAAGTATAGGTTTTCATTATGTGAATAATTTTAAAATCTTAGCTCAAACGGCTGCAAAACCTGTTCTGTTTGCCCAGCATGGGGATATTGAGTTCTATAAGATAAAGCCATAAACATGTTTGTCTGAGTCTTCTATCAAAAGTTACAGCGATTTATATGAAGTGGTTGAAAATCGCTTTATTTCGCCAAGACAGTGTGTTTCTCACTGTTACATGCATTTGAATGGGAAACTCACCCGAGACAAAGTATAGGTTTTCATTATGTGAATAATTTTAAAATCTTAGCTCAAACGGCTGCAAAACCTGTTCTGTTTGCCCAGCACGGGGATATTGAGTTCTATAAGATAAAGCCATAAACATGTTTGTCTGAGTCTTCTATCAAAAGTTACAGCGATTTATATGAAGTTGTTCAAAAACGCTTTATTTCGCCAAGACAATGCGTTTCTCACTGTTACATGCATTTGAATGGGAAACTCGCCTGAAACAAAGTATAGGTTTTCATTATGTGAATAATTTTAAAATCTTAGCTCAAACGGTTGCAAAACCTATTTACCCAGTACGGGGATATTGAGTTCTATAAGATAAAGCCATAAACATGTTTGTCTGAGTCTTCTATCAAAAGTTACAGCGATTTATATGACGTTGTACAAAAACGCTTTATTTCGCCAAGACAGTGTGTTTCTCACTGTTACATGCATTTGAATGGGAAACTCGCCTGGGACAAAGTATAGGTTTTCATTATGTGAATAATTTTTAAATCTTAGCTCAAACGGCTGCAAAACCTGTTTTCCCAGCACGGGGACCTTGAGTTCTATAAGATAAAGCCATAAACATGTGTATACGAGTCTTCTATCAAAAGTTACAGCTATTTATATGAAGTTGTACAAAAACGCTTTCTTTCGCCAAGTCAGTGCGTTTCTCACTGTTTCATGCATTTGAATGGGGAACTCAAAAAAAAAAAAGTATAGGTTTTCATTATGTGAATAATTTTAAAATCTTAGCTCAAACGGCTGCAAAACCTGTTCTGTTTGCCCAGCACGGGGATATTGAGTTCTATAAGATAAAGCCATAAACATGTTTGTCTGAGTCTTCTATCAAAAGTTACAGCGATTTATATGAAGTTGTTCAAAAACGCTTTATTTCGCCAAGACAATGCGTTTCTCACTGTTACATGCATTTGAATGGGAAACTCGCCTGAAACAAAGTATAGGTTTTCATTATGTGAATAATTTTAAAATCTTAGCTCAAACGGCTGCAAAACCTATTTGCCCAGCACGGGGATATTGAGTTCTATAAGATAAAGCCATAAACATGTTTGTCTGAGTCTTCTATCAAAAGTTACAGCGATTTATATGACGTTGTACAAAAACGCTTTATTTCGCCAAGACAGTGTGTTTCTCACTGTTACATGCATTTGAATGGGAAACTCGCCTGAAACAAAGTATAGGTTTTCATTATGTGAATAATTTTTAAATCTTAGCTCAAACGGCTGCAAAACCTGTTTGCCCAGCACGGGGATATTGAGTTCTATAAGATAAAGCCATAAACATGTTTGTCTGAGTCTTCTATCAAAAGTTACAGCGATTTATATGACGTTGTACAAAAACGCTTTATTTCGCCAAGACAGTGTGTTTCTCACTGTTACATGCATTTGAATGGGAAACTCGCCTGAAACAAAGTATAGGTTTTCATTATGTGAATAATTTTTAAATCTTAGCTCAAACGGCTGCAAAACCTGTTTGCCCAGCACGGGGATATTGAGTTCTATAAGATAAAGCCATAAACATGTTTGTCTGAGTCTTCTATCAAAAGTTACAGCGATTTATATGACGTTGTACAAAAACGCTTTATTTCGCCAAGACAGTGTGTTTCTCACTGTTACATGCATTTGAATGGGAAACTCGCCTGAAACAAAGTATAGGTTTTCATTATGTGAATAATTTTAAAATCTTAGCTCAAACGGCTGCAAAACCTGTTTGCCCAGCATGGGGATATTGAGTTCTATAAGATAAAGCCATAAACATGGTTGTCTGAGTCTTCTATCAAAAGTTACAGCGATTTATATGAAGTGGTTGAAAATCGCTTTATTTCGCCAAGACAGTGTGTTTCTCACTGTTACATGCATTTGAATGGGAAACTCACCCGAGACAAAGTATAGGTTTTCATTATGTGAATAATTTTAAAATCTTAGCTCAAACGGCTGCAAAACCTGTTCTGTTTGCCCAGCACGGGGATATTGAGTTCTATAAGATAAAGCCATAAACATGTTTGTCTGAGTCTTCTATCAAAAGTTACAGCAATTTATATGAAGTTGTTCAAAAACGCTTTATTTCGCCAAGACAATGCGTTTCTCACTGTTACATGCATTTGAATGGGAAACTCGCCTGAAACAAAGTATAGGTTTTCATTATGTGAATCATTTTAAAATCTTAGCTCAAACGGCTGCAAAACCTGTTTGCCCAGCACGGGGATATTGAGTTCTATAAGATAAAGCCATAAACATGTGTATACGAGTCTTCTATCAAAAGTTACAGCTATTTATATGAAGTTGTACAAAAACGCTTTCTTTCGCCAAGTCAGTGCGTTTCTCACTGGTTCATGCATTTGAATGGGGAACTCAACAAAAAAAAAAGTATAGGTTTTCATTATGTGAATAATTTTAAAATCTTAGCTCAAACGGCTGCAAAACCTGTTTGCCCAGCACGGGGATCTTGAGTTCTATAAGATAAAGCCATAAACATGTTTGTCTGAGTCTTCTATCAAAAGTTACAGCTATTTATATGAAGTTGTTCAAAAACGCTTTATTTCGCCAAGACAATGCGTTTCTCACTGTTACATGCATTTGAATGGGAAACTCGCCTGAAACAAAGTATAGGTTTTCATTATGTGAATAATTTTAAAATCTTAGCTCAAACGGCTGCAAAACCTGTTCTGTTTGCCCAGCACGGGGATATTGAGTTCTATAAGATAAAGCCATAAACATGTTTGTCTGAGTCTTCTATCAAAAGTTACAGCGATTTATATGAAGTTGTTCAAAAACGCTTTATTTCGCCAAGACAATGCGTTTCTCACTGTTACATGCATTTGAATGGGAAACTCACCCGAGACAAAGTATAGGTTTTCATTATGTGAATAATTTTAAAATCTTAGCTCAAACGGCTGCAAAACCTGTTCTGTTTGCCCAGCACGGGGATATTGAGTTCTATAAGATAAAGCCATAAACATGTTTGTCTGAGTCTTCTATCAAAAGTTACAGCGATTTATATGAAGTTGTTCAAAAACGCTTTATTTCGCCAAGACAATGCGTTTCTCACTGTTACATGCATTTGAATGGGAAACTCACCCGAGACAAAGTATAGGTTTTCATTATGTGAATAATTTTAAAATCTTAGCTCAAACGGCTGCAAAACCTGTTCTGTTTGCCCAGCACGGGGATATTGAGTTCTATAAGATAAAGCCATAAACATGTTTGTCTGAGTCTTCTATCAAAAGTTACAGCAATTTATATGAAGTTGTTCAAAAACGCTTTATTTCGCCAAGACAATGCGTTTCTCACTGTTACATGCATTTGAATGGGAAACTCGCCTGAAACAAAGTATAGGTTTTCATTATGTGAATCATTTTAAAATCTTAGCTCAAACGGCTGCAAAACCTGTTTGCCCAGCACGGGGATATTGAGTTCTATAAGATAAAGCCATAAACATGTGTATACGAGTCTTCTATCAAAAGTTACAGCTATTTATATGAAGTTGTACAAAAACGCTTTCTTTCGCCAAGTCAGTGCGTTTCTCACTGGTTCATGCATTTGAATGGGGAACTCAACAAAAAAAAAAGTATAGGTTTTCATTATGTGAATCATTTTAAAATCTTAGCTCAAACGGCTGCAAAACCTGTTTGCCCAGCACGGGGATCTTGAGTTCTATAAGATAAAGCCATAAACATGTTTGTCTGAGTCTTCTATCAAAAGTTACAGCTATTTATATGAAGTTGTTCAAAAACGCTTTATTTCGCCAAGACAATGCGTTTCTCACTGTTACATGCATTTGAATGGGAAACTCGCCTGAAACAAAGTATAGGTTTTCATTATGTGAATAATTTTAAAATCTTAGCTCAAACGGCTGCAAAACCTGTTCTGTTTGCCCAGCACGGGGATATTGAGTTCTATAAGATAAAGCCATAAACATGTTTGTCTGAGTCTTCTATCAAAAGTTACAGCGATTTATATGAAGTTGTTCAAAAACGCTTTATTTCGCCAAGACAATGCGTTTCTCACTGTTACATGCATTTGAATGGGAAACTCACCCGAGACAAAGTATAGGTTTTCATTATGTGAATAATTTTAAAATCTTAGCTCAAACGGCTGCAAAACCTGTTCTGTTTGCCCAGCACGGGGATATTGAGTTCTATAAGATAAAGCCATAAACATGTTTGTCTGAGTCTTCTATCAAAAGTTACAGCGATTTATATGAAGTTGTTCAAAAACGCTTTATTTCGCCAAGACAATGCGTTTCTCACTGTTACATGCATTTGAATGGGAAACTCACCCGAGACAAAGTATAGGTTTTCATTATGTGAATAATTTTAAAATCTTAGCTCAAACGGCTGCAAAACCTGTTTGCCCAGCACGGGGATATTGAGTTCTATAAGATAAAGCCATAAACATGTTTGTCTGAGTCTTCTATCAAAAGTTACAGCGATTTATATGAAGTTGTTCAAAAACGCTTTATTTCGCCAAGACAATGCGTTTCTCACTGTTACATGCATTTGAATGGGAAACTCGCCTGAAACAAAGTATAGGTTTTCATTATGTGAATAATTTTAAAATCTTAGCTCAAACGGCTGCAAAACCTGTTTGCCCAGCACGGGGATATTGAGTTCTATAAGATAAAGTCATGAATACGTATATCTGAATCTTCTATCAAAAGTTACAGCTATTTATATGAAGTTGTACAAAAACGCTTTATTTTGTCAAGACAGTGGGTTTTAGAGTCTTCATCATTAAATCTCTGGTTGCTTCATTTTTCTATCCTATATCAGATATTTTAAAGGCTAGCTTAGGTAAAGTTCCATTCTCATGGTGAGGCAAAGTGCTTTATGTGTGTGTGTGTGTGTGTGTGTGTGTGTGTGTGTGTGTGTGTGTGTGTGTGTGTGTGTGTGTGTGTGTGTGTGTGTGTGTGTGTGTGTGTGTGTGTCATGAACGGCTATAAAAGGCCTATAATTAAAGAACAAAGCGGGTTTGAGTTCGAGTTGCGGCAGACTGTCACTACTTGTAAATGGAACGCAGCCTTCCTACGGCGGACAGCTAATAACAGGAATCGGACGCGGTCCAGCCAAGTCCACAGCAACCACCATAGCAACCGCCTAGCATGACCTTAAAAACATATTCTGTCTTCATAACTATCAAAATCGTGAAATGATTTGCAAAGTGTGAAAGTGTTACAGCTGCAGAGAGCTATGGTGGTATCTATGGAAGCTGTTTACATAGCTAATAATATACGATGTAACCATGGAGACAGTCAGTCACTTGAGCTAGCGGTGCATGTTTACTACAGTGAATAAGGTGATTGAGTGCACAGCGTCCACACTCTGCAGGGGGTAAAGACATTACTTCAATATTGTTTTATATTGATATATATTAGCCTTCTGTTGACCATCACCTCAGGTTCACCATTACAGTTTCAGATTACAGATGCACACTGTCTAAACACATTCAAAAACTCATGTCTCAGAAATAAGCACAGCTGTTCATGTTTGTCATTAGAGTTTTATTTGTAAGAAAATTATGAACTTCATATTGTGCATTAAATAAAAGAACATTTCACAACTCTGAGTCAACAGAAACAGGTAACAGAAATGTCTCTAATGTGTACAGTGTAGTGTAAGCATTAAAAGATCATAAAGGAAAAACTAACATTTATGTGAAACTAATTGTAATAAAAAATGAGCAGGTGCTTTATAGATTCAAAAGAAAGAATCTGAAAACAACACTTTTTTGGTCTAAGTGATCAAAGTAGAAAACAGAACTGATGTTCAAGAACAAACCGTAGCTGCACTAATATTACACATCTCGATCGTTGTACTGAACAGACATGTTGCTTTTAAAACCACATGCAGTGTGTGACCATGACTGTTCACTGAGACCATGAACGCCACTTCGCTGAAGCATTCTTCTTCTTCTTCTTGCCATTAAATTGGAAGCAGAAGCAGCACGAGCTGATTTGATCTACTGAAAGAAAAAAGCAGAACATCTGAGTTGAAACCAGTCAGCTGAAATCATTAAGACAGGAACAAATTCAATGCAGTGTCTCAAGTGGCTTAGCCTGTTACAACTGTTGATACAAGCTTAATACGGTTAACACACAGTGTCAGGGAGCTCCAGTGTGGGAACTAGTGGCTTTAGGTTTGTAGTCATTTAACTTTCATCCATTCATTCATTTAATTCAGGAGGAAGAAATGCCAGGTTGGTGCAGGCTGGTTACATGCATTTGGTCCCATGCTGTCTTTAATTAAATGACTTGGTTCATTTTATGGCTGGGCTGTATGTGGGGTTATATCATGTTATTTGGGCAGGAGTACCTGTCCCCTGTTAGACTTAGAAAGTTTCTCCATAAGTAGAGTTTCTAACTCTTCTAGCACATCTGTGGCTGACAGCTTTTTGGTGGCTCTTTTTACCCCACACTGGTTGTGAGTGTGTAAATAGCCCCACTAGTTATTTTGGGTTGCAGTTAACTAGGGAGGAAGGGCTGGGTATGCCATGATTAGGTGAATAACAATTATATGTGATACATAAATTTCACAATGCATGCATATATCTCTATCAATTAAACCTGGCCTGAGGGCTGCCATTTTTTACATTCAGTTATTTCTCTTAGAAATGTTGGAACTAAATAATGAATGTGTTACAGTTAAAGTGAAACACTGGTCAGTGTAAATGGCTCATTGGGACACAGAAACCTTTAAATTAAACCTGATATCTAGTGTCAAACAATATCAAAGCTGTAAAAGATGTTTACATTCAGAATTTATAAAACTATGATTGTAAATAAATTCAAACAAGTGAGCTTTTCTCTTTGTGCTGAATATCAACACTGTGGTTTCTTAGACTGTAAGCTTTACTTTAGTGCAACCAGTTGCAGAAGCTGCCACTCCAAATGTCTTTTGATAACAAGAAAAAAATACCTTTTCAGTACACGGCCTGAAGTTCTTCTCCGAAATCTTCTGCAATCGGCTTTGTCTGCTGGTTTGAAGACAATAAACCATAAAAAAGATGATTTAGTCACTTTGTCTGTGTCATGCAGCTCGAATGTGTCGTGTAACGATGTTGAATAGCCGTCGTTATCCCTCTGCTGCGTCAGTAGGATTGTACTGTACAGCATCTCATTGATATGTGAGGAATGCTAATGTAACACGATAACAGACTTACATCATTAAAATATAAAGTGCAGGAGATATTTAGATATTTTTTATATTTATATTACATTTTATAGCTGACGGATTTTACTAAATAGATAGAATTTACTAAATAGCTGGATGAACATGAAAAATATGTCTATAATAACAAATGACCATGAGAGCCAGTAGAATTAATTCAGCTGGACACTCAAAAGACGTCCTTAAATGCTCTTTAAGTGGCAGAACAGATGAACAAACAGTTAATCGCTTACTTGAGATGAAATCTGCTCAGCTACTTTGAAAACAGCTTCTAACTGGTTCCTCCTTTAACAGGATGACTGCTCAGGGGTAAGGCCATCATGCAATCCAGCAACCTTTATGGTTCTGCTTTGATTCACCAGGAACTATTAGGGAAACCTTCCAGCGCCTCCTGTGAAAGACACAGGCATAAACACACAAACATTTATTAACATGTTCCACAGTGTTCCAGTTTGATTTTCTTATCCTGTGGACAACAACGTACATGGATGCAGGTTTATTGTTAACTTTTGTAAGGTTTATTTAATGAACATATCCAGCTGCAGCTCCACTGTGATCCTGAACTGGAGAAGCACTTAAGAAAATGTGTCAATAAATGGACAAACATCAACTTACTATATTTATCCAAACAGACGGGACCAATAATGCTTCGCTGAGTTAGAGACTTTAACAGACTCTTCTATGTAAGAATGTCTCGTGCTGATATACCTGCAAACTTGACAACAAAGGTTTTTCAGACTACATGTAGCTGTCCTCTATGTCAGCTAACACATTTACATTTATGTCACACTTATTTCTGCTTTCCCATTTTATAATTATTACTTACATTTTGATTAGATACCTTGAGTTTGTAAATGATCAGATTACATAATTGGAATACAATGTATCCAATTCAGGGTTGCGGGAGGATGAAGCCTATCCCAGCTGATACAGGACAAAGACAGGCTGCCAGTTTATTGCAGGGCTAATACAATATGTGTAACAGAAAATCCACTTAAATGTTTGATATTTCTTATAATAATCATAATTATGACTATTATTTAAAGGTTTCTTCATAAATACATTTTGATTTTTTATAACCCCTAAAATATAAACCTGAGCTGTTTCAGATTCTGACCTCTGACCTCAGTGACCTGGCTGTGTCCTCACTGCAGCTCCCTCTTGGAAGTACGTCTGCTTCTTGTCTTCCCCCAGTGTTGACCGCCTGATATCAAGATATCACGTACTGTAACTGAGGAACAAAAAAGGACAAACACTTGCCTTCATTTAAAAGTACATTCATACAGAGATAATCTATGGAAACACACTAGTTCACAGTTTGGGAGGAACCAGTTCCTGTGAAACATTTCTGTATATGAACATCATGTGGAGAATGAATGAAATGAGTTCTTCAGGTGACTCAGCAGTCCCACACTGACAAATGAAATCTAGTTAAACTATTCAGCATATTTGCTCTTCTGAAATCTGTGTTAAACAACAACAAACATAAATTAGTAACAAAAACTACAGCTGAGTATAGGCTTTACAAACCACCAGCAGCCATAATGCTAAATTTTAATCTTCAAATGTTTCTGAGCTGTCTTCAACCTGCTTTTAGCACATTAAAGTCTCAATAAATAAAGTCAATGCAGACTCAATCCTAAATGTTCAGCACACAGAGACACAGAGGTACTGTTTAAAGTTTAGTGTTAACTTGAGTCACTGATCATTCACAGTATTACAGAGTCTGGCAGTCTTTGCATGATGTCCACGTCACTGTAAGTTTCTAGCTGACTCTCAGGTGTGCCAGCAGGAAAGAGTAATAATAACCTGCATCCTGAGGTTTGTCATGCAGGATTAAAGGAGCCAAGCTTTGTTCACACAGCTAGGATTGTATTTTACACTGACCGTGGGTCAGTATCAACTTCAAGAAGACAGCTGTAACTGTTGATAGAATAATCACACACACATATTTATGGCTTTGCCTTATAGAATTCAGCATCTCAGTGCTCAGGAAATAGGATTTGCAGCTGTTTGAGCTAAGATTTTCAAGTTATTCACAAATTAAAACCTATACTTTGTGTCGGGCAAGAACTAAATTCAAATGCATGTAACAGTGAGAAACGCACTGTCTTGGCGAAGTAAAGCGTTTCTCATCAACTTCATAGAGCTTGCTGTAACTTTTGATAGAAGACTCAGACAAACATATTCATGGCTTTATCTTATAGACTTCAATATCCCCCCAATGTGTGTGTGAGTCTTCTCTCAAAATTTACAGCTGTCTTTATGAAGTTTATGGAAAAACGCTTTATTTCACCACGTTAGTGCGTTTCTCGCTATTACATGCATTTGAATGGAGTTCTCGCCCGACACAAAGTATAGGTTTTCAATTTGTGAATAACTTGAAAATCTTAGCTCAAACAGCTGCAAAACCTATTTCCTCAGCACGGAGATGCTGAATTCTATAAGGCAAAGCCATAAATATGTGTGTGTGTGAGTCCTCTATCAAAAGTTACAGCTGTCTTCATGAAGTTGATACTGACCCAGGGTCAGTGTAAAATACAAGTTATTCACATAATGAAAACTTATACTTTGTTTCGTGCAAGAACTCCATTCAAATGCATGTAATAGTCAGAAACGCACTGTCTCGGCGAAATGAAGCCTTTTTGTACAACTTCATGAAGTTAGCTGTAACTTTTGATAAAAGGCTCAAAGCAGAGGGATAACGACGGCTATTCAACATCGTTACACGACACATTCGAGCTGCATGACGCAGACAAAGTGACTAAATCATCTTTTTTGTGGTTTATTGTCTTCAAACCAGCAGACAAAGCCGATTGCAGAAGATGTCGGAGAAGAACTTCAGGCCGTGTACTGAAAAGGTATTTTTTTCTTGTTATCAAAAGACATTTGGAGTGGCAGCTTCTACAACTGGTTGCACTAAAGTAAAGCTTACAGTCTAAGAAACCACAGTGTTGATATTCAGCACAAAGAGAAAAGCTCACTTGTTTGAATTTATTTACAATCATAGTTTTATAAATTCTGAATGTAAACATCTTTTACAGCTTTGATATTGTTTGACACTAGATATCAGGTTTAATTTAAAGGTTTCTGTGTCCCAATGAGCCATTTACACTGACCAGTGTTTCACTTTAACTGTAACACATTCATTATTTAGTTCCAACATTTCTAAGAGAAATAACTGAATGTAAAAAATGGCAGCCCTCAGGCCAGGTTTAATTGATAGAGATATATGCATGCATTGTGAAATTTATGTATCACATATAATTGTTATTCACCTAATCATGGCATACCCAGCCCTTCCTCCCTAGTTAACTGCAACCCAAAATAACTAGTGGGGCTATTTACACACTCACAACCAGTGTGGGGTAAAAAGAGCCACCAAAAAGCTGTCAGCCACAGATGTGCTAGAAGAGTTAGAAACTCTACTTATGGAGAAACTTTCTAAGTCTAACAGGGGACAGGTACTCCTGCCCAAATAACATGATATAACCCCACATACAGCCCAGCCATAAAATGAACCAAGTCATTTAATTAAAGACAGCATGGGACCAAATGCATGTAACCAGCCTGCACCAACCTGGCATTTCTTCCTCCTGAATTAAATGAATGAATGGATGAAAGTTAAATGACTACAAACCTAAAGCCACTAGTTCCCACACTGGAGCTCCCTGACACTGTGTGTTAACCGTATTTAGCTTGTATCAACAGTTGTAACAGGCTAAGCCACTTGAGACACTGCATTGAATTTGTTCCTGTCTTAATGATTTCAGCTGACTGGTTTCAACTCAGATGTTCTGCTTTTTCCTTTCAGTAGATCAAATCAGCTCGTGCTGCTTCTGCTTCCAATTTAATGGCAAGAAGAAGAAGAAGAATGCTTCAGCAAAGTGGCGTTCATGGTCTCAGTGAACAGTCATGGTCACACACTGCATGTGGTTTTAAAAGCAACATGTCTGTTCAGTACAACGATCGAGATGTGTAATATTAGTGCAGCTACGGTTTGTTCTTGAACATCAGTTCTGTTTTCTACTTTGATCACTTAGACCAAAAAAGTGTTGTTTTCAGATTCTTTCTTTTAAATCTATAAAGCACCTGCTCATTTTTTATTACAATTAGTTTCACATAAATGTTAGTTTTTCCTTTATGATCTTTTAATGCTTACACTACACTGTACACATTAGAGACATTTCTGTTACCTGTTTCTGTTGACTCAGAGTTGTGAAATGTTCTTTTATTTAATGCACAATATGAAGTTCATAATTTTCTTACAAATAAAACTCTAATGACAAACATGAACAGCTGTGCTTATTTCTGAGACATGAGTTTTTGAATGTGTTTAGACAGTGTGCATCTGTAATCTGAAACTGTAATGGTGAACCTGAGGTGATGGTCAACAGAAGGCTAATATATATCAATATAAAACAATATTGAAGTAATGTCTTTACCCCCTGCAGAGTGTGGACGCTGTGCACTCAATCACCTTATTCACTGTAGTAAACATGCACCGCTAGCTCAAGTGACTGACTGTCTCCATGGTTACATCGTATATTATTAGCTATGCAAACAGCTTCCATAGATACCGCCATAGCTCTCTGCAGCTGTAACACTTTCACACTTTGCAAATCATTTCACGATTTTGATAGTTATGAAGACAGAATATGTTTTTAAGGTCATGCTAGGCGGTTGCTATGGTGGTTGCTGTGGACTTGGCTGGACCGCGTCCGATTCCTGTTATTAGCTGTCCGCCGTAGGAAGGCTGCATTCCATTTACAAGTAGTGACAGTCTGCCGCAACTCGAACTCAAACCCCGCTTTGTTCTTTAATTATAGGCCTTTTATAGCCGTTCATGACACACACACACACATATAAAGCACTTTGCCTCACCATGAGAATGGAACTTTACCTAAGCTAACCTTTAAAATATCTGATATAGGATAGAAAAAATGAAGCAACCAGAGATTTAATGATGAAGACTCTGGGTTCTGTAGTGACCTGAATGACTCTTTGCATACAATTTATTGAAGAGGACTTTAGAATGCACTTTACATTTAGACTGTTGCTGTTTAATTTTTTACATTGTTGCGGTGTTATGTCATGAATAAAGTTCACCTGCTGGGGGTTTGATGGATCAGATCATCATAATCAATGGGTCCTGAGGTGGGCGGGACTGTCTCTGGTGATGTCACCATGAAGGAACAGCATCTGGCACGTGTTGCTGAAACATCCCAGTACACTGGTGTAGTTTCCTCTCCAGCTGTTTGACATTTGACACTTCAACATTAAGGGGAAGAAGAAGAAACAGTGTTAGGTCAGGTGACCACATGGTTTCTAAAGTAACTGACAGGAAGTAACCAGGCCGTTAGAAATGGATGGCATGTGTTTAGAGTTACTGGAGTTGGGTAACTCTACTTACCAAAAGCAGAAGCACACAGATGAAGGATCAGATGCTGAATGTTGCAGGAACATGCTCGTGCGGTGGTCATTCAGTGCTGCTCCGGCAGGTTAGACAGTCCAAGACTGATATACTGCCCATCTGAGAGTTTGAAAACACACATGCAAAGATTTATTTTGTATTACAGTCAAAGTTGGATGTTCATTTTTGTCCTTTAAAAATGTTTGTGTATTTGAAAGCGCTAACATTTAAGGATGACTTGGATCGTCTCCTTTAAAGGGGAGACAAGTGTATCCACTGATCCACGTCACTTTACCTGGATGATGACTCCTCTCCCCCTCACTCAGAAACGCTCCTAATATAACCAAGCAAATAAATAATATTGAAGATTTACTTACATCATTACAAAAACAGGAAAAATATCTCCCTTTGATTCTATTTCTCCATTCCTGCTGAACATCAGGCAACAAATATCTCAATAAATCACAGTAAAATGTAAAGCACATGTTTTCTCTGCTTTGTCTAACCTCTGCAGAGCCTCTGTCAAGAAAAACATATCTGTAAGCATAAAACAAATATACATTTCATAACACGTCACTGGACAAACCTCGGTCAGTTGATTTCCTCTGTGCAGTGCAGACGAACATCAGTCAGCAAGTCAAGGTGGTGAGATGGACTGGTGTCCTTTGTGACTCTGCTGGTTCTTCTGAGGAAATACCACTGTCTCTCCACACCGTCACCATCTGTGAGCACAAACTGCTGCTCTGCTCTGCCAGCATGTAGGAAATCACATATCACACACACAGGGGTGAAGAAACATTAGAACTCAACTTTGGATACTTTAGATCTAAACAGATCAAAGTAGCTCTTAGCTTCAACAATCAGTGAACAGACAAACAATGATACCATACTGATTCTGTATGAATACAATATGGTATTTTCAATACAGGTGTCAAATTAATTTACTAAAACTAATACAGATATATGTATTTTTTTTGATAAATTCGTTTGCTAAATTATAAGAATATATATTTTTTCATTTAACAATTGCAACTGAAAGAAATTAAATATTGAACAAAAATATATTGTCACATTCTGAGCATGCTCAGCATGCTGACAGAATTGAAGTTGCTACAGATTTTAAGAAGTGATAATTATAGGGAAAAAACTTCTCTTTTTCATCCGTTTAATCAAACATTTGATGCCTTAGATGTCTCAGTCCTATAGCATTCTGCAACTACAACTAAGCTGAAGCTTGGATTTGGCTGCAGGTGCCCTGTACATCCTTCTCAACATGTGGGTACCATTTAATCACACTTTTTCCTGAGCTTTGCTTCGTCACAAGACCAAAGGTGGCATCCCGTGTCACGGTCATATCATCATCCAGAAGAAACATTTGAAGAAACATCATGGAGAAGAAACATTTACGCGCCTCCCGGTTTTGTTTTCTGATCCTGCAAAAAGACTGAGGACAACAAAGCCCAGAGAACACGAGATACACAACATCCAACATTCAGACTCAACAGCCTCCATAAATGAAGAGCACCAGGTTGGTTCAGTTATAGTAGATGTCATGGAATTTTTTTAATAAAGTCTGCAACACAGAAAGAGCTGTGATCATGCTATTTATTACTGTGCACAGGAGAGCAAACACACATCAAACATCACAGTTCAGTCATGTCAGCTCTGCCACTTCACGTGTCTCGCTATGAAACCTAACGGATCAATGGTTATGCTGTTTTGTGCCCTTGACGTTATCAGCACCTGTAAAGGGAGTTGTTTTCTCAAACTGCTGAAGTAAGTTCATCTAGTTTTAGAAACTTTCATTGAACAGTCTATAACAGTGTCACAACTAAGCATATGCATAAGCACTTAAATGCTTTAAATGAGAATAACATAAAATTTCTATTACAGGAGCTAGAGCCTGTCCCAGTAGTCATAGGTAGAGCACACCTGGACAGGTCACCAGTCTGTCAGAGGACTAACACAGATGCAGCCTGACTCAATCCTAAATGTTCAGCACACAGAGACACAGAGGTACCGTTTAAAGTTTAGTGTTAACTTGAGTCACTGATCATTTGCAGTATTACAGAGTCTGGCAGTCTTTGCATGATGTCCACGTCACTGTAAGTTTCTAGCTGACTCTCAGGTGTGACAGGTGTGCCAGCAGGAAAGAGTAATAATAGCCTGCATCCTGAGGTTTTTCATGCAGGATTAAAGGAGCCAGGCTTTGTTCACACAGCTAGGATTGTATTTTACACTGACCCTGGGTCAGTATAAGTATCATACAGTTTAAACGAAGCACTGAAACTTGCACATATTTATTACAGATGCACTGAAGCTAATCGAGATATTTGCTGTCAGTCTGTGGCTGCGATTAAACACTTTACTGGAAACTTTATTAACTAGTAACTTCGTCAGTCATGACAGAAGCTAATATTTCTGTGCTAACATCGTTTAAACAGTAACAGCTTTACTCCAATATAAGCTAACGTTTACACCGTAACTTTAAGCTAGCACCATAAAGACGGTAAAACACGTAATAACATCTACAAATGCATCTTAAAGCTGTTATATTAGCACTCTGTGTATTACTAACATAACCACATTAACATTATTGACACTCGCTGGTCTGACTTAATAGTCATTCTATAAATGCTGTCCGTTTAAACGGTCTTACCTGTACACACTGCTGTATCCACCGGATTGCAGCCAGAGTGGATTCTGGAGTCTTCCCACGCTCCTGTTAGTGATCCTCCATCTGGATGGATGATAACAACCTTCTGAACAATCTAGCAGGAGATGGTCCATATCTAGGGGATATGGACTGATAACAGCCGAAGCGGGTGAATAAAGTCACCCAGTCGCTAGCTGTGCGATTACCCAGCATACACCAGCACAATATTAGGCACAGCACCACCATAGACATTTTCAGTGGTTTTGAATGCAGGACATGGTTATCTTACCTTGTAAAATGCATGACAATAAAACAGCTAACCACCATAAAATGGTATTGTGTATGTATGTATGTGCATGTGTGTGTGTGTGTGTGTGTGTGTGAGAGAGAGAGAGAGAGAGAGAGAGAGAGAGAGAGAAAGAGAAAGAGAGAGGGGGGGGGGGGAGAGATCAAAGGCGTGCGCTTATGTTTTTTCTTGATCAAGAGTGTGCCTCCTCTCTCTTATTGGATGTATGGTATAGCATGTTTATTCAGGTGCACCTTTGAAGTCTATGAAAATACTTTGCAGCCTGGTCTGAGTGGTCATTTCTGCACAGACACAATGAAGCGTGCACTCAGTTTAGAGGAGGCTGTTGCTGCAGTTTTTCACTCTCCACAAGCAGTGGAGATACTTCTGACAGCGAAGAAGAATTTTTGCCAGGCACCGAGGAGCTTTGCAGCTCATGTGCGGAGGAGGAGAAGGAGAAGGAGGAAGAAGAGCAGGAGGAAGAGACAAGACTGGAGGATGGCCAGTAGAGATCTAAAAATGGAGAAATCATGTGGCAACCCACACACGAAGAGGTCCTGCTATTTTTTCCTCCCCCCATTTTAACCCCAGGACCAACCCATTATGCAATTCGTATAGGATCAGCAGCCCTGTGAGCACTTTCCATCTTTTTTTTGCAGAGGACATTATGCAGCTAATCCTGCATTTCACCAACCTGCAGGGGCAACAGGTCAGTAAAAGACTGGAAGGACATAGATGAGGCTTACATGGGGCTTGTGATGCTGGCTGGCCTGTACAGGTCTCAACATGAAACGACAACAAGCCTGTGAAATGGGGAGACAGGGCTCTTCTGTTTCATGCTACCATGTCAAAAAAAAAAAAAAGATTTGAGCAAATTAATCGGGCAGTAAGATTCGATGATCGTCTCTCCCGTCCAGGTCGCTACGGGGGGCAAGGCTGTGGTTTCCTACATTCCGTGAGCTACAAGTCCAGGACTCTGGGAAGAGAAAGCCCCACATCATCCTGGATTATAACAAATGCAAAGGGACTGTGGATCATTTGGACCAGGTAAGCACAATTATAAGTAATTTATTTGCCAAATTGTTTACCGTTTCTCATTGTTATAACTGATAAAGTCAGATAATGTGATTATAATAGTTTTGATATGAGATGATAGTTTTAGACTATGATAGTTTTGATAGTTACAGTAAGGAGGGGGGGGGGGGGGGGTCCAGTTTGACGCCCACAGGCAGGAAGAATCTCTTGCTTATGGCTGTATAAATCTGTTCATGTCACCTGATCATTTCTTTTTGTTTTGCAGGTTTGTGGCAACTACTCCTGCCGTAGAAGGACACATAGGTGGCCCATGTGTCTGTTCTACCACATGATCGAGGTAAGCTGCTATAATGCTTTCATTCAAGACAGCTGTAACTTTTGATAGAAGACGCATATAAACATATTTATGGCTTTATCTTATAAAGTTCGATATCCCCGTGTTGAGCAAACAGGTTTTGCAGCTGTTTGATCTAAGATTTTCAAGTTATTCACAAAATGAATACCTATACTTTGTTTCGTGCGACAACTCCATTCAAATGCATGTAATAGTCAGAAACGCACTGTCTTGGCAAAATAAAGCGTTTACAACTTCATGAAGACAGCTCTAACTTTTGATAGGAGACTCAGATATGCGTATTTATGGCTTTATCTTATCGAATTCAATATCCCCGTGTTGAGCAAACAGTTTTAAAGCTATGTGAGCTAAGATTTTCAAGTTATTCACAAGATGAAAACCTATACTTTGTTTCGTGCGAGAACTCCATTCAAATGCATGTAATAGTCAGAAACGCACGGTCTCGGCGAAATAAAGTGTTTTTGTACAGCTTCATGAAGTTACCTGTAACTTTTGATAGAAGGCTCAGACACACATCAATATGGCTTTGCCTTATACAATTCAGCATCTCCGTGCTGGGGAAACAGGTTTTGCAGCTGTTTGAGCCAAGAGCTTCCAGTTATTGAAAAAATGAAAGCCTATGCTTTGTTTCGTGCGAGAACTCCATTCAAATAAAAGGGTTTACAACTTCATGAAGACAGCTGTAACTTTTGATAGGAAACTCAGATATACGTATTTATGGCTTTATCTTATAGAATTCAATATCCCCGTTGAGCAAACAGTTTTAAAGCTATTTGAGCTAAGATTTTTAAGTTATTCACAAAATAAAAAGCTATACTTTGTTTCGTGTGAGAACTCCATTTATGTTACGCCCCTAATCTAGGCGTGTAGGGACGCACATAAGGTTGGAGGAGAGAGAGACAAATCCCCGCCCTGGTTCCCAAGCCAAACATCCAAACCAGTTGTGAGTAAAAAAAGGTGATTTTATTTAAGGACAAGAAGCATAGCTCCAGGGTGAGCCCAGGCCAAAATAATAAACAAAACCAACTAAGACCCACCAGAAAAGACGAACTAAACCCTAGGAAAGAAAAAGAACAAACAAATGACAGAGCTATCCCTCGCTCCCTGACCAAGAAAACAGGAGAAAACGATTCCAAAAGAAAAGGCAGCTCACCCCTTCCGCTTCAGCCCACGAGTGCCTAAGCTCTCAGCTAATGCACTAGGAGCGGCTTTTACAATTCACCCTCACACAAATAAACAAGATAAGCACAGGCTGGGAAAACCATGGTCAGGACCGCGACGGCTGTCAGGCTACTCGCTCGTTGCACACACTCTCTCTCTCTCCCCTCTGGAGCTGTCAGAGCGGCTTTTTGAACGTGGTCACCTGTTCCATGGTCCAATCAGCTACTCACTACTCTTCATTAGGGGAGGGACCTGTAAAGTGTCTTGAACACAGTAAAGAGACACATGTCTCGCATGTAATAGTCAGAAACGCACTATCTTTGCAAAATAAAGCCTTTTTGTACAACTTCATGAAATTAGCTGTAACTTTTGATAGAAGACTCGGATACACATGTTTATGGCTTTATCTTATAGAACTCAAGGTCCCCGTGCTGGGAAAACAGGTTTTGCAGCTGTTTGAGCTAAGATTTCCAAGTTATACACATAATGAAAACCTATACTTTGTTTCGGTCGAGTTCCCCATTCAAATGCATGTAACAGTGAGAAACGCACTGTCTTGGCAAAAGAAAGCGTTTTTGTACAACTTCATATAAATAGCTGTAACTTTTGATAGAAGACTCAGACAAACATGTTTATGGCTTTATCTTATATAACTCAAGGTCCCCGTGCTGGGAAAACAGGATTTGCAGCTGTTTGAGCTAAGATTTCCAAGTTATACACATAATGAAAACCTATACTTTATTTCGGTCGTTCCCCATTCAAATGCATGTAACAGTGACAAACGCACTGTCTTGGCGAAAGAAAGCGTTTTTGTACAACTTCATATAAATAGCTGTAACTTTTGATAGAAGACTCAGACAAACATGTTTATGGCTTTATCTTATAGAACTCAAGGTCCCCGTGCTGGGAAAACAGGTTTTGCAGCTGTTTGAGCTAAGATTTCCAAGTTATTCACATAATGAAAACCTATACTTTGTTTCGGTCGTTCCCCATTCAAATGCATGTAACAGTGACAAACGCACTGTCTTGGCGAAAGAAAGCGTTTTTGTACAACTTCATATAAATAGCTGTAACTTTTGATAGAAGACTCAGACAAACATGTTTATGGCTTTATCTTATAGAACTCAATATCCCCGTGCTGGGAAAACAGGATTTGCAGCTGTTTGAGCTAAGATTTTCAAGTTATACACATAATGAAAACCTATACTTTGTTTCGGGCGAGTTCCCCATTCAAATGCATGTAACAGTGAGAAACGCACTGTCTTGGCAAAAGAAAGCGTTTTTGTACAACTTCATATAAATAGCTGTAACTTTTGATAGAAGACTCAGACAAACATGTTTATGGCTTTATCTTATAGAACTCAAGGTCCCCGTGCTGGGAAAACAGGATTTGCAGCTGTTTGAGCTAAGATTTTCAAGTTATACACATAATGAAAACCTATACTTTGTTTCGGGCGAGTTCCGCATTCAAATGCATGTAACAGTGAGAAACGCACTGTCTTGGCAAAAGAAAGCGTTTTTGTACAACTTCATATAAATAGCTGTAACTTTTGATAGAAGACTCAGACAAACATGTTTATGGCTTTATCTTATAGAACTCAAGGTCCCCGTGCTGGGAAAACAGGTTTTGCAGCTGTTTGAGCTAAGATTTCCAAGTTATACACATAATGAAAACCTATACTTTGTTTCGGTCGAGTTCCCCATTCAAATGCATGTAACAGTGAGAAACGCACTGTCTTGGCGAAAGAAAGCGTTTTTGTACAACTTCATATAAATCGCTGTAACTTTTGATAGAAGACTCAGACAAACATGTTTATGGCTTTATCTTATAGAACTCAAGGTCCCCGTGCTGGGAAAACAGGTTTTGCAGCTGTTTGAGTTAAGATTTCCAAGTTATACACATAATGAAAACCTATACTTTGTTTCGGTCGAGTTCCCCATTCAAATGCATGTAACAGTGAGAAACGCACTGTCTTGGCGAAAGAAAGCGTTTTTGTACAACTTCATATAAATAGCTGTAACTTTTGATAGAAGACTCAGACAAACATGTTTATGGCTTTATCTTATAGAACTCAAGGTCCCCGTGCTGGGAAAACAGGTTTTGCAGCTGTTTGAGCTAAGATTTCCAAGTTATTCACATAATGAAAACCTATACTTTGTTTCGGTCGTTCCCCATTCAAATGCATGTAACAGTGACAAACGCACTGTCTTGGCGAAAGAAAGCGTTTTTGTACAACTTCATATAAATAGCTGTAACTTTTGATAGAAGACTCAGACAAACATGTTTATGGCTTTATCTTATAGAACTCAATATCCCCGTGCTGGGAAAACAGGATTTGCAGCTGTTTGAGCTAAGATTTTCAAGTTATACACATAATGAAAACCTATACTTTGTTTCGGGCGAGTTCCCCATTCAAATGCATGTAACAGTGAGAAACGCACTGTCTTGGCAAAAGAAAGCGTTTTTGTACAACTTCATATAAATAGCTGTAACTTTTGATAGAAGACTCAGACAAACATGTTTATGGCTTTATCTTATAGAACTCAAGGTCCCCGTGCTGGGAAAACAGGATTTGCAGCTGTTTGAGCTAAGATTTTCAAGTTATACACATAATGAAAACCTATACTTTGTTTCGGGCGAGTTCCGCATTCAAATGCATGTAACAGTGAGAAACGCACTGTCTTGGCAAAAGAAAGCGTTTTTGTACAACTTCATATAAATAGCTGTAACTTTTGATAGAAGACTCAGACAAACATGTTTATGGCTTTATCTTATAGAACTCAAGGTCCCCGTGCTGGGAAAACAGGTTTTGCAGCTGTTTGAGCTAAGATTTCCAAGTTATACACATAATGAAAACCTATACTTTGTTTCGGTCGAGTTCCCCATTCAAATGCATGTAACAGTGAGAAACGCACTGTCTTGGCGAAAGAAAGCGTTTTTGTACAACTTCATATAAATCGCTGTAACTTTTGATAGAAGACTCAGACAAACATGTTTATGGCTTTATCTTATAGAACTCAAGGTCCCCGTGCTGGGAAAACAGGTTTTGCAGCTGTTTGAGTTAAGATTTCCAAGTTATACACATAATGAAAACCTATACTTTGTTTCGGTCGAGTTCCCCATTCAAATGCATGTAACAGTGAGAAACGCACTGTCTTGGCGAAAGAAAGCGTTTTTGTACAACTTCATATAAATAGCTGTAACTTTTGATAGAAGACTCAGACAAACATGTTTATGGCTTTATCTTATAGAACTCAAGGTCCCCGTGCTGGGAAAACAGGATTTGCAGCTGTTTGAGCTAAGATTTTCAAGTTATAGACATAATGAAAACCTATACTTTGTTTCGGTCGAGTTCCCCATTCAAATGCATGTAACAGTGAGAAACGCACTGTCTTGGCGAAAGAAAGCGTTTTTGTACAACTTCATATAAATAGCTGTAACTTTTGATAGAAGACTCAGACAAACATGTTTATGGCTTTATCTTATATAACTCAAGGTCCCCGTGCTGGGAAAACAGGATTTGCAGCTGTTTGAGCTAAGATTTTCAAGTTATACACATAATGAAAACCTATACTTTGTTTCGGGCGAGTTCCCCATTCAAATGCATGTAACAGTGAGAAACGCACTGTCTTGGCAAAAGAAAGCGTTTTTGAACAACTTCATATAAATAGCTGTAACTTTTGATAGAAGACTCAGACAAACATGTTTATGGCTTTATCTTATAGAACTCAAGGTCCCCGTGCTGGGAAAACAGGATTTGCAGCTGTTTGAGCTAAGATTTTCAAGTTATACACATAATGAAAACCTATACTTTGTTTCGGGCGAGTTCCCCATTCAAATGCATGTAACAGTGAGAAACGCACTGTCTTGGCGAAAGAAAGCGTTTTTGTACAACTTCATATAAATCGCTGTAACTTTTGATAGAAGACTCAGACAAACATGTTTATGGCTTTATCTTATAGAACTCAAGGTCCCCGTGCTGGGAAAACAGGTTTTGCAGCTGTTTGAGTTAAGATTTCCAAGTTATACACATAATGAAAACCTATACTTTGTTTCGGTCGAGTTCCCCATTCAAATGCATGTAACAGTGAGAAACGCACTGTCTTGGCGAAAGAAAGCGTTTTTGTACAACTTCATATAAATAGCTGTAACTTTTGATAGAAGACTCAGACAAACATGTTTATGGCTTTATCTTATAGAACTCAAGGTCCCCGTGCTGGGAAAACAGGATTTGCAGCTGTTTGAGCTAAGATTTTCAAGTTATAGACATAATGAAAACCTATACTTTGTTTCGGTCGAGTTCCCCATTCAAATGCATGTAACAGTGAGAAACGCACTGTCTTGGCGAAAGAAAGCGTTTTTGTACAACTTCATATAAATAGCTGTAACTTTTGATAGAAGACTCAGACAAACATGTTTATGGCTTTATCTTATATAACTCAAGGTCCCCGTGCTGGGAAAACAGGATTTGCAGCTGTTTGAGCTAAGATTTTCAAGTTATACACATAATGAAAACCTATACTTTGTTTCGGGCGAGTTCCCCATTCAAATGCATGTAACAGTGAGAAACGCACTGTCTTGGCAAAAGAAAGCGTTTTTGAACAACTTCATATAAATAGCTGTAACTTTTGATAGAAGACTCAGACAAACATGTTTATGGCTTTATCTTATAGAACTCAAGGTCCCCGTGCTGGGAAAACAGGATTTGCAGCTGTTTGAGCTAAGATTTTCAAGTTATACACATAATGAAAACCTATACTTTGTTTCGGGCGAGTTCCCCATTCAAATGCATGTAACAGTGAGAAACGCACTGTCTTGGCGAAAGAAAGCGTTTTTGTACAACTTCATATAAATCGCTGTAACTTTTGATAGAAGACTCAGACAAACATGTTTATGGCTTTATCTTATAGAACTCAAGGTCCCCGTGCTGGGAAAACAGGTTTTGCAGCTGTTTGAGTTAAGATTTCCAAGTTATACACATAATGAAAACCTATACTTTGTTTCGGGCGAGTTCCCCATTCAAATGCATGTAACAGTGACAAACGCACTGTCTTGGCGAAAGAAAGCGTTTTTGTACAACTTCATATAAATAGCTGTAACTTTTGATAGACGACTCAGACAAACATGTTTATGGCTTTATCTTATAGAACTCAAGGTCCCCGTGCTGGGAAAACAGGATTTGCAGCTGTTTGAGCTAAGATTTTCAAGTTATACACATAATGAAAACCTATACTTTGTTTCGGGCGAGTTCCGCATTCAAATGCATGTAACAGTGAGAAACGCACTGTCTTGGCAAAAGAAAGCGTTTTTGTACAACTTCATATAAATAGCTGTAACTTTTGATAGAAGACTCAGACAAACATGTTTATGGCTTTATCTTATAGAACTCAAGGTCCCCGTGCTGGGAAAACAGGTTTTGCAGCTGTTTGAGCTAAGATTTCCAAGTTATACACATAATGAAAACCTATACTTTGTTTCGGTCGAGTTCCCCATTCAAATGCATGTAACAGTGAGAAACGCACTGTCTTGGCGAAAGAAAGCGTTTTTGTACAACTTCATATAAATAGCTGTAACTTTTGATAGAAGACTCAGACAAACATGTTTATGGCTTTATCTTATAGAACTCAATATCCCCGTGCTGGGAAAACAGGATTTGCAGCTGTTTGAGCTAAGATTTTCAAGTTATACACATAATGAAAACCTATACTTTGTTTCGGGCGAGTTCCCCATTCAAATGCATGTAACAGTGAGAAACGCACTGTCTTGGCAAAAGAAAGCGTTTTTGTACAACTTCATATAAATAGCTGTAACTTTTGATAGAAGACTCAGACAAACATGTTTATGGCTTTATCTTATAGAACTCAAGGTCCCCGTGCTGGGAAAACAGGATTTGCAGCTGTTTGAGCTAAGATTTTCAAGTTATACACATAATGAAAACCTATACTTTGTTTCGGGCGAGTTCCGCATTCAAATGCATGTAACAGTGAGAAACGCACTGTCTTGGCAAAAGAAAGCGTTTTTGTACAACTTCATATAAATAGCTGTAACTTTTGATAGAAGACTCAGACAAACATGTTTATGGCTTTATCTTATAGAACTCAAGGTCCCCGTGCTGGGAAAACAGGTTTTGCAGCTGTTTGAGCTAAGATTTCCAAGTTATACACATAATGAAAACCTATACTTTGTTTCGGTCGAGTTCCCCATTCAAATGCATGTAACAGTGAGAAACGCACTGTCTTGGCGAAAGAAAGTGTTTTTGTACAACTTCATATAAATAGCTGTAAATTTTGATAGAAGACTCAGACAAACATGTTTATGGCTTTATCTTATAGAACTCAAGGTCCCCGTGCTGGGAAAACAGGTTTTGCAGCTGTTTGAGTTAAGATTTCCAAGTTATACACATAATGAAAACCTATACTTTGTTTCGGTCGAGTTCCCCATTCAAATGCATGTAACAGTGAGAAACGCACTGTCTTGGCGAAAGAAAGCGTTTTTGTACAACTTCATATAAATAGCTGTAACTTTTGATAGAAGACTCAGACAAACATGTTTATGGCTTTATCTTATAGAACTCAAGGTCCCCGTGCTGGGAAAACAGGATTTGCAGCTGTTTGAGCTAAGATTTTCAAGTTATACACATAATGAAAACCTATACTTTGTTTCGGGCGAGTTCCCCATTCAAATGCATGTAACAGTGAGAAACGCACTGTCTTGGCAAAAGAAAGCGTTTTTGAACAACTTCATATAAATAGCTGTAACTTTTGATAGAAGACTCAGACAAACATGTTTATGGCTTTATCTTATAGAACTCAAGGTCCCCGTGCTGGGAAAACAGGATTTGCAGCTGTTTGAGCTAAGATTTTCAAGTTATACACATAATGAAAACCTATACTTTGTTTCGGGCGAGTTCCCCATTCAAATGCATGTAACAGTGAGAAACGCACTGTCTTGGCAAAAGAAAGCGTTTTTGAACAACTTCATATAAATAGCTGTAACTTTTGATAGAAGACTCAGACAAACATGTTTATGGCTTTATCTTATAGAACTCAAGGTCCCCGTGCTGGGAAAACAGGATTTGCAGCTGTTTGAGCTAAGATTTTCAAGTTATACACATAATGAAAACCTATACTTTGTTTCGGGCGAGTTCCCCATTCAAATGCATGTAACAGTGAGAAACGCACTGTCTTGGCGAAAGAAAGCGTTTTTGTACAACTTCATATAAATCGCTGTAACTTTTGATAGAAGACTCAGACAAACATGTTTATGGCTTTATCTTATAGAACTCAAGGTCCCCGTGCTGGGAAAACAGGATTTGCAGCTGTTTGAGCTAAGATTTCCAAGTTATACACATAATGAAAACCTATACTTTGTTTCGGTCAAGTTCCCCATTCAAATGCATGTAACAGTGAGAAACGCACTGTCTTGGCGAAAGAAAGCGTTTTTGTACAACTTCATATAAATAGCTGTAACTTTTGATAGAAGACTCAGACAAACATGTTTATGGCTTTATCTTATAGAACTCAAGGTCCCCGTGCTGGGAAAACAGGATTTGCAGCTGTTTGAGCTAAGATTTTCAAGTTATACACATAATGAAAACCTATACTTTGTTTCGGTCGAGTTCCCCATTCAAATGCATGTAACAGTGAGAAACGCACTGTCTTGGCGAAAGAAAGCGTTTTTGTACAACTTCATATAAATAGCTGTAACTTTTGATAGAAGACTCAGACAAACATGTTTATGGCTTTATCTTATA
This sequence comes from Rhamphochromis longiceps, assembly GCF_057381845.1. Classification (NCBI taxonomy): domain Eukaryota; kingdom Metazoa; phylum Chordata; class Actinopteri; order Cichliformes; family Cichlidae; genus Rhamphochromis; species Rhamphochromis longiceps. The sequence goes on from NC_140562.1 coordinate 9,819,584, forward strand.
GAACTCAAGGTCCCCGTGCTGGGAAAACAGGATTTGCAGCTGTTTGAGCTAAGATTTTCAAGTTATACACATAATGAAAACCTATACTTTGTTTCAGGCGAGTTCCCCATTCAAATGCATGTAACAGTGAGAAACGCACTGTCTTGGCGAAAGAAAGCGTTTTTGTACAACTTCATATAAATAGCTGTAACTTTTGATAGAAGACTCAGACAAACATGTTTATGGCTTTATCTTATAGAACTCAAGGTCCCCGTGCTGGGAAAACAGGATTTGCAGCTGTTTGAGCTAAGATTTCCAAGTTATACACATAATGAAAACCTATACTTTGTTTCGGTCGAGTTTCCCATTCAAATGCATGTAACAGTGAGAAACGCACTGTCTTGGCGAAAGAAAGCGTTTTTGTACAACTTCATATAAATAGCTGTAACTTTTGATAGAAGACTCAGACAAACATGTTTATGGCTTTATCTTATAGAACTCAAGGTCCCCGTGCTGGGAAAACAGGATTTGCAGCTGTTTGAGCTAAGATTTTCAAGTTATACACATAATGAAAACCTATACTTTGTTTCGGTCGAGTTCCCCATTCAAATGCATGTAACAGTGAGAAACGCACTGTCTTGGCGAAAGAAAGCGTTTTTGTACAACTTCATATAAATAGCTGTAACTTTTGATAGAAGACTCAGACAAACATGTTTATGGCTTTATCTTATATAACTCAAGGTCCCCGTGCTGGGAAAACAGGATTTGCAGCTGTTTGAGCTAAGATTTTCAAGTTATACACATAATGAAAACCTATACTTTGTTTCGGTCGAGTTCCCCATTCAAATGCATGTAACAGTGAGAAACGCACTGTCTTGGCGAAAGAAAGCGTTTTTGTACAACTTCATATAAATAGCTGTAACTTTTGATAGAAGACTCAGACAAACATGTTTATGGCTTTATCTTATATAACTCAAGGTCCCCGTGCTGGGAAAACAGGATTTGCAGCTGTTTGAGCTAAGATTTTCAAGTTATACACATAATGAAAACCTATACTTTGTTTCGGTCGAGTTCCCCATTCAAATGCATGTAACAGTGAGAAACGCACTGTCGTGGCGAAAGAAAGCGTTTTTGTACAACTTCATATAAATAGCTGTAACTTTTGATAGAAGACTCAGACAAACATGTTTATGGCTTTATCTTATAGAACTCAAGGTCCCCGTGCTGGGAAAACAGGATTTGCAGCTGTTTGAGCTAAGATTTTCAAGTTATACACATAATGAAAACCTATACTTTGTTTCGGTCGAGTTCCCCATTCAAATGCATGTAACAGTGAGAAACGCACTGTCGTGGCGAAAGAAAGCGTTTTTGTACAACTTCATATAAATAGCTGTAACTTTTGATAGAAGACTCAGACAAACATGTTTATGGCTTTATTTTATAGAACTCAAGGTCCCCGTGCTGGGAAAACAGGATTTGCAGCTGTTTGAGCTAAGATTTCCAAGTTATACACATAATGAAAACCTATACTTTATTTCGGTCGTTCCCCATTCAAATGCATGTAACAGTGACAAACGCACTGTCTTGGCGAAAGAAAGCGTTTTTGTACAACTTCATATAAATAGCTGTAACTTTTGATAGAAGACTCAGACAAACATGTTTATGGCTTTATCTTATAGAACTCAAGGTCCCCGTGCTGGGAAAACAGGTTTTGCAGCTGTTTGAGCTAAGATTTCCAAGTTATTCACATAATGAAAACCTATACTTTGTTTCGGTCGTTCCCCATTCAAATGCATGTAACAGTGACAAACGCACTGTCTTGGCGAAAGAAAGCGTTTTTGTACAACTTCATATAAATAGCTGTAACTTTTGATAGAAGACTCAGACAAACATGTTTATGGCTTTATCTTATAGAACTCAAGGTCCCCTTGCTGGGAAAACAGGATTTGCAGCCGTTTGAGCTAAGATTTTCAAGTTATACACATAATGAAAACCTATACTTTGTTTCGGTCGAGTTCCCCATTCAAATGCATGTAACAGTGAGAAACGCACTGTCTTGGTGAAAGAAAGCGTTTTTGTACAACTTCATATAAATAGCTGTAACTTTTGATAGAAGACTCAGACAAACATGTTTATGGCTTTATCTTATAGAACTCAAGGTCCCCGTGCTGGGAAAACAGGATTTGCAGCTGTTTGAGCTAAGATTTCCAAGTTATACACATAATGAAAACCTATACTTTGTTTCGGTCGAGTTCCCCATTCAAATGCATGTAACAGTGAGAAACGCACTGTCTTGGCGAAAGAAAGCGTTTTTGTACAACTTCATATAAATAGCTGTAACTTTTGATAGAAGACTCAGACAAACATGTTTATGGCTTTATCTTATATAACTCAAGGTCCCCGTGCTGGGAAAACAGGATTTGCAGCTGTTTGAGCTAAGATTTTCAAGTTATACACATAATGAAAACCTATACTTTGTTTCGGTCGAGTTCCCCATTCAAATGCATGTAACAGTGAGAAACGCACTGTCTTGGCGAAAGAAAGCGTTTTTGTACAACTTCATATAAATAGCTGTAACTTTTGATAGAAGACTCAGACAAACATGTTTATGGCTTTATCTTATAGAACTCAAGGTCCCCGTGCTGGGAAAACAGGATTTGCAGCTGTTTGAGCTAAGATTTTCAAGTTATACACATAATGAAAACCTATACTTTGTTTCGGTCGAGTTCCCCATTCAAATGCATGTAACAGTGAGAAACGCACTGTCTTGGCGAAAGAAAGCGTTTTTGTACAACTTCATATAAATAGCTGTAACTTTTGATAGAAGACTCAGACAAACATGTTTATGGCTTTATCTTATATAACTCAAGGTCCCCGTGCTGGGAAAACAGGATTTGCAGCTGTTTGAGCTAAGATTTTCAAGTTATACACATAATGAAAACCTATACTTTGTTTCGGTCGAGTTCCCCATTCAAATGCATGTAACAGTGAGAAACGCACTGTCGTGGCGAAAGAAAGCGTTTTTGTACAACTTCATATAAATAGCTGTAACTTTTGATAGAAGACTCAGACAAACATGTTTATGGCTTTATCTTATAGAACTCAAGGTCCCCGTGCTGGGAAAACAGGATTTGCAGCTGTTTGAGCTAAGATTTTCAAGTTATACACATAATGAAAACCTATACTTTGTTTCGGTCGAGTTCCCCATTCAAATGCATGTAACAGTGAGAAACGCACTGTCGTGGCGAAAGAAAGCGTTTTTGTACAACTTCATATAAATAGCTGTAACTTTTGATAGAAGACTCAGACAAACATGTTTATGGCTTTATCTTATAGAACTCAAGGTCCCCGTGCTGGGAAAACAGGATTTGCAGCTGTTTGAGCTAAGATTTTCAAGTTATACACATAATGAAAACCTATACTTTGTTTCAGGCGAGTTCCCCATTCAAATGCATGTAACAGTGAGAAACGCACTGTCTTGGCGAAAGAAAGCGTTTTTGTACAACTTCATATAAATAGCTGTAACTTTTGATAGAAGACTCAGACAAACATGTTTATGGCTTTATCTTATAGAACTCAATATCCCCGTGCTGGGAAAACAGGATTTGCAGCTGTTTGAGCTAAGATTTTCAAGTTATACACATAATGAAAACCTATACTTTGTTTCGGTCGAGTTCCCCATTCAAATGCATGTAACAGTGAGAAACGCACTGTCTTGGCGAAAGAAAGCGTTTTTGTACAACTTCATATAAATAGCTGTAACTTTTGATAGAAGACTCAGACAAACATGTTTATGGCTTTATCTTATAGAACTCAAGGTCCCCGTGCTGGGAAAACAGGATTTGCAGCTGTTTGAGCTAAGATTTTCAAGTTATACACATAATGAAAACCTATACTTTGTTTCAGGCGAGTTCCCCATTCAAATGCATGTAACAGTGAGAAACGCACTGTCTTGGCGAAAGAAAGCGTTTTTGTACAACTTCATATAAATAGCTGTAACTTTTGATAGAAGACTCAGACAAACATGTTTATGGCTTTATCTTATAGAACTCAAGGTCCCCGTGCTGGGAAAACAGGATTTGCAGCTGTTTGAGCTAAGATTTTCAAGTTATACACATAATGAAAACCTATACTTTGTTTCGGTCGAGTTCCCCATTCAAATGCATGTAACAGTGAGAAACGCACTGTCTTGGCGAAAGAAAGCGTTTTTGTACAACTTCATATAAATAGCTGTAACTTTTGATAGAAGACTCAGACAAACATGTTTATGGCTTTATCTTATAGAACTCAAGGTCCCCGTGCTGGGAAAACAGGATTTGCAGCTGTTTGAGCTAAGATTTCCAAGTTATACACATAATGAAAACCTATACTTTGTTTCGGTCGAGTTCCCCATTCAAATGCATGTAACAGTGAGAAACGCACTGTCTTGGCGAAAGAAAGCGTTTTTGTACAACTTCATATAAATAGCTGTAACTTTTGATAGAAGACTCAGACAAACATGTTTATGGCTTTATCTTATAGAACTCAAGGTCCCCGTGCTGGGAAAACAGGATTTGCAGCTGTTTGAGCTAAGATTTTCAAGTTATTCACATAATGAAAACCTATACTTTGTTTCGGGCGAGTTCCCCATTCAAATGCATGTAACAGTGAGAAACGCACTGTCTTGGCGAAAGAAAGCGTTTTTGTACAACTTCATATAAATCGCTGTAACTTTTGATAGAAGACTCAGACAAACATGTTTATGGCTTTATCTTATAGAACTCAAGGTCCCCGTGCTGGGAAAACAGGATTTGCAGCTGTTTGAGCTAAGATTTTCAAGTTATACACATAATGAAAACCTATACTTTGTTTCGGTCGAGTTCCCCATTCAAATGCATGTAACAGTGAGAAACGCACTGTCGTGGCGAAAGAAAGCGTTTTTGTACAACTTCATATAAATAGCTGTAACTTTTGATAGAAGACTCAGACAAACATGTTTATGGCTTTATTTTATAGAACTCAAGGTCCCCGTGCTGGGAAAACAGGATTTGCAGCTGTTTGAGCTAAGATTTCCAAGTTATACACATAATGAAAACCTATACTTTATTTCGGTCGTTCCCCATTCAAATGCATGTAACAGTGACAAACGCACTGTCTTGGCGAAAGAAAGCGTTTTTGTACAACTTCATATAAATAGCTGTAACTTTTGATAGAAGACTCAGACAAACATGTTTATGGCTTTATCTTATAGAACTCAAGGTCCCCGTGCTGGGAAAACAGGTTTTGCAGCTGTTTGAGCTAAGATTTCCAAGTTATTCACATAATGAAAACCTATACTTTGTTTCGGTCGTTCCCCATTCAAATGCATGTAACAGTGACAAACGCACTGTCTTGGCGAAAGAAAGCGTTTTTGTACAACTTCATATAAATAGCTGTAACTTTTGATAGAAGACTCAGACAAACATGTTTATGGCTTTATCTTATAGAACTCAAGGTCCCCTTGCTGGGAAAACAGGATTTGCAGCCGTTTGAGCTAAGATTTTCAAGTTATACACATAATGAAAACCTATACTTTGTTTCGGTCGAGTTCCCCATTCAAATGCATGTAACAGTGAGAAACGCACTGTCTTGGTGAAAGAAAGCGTTTTTGTACAACTTCATATAAATAGCTGTAACTTTTGATAGAAGACTCAGACAAACATGTTTATGGCTTTATCTTATAGAACTCAAGGTCCCCGTGCTGGGAAAACAGGATTTGCAGCTGTTTGAGCTAAGATTTCCAAGTTATACACATAATGAAAACCTATACTTTGTTTCGGTCGAGTTCCCCATTCAAATGCATGTAACAGTGAGAAACGCACTGTCTTGGCGAAAGAAAGCGTTTTTGTACAACTTCATATAAATAGCTGTAACTTTTGATAGAAGACTCAGACAAACATGTTTATGGCTTTATCTTATATAACTCAAGGTCCCCGTGCTGGGAAAACAGGATTTGCAGCTGTTTGAGCTAAGATTTTCAAGTTATACACATAATGAAAACCTATACTTTGTTTCGGTCGAGTTCCCCATTCAAATGCATGTAACAGTGAGAAACGCACTGTCTTGGCGAAAGAAAGCGTTTTTGTACAACTTCATATAAATAGCTGTAACTTTTGATAGAAGACTCAGACAAACATGTTTATGGCTTTATCTTATAGAACTCAAGGTCCCCGTGCTGGGAAAACAGGATTTGCAGCTGTTTGAGCTAAGATTTTCAAGTTATACACATAATGAAAACCTATACTTTGTTTCGGTCGAGTTCCCCATTCAAATGCATGTAACAGTGAGAAACGCACTGTCTTGGCGAAAGAAAGCGTTTTTGTACAACTTCATATAAATAGCTGTAACTTTTGATAGAAGACTCAGACAAACATGTTTATGGCTTTATCTTATATAACTCAAGGTCCCCGTGCTGGGAAAACAGGATTTGCAGCTGTTTGAGCTAAGATTTTCAAGTTATACACATAATGAAAACCTATACTTTGTTTCGGTCGAGTTCCCCATTCAAATGCATGTAACAGTGAGAAACGCACTGTCGTGGCGAAAGAAAGCGTTTTTGTACAACTTCATATAAATAGCTGTAACTTTTGATAGAAGACTCAGACAAACATGTTTATGGCTTTATCTTATAGAACTCAAGGTCCCCGTGCTGGGAAAACAGGATTTGCAGCTGTTTGAGCTAAGATTTTCAAGTTATACACATAATGAAAACCTATACTTTGTTTCGGTCGAGTTCCCCATTCAAATGCATGTAACAGTGAGAAACGCACTGTCGTGGCGAAAGAAAGCGTTTTTGTACAACTTCATATAAATAGCTGTAACTTTTGATAGAAGACTCAGACAAACATGTTTATGGCTTTATCTTATAGAACTCAAGGTCCCCGTGCTGGGAAAACAGGATTTGCAGCTGTTTGAGCTAAGATTTTCAAGTTATACACATAATGAAAACCTATACTTTGTTTCAGGCGAGTTCCCCATTCAAATGCATGTAACAGTGAGAAACGCACTGTCTTGGCGAAAGAAAGCGTTTTTGTACAACTTCATATAAATAGCTGTAACTTTTGATAGAAGACTCAGACAAACATGTTTATGGCTTTATCTTATAGAACTCAATATCCCCGTGCTGGGAAAACAGGATTTGCAGCTGTTTGAGCTAAGATTTTCAAGTTATACACATAATGAAAACCTATACTTTGTTTCGGTCGAGTTCCCCATTCAAATGCATGTAACAGTGAGAAACGCACTGTCTTGGCGAAAGAAAGCGTTTTTGTACAACTTCATATAAATAGCTGTAACTTTTGATAGAAGACTCAGACAAACATGTTTATGGCTTTATCTTATAGAACTCAAGGTCCCCGTGCTGGGAAAACAGGATTTGCAGCTGTTTGAGCTAAGATTTTCAAGTTATACACATAATGAAAACCTATACTTTGTTTCAGGCGAGTTCCCCATTCAAATGCATGTAACAGTGAGAAACGCACTGTCTTGGCGAAAGAAAGCGTTTTTGTACAACTTCATATAAATAGCTGTAACTTTTGATAGAAGACTCAGACAAACATGTTTATGGCTTTATCTTATAGAACTCAAGGTCCCCGTGCTGGGAAAACAGGATTTGCAGCTGTTTGAGCTAAGATTTTCAAGTTATACACATAATGAAAACCTATACTTTGTTTCGGTCGAGTTCCCCATTCAAATGCATGTAACAGTGAGAAACGCACTGTCTTGGCGAAAGAAAGCGTTTTTGTACAACTTCATATAAATAGCTGTAACTTTTGATAGAAGACTCAGACAAACATGTTTATGGCTTTATCTTATAGAACTCAAGGTCCCCGTGCTGGGAAAACAGGATTTGCAGCTGTTTGAGCTAAGATTTCCAAGTTATACACATAATGAAAACCTATACTTTGTTTCGGTCGAGTTCCCCATTCAAATGCATGTAACAGTGAGAAACGCACTGTCTTGGCGAAAGAAAGCGTTTTTGTACAACTTCATATAAATAGCTGTAACTTTTGATAGAAGACTCAGACAAACATGTTTATGGCTTTATCTTATAGAACTCAAGGTCCCCGTGCTGGGAAAACAGGATTTGCAGCTGTTTGAGCTAAGATTTTCAAGTTATTCACATAATGAAAACCTATACTTTGTTTCGGGCGAGTTCCCCATTCAAATGCATGTAACAGTGAGAAACGCACTGTCTTGGCGAAAGAAAGCGTTTTTGTACAACTTCATATAAATCGCTGTAACTTTTGATAGAAGACTCAGACAAATATGTTTATGGCTTTATCTTATAGAACTCAAGGTCCCCGTGCTGGGAAAACAGGTTTTGCAGCTGTTTGAGCTAAGATTTCCAAGTTATACACATAATGAAAACCTATACTTTGTTTCGGTCGAGTTCCCCATTCAAATGCATGTAACAGTGAGAAACGCAGTGTCTTGGCGAAAGAAAGCGTTTTTGTACAACTTCATATAAATAGCTGTAACTTTTGATAGAAGACTCAGACAAACATGTTTATGGCTTTATCTTATAGAACTCAAGGTCCCCGTGCTGGGAAAACAGGATTTGCAGCCGTTTGAGCTAAGATTTTCAAGTTATACACATAATGAAAACCTATACTTTGTTTCGGTCGAGTTCCCCATTCAAATGCATGTAACAGTGAGAAACGCACTGTCTTGGCGAAAGAAAGCGTTTTTGTACAACTTCATATAAATAGCTGTAACTTTTGATAGAAGACTCAGACAAACATGTTTATGGCTTTATCTTATAGAATTCAAGGTCTCCGTGCTGGGAAAACAGGATTTGCAGCTGTTTGAGCTAAGATTTCCAAGTTATACACATAATGAAAACCTATACTTTGTTTCGGTCGAGTTCCCCATTCAAATGCATGTAACAGTGAGAAACGCACTGTCTTGGCGAAAGAAAGCGTTTTTGTACAACTTCATATAAATAGCTGTAACTTTTGATAGAAGACTCAGACAAACTTGTTTATGGCTTTATCTTATAGAACTCAAGGTCCCCGTGCTGGGAAAACAGGATTTGCAGCTGTTTGAGCTAAGATTTCCAAGTTATACACATAATGAAAACCTATACTTTATTTCGGTCGTTCCCCATTCAAATGCATGTAACAGTGACAAACGCACTGTCTTGGCGAAAGAAAGCGTTTTTGTACAACTTCATATAAATAGCTGTAACTTTTGATAGAAGACTCAGACAAACATGTTTATGGCTTTATCTTATAGAACTCAAGGTCCCCGTGCTGGGAAAACAGGTTTTGCAGCTGTTTGAGCTAAGATTTCCAAGTTATTCACATAATGAAAACCTATACTTTGTTTCGGTCGTTCCCCATTCAAATGCATGTAACAGTGAGAAACGCACTGTCTTGGCGAAAGAAAGCGTTTTTGTACAACTTCATATAAATCGCTGTAACTTTTGATAGAAGACTCAGACAAACATGTTTATGGCTTTATCTTATAGAACTCAAGGTCCCCTTGCTGGGAAAACAGGATTTGCAGCCGTTTGAGCTAAGATTTTCAAGTTATACACATAATGAAAACCTATACTTTGTTTCGGTCGAGTTCCCCATTCAAATGCATGTAACAGTGAGAAACGCACTGTCTTGGCGAAAGAAAGCGTTTTTGTACAACTTCATATAAATAGCTGTAACTTTTGATAGAAGACTCAGACAAACATGTTTATGGCTTTATCTTATAGAACTCAAGGTCCCCGTGCTGGGAAAACAGGATTTGCAGCTGTTTGAGCTAAGATTTTCAAGTTATAGACATAATGAAAACCTATACTTTGTTTCGGTCGAGTTCCCCATTCAAATGCATGTAACAGTGAGAAACGCACTGTCTTGGCGAAAGAAAGCGTTTTTGTACAACTTCATATAAATAGCTGTAACTTTTGATAGAAGACTCAGACAAACATGTTTATGGCTTTATCTTATATAACTCAAGGTCCCCGTGCTGGGAAAACAGGATTTGCAGCTGTTTGAGCTAAGATTTCCAAGTTATACACATAATGAAAACCTATACTTTGTTTCGGTCGAGTTCCCCATTCAAATGCATGTAACAGTGAGAAACGCACTGTCTTGGCGAAAGAAAGCGTTTTTGTACAACTTCATATAAATAGCTGTAACTTTTGATAGAAGACTCAGACAAACATGTTTATGGCTTTATCTTATAGAACTCAAGGTCCCCGTGCTGGGAAAACAGGATTTGCAGCTGTTTGAGCTAAGATTTCCAAGTTATACACATAATGAAAACCTATACTTTGTTTCGGTCGAGTTCCCCATTCAAATGCATGTAACAGTGAGAAACGCACTGTCTTGGCGAAAGAAAGCGTTTTTGTACAACTTCATATAAATAGCTGTAACTTTTGATAGAAGACTCAGACAAACATGTTTATGGCTTTATCTTATAGAACTCAATATCCCCGTGCTGGGCAAACAGGATTTGCAGCTGTTTGAGCTAAGATTTCCAAGTTATACACATAATGAAAACCTATACTTTGTTTCGGTCGAGTTCCCCATTCAAATGCATGTAACAGTGAGAAACGCACTGTCTTGGCAAAAGAAAGCGTTTTTGTACAACTTCATATAAATAGCTGTAACTTTTGATAGAAGACTCAGACAAACATGTTTATGGCTTTATCTTATAGAACTCAAGGTCCCCGTGCTGGGAAAACAGGATTTGCAGCTGTTTGAGCTAAGATTTTCAAGTTATACACATAATGAAAACCTATACTTTGTTTCGGGCGAGTTCCCCATTCAAATGCATGTAACAGTGAGAAACGCACTGTCTTGGCGAAAGAAAGCGTTTTTGTACAACTTCATATAAATCGCTGTAACTTTTGATAGAAGACTCAGACAAACATGTTTATGGCTTTATCTTATAGAACTCAAGGTCCCCGTGCTGGGAAAACAGGTTTTGCAGCTGTTTGAGCTAAGATTTCCAAGTTATTCACATAATGAAAACCTATACTTTGTTTCGGTCGTTCCCCATTCAAATGCATGTAACAGTGACAAACGCACTGTCTTGGCGAAAGAAAGCGTTTTTGTACAACTTCATATAAATAGCTGTAACTTTTGATAGAAGACTCAGACAAACATGTTTATGGCTTTATCTTATAGAACTCAAGGTCCCCTTGCTGGGAAAACAGGATTTGCAACCGTTTGAGCTAAGATTTTCAAGTTATACACATAATGAAAACCTATACTTTGTTTCGGGCGAGTTCCCCATTCAAATGCATGTAACAGTGAGAAACGCACTGTCTTGGCGAAAGAAAGCGTTTTTGTACAACTTCATATAAATAGCTGTAACTTTTGATAGAAGACTCAGACAAACATGTTTATGGCTTTATCTTATATAACTCAAGGTCCCCGTGCTGGGAAAACAGGATTTGCAGCTGTTTGAGCTAAGATTTTCAAGTTATACACATAATGAAAACCTATACTTTGTTTCGGTCGAGTTCCCCATTCAAATGCATGTAACAGTGAGAAACGCACTGTCTTGGCGAAAGAAAGCGTTTTTGTACAACTTCATATAAATAGCTGTAACTTTTGATAGAAGACTCAGACAAACATGTTTATGGCTTTATCTTATATAACTCAAGGTCCCCGTGCTGGGAAAACAGGATTTGCAGCTGTTTGAGCTAAGATTTTCAAGTTATACACATAATGAAAACCTATACTTTGTTTCGGTCGAGTTCCCCATTCAAATGCATGTAACAGTGAGAAACGCACGGTCTTGGCGAAAGAAAGCGTTTTTGTACAACTTCATATAAATAGCTGTAACTTTTGATAGAAGACTCAGACAAACATGTTTATGGCTTTATCTTATAGAACTCAAGGTCCCCGTGCTGGGAAAACAGGATTTGCAGCTGTTTGAGCTAAGATTTTCAAGTTATACACATAATGAAAACCTATACTTTGTTTCAGGCGAGTTCCCCATTCAAATGCATGTAACAGTGAGAAACGCACTGTCTTGGCGAAAGAAAGCGTTTTTGTACAACTTCATATAAATAGCTGTAACTTTTGATAGAAGACTCAGACAAACATGTTTATGGCTTTATCTTATAGAACTCAAGGTCCCCGTGCTGGGAAAACAGGATTTGCAGCTGTTTGAGCTAAGATTTTCAAGTTATTCACATAATGAAAACCTATACTTTGTTTCGGGCGAGTTCCCCATTCAAATGCATGTAACAGTGACAAACGCACTGTCTTGGCGAAAGAAAGCGTTTTTGTACAACTTCATATAAATAGCTGTAACTTTTGATAGAAGACTCAGACAAACATGTTTATGGCTTTATCTTATAGAACTCAAGGTCCCCTTGCTGGGAAAACAGGATTTGCAACCGTTTGAGCTAAGATTTTCAAGTTATACACATAATGAAAACCTATACTTTGTTTCGGGCGAGTTCCCCATTCAAATGCATGTAACAGTGAGAAACGCACTGTCTTGGCGAAAGAAAGCGTTTTTGTACAACTTCATATAAATAGCTGTAACTTTTGATAGAAGACTCAGACAAACATGTTTATGGCTTTATCTTATATAACTCAAGGTCCCCGTGCTGGGAAAACAGGATTTGCAGCTGTTTGAGCTAAGATTTTCAAGTTATACACATAATGAAAACCTATACTTTGTTTCGGTCGAGTTCCCCATTCAAATGCATGTAACAGTGAGAAACGCACTGTCTTGGCGAAAGAAAGCGTTTTTGTACAACTTCATATAAATAGCTGTAACTTTTGATAGAAGACTCAGACAAACATGTTTATGGCTTTATCTTATATAACTCAAGGTCCCCGTGCTGGGAAAACAGGATTTGCAGCTGTTTGAGCTAAGATTTTCAAGTTATACACATAATGAAAACCTATACTTTGTTTCGGTCGAGTTCCCCATTCAAATGCATGTAACAGTGAGAAACGCACGGTCTTGGCGAAAGAAAGCGTTTTTGTACAACTTCATATAAATAGCTGTAACTTTTGATAGAAGACTCAGACAAACATGTTTATGGCTTTATCTTATAGAACTCAAGGTCCCCGTGCTGGGAAAACAGGATTTGCAGCTGTTTGAGCTAAGATTTTCAAGTTATACACATAATGAAAACCTATACTTTGTTTCAGGCGAGTTCCCCATTCAAATGCATGTAACAGTGAGAAACGCACTGTCTTGGCGAAAGAAAGCGTTTTTGTACAACTTCATATAAATAGCTGTAACTTTTGATAGAAGACTCAGACAAACATGTTTATGGCTTTATCTTATAGAACTCAAGGTCCCCGTGCTGGGAAAACAGGATTTGCAGCTGTTTGAGCTAAGATTTCCACGTTATACACATAATGAAAACCTATACTTTGTTTCGGTCGAGTTTCCCATTCAAATGCATGTAACAGTGAGAAACGCACTGTCTTGGCGAAAGAAAGCGTTTTTGTACAACTTCATATAAATAGCTGTAACTTTTGATAGAAGACTCAGACAAACATGTTTATGGCTTTATCTTATAGAACTCAAGGTCCCCGTGCTGGGAAAACAGGATTTGCAGCTGTTTGAGCTAAGATTTTCAAGTTATACACATAATGAAAACCTATACTTTGTTTCGGTCGAGTTCCCCATTCAAATGCATGTAACAGTGAGAAACGCACTGTCTTGGCGAAAGAAAGCGTTTTTGTACAACTTCATATAAATAGCTGTAACTTTTGATAGAAGACTCAGACAAACATGTTTATGGCTTTATCTTATATAACTCAAGGTCCCCGTGCTGGGAAAACAGGATTTGCAGCTGTTTGAGCTAAGATTTTCAAGTTATACACATAATGAAAACCTATACTTTGTTTCGGTCAAGTTCCCCATTCAAATGCATGTAACAGTGAGAAACGCACTGTCTTGGCGAAAGAAAGCGTTTTTGTACAACTTCATATAAATAGCTGTAACTTTTGATAGAAGACTCAGACAAACATGTTTATGGCTTTATCTTATAGAACTCAAGGTCCCCGTGCTGGGAAAACAGGATTTGCAGCTGTTTGAGCTAAGATTTCCAAGTTATACACATAATGAAAACCTATACTTTATTTCGGTCGTTCCCCATTCAAATGCATGTAACAGTGACAAACGCACTGTCTTGGCGAAAGAAAGCGTTTTTGTACAACTTCATATAAATAGCTGTAACTTTTGATAGAAGACTCAGACAAACATGTTTATGGCTTTATCTTATAGAACTCAAGGTCCCCGTGCTGGGAAAACAGGTTTTGCAGCTGTTTGAGCTAAGATTTCCAAGTTATTCACATAATGAAAACCTATACTTTGTTTCGGTCGTTCCCCATTCAAATGCATGTAACAGTGACAAACGCACTGTCTTGGCGAAAGAAAGCGTTTTTGTACAACTTCATATAAATAGCTGTAACTTTTGATAGAAGACTCAGACAAACATGTTTATGGCTTTATCTTATAGAACTCAAGGTCCCCTTGCTGGGAAAACAGGATTTGCAACCGTTTGAGCTAAGATTTTCAAGTTATACACATAATGAAAACCTATACTTTGTTTCGGTCGAGTTCCCCATTCAAATGCATGTAACAGTGAGAAACGCACTGTCTTGGCGAAAGAAAGCGTTTTTGTACAACTTCATATAAATAGCTGTAACTTTTGATAGAAGACTCAGACAAACATGTTTATGGCTTTATCTTATAGAACTCAAGGTCCCCGTGCTGGGAAAACAGGATTTGCAGCTGTTTGAGCTAAGATTTTCAAGTTATTCACATAATGAAAACCTATACTTTGTTTCGGGCGAGTTCCCCATTCAAATGCATGTAACAGTGAGAAACGCACTGTCTTGGCGAAAGAAAGCGTTTTTGTACAACTTCATATAAATCGCTGTAACTTTTGATAGAAGACTCAGACAAATATGTTTATGGCTTTATCTTATAGAACTCAAGGTCCCCGTGCTGGGAAAACAGGTTTTGCAGCTGTTTGAGCTAAGATTTCCAAGTTATACACATAATGAAAACCTATACTTTGTTTCGGTCGAGTTCCCCATTCAAATGCATGTAACAGTGAGAAACGCAGTGTCTTGGCGAAAGAAAGCGTTTTTGTACAACTTCATATAAATAGCTGTAACTTTTGATAGAAGACTCAGACAAACATGTTTATGGCTTTATCTTATAGAACTCAAGGTCCCCGTGCTGGGAAAACAGGATTTGCAGCCGTTTGAGCTAAGATTTTCAAGTTATACACATAATGAAAACCTATACTTTGTTTCGGTCGAGTTCCCCATTCAAATGCATGTAACAGTGAGAAACGCACTGTCTTGGCGAAAGAAAGCGTTTTTGTACAACTTCATATAAATAGCTGTAACTTTTGATAGAAGACTCAGACAAACATGTTTATGGCTTTATCTTATAGAATTCAAGGTCTCCGTGCTGGGAAAACAGGATTTGCAGCTGTTTGAGCTAAGATTTCCAAGTTATACACATAATGAAAACCTATACTTTGTTTCGGTCGAGTTCCCCATTCAAATGCATGTAACAGTGAGAAACGCACTGTCTTGGCGAAAGAAAGCGTTTTTGTACAACTTCATATAAATAGCTGTAACTTTTGATAGAAGACTCAGACAAACTTGTTTATGGCTTTATCTTATAGAACTCAAGGTCCCCGTGCTGGGAAAACAGGATTTGCAGCTGTTTGAGCTAAGATTTCCAAGTTATACACATAATGAAAACCTATACTTTATTTCGGTCGTTCCCCATTCAAATGCATGTAACAGTGACAAACGCACTGTCTTGGCGAAAGAAAGCGTTTTTGTACAACTTCATATAAATAGCTGTAACTTTTGATAGAAGACTCAGACAAACATGTTTATGGCTTTATCTTATAGAACTCAAGGTCCCCGTGCTGGGAAAACAGGTTTTGCAGCTGTTTGAGCTAAGATTTCCAAGTTATTCACATAATGAAAACCTATACTTTGTTTCGGTCGTTCCCCATTCAAATGCATGTAACAGTGAGAAACGCACTGTCTTGGCGAAAGAAAGCGTTTTTGTACAACTTCATATAAATCGCTGTAACTTTTGATAGAAGACTCAGACAAACATGTTTATGGCTTTATCTTATAGAACTCAAGGTCCCCTTGCTGGGAAAACAGGATTTGCAGCCGTTTGAGCTAAGATTTTCAAGTTATACACATAATGAAAACCTATACTTTGTTTCGGTCGAGTTCCCCATTCAAATGCATGTAACAGTGAGAAACGCACTGTCTTGGCGAAAGAAAGCGTTTTTGTACAACTTCATATAAATAGCTGTAACTTTTGATAGAAGACTCAGACAAACATGTTTATGGCTTTATCTTATAGAACTCAAGGTCCCCGTGCTGGGAAAACAGGATTTGCAGCTGTTTGAGCTAAGATTTTCAAGTTATAGACATAATGAAAACCTATACTTTGTTTCGGTCGAGTTCCCCATTCAAATGCATGTAACAGTGAGAAACGCACTGTCTTGGCGAAAGAAAGCGTTTTTGTACAACTTCATATAAATAGCTGTAACTTTTGATAGAAGACTCAGACAAACATGTTTATGGCTTTATCTTATATAACTCAAGGTCCCCGTGCTGGGAAAACAGGATTTGCAGCTGTTTGAGCTAAGATTTCCAAGTTATACACATAATGAAAACCTATACTTTGTTTCAGGCGAGTTCCCCATTCAAATGCATGTAACAGTGAGAAACGCACTGTCTTGGCGAAAGAAAGCGTTTTTGTACAACTTCATATAAATAGCTGTAACTTTTGATAGAAGACTCAGACAAACATGTTTATGGCTTTATCTTATAGAACTCAAGGTCCCCGTGCTGGGAAAACAGGATTTGCAGCTGTTTGAGCTAAGATTTCCAAGTTATACACATAATGAAAACCTATACTTTGTTTCGGTCGAGTTCCCCATTCAAATGCATGTAACAGTGAGAAACGCACTGTCTTGGCGAAAGAAAGCGTTTTTGTACAACTTCATATAAATAGCTGTAACTTTTGATAGAAGACTCAGACAAACATGTTTATGGCTTTATCTTATAGAACTCAATATCCCCGTGCTGGGCAAACAGGATTTGCAGCTGTTTGAGCTAAGATTTCCAAGTTATACACATAATGAAAACCTATACTTTGTTTCGGTCGAGTTCCCCATTCAAATGCATGTAACAGTGAGAAACGCACTGTCTTGGCAAAAGAAAGCGTTTTTGTACAACTTCATATAAATAGCTGTAACTTTTGATAGAAGACTCAGACAAACATGTTTATGGCTTTATCTTATAGAACTCAAGGTCCCCGTGCTGGGAAAACAGGATTTGCAGCTGTTTGAGCTAAGATTTTCAAGTTATACACATAATGAAAACCTATACTTTGTTTCGGGCGAATTCCCCATTCAAATGCATGTAACAGTGAGAAACGCACTGTCTTGGCGAAAGAAAGCGTTTTTGTACAACTTCATATAAATCGCTGTAACTTTTGATAGAAGACTCAGACAAACATGTTTATGGCTTTATCTTATAGAACTCAAGGTCCCCGTGCTGGGAAAACAGGTTTTGCAGCTGTTTGAGCTAAGATTTCCAAGTTATTCACATAATGAAAACCTATACTTTGTTTCGGTCGTTCCCCATTCAAATGCATGTAACAGTGACAAACGCACTGTCTTGGCGAAAGAAAGCGTTTTTGTACAACTTCATATAAATAGCTGTAACTTTTGATAGAAGACTCAGACAAACATGTTTATGGCTTTATCTTATAGAACTCAAGGTCCCCTTGCTGGGAAAACAGGATTTGCAACCGTTTGAGCTAAGATTTTCAAGTTATACACATAATGAAAACCTATACTTTGTTTCGGGCGAGTTCCCCATTCAAATGCATGTAACAGTGAGAAACGCACTGTCTTGGCGAAAGAAAGCGTTTTTGTACAACTTCATATAAATAGCTGTAACTTTTGATAGAAGACTCAGACAAACATGTTTATGGCTTTATCTTATATAACTCAAGGTCCCCGTGCTGGGAAAACAGGATTTGCAGCTGTTTGAGCTAAGATTTTCAAGTTATACACATAATGAAAACCTATACTTTGTTTCGGTCGAGTTCCCCATTCAAATGCATGTAACAGTGAGAAACGCACTGTCTTGGCGAAAGAAAGCGTTTTTGTACAACTTCATATAAATAGCTGTAACTTTTGATAGAAGACTCAGACAAACATGTTTATGGCTTTATCTTATATAACTCAAGGTCCCCGTGCTGGGAAAACAGGATTTGCAGCTGTTTGAGCTAAGATTTTCAAGTTATACACATAATGAAAACCTATACTTTGTTTCGGTCGAGTTCCCCATTCAAATGCATGTAACAGTGAGAAACGCACGGTCTTGGCGAAAGAAAGCGTTTTTGTACAACTTCATATAAATAGCTGTAACTTTTGATAGAAGACTCAGACAAACATGTTTATGGCTTTATCTTATAGAACTCAAGGTCCCCGTGCTGGGAAAACAGGATTTGCAGCTGTTTGAGCTAAGATTTTCAAGTTATACACATAATGAAAACCTATACTTTGTTTCAGGCGAGTTCCCCATTCAAATGCATGTAACAGTGAGAAACGCACTGTCTTGGCGAAAGAAAGCGTTTTTGTACAACTTCATATAAATAGCTGTAACTTTTGATAGAAGACTCAGACAAACATGTTTATGGCTTTATCTTATAGAACTCAAGGTCCCCGTGCTGGGAAAACAGGATTTGCAGCTGTTTGAGCTAAGATTTCCAAGTTATACACATAATGAAAACCTATACTTTGTTTCGGTCGAGTTTCCCATTCAAATGCATGTAACAGTGAGAAACGCACTGTCTTGGCGAAAGAAAGCGTTTTTGTACAACTTCATATAAATAGCTGTAACTTTTGATAGAAGACTCAGACAAACATGTTTATGGCTTTATCTTATAGAACTCAAGGTCCCCGTGCTGGGAAAACAGGATTTGCAGCTGTTTGAGCTAAGATTTTCAAGTTATACACATAATGAAAACCTATACTTTGTTTCGGTCGAGTTCCCCATTCAAATGCATGTAACAGTGAGAAACGCACTGTCTTGGCGAAAGAAAGCGTTTTTGTACAACTTCATATAAATAGCTGTAACTTTTGATAGAAGACTCAGACAAACATGTTTATGGCTTTATCTTATATAACTCAAGGTCCCCGTGCTGGGAAAACAGGATTTGCAGCTGTTTGAGCTAAGATTTTCAAGTTATACACATAATGAAAACCTATACTTTGTTTCGGTCAAGTTCCCCATTCAAATGCATGTAACAGTGAGAAACGCACTGTCTTGGCGAAAGAAAGCGTTTTTGTACAACTTCATATAAATAGCTGTAACTTTTGATAGAAGACTCAGACAAACATGTTTATGGCTTTATCTTATAGAACTCAAGGTCCCCGTGCTGGGAAAACAGGATTTGCAGCTGTTTGAGCTAAGATTTCCAAGTTATACACATAATGAAAACCTATACTTTATTTCGGTCGTTCCCCATTCAAATGCATGTAACAGTGACAAACGCACTGTCTTGGCGAAAGAAAGCGTTTTTGTACAACTTCATATAAATAGCTGTAACTTTTGATAGAAGACTCAGACAAACATGTTTATGGCTTTATCTTATAGAACTCAAGGTCCCCGTGCTGGGAAAACAGGTTTTGCAGCTGTTTGAGCTAAGATTTCCAAGTTATTCACATAATGAAAACCTATACTTTGTTTCGGTCGTTCCCCATTCAAATGCATGTAACAGTGACAAACGCACTGTCTTGGCGAAAGAAAGCGTTTTTGTACAACTTCATATAAATAGCTGTAACTTTTGATAGAAGACTCAGACAAACATGTTTATGGCTTTATCTTATAGAACTCAAGGTCCCCTTGCTGGGAAAACAGGATTTGCAACCGTTTGAGCTAAGATTTTCAAGTTATACACATAATGAAAACCTATACTTTGTTTCGGTCGAGTTCCCCATTCAAATGCATGTAACAGTGAGAAACGCACTGTCTTGGCGAAAGAAAGCGTTTTTGTACAACTTCATATAAATAGCTGTAACTTTTGATAGAAGACTCAGACAAACATGTTTATGGCTTTATCTTAAAGAACTCAAGGTCCCCTTGCTGGGAAAACAGGATTTGCAGCTGTTTGAGCTAAGATTTTCAAGTTATACACATAATGAAAACCTATACTTTGTTTCGGTCGAGTTCCCCATTCAAATGCATGTAACAGTGAGAAACGCACTGTCTTGGCAAAAGAAAGCGTTTTTGTACAACTTCATATAAATAGCTGTAACTTTTGATAGAAGACTCAGACAAACATGTTTATGGCTTTATCTTATAGAACTCAAGGTCCCCGTGCTGGGAAAACAGGATTTGCAGCTGTTTGAGCTAAGATTTTCAAGTTATACACATAATGAAAACCTATACTTTGTTTCGGGCGAGTTCCCCATTCAAATGCATGTAACAGTGAGAAACGCACTGTCTTGGCGAAAGAAAGCGTTTTTGTACAACTTCATATAAATCGCTGTAACTTTTGATAGAAGACTCAGACAAACATGTTTATGGCTTTATCTTATAGAACTCAAGGTCCCCGTGCTGGGAAAACAGGATTTGCAGCTGTTTGAGCTAAGATTTTCAAGTTATACACATAATGAAAACCTATACTTTGTTTCGGGCGAGTTCCCCATTCAAATGCATGTAACAGTGAGAAACGCACTGTCTTGGCGAAAGAAAGCGTTTTTGTACAACTTCATATAAATCGCTGTAACTTTTGATAGAAGACTCAGACAAACATGTTTATGGCTTTATCTTATAGAACTCAAGGTCCCCGTGCTGGGAAAACAGGTTGTGCAGCTGTTTGAGCTAAGATTTCCAAGTTATACACATAATGAAAACCTATACTTTGTTTCGGTCGAGTTCCCCATTCAAATGCATGTAACAGTGAGAAACGCACTGTCTTGGCGAAAGAAAGCGTTTTTGTACAACTTCATATAAATAGCTGTAACTTTTGATAGAAGACTCAGACAAACATGTTTATGGCTTTATCTTATAGAACTCAAGGTCTCCGTGCTGGGAAAACAGGATTTGCAGCTGTTTGAGCTAAGATTTCCAAGTTATACACATAATGAAAACCTATACTTTGTTTCGGTCGAGTTCCCCATTCAAATGCATGTAACAGTGAGAAACGCACTGTCTTGGCGAAAGAAAGCGTTTTTGTACAACTTCATATAAATAGCTGTAACTTTTGATAGAAGACTCAGACAAACATGTTTATGGCTTTATCTTATAGAACTCAAGGTCCCCGTGCTGGGAAAACAGGATTTGCAGCTGTTTGAGCTAAGATTTTCAAGTTATACACATAATGAAAACCTATACTTTGTTTCGGGCGAGTTCCCCATTCAAATGCATGTAACAGTGAGAAACGCACTGTCTTGGCGAAAGAAAGCGTTTTTGTACAACTTCATATAAATCGCTGTAACTTTTGATAGAAGACTCAGACAAATATGTTTATGGCTTTATCTTATAGAACTCAAGGTCCCCGTGCTGGGAAAACAGGTTTTGCAGCTGTTTGAGCTAAGATTTCCAAGTTATACACATAATGAAAACCTATACTTTGTTTCGGTCGAGTTCCCCATTCAAATGCATGTAACAGTGAGAAACGCACTGTCTTGGCGAAAGAAAGCGTTTTTGTACAACTTCATATAAATAGCTGTAACTTTTGATAGAAGACTCAGACAAACATGTTTATGGCTTTATCTTATAGAACTCAAGGTCCCCGTGCTGGGAAAACAGGATTTGCAGCCGTTTGAGCTAAGATTTTCAAGTTATACACATAATGAAAACCTATACTTTGTTTCGGTCGAGTTCCCCATTCAAATGCATGTAACAGTGAGAAACGCACTGTCTTGGCGAAAGAAAGCGTTTTTGTACAACTTCATATAAATAGCTGTAAATTTTGATAGAAGACTCAGACAAACATGTTTATGGCTTTATCTTATAGAACTCAAGGTCCCCGTGCTGGGAAAACAGGATTTGCAGCTGTTTGAGCTAAGATTTTCAAGTTATTCACATAATGAAAACCTATACTTTGTTTCGGGCGAGTTCCCCATTCAAATGCATGTAACAGTGAGAAACGCACTGTCTTGGCGAAAGAAAGCGTTTTTGTACAACTTCATATAAATCGCTGTAACTTTTGATAGAAGACTCAGACAAATATGTTTATGGCTTTATCTTATAGAACTCAAGGTCCCCGTGCTGGGAAAACAGGTTTTGCAGCTGTTTGAGCTAAGATTTCCAAGTTATACACATAATGAAAACCTATACTTTGTTTCGGTCGAGTTCCCCATTCAAATGCATGTAACAGTGAGAAACGCAGTGTCTTGGCGAAAGAAAGCGTTTTTGTACAACTTCATATAAATAGCTGTAACTTTTGATAGAAGACTCAGACAAACATGTTTATGGCTTTATCTTATAGAACTCAAGGTCCCCGTGCTGGGAAAACAGGATTTGCAGCCGTTTGAGCTAAGATTTTCAAGTTATACACATAATGAAAACCTATACTTTGTTTCGGTCGAGTTCCCCATTCAAATGCATGTAACAGTGAGAAACGCACTGTCTTGGCGAAAGAAAGCGTTTTTGTACAACTTCATATAAATAGCTGTAACTTTTGATAGAAGACTCAGACAAACATGTTTATGGCTTTATCTTATAGAATTCAAGGTCTCCGTGCTGGGAAAACAGGATTTGCAGCTGTTTGAGCTAAGATTTCCAAGTTATACACATAATGAAAACCTATACTTTGTTTCGGTCGAGTTCCCCATTCAAATGCATGTAACAGTGAGAAACGCACTGTCTTGGCGAAAGAAAGCGTTTTTGTACAACTTCATATAAATAGCTGTAACTTTTGATAGAAGACTCAGACAAACTTGTTTATGGCTTTATCTTATAGAACTCAAGGTCCCCGTGCTGGGAAAACAGGATTTGCAGCTGTTTGAGCTAAGATTTCCAAGTTATACACATAATGAAAACCTATACTTTATTTCGGTCGTTCCCCATTCAAATGCATGTAACAGTGACAAACGCACTGTCTTGGCGAAAGAAAGCGTTTTTGTACAACTTCATATAAATAGCTGTAACTTTTGATAGAAGACTCAGACAAACATGTTTATGGCTTTATCTTATAGAACTCAAGGTCCCCGTGCTGGGAAAACAGGTTTTGCAGCTGTTTGAGCTAAGATTTCCAAGTTATTCACATAATGAAAACCTATACTTTGTTTCGGTCGTTCCCCATTCAAATGCATGTAACAGTGAGAAACGCACTGTCTTGGCGAAAGAAAGCGTTTTTGTACAACTTCATATAAATCGCTGTAACTTTTGATAGAAGACTCAGACAAACATGTTTATGGCTTTATCTTATAGAACTCAAGGTCCCCTTGCTGGGAAAACAGGATTTGCAGCCGTTTGAGCTAAGATTTTCAAGTTATACACATAATGAAAACCTATACTTTGTTTCGGTCGAGTTCCCCATTCAAATGCATGTAACAGTGAGAAACGCACTGTCTTGGCGAAAGAAAGCGTTTTTGTACAACTTCATATAAATAGCTGTAACTTTTGATAGAAGACTCAGACAAACATGTTTATGGCTTTATCTTATAGAACTCAAGGTCCCCGTGCTGGGAAAACAGGATTTGCAGCTGTTTGAGCTAAGATTTTCAAGTTATAGACATAATGAAAACCTATACTTTGTTTCGGTCGAGTTCCCCATTCAAATGCATGTAACAGTGAGAAACGCACTGTCTTGGCGAAAGAAAGCGTTTTTGTACAACTTCATATAAATAGCTGTAACTTTTGATAGAAGACTCAGACAAACATGTTTATGGCTTTATCTTATATAACTCAAGGTCCCCGTGCTGGGAAAACAGGATTTGCAGCTGTTTGAGCTAAGATTTCCAAGTTATACACATAATGAAAACCTATACTTTGTTTCGGTCGAGTTCCCCATTCAAATGCATGTAACAGTGAGAAACGCACTGTCTTGGCAAAAGAAAGCGTTTTTGTACAACTTCATATAAATAGCTGTAACTTTTGATAGAAGACTCAGACAAACATGTTTATGGCTTTATCTTATAGAACTCAAGGTCCCCGTGCTGGGAAAACAGGATTTGCAGCTGTTTGAGCTAAGATTTTCAAGTTATACACATAATGAAAACCTATACTTTGTTTCGGGCGAGTTCCCCATTCAAATGCATGTAACAGTGAGAAACGCACTGTCTTGGCAAAAGAAAGCGTTTTTGTACAACTTCATATAAATCGCTGTAACTTTTGATAGAAGACTCAGACAAACATGTTTATGGCTTTATCTTATAGAACTCAAGGTCCCCGTGCTGGGAAAACAGGTTTTGCAGCTGTTTGAGCTAAGATTTCCAAGTTATACACATAATGAAAACCTATACTTTGTTTCGGGCGAGTTCCCCATTCAAATGCATGTAACAGTGAGAAACGCACTGTCTTGGCAAAAGAAAGCGTTTTTGTACAACTTCATATAAATCGCTGTAACTTTTGATAGAAGACTCAGACAAACATGTTTATGGCTTTATCTTATAGAACTCAAGGTCCCCGTGCTGGGAAAACAGGTTTTGCAGCTGTTTGAGCTAAGATTTCCAAGTTATACACATAATGAAAACCTATACTTTGTTTCGGTCGAGTTCCCCATTCAAATGCATGTAACAGTGAGAAACGCACTGTCTTGGCGAAAGAAAGCGTTTTTGTACAACTTCATATAAATAGCTGTAACTTTTGATAGAAGACTCAGACAAACATGTTTATGGCTTTATCTTATAGAACTCAAGGTCCCCTTGCTGGGAAAACAGGATTTGCAGCCGTTTGAGCTAAGATTTTCAAGTTATACACATAATGAAAACCTATACTTTGTTTCGGTCGAGTTCCCCATTCAAATGCATGTAACAGTGAGAAACGCACTGTCTTGGCGAAAGAAAGCGTTTTTGTACAACTTCATATAAATAGCTGTAACTTTTGATAGAAGACTCAGACAAACATGTTTATGGCTTTATCTTATAGAACTCAAGGTCCCCGTGCTGGGAAAACAGGTTTTGCAGCTGTTTGAGCTAAGATTTCCAAGTTATACACATAATGAAAACCTATACTTTGTTTCGGTCGAGTTCCCCATTCAAATGCATGTAACAGTGAGAAACGCACTGTCTTGGCGAAAGAAAGCGTTTTTGTACAACTTCATATAAATAGCTGTAACTTTTGATAGAAGACTCAGACAAACATGTTTATGGCTTTATCTTATAGAACTCAAGGTCCCCTTGCTGGGAAAACAGGATTTGCAGCCGTTTGAGCTAAGATTTTCAAGTTATACACATAATGAAAACCTATACTTTGTTTCGGTCGAGTTCCCCATTCAAATGCATGTAACAGTGAGAAACGCACTGTCTTGGCGAAAGAAAGCGTTTTTGTACAACTTCATATAAATAGCTGTAACTTTTGATAGAAGACTCAGACAAACATGTTTATGGCTTTATCTTATAGAACTCAAGGTCCCCGTGCTGGGAAAACAGGATTTGCAGCTGTTTGAGCTAAGATTTCCAAGTTATACACATAATGAAAACCTATACTTTGTTTCGGTCGAGTTCCCCATTCAAATGCATGTAACAGTGAGAAACGCACTGTCTTGGCGAAAGAAAGCGTTTTTGTACAACTTCATATAAATAGCTGTAGCTTTTGATAGAAGACTCAGACAAACATGTTTATGGCTTTATCTTATAGAACTCAAGGTCCCCTTGCTGGGAAAACAGGATTTGCAGCTGTTTGAGCTAAGATTTCCAAGTTATACACATAATGAAAACCTATACTTTGTTTCGGTCGAGTTCCCCATTCAAATGCATGTAACAGTGAGAAACGCACTGTCTTGGCGAAAGAAAGCGTTTTTGTACAACTTCATATAAATAGCTGTAACTTTTGATAGAAGACTCAGACAAACTTGTTTATGGCTTTATCTTATAGAACTCAAGGTCCCCGTGCTGGGAAAACAGGATTTGCAGCTGTTTGAGCTAAGATTTTCAAGTTATACACATAATGAAAACCTATACTTTGTTTCGGTCGAGTTCCCCATTCAAATGCATGTAACAGTGAGAAACGCACTGTCTTGGCGAAAGAAAGCGTTTTTGTACAACTTCATATAAATAGCTGTAACTTTTGATAGAAGACTCAGACAAACATGTTTATGGCTTTATCTTATAGAACTCAAGGTCCCCGTGCTGGGAAAACAGGATTTGCAGCTGTTTGAGCTAAGATTTTCAAGTTATACACATAATGAAAACCTATACTTTGTTTCGGTCGAGTTCCCCATTCAAATGCATGTAACAGTGAGAAACGCACTGTCTTGGCGAAAGAAAGCGTTTTTGTACAACTTCATATAAATAGCTGTAACTTTTGATAGAAGACTCAGACAAACATGTTTATGGCTTTATCTTATAGAACTCAAGGTCCCCGTGCTGGGAAAACAGGTTTTGCAGCTGTTTGAGCTAAGATTTCCAAGTTATACACATAATGAAAACCTATACTTTGTTTCGGTCGAGTTCCCCATTCAAATGCATGTAACAGTGAGAAACGCACTGTCTTGGCGAAAGAAAGCGTTTTTGTACAACTTCATATAAATAGCTGTAACTTTTGATAGAAGACTCAGACAAACATGTTTATGGCTTTATCTTATAGAACTCAAGGTCCCCGTGCTGGGAAAACAGGATTTGCAGCTGTTTGAGCTAAGATTTTCAAGTTATACACATAATGAAAACCTATACTTTGTTTCGGTCGAGTTCCCCATTCAAATGCATGTAACAGTGAGAAACGCACTGTCTTGGCGAAAGAAAGCGTTTTTGTACAACTTCATATAAATAGCTGTAACTTTTGATAGAAGACTCAGACAAACATGTTTATGGCTTTATCTTATATAACTCAATAGCCCCGTGCTGGGCAAACAGGATTTGCAGCTGTTTGAGCTAAGATTTCCAAGTTATACACATAATGAAAACCTATACTTTGTTTCGGTCGAGTTCCCCATTCAAATGCATGTAACAGTGAGAAACGCACTGTCTTGGCAAAAGAAAGCGTTTTTGTACAACTTCATATAAATAGCTGTAACTTTTGATAGAAGACTCAGACAAACATGTTTATGGCTTTATCTTATAGAACTCAAGGTCCCCGTGCTGGGAAAACAGGATTTGCAGCTGTTTGAGCTAAGATTTTCAAGTTATACACATAATGAAAACCTATACTTTGTTTCGGGCGAGTTCCCCATTCAAATGCATGTAACAGTGAGAAACGCACTGTCTTGGCGAAAGAAAGCGTTTTTGTACAACTTCATATAAATAGCTGTAACTTTTGATAGAAGACTCAGACAAACATGTTTATGGCTTTATCTTATAGAACTCAATATCCCCGTGCTGGGCAAACAGGATTTGCAGCTGTTTGAGCTAAGATTTCCAAGTTATACACATAATGAAAACCTATACTTTGTTTCGGTCGAGTTCCCCATTCAAATGCATGTAACAGTGAGAAACGCACTGTCTTGGCAAAAGAAAGCGTTTTTGTACAACTTCATATAAATAGCTGTAACTTTTGATAGAAGACTCAGACAAACATGTTTATGGCTTTATCTTATAGAACTCAAGGTCCCCGTGCTGGGAAAACAGGATTTGCAGCTGTTTGAGCTAAGATTTTCAAGTTATACACATAATGAAAACCTATACTTTGTTTCGGGCGAGTTCCCCATTCAAATGCATGTAACAGTGAGAAACGCACTGTCTTGGCGAAAGAAAGCGTTTTTGTACAACTTCATATAAATCGCTGTAACTTTTGATAGAAGACTCAGACAAACATGTTTATGGCTTTATCTTATAGAACTCAAGGTCCCCGTGCTGGGAAAACAGGATTTGCAGCTGTTTGAGCTAAGATTTTCAAGTTATACACATAATGAAAACCTATACTTTGTTTCGGGCGAGTTCCCCATTCAAATGCATGTAACAGTGAGAAACGCACTGTCTTGGCGAAAGAAAGCGTTTTTGTACAACTTCATATAAATCGCTGTAACTTTTGATAGAAGACTCAGACAAACATGTTTATGGCTTTATCTTATAGAACTCAAGGTCCCCGTGCTGGGAAAACAGGTTGTGCAGCTGTTTGAGCTAAGATTTCCAAGTTATACACATAATGAAAACCTATACTTTGTTTCGGTCGAGTTCCCCATTCAAATGCATGTAACAGTGAGAAACGCACTGTCTTGGCGAAAGAAAGCGTTTTTGTACAACTTCATATAAATAGCTGTAACTTTTGATAGAAGACTCAGACAAACATGTTTATGGCTTTATCTTATAGAACTCAAGGTCTCCGTGCTGGGAAAACAGGATTTGCAGCTGTTTGAGCTAAGATTTCCAAGTTATACACATAATGAAAACCTATACTTTGTTTCGGTCGAGTTCCCCATTCAAATGCATGTAACAGTGAGAAACGCACTGTCTTGGCGAAAGAAAGCGTTTTTGTACAACTTCATATAAATAGCTGTAACTTTTGATAGAAGACTCAGACAAACATGTTTATGGCTTTATCTTATAGAACTCAAGGTCCCCGTGCTGGGAAAACAGGATTTGCAGCTGTTTGAGCTAAGATTTTCAAGTTATACACATAATGAAAACCTATACTTTGTTTCGGGCGAGTTCCCCATTCAAATGCATGTAACAGTGAGAAACGCACTGTCTTGGCGAAAGAAAGCGTTTTTGTACAACTTCATATAAATCGCTGTAACTTTTGATAGAAGACTCAGACAAATATGTTTATGGCTTTATCTTATAGAACTCAAGGTCCCCGTGCTGGGAAAACAGGTTTTGCAGCTGTTTGAGCTAAGATTTCCAAGTTATACACATAATGAAAACCTATACTTTGTTTCGGTCGAGTTCCCCATTCAAATGCATGTAACAGTGAGAAACGCACTGTCTTGGCGAAAGAAAGCGTTTTTGTACAACTTCATATAAATAGCTGTAACTTTTGATAGAAGACTCAGACAAACATGTTTATGGCTTTATCTTATAGAACTCAAGGTCCCCGTGCTGGGAAAACAGGATTTGCAGCCGTTTGAGCTAAGATTTTCAAGTTATACACATAATGAAAACCTATACTTTGTTTCGGTCGAGTTCCCCATTCAAATGCATGTAACAGTGAGAAACGCACTGTCTTGGCGAAAGAAAGCGTTTTTGTACAACTTCATATAAATAGCTGTAAATTTTGATAGAAGACTCAGACAAACATGTTTATGGCTTTATCTTATAGAACTCAAGGTCCCCGTGCTGGGAAAACAGGATTTGCAGCTGTTTGAGCTAAGATTTCCAAGTTATACACATAATGAAAACCTATACTTTGTTTCGGTCGAGTTCCCCATTCAAATGCATGTAACAGTGAGAAACGCACTGTCTTGGCGAAAGAAAGCGTTTTTGTACAACTTCATATAAATAGCTGTAACTTTTGATAGAAGACTCAGACAAACATGTTTATGGCTTTATCTTATAGAACTCAAGGTCCCCGTGCTGGGAAAACAGGATTTGCAGCTGTTTGAGCTAAGATTTTCAAGTTATTCACATAATGAAAACCTATACTTTGTTTCGGGCGAGTTCCCCATTCAAATGCATGTAACAGTGAGAAACGCACTGTCTTGGCGAAAGAAAGCGTTTTTGTACAACTTCATATAAATCGCTGTAACTTTTGATAGAAGACTCAGACAAATATGTTTATGGCTTTATCTTATAGAACTCAAGGTCCCCGTGCTGGGAAAACAGGTTTTGCAGCTGTTTGAGCTAAGATTTCCAAGTTATACACATAATGAAAACCTATACTTTGTTTCGGTCGAGTTCCCCATTCAAATGCATGTAACAGTGAGAAACGCAGTGTCTTGGCGAAAGAAAGCGTTTTTGTACAACTTCATATAAATAGCTGTAACTTTTGATAGAAGACTCAGACAAACATGTTTATGGCTTTATCTTATAGAACTCAAGGTCCCCGTGCTGGGAAAACAGGATTTGCAGCCGTTTGAGCTAAGATTTTCAAGTTATACACATAATGAAAACCTATACTTTGTTTCGGTCGAGTTCCCCATTCAAATGCATGTAACAGTGAGAAACGCACTGTCTTGGCGAAAGAAAGCGTTTTTGTACAACTTCATATAAATAGCTGTAACTTTTGATAGAAGACTCAGACAAACATGTTTATGGCTTTATCTTATAGAATTCAAGGTCTCCGTGCTGGGAAAACAGGATTTGCAGCTGTTTGAGCTAAGATTTCCAAGTTATACACATAATGAAAACCTATACTTTGTTTCGGTCGAGTTCCCCATTCAAATGCATGTAACAGTGAGAAACGCACTGTCTTGGCGAAAGAAAGCGTTTTTGTACAACTTCATATAAATAGCTGTAACTTTTGATAGAAGACTCAGACAAACTTGTTTATGGCTTTATCTTATAGAACTCAAGGTCCCCGTGCTGGGAAAACAGGATTTGCAGCTGTTTGAGCTAAGATTTCCAAGTTATACACATAATGAAAACCTATACTTTGTTTCGGTCGAGTTCCCCATTCAAATGCATGTAACAGTGAGAAACGCACTGTCTTGGCGAAAGAAAGCGTTTTTGTACAACTTCATATAAATAGCTGTAACTTTTGATAGAAGACTCAGACAAACATGTTTATGGCTTTATCTTATAGAACTCAAGGTCCCCGTGCTGGGAAAACAGGATTTGCAGCTGTTTGAGCTAAGATTTTCAAGTTATACACATAATGAAAACCTATACTTTGTTTCGGTCGAGTTCCCCATTCAAATGCATGTAACAGTGAGAAACGCACTGTCTTGGCGAAAGAAAGCGTTTTTGTACAACTTCATATAAATAGCTGTAACTTTTGATAGAAGACTCAGACAAACATGTTTATGGCTTTATCTTATAGAACTCAAGGTCCCCGTGCTGGGAAAACAGGTTTTGCAGCTGTTTGAGCTAAGATTTCCAAGTTATTCACATAATGAAAACCTATACTTTGTTTCGGTCGTTCCCCATTCAAATGCATGTAACAGTGAGAAACGCACTGTCTTGGCGAAAGAAAGCGTTTTTGTACAACTTCATATAAATAGCTGTAACTTTTGATAGAAGACTCAGACAAACATGTTTATGGCTTTATCTTATAGAACTCAAGGTCCCCGTGCTGGGAAAACAGGTTTTGCAGCTGTTTGAGCTAAGATTTCCAAGTTATACACATAATGAAAACCTATACTTTGTTTCGGTCGAGTTCCCCATTCAAATGCATGTAACAGTGAGAAACGCACTGTCTTGGCGAAAGAAAGCGTTTTTGTACAACTTCATATAAATAGCTGTAACTTTTGATAGAAGACTCAGACAAACATGTTTATGGCTTTATCTTATAGAACTCAAGGTCCCCGTGCTGGGAAAACAGGATTTGCAGCTGTTTGAGCTAAGATTTTCAAGTTATACACATAATGAAAACCTATACTTTGTTTCGGTCGAGTTCCCCATTCAAATGCATGTAACAGTGAGAAACGCACTGTCTTGGCGAAAGAAAGCGTTTTTGTACAACTTCATATAAATAGCTGTAACTTTTGATAGAAGACTCAGACAAACATGTTTATGGCTTTATCTTATATAACTCAATAGCCCCGTGCTGGGCAAACAGGATTTGCAGCTGTTTGAGCTAAGATTTCCAAGTTATACACATAATGAAAACCTATACTTTGTTTCGGTCGAGTTCCCCATTCAAATGCATGTAACAGTGAGAAACGCACTGTCTTGGCAAAAGAAAGCGTTTTTGTACAACTTCATATAAATAGCTGTAACTTTTGATAGAAGACTCAGACAAACATGTTTATGGCTTTATCTTATAGAACTCAAGGTCCCCGTGCTGGGAAAACAGGATTTGCAGCTGTTTGAGCTAAGATTTTCAAGTTATACACATAATGAAAACCTATACTTTGTTTCGGGCGAGTTCCCCATTCAAATGCATGTAACAGTGAGAAACGCACTGTCTTGGCGAAAGAAAGCGTTTTTGTACAACTTCATATAAATAGCTGTAACTTTTGATAGAAGACTCAGACAAACATGTTTATGGCTTTATCTTATAGAACTCAATATCCCCGTGCTGGGCAAACAGGATTTGCAGCTGTTTGAGCTAAGATTTCCAAGTTATACACATAATGAAAACCTATACTTTGTTTCGGTCGAGTTCCCCATTCAAATGCATGTAACAGTGAGAAACGCACTGTCTTGGCAAAAGAAAGCGTTTTTGTACAACTTCATATAAATAGCTGTAACTTTTGATAGAAGACTCAGACAAACATGTTTATGGCTTTATCTTATAGAACTCAAGGTCCCCGTGCTGGGAAAACAGGATTTGCAGCTGTTTGAGCTAAGATTTTCAAGTTATACACATAATGAAAACCTATACTTTGTTTCGGGCGAGTTCCCCATTCAAATGCATGTAACAGTGAGAAACGCACTGTCTTGGCGAAAGAAAGCGTTTTTGTACAACTTCATATAAATCGCTGTAACTTTTGATAGAAGACTCAGACAAACATGTTTATGGCTTTATCTTATAGAACTCAAGGTCCCCGTGCTGGGAAAACAGGATTTGCAGCTGTTTGAGCTAAGATTTTCAAGTTATACACATAATGAAAACCTATACTTTGTTTCGGGCGAGTTCCCCATTCAAATGCATGTAACAGTGAGAAACGCACTGTCTTGGCGAAAGAAAGCGTTTTTGTACAACTTCATATAAATCGCTGTAACTTTTGATAGAAGACTCAGACAAACATGTTTATGGCTTTATCTTATAGAACTCAAGGTCCCCGTGCTGGGAAAACAGGTTGTGCAGCTGTTTGAGCTAAGATTTCCAAGTTATACACATAATGAAAACCTATACTTTGTTTCGGTCGAGTTCCCCATTCAAATGCATGTAACAGTGAGAAACGCACTGTCTTGGCGAAAGAAAGCGTTTTTGTACAACTTCATATAAATAGCTGTAACTTTTGATAGAAGACTCAGACAAACATGTTTATGGCTTTATCTTATAGAACTCAAGGTCTCCGTGCTGGGAAAACAGGATTTGCAGCTGTTTGAGCTAAGATTTCCAAGTTATACACATAATGAAAACCTATACTTTGTTTCGGTCGAGTTCCCCATTCAAATGCATGTAACAGTGAGAAACGCACTGTCTTGGCGAAAGAAAGCGTTTTTGTACAACTTCATATAAATAGCTGTAACTTTTGATAGAAGACTCAGACAAACATGTTTATGGCTTTATCTTATAGAACTCAAGGTCCCCGTGCTGGGAAAACAGGATTTGCAGCTGTTTGAGCTAAGATTTTCAAGTTATACACATAATGAAAACCTATACTTTGTTTCGGGCGAGTTCCCCATTCAAATGCATGTAACAGTGAGAAACGCACTGTCTTGGCGAAAGAAAGCGTTTTTGTACAACTTCATATAAATCGCTGTAACTTTTGATAGAAGACTCAGACAAATATGTTTATGGCTTTATCTTATAGAACTCAAGGTCCCCGTGCTGGGAAAACAGGTTTTGCAGCTGTTTGAGCTAAGATTTCCAAGTTATACACATAATGAAAACCTATACTTTGTTTCGGTCGAGTTCCCCATTCAAATGCATGTAACAGTGAGAAACGCACTGTCTTGGCGAAAGAAAGCGTTTTTGTACAACTTCATATAAATAGCTGTAACTTTTGATAGAAGACTCAGACAAACATGTTTATGGCTTTATCTTATAGAACTCAAGGTCCCCGTGCTGGGAAAACAGGATTTGCAGCCGTTTGAGCTAAGATTTTCAAGTTATACACATAATGAAAACCTATACTTTGTTTCGGTCGAGTTCCCCATTCAAATGCATGTAACAGTGAGAAACGCACTGTCTTGGCGAAAGAAAGCGTTTTTGTACAACTTCATATAAATAGCTGTAAATTTTGATAGAAGACTCAGACAAACATGTTTATGGCTTTATCTTATAGAACTCAAGGTCCCCGTGCTGGGAAAACAGGATTTGCAGCTGTTTGAGCTAAGATTTCCAAGTTATACACATAATGAAAACCTATACTTTGTTTCGGTCGAGTTCCCCATTCAAATGCATGTAACAGTGAGAAACGCAGTGTCTTGGCGAAAGAAAGCGTTTTTGTACAACTTCATATAAATAGCTGTAACTTTTGATAGAAGACTCAGACAAACATGTTTATGGCTTTATCTTATAGAACTCAAGGTCCCCGTGCTGGGAAAACAGGATTTGCAGCTGTTTGAGCTAAGATTTTCAAGTTATTCACATAATGAAAACCTATACTTTGTTTCGGGCGAGTTCCCCATTCAAATGCATGTAACAGTGAGAAACGCACTGTCTTGGCGAAAGAAAGCGTTTTTGTACAACTTCATATAAATCGCTGTAACTTTTGATAGAAGACTCAGACAAATATGTTTATGGCTTTATCTTATAGAACTCAAGGTCCCCGTGCTGGGAAAACAGGTTTTGCAGCTGTTTGAGCTAAGATTTCCAAGTTATACACATAATGAAAACCTATACTTTGTTTCGGTCGAGTTCCCCATTCAAATGCATGTAACAGTGAGAAACGCAGTGTCTTGGCGAAAGAAAGCGTTTTTGTACAACTTCATATAAATAGCTGTAACTTTTGATAGAAGACTCAGACAAACATGTTTATGGCTTTATCTTATAGAACTCAAGGTCCCCGTGCTGGGAAAACAGGATTTGCAGCCGTTTGAGCTAAGATTTTCAAGTTATACACATAATGAAAACCTATACTTTGTTTCGGTCGAGTTCCCCATTCAAATGCATGTAACAGTGAGAAACGCACTGTCTTGGCGAAAGAAAGCGTTTTTGTACAACTTCATATAAATAGCTGTAACTTTTGATAGAAGACTCAGACAAACATGTTTATGGCTTTATCTTATAGAATTCAAGGTCTCCGTGCTGGGAAAACAGGATTTGCAGCTGTTTGAGCTAAGATTTCCAAGTTATACACATAATGAAAACCTATACTTTGTTTCGGTCGAGTTCCCCATTCAAATGCATGTAACAGTGAGAAACGCACTGTCTTGGCGAAAGAAAGCGTTTTTGTACAACTTCATATAAATAGCTGTAACTTTTGATAGAAGACTCAGACAAACTTGTTTATGGCTTTATCTTATAGAACTCAAGGTCCCCGTGCTGGGAAAACAGGATTTGCAGCTGTTTGAGCTAAGATTTCCAAGTTATACACATAATGAAAACCTATACTTTATTTCGGTCGTTCCCCATTCAAATGCATGTAACAGTGACAAACGCACTGTCTTGGCGAAAGAAAGCGTTTTTGTACAACTTCATATAAATAGCTGTAACTTTTGATAGAAGACTCAGACAAACATGTTTATGGCTTTATCTTATAGAACTCAAGGTCCCCGTGCTGGGAAAACAGGTTTTGCAGCTGTTTGAGCTAAGATTTCCAAGTTATTCACATAATGAAAACCTATACTTTGTTTCGGTCGTTCCCCATTCAAATGCATGTAACAGTGAGAAACGCACTGTCTTGGCGAAAGAAAGCGTTTTTGTACAACTTCATATAAATCGCTGTAACTTTTGATAGAAGACTCAGACAAACATGTTTATGGCTTTATCTTATAGAACTCAAGGTCCCCTTGCTGGGAAAACAGGATTTGCAGCCGTTTGAGCTAAGATTTTCAAGTTATACACATAATGAAAACCTATACTTTGTTTCGGTCGAGTTCCCCATTCAAATGCATGTAACAGTGAGAAACGCACTGTCTTGGCGAAAGAAAGCGTTTTTGTACAACTTCATATAAATAGCTGTAACTTTTGATAGAAGACTCAGACAAACATGTTTATGGCTTTATCTTATAGAACTCAAGGTCCCCTTGCTGGGAAAACAGGATTTGCAGCCGTTTGAGCTAAGATTTTCAAGTTATACACATAATGAAAACCTATACTTTGTTTCGGTCGAGTTCCCCATTCAAATGCATGTAACAGTGAGAAACGCACTGTCTTGGCGAAAGAAAGCGTTTTTGTACAACTTCATATAAATAGCTGTAACTTTTGATAGAAGACTCAGACAAACTTGTTTATGGCTTTATCTTATAGAACTCAAGGTCCCCGTGCTGGGAAAACAGGATTTGCAGCTGTTTGAGCTAAGATTTTCAAGTTATACACATAATGAAAACCTATACTTTGTTTCGGTCGAGTTCCCCATTCAAATGCATGTAACAGTGAGAAACGCACTGTCTTGGCGAAAGAAAGCGTTTTTGTACAACTTCATATAAATAGCTGTAACTTTTGATAGAAGACTCAGACAAACATGTTTATGGCTTTATCTTATAGAACTCAAGGTCCCCGTGCTGGGAAAACATGATTTGCAGCTGTTTGAGCTAAGATTTCCAAGTTATACACATAATGAAAACCTATACTTTATTTCGGTCTTTCCCCATTCAAATGCATGTAACAGTGACAAACGCACTGTCTTGGCGAAAGAAAGCGTTTTTGTACAACTTCATATAAATAGCTGTAACTTTTGATAGAAGACTCAGACAAACATGTTTATGGCTTTATCTTATAGAACTCAAGGTCCCCGTGCTGGGAAAACAGGTTTTGCAGCTGTTTGAGCTAAGATTTCCAAGTTATTCACATAATGAAAACCTATACTTTGTTTCGGTCGTTCCCCATTCAAATGCATGTAACAGTGAGAAACGCACTGTCTTGGCGAAAGAAAGCGTTTTTGTACAACTTCATATAAATAGCTGTAACTTTTGATAGAAGACTCAGACAAACATGTTTATGGCTTTATCTTATAGAACTCAAGGTCCCCTTGCTGGGAAAACAGGATTTGCAGCCGTTTGAGCTAAGATTTTCAAGTTATACACATAATGAAAACCTATACTTTGTTTCGGTCGAGTTCCCCATTCAAATGCATGTAACAGTGAGAAACGCACTGTCTTGGCGAAAGAAAGCGTTTTTGTACAACTTCATATAAATAGCTGTAACTTTTGATAGAAGACTCAGACAAACATGTTTATGGCTTTATCTTATAGAACTCAAGGTCCCCGTGCTGGGAAAACAGGATTTGCAGCTGTTTGAGCTAAGATTTCCAAGTTATACACATAATGAAAACCTATACTTTGTTTCGGTCGAGTTCCCCATTCAAATGCATGTAACAGTGAGAAACGCACTGTCTTGGCGAAAGAAAGCGTTTTTGTACAACTTCATATAAATAGCTGTAACTTTTGATAGAAGACTCAGACAAACATGTTTATGGCTTTATCTTATATAACTCAAGGTCCCCGTGCTGGGAAAACAGGATTTGCAGCTGTTTGAGCTAAGATTTTCAAGTTATACACATAATGAAAACCTATACTTTGTTTCGGTCGAGTTCCCCATTCAAATGCATGTAACAGTGAGAAACGCACTGTCTTGGCGAAAGAAAGCGTTTTTGTACAACTTCATATAAATAGCTGTAACTTTTGATAGAAGACTCAGACAAACATGTTTATGGCTTTATCTTATAGAACTCAAGGTCCCCGTGCTGGGAAAACAGGTTTTGCAGCTGTTTGAGCTAAGATTTCCAAGTTATTCACATAATGAAAACCTATACTTTGTTTCGGTCGTTCCCCATTCAAATGCATGTAACAGTGAGAAACGCACTGTCTTGGCGAAAGAAAGCGTTTTTGTACAACTTCATATAAATAGCTGTAACTTTTGATAGAAGACTCAGACAAACATGTTTATGGCTTTATCTTATAGAACTCAAGGTCCCCTTGCTGGGAAAACAGGATTTGCAGCCGTTTGAGCTAAGATTTTCAAGTTATACACATAATGAAAACCTATACTTTGTTTCGGTCGAGTTCCCCATTCAAATGCATGTAACAGTGAGAAACGCACTGTCTTGGCGAAAGAAAGCGTTTTTGTACAACTTCATATAAATAGCTGTAACTTTTGATAGAAGACTCAGACAAACTTGTTTATGGCTTTATCTTATAGAACTCAAGGTCCCCGTGCTGGGAAAACAGGATTTGCAGCTGTTTGAGCTAAGATTTTCAAGTTATACACATAATGAAAACCTATACTTTGTTTCGGTCGAGTTCCCCATTCAAATGCATGTAACAGTGAGAAACGCACTGTCTTGGCGAAAGAAAGCGTTTTTGTACAACTTCATATAAATAGCTGTAACTTTTGATAGAAGACTCAGACAAACATGTTTATGGCTTTATCTTATAGAACTCAAGGTCCCCGTGCTGGGAAAACATGATTTGCAGCTGTTTGAGCTAAGATTTCCAAGTTATACACATAATGAAAACCTATACTTTATTTCGGTCTTTCCCCATTCAAATGCATGTAACAGTGACAAACGCACTGTCTTGGCGAAAGAAAGCGTTTTTGTACAACTTCATATAAATAGCTGTAACTTTTGATAGAAGACTCAGACAAACATGTTTATGGCTTTATCTTATAGAACTCAAGGTCCCCGTGCTGGGAAAACAGGTTTTGCAGCTGTTTGAGCTAAGATTTCCAAGTTATTCACATAATGAAAACCTATACTTTGTTTCGGTCGTTCCCCATTCAAATGCATGTAACAGTGAGAAACGCACTGTCTTGGCGAAAGAAAGCGTTTTTGTACAACTTCATATAAATAGCTGTAACTTTTGATAGAAGACTCAGACAAACATGTTTATGGCTTTATCTTATAGAACTCAAGGTCCCCTTGCTGGGAAAACAGGATTTGCAGCCGTTTGAGCTAAGATTTTCAAGTTATACACATAATGAAAACCTATACTTTGTTTCGGTCGAGTTCCCCATTCAAATGCATGTAACAGTGAGAAACGCACTGTCTTGGCGAAAGAAAGCGTTTTTGTACAACTTCATATAAATAGCTGTAACTTTTGATAGAAGACTCAGACAAACATGTTTATGGCTTTATCTTATAGAACTCAAGGTCCCCGTGCTGGGAAAACAGGATTTGCAGCTGTTTGAGCTAAGATTTCCAAGTTATACACATAATGAAAACCTATACTTTGTTTCGGTCGAGTTCCCCATTCAAATGCATGTAACAGTGAGAAACGCACTGTCTTGGCGAAAGAAAGCGTTTTTGTACAACTTCATATAAATAGCTGTAACTTTTGATAGAAGACTCAGACAAACATGTTTATGGCTTTATCTTATATAACTCAAGGTCCCCGTGCTGGGAAAACAGGATTTGCAGCTGTTTGAGCTAAGATTTTCAAGTTATACACATAATGAAAACCTATACTTTGTTTCGGTCGAGTTCCCCATTCAAATGCATGTAACAGTGAGAAACGCACTGTCTTGGCGAAAGAAAGCGTTTTTGTACAACTTCATATAAATAGCTGTAACTTTTGATAGAAGACTCAGACAAACATGTTTATGGCTTTATCTTATAGAACTCAAGGTCCCCGTGCTGGGAAAACAGGTTTTGCAGCTGTTTGAGCTAAGATTTCCAAGTTATTCACATAATGAAAACCTATACTTTGTTTCGGTCGTTCCCCATTCAAATGCATGTAACAGTGAGAAACGCACTGTCTTGGCGAAAGAAAGCGTTTTTGTACAACTTCATATAAATAGCTGTAACTTTTGATAGAAGACTCAGACAAACATGTTTATGGCTTTATCTTATAGAACTCAAGGTCCCCTTGCTGGGAAAACAGGATTTGCAGCCGTTTGAGCTAAGATTTTCAAGTTATACACATAATGAAAACCTATACTTTGTTTCGGTCGAGTTCCCCATTCAAATGCATGTAACAGTGAGAAACGCACTGTCTTGGCGAAAGAAAGCGTTTTTGTACAACTTCATATAAATAGCTGTAACTTTTGATAGAAGACTCAGACAAACATGTTTATGGCTTTATCTTATAGAACTCAAGGTCCCCGTGCTGGGAAAACAGGATTTGCAGCTGTTTGAGCTAAGATTTCCAAGTTATACACATAATGAAAACCTATACTTTGTTTCGGTCGAGTTCCCCATTCAAATGCATGTAACAGTGAGAAACGCACTGTCTTGGCGAAAGAAAGCGTTTTTGTACAACTTCATATAAATAGCTGTAACTTTTGATAGAAGACTCAGACAAACATGTTTATGGCTTTATCTTATATAACTCAAGGTCCCCGTGCTGGGAAAACAGGATTTGCAGCTGTTTGAGCTAAGATTTTCAAGTTATACACATAATGAAAACCTATACTTTGTTTCGGTCGAGTTCCCCATTCAAATGCATGTAACAGTGAGAAACGCACTGTCTTGGCGAAAGAAAGCGTTTTTGTACAACTTCATATAAATAGCTGTAACTTTTGATAGAAGACTCAGACAAACATGTTTATGGCTTTATCTTATATAACTCAAGGTTCCCGTGCTGGGAAAACAGGATTTGCAGCTGTTTGAGCTAAGATTTTCAAGTTATACACATAATGAAAACCTATACTTTGTTTCGGTCGAGTTCCCCATTCAAATGCATGTAACAGTGAGAAACGCACTGTCTTGGCAAAAGAAAGCGTTTTTGTACAACTTCATATAAATAGCTGTAACTTTTGATAGAAGACTCAGACAAACATGTTTATGGCTTTATCTTATAGAACTCAAGGTCCCCGTGCTGGGAAAACAAGTTTTGCAGCTGTTTGAGCTAAGATTTCCAAGTTATACACATAATGAAAACCTATACTTTGTTTCGGTCGAGTTCCCCATTCAAATGCATGTAACAGTGAGAAACGCACTGTCTTGGCGAAAGAAAGCGTTTTTGTACAACTTCATATAAATAGCTGTAACTTTTGATAGAAGACTCAGACAAACATGTTTATGGCTTTATCTTATAGAACTCAAGGTCCCCGTGCTGGGAAAACAGGATTTGCAGCCGTTTGAGCTAAGATTTTCAAGTTATACACATAATGAAAACCTATACTTTGTTTCGGTCGAGTTCCCCATTCAAATGCATGTAACAGTGAGAAACGCACTGTCTTGGCAAAAGAAAGCGTTTTTGTACAACTTCATATAAATAGCTGTAACTTTTGATAGAAGACTCAGACAAACATGTTTATGGCTTTATCTTATAGAACTCAAGGTCCCCGTGCTGGGAAAACAAGTTTTGCAGCTGTTTGAGCTAAGATTTCCAAGTTATACACATAATGAAAACCTATACTTTGTTTCGGTCGAGTTCCCCATTCAAATGCATGTAACAGTGAGAAACGCACTGTCTTGGCGAAAGAAAGCGTTTTTGTACAACTTCATATAAATAGCTGTAACTTTTGATAGAAGACTCAGACAAACATGTTTATGGCTTTATCTTATAGAACTCAAGGTCCCCGTGCTGGGAAAACAGGATTTGCAGCCGTTTGAGCTAAGATTTTCAAGTTATACACATAATGAAAACCTATACTTTGTTTCGGTCGAGTTCCCCATTCAAATGCATGTAACAGTGAGAAACGCACTGTCTTGGCGAAAGAAAGCGTTTTTGTACAACTTCATATAAATAAATAGCTGTAACTTTTGATAGAAGACTCAGACAAACATGTTTATGGCTTTATCTTATAGAACTCAAGGTCCCCGTGCTGGGAAAACAGGATTTGCAGCTGTTTGAGCTAAGATTTTCAAGTTATACACATAATGAAAACCTATACTTTGTTTCGGTCGAGTTCCCCATTCAAATGCATGTAACAGTGAGAAACGCACTGTGTTGGCGAAAGAAAGCGTTTTTGTACAACTTCATATAAATAGCTGTAACTTTTGATAGAAGACTCAGACAAACATGTTTATGGCTTTATCTTATAGAACTCAAGGTCCCCGTGCTGGGAAAACAGGATTTGCAGCTGTTTGAGCTAAGATTTTCAAGTTATACACATAATGAAAACCTATACTTTGTTTCGGTCGAGTTCCCCATTCAAATGCATGTAACAGTGAGAAACGCACTGTCTTGGCGAAAGAAAGCGTTTTTGTACAACTTCATATAAATAGCTGTAACTTTTGATAGAAGACTCAGACAAACATGTTTATGGCTTTATCTTATAGAACTCAAGGTCCCCGTGCTGGGAAAACAGGATTTGCAGCCGTTTGAGCTAAGATTTTCAAGTTATACACATAATGAAAACCTATACTTTGTTTCGGTCGAGTTCCCCATTCAAATGCATGTAACAGTGAGAAACGCACTGTCTTGGCGAAAGAAAGCGTTTTTGTACAACTTCATATAAATAGCTGTAAATTTTGATAGAAGACTCAGACAAACATGTTTATGGCTTTATCTTATAGAACTCAAGGTCCCCGTGCTGGGAAAACAGGATTTGCAGCTGTTTGAGCTAAGATTTTCAAGTTATACACATAATGAAAACCTATACTTTGTTTCGGTCGAGTTCCCCATTCAAATGCATGTAACAGTGAGAAACGCACTGTCTTGGCGAAAGAAAGCGTTTTTGTACAACTTCATATAAATAGCTGTAACTTTTGATAGAAGACTCAGACAAACATGTTTATGGCTTTATCTTATAGAACTCAAGGTCCCCGTGCTGGGAAAACAGGTTTTGCAGCTGTTTGAGCTAAGATTTCCAAGTTATTCACATAATGAAAACCTATACTTTGTTTCGGTCGTTCCCCATTCAAATGCATGTAACAGTGAGAAACGCACTGTCTTGGCGAAAGAAAGCGTTTTTGTACAACTTCATATAAATAGCTGTAACTTTTGATAGAAGACTCAGACAAACATGTTTATGGCTTTATCTTATAGAACTCAAGGTCCCCTTGCTGGGAAAACAGGATTTGCAGCCGTTTGAGCTAAGATTTTCAAGTTATACACATAATGAAAACCTATACTTTGTTTCGGTCGAGTTCCCCATTCAAATGCATGTAACAGTGAGAAACGCACTGTCTTGGCGAAAGAAAGCGTTTTTGTACAACTTCATATAAATAGCTGTAACTTTTGATAGAAGACTCAGACAAACATGTTTATGGCTTTATCTTATAGAACTCAAGGTCCCCGTGCTGGGAAAACAGGATTTGCAGCTGTTTGAGCTAAGATTTCCAAGTTATACACATAATGAAAACCTATACTTTGTTTCGGTCGAGTTCCCCATTCAAATGCATGTAACAGTGAGAAACGCACTGTCTTGGCGAAAGAAAGCGTTTTTGTACAACTTCATATAAATAGCTGTAACTTTTGATAGAAGACTCAGACAAACATGTTTATGGCTTTATCTTATATAACTCAAGGTCCCCGTGCTGGGAAAACAGGATTTGCAGCTGTTTGAGCTAAGATTTTCAAGTTATACACATAATGAAAACCTATACTTTGTTTCGGTCGAGTTCCCCATTCAAATGCATGTAACAGTGAGAAACGCACTGTCTTGGCGAAAGAAAGCGTTTTTGTACAACTTCATATAAATAGCTGTAACTTTTGATAGAAGACTCAGACAAACATGTTTATGGCTTTATCTTATATAACTCAAGGTTCCCGTGCTGGGAAAACAGGATTTGCAGCTGTTTGAGCTAAGATTTTCAAGTTATACACATAATGAAAACCTATACTTTGTTTCGGTCGAGTTCCCCATTCAAATGCATGTAACAGTGAGAAACGCACTGTCTTGGCAAAAGAAAGCGTTTTTGTACAACTTCATATAAATAGCTGTAACTTTTGATAGAAGACTCAGACAAACATGTTTATGGCTTTATCTTATAGAACTCAAGGTCCCCGTGCTGGGAAAACAAGTTTTGCAGCTGTTTGAGCTAAGATTTCCAAGTTATACACATAATGAAAACCTATACTTTGTTTCGGTCGAGTTCCCCATTCAAATGCATGTAACAGTGAGAAACGCACTGTCTTGGCGAAAGAAAGCGTTTTTGTACAACTTCATATAAATAGCTGTAACTTTTGATAGAAGACTCAGACAAACATGTTTATGGCTTTATCTTATAGAACTCAAGGTCCCCGTGCTGGGAAAACAGGATTTGCAGCCGTTTGAGCTAAGATTTTCAAGTTATACACATAATGAAA
This sequence comes from Rhamphochromis longiceps, assembly GCF_057381845.1. Classification (NCBI taxonomy): domain Eukaryota; kingdom Metazoa; phylum Chordata; class Actinopteri; order Cichliformes; family Cichlidae; genus Rhamphochromis; species Rhamphochromis longiceps. The sequence continues at coordinate 9,863,697 of NC_140562.1, forward strand.
ACCTATACTTTGTTTCGGTCGAGTTCCCCATTCAAATGCATGTAACAGTGAGAAACGCACTGTCTTGGCGAAAGAAAGCGTTTTTGTACAACTTCATATAAATAAATAGCTGTAACTTTTGATAGAAGACTCAGACAAACATGTTTATGGCTTTATCTTATAGAACTCAAGGTCCCCGTGCTGGGAAAACAGGATTTGCAGCTGTTTGAGCTAAGATTTTCAAGTTATACACATAATGAAAACCTATACTTTGTTTCGGTCGAGTTCCCCATTCAAATGCATGTAACAGTGAGAAACGCACTGTGTTGGCGAAAGAAAGCGTTTTTGTACAACTTCATATAAATAGCTGTAACTTTTGATAGAAGACTCAGACAAACATGTTTATGGCTTTATCTTATAGAACTCAAGGTCCCCGTGCTGGGAAAACAGGATTTGCAGCTGTTTGAGCTAAGATTTTCAAGTTATACACATAATGAAAACCTATACTTTGTTTCGGTCGAGTTCCCCATTCAAATGCATGTAACAGTGAGAAACGCACTGTCTTGGCGAAAGAAAGCGTTTTTGTACAACTTCATATAAATAGCTGTAACTTTTGATAGAAGACTCAGACAAACATGTTTATGGCTTTATCTTATAGAACTCAAGGTCCCCGTGCTGGGAAAACAGGATTTGCAGCCGTTTGAGCTAAGATTTTCAAGTTATACACATAATGAAAACCTATACTTTGTTTCGGTCGAGTTCCCCATTCAAATGCATGTAACAGTGAGAAACGCACTGTCTTGGCGAAAGAAAGCGTTTTTGTACAACTTCATATAAATAGCTGTAAATTTTGATAGAAGACTCAGACAAACATGTTTATGGCTTTATCTTATAGAACTCAAGGTCCCCGTGCTGGGAAAACAGGATTTGCAGCTGTTTGAGCTAAGATTTTCAAGTTATACACATAATGAAAACCTATACTTTGTTTCGGGCGAGTTCCCCATTCAAATGCATGTAACAGTGAGAAACGCACTGTCTTGGCAAAAGAAAGCGTTTTTGTACAACTTCATATAAATAGCTGTAACTTTTGATAGAAGACTCAGACAAACATGTTTATGGCTTTATCTTATAGAACTCAAGGTCCCCGTGCTGGGAAAACAGGATTTGCAGCTGTTTGAGCTAAGATTTTCAAGTTATACACATAATGAAAACCTATACTTTGTTTCGGGCGAGTTCCCCATTCAAATGCATGTAACAGTGAGAAACGCACTGTCTTGGCGAAAGAAAGCGTTTTTGTACAACTTCATATAAATCGCTGTAACTTTTGATAGAAGACTCAGACAAACATGTTTATGGCTTTATCTTATAGAACTCAAGGTCCCCGTGCTGGGAAAACAAGTTTTGCAGCTGTTTGAGCTAAGATTTCCAAGTTATACACATAATGAAAACCTATACTTTGTTTCGGTCGAGTTCCCCATTCAAATGCATGTAACAGTGAGAAACGCACTGTCTTGGCGAAAGAAAGCGTTTTTGTACAACTTCATATAAATAGCTGTAACTTTTGATAGAAGACTCAGACAAACATGTTTATGGCTTTATCTTATAGAACTCAAGGTCCCCGTGCTGGGAAAACAGGATTTGCAGCCGTTTGAGCTAAGATTTTCAAGTTATACACATAATGAAAACCTATACTTTGTTTCGGTCGAGTTCCCCATTTCAAATGCATGTAACAGTGAGAAACGCACTGTCTTGGCGAAAGAAAGCGTTTTTGTACAACTTCATATAAATAGCTGTAACTTTTGATAGAAGACTCAGACAAACATGTTTATGGCTTTATCTTATATAACTCAAGGTCCCCGTGCTGGGAAAACAGGATTTGCAGCTGTTTGAGCTAAGATTTTCAAGTTATAGACATAATGAAAACCTATACTTTGTTTCGGGCGAGTTCCCCATTCAAATGCATGTAACAGTGAGAAACGCACTGTCTTGGCGAAAGAAAGCGTTTTTGTACAACTTCATATAAATCGCTGTAACTTTTGATAGAAGACTCAGACAAACATGTTTATGGCTTTATCTTATAGAACTCAAGGTCCCCGTGCTGGGAAAACAGGATTTGCAGCCGTTTGAGCTAAGATTTTCAAGTTATACACATAATGAAAACCTATACTTTGTTTCGGTCGAGTTCCCCATTCAAATGCATGTAACAGTGAGAAACGCACTGTCTTGGCGAAAGAAAGCGTTTTTGTACAACTTCATATAAATAGCTGTAACTTTTGATAGAAGACTCAGACAAACATGTTTATGGCTTTATCTTATAGAACTCAAGGTCCCCGTGCTGGGAAAACAGGATTTGCAGCCGTTTGAGCTAAGATTTTCAAGTTATACACATAATGAAAACCTATACTTTGTTTCGGTCGAGTTCCCCATTCAAATGCATGTAACAGTGAGAAACGCACTGTCTTGGCGAAAGAAAGCGTTTTTGTACAACTTCATATAAATAGCTGTAAATTTTGATAGAAGACTCAGACAAACATGTTTATGGCTTTATCTTATAGAACTCAAGGTCCCCGTGCTGGGAAAACAGGATTTGCAGCTGTTTGAGCTAAGATTTTCAAGTTATACACATAATGAAAACCTATACTTTGTTTCGGGCGAGTTCCCCATTCAAATGCATGTAACAGTGAGAAACGCACTGTCTTGGCGAAAGAAAGCGTTTTTGTACAACTTCATATAAATCGCTGTAACTTTTGATAGAAGACTCAGACAAACTTGTTTATGGCTTTATCTTATAGAACTCAATGTCCCCGTGCTGGGAAAACAGGATTTGCAGCTGTTTGAGCTAAGATTTCCAAGTTATACACATAATGAAAACCTATACTTTGTTTCGGTCGAGTTCCCCATTCAAATGCATGTAACAGTGAGAAACGCACTGTCTTGGCGAAAGAAAGCGTTTTTGTACAACTTCATATAAATAGCTGTAACTTTTGATAGAAGACTCAGACAAACATGTTTATGGCTTTATCTTATAGAACTCAAGGTCTCCGTGCTGGGAATACAGGATTTGCAGCTGTTTGAGCTAAGATTTCCAAGTTATACACATAATGAAAACCTATACTTTGTTTCGGTCGAGTTCCCCATTCAAATGCATGTAACAGTGAGAAACGCATTGTCTTGGCGAAAGAAAGCGTTTTTGTACAACTTCATATGTACAAAAACGAAACGCTTTCTTTCGCCAAGACAGTGCGTTTCTCACTGTTACATGCATTTGAATGGGGAACTCGACCGAAACAAAGTATAGGTTTTCATTATGTGTATAACTTGGAAATCTTAGCTCAAACAGCTGCACAACCTGTTTTCCCAGCACGGGGACCTTGAGTTCTATAAGATAAAGCCATTAATATGTGTATCCGAGTCTTCTATCAAAAGTTACAGCGATTTATATGAAGTTGTACAAAAACGCTTTCTTTCGCCAAGACAGTGCGTTTCTCACTGTTACATGCATTTGAATGGGGAACTCGACCGAAACAAAGTATAGGTTTTCATTATGTGTATAACTTGAAAATCTTAACTCAAACAGCTGCAAATCCTGTTTTCCCAGCACGGGGACCTTGAGTTCTATAAGATAAAGCCATAAACATGTTTGTCTGAGTCTTCTATCAAAAGTTACAGCTATTTATATGAAGTTGTTCAAAAACGCTTTATTTCGCCAAGACAAAGCGTTTCTCACTGTTACATGCATTTGAATGGGAAACTCGCCTGAAACAAAGTATAGGTTTTCATTATGTGAATAATTTTAAAATCTTAGCTCAAACGGCTGCAAAACCTGTTTGCCCAGCACGGGGATATTGAGTTCTATAAGATAAAGCCATAAACATGTTTGTCTGAGTCTTCTATCAAAAGTTACAGCTATTTATATGAAGTTGTACAAAAACGCTTTCTTTCGCCAAGACAGTGCGTTTCTCACTGTTACATGCATTTGAATGGGGAACTCGACCGAAACAAAGTATAGGTTTTCATTATGTGTATAACTTGGAAATCTTAGCTCAAACAGCTGCAAATCCTGTTTTCCCAGCAAGGGGACCTTGAGTTCTATAAGATCAAGCCATAAACATGTTTGTCTGAGTCTTCTATCAAAAGTTACAGCTATTTATATGAAGTTGTACAAAAACGCTTTCTTTCGCCAAGACAGTGCGTTTCTCACTGTTACATGCATTTGAATGGGGAACTCGACCGAAACAAAGTATAGGTTTTCATTATGTGTATAACTTGAAAATCTTAGCTCAAACAGCTGCAAATCCTGTTTTCCCAGCACGGGAACCTTGAGTTCTATAAGATAAAGCCATAAACATGTTTGTCTGAGTCTTCTATCAAAAGTTACAGCTATTTATATGAAGTTGTACAAAAACGCTTTCTTTCGCCAAGACAGTGCGTTTCTCACTGTTACATGCATTTGAATGGGGAACTTGACCGAAACAAAGTATAGGTTTTCATTATGTGTATAACTTGAAAATCTTAGCTCAAACAGCTGCAAATCCTGTTTTCCCAGCACGGGGACCTTGAGTTCTATAAGATAAAGCCATAAACATGTTTGTCTGAGTCTTCTATCAAAAGTTACAGCTATTTATATGAAGTTGTACAAAAACGCTTTCTTTCGCCAAGACAATGCGTTTCTCACTGTTACATGCATTTGAATGGGGAACTCGCCCGAAACAAAGTATAGGTTTTCATTATGTGTATAACTTGAAAATCTTAGCTCAAACAGCTGCAAATCCTGTTTTCCCAGCACGGGGACCTTGAGTTCTATAAGATAAAGCCATAAACATGTTTGTCTGAGTCTTCTATCAAAAGTTACAGCTATTTATATGAAGTTGTACAAAAACGCTTTCTTTCGCCAAGACAGTGCGTTTCTCACTGTTACATGCATTTGAATGGGGAACTCGACCGAAACAAAGTATAGGTTTTCATTATGTGTATAACTTGGAAATCTTAGCTCAAACAGCTGCAAATCCTGTTTTCCCAGCAAGGGGACCTTGAGTTCTATAAGATAAAGCCATAAACATGTTTGTCTGAGTCTTCTATCAAAAGTTACAGCTATTTATATGAAGTTGTACAAAAACGCTTTCTTTCGCCAAGACAGTGCGTTTCTCACTGTTACATGCATTTGAATGGGGAACTCGACCGAAACAAAGTATAGGTTTTCATTATGTGTATAACTTGGAAATCTTAGCTCAAACAGCTGCAAATCCTGTTTTCCCAGCACGGGGACCTTGAGTTCTATAAGATAAAGCCATAAACATGTTTGTCTGAGTCTTCTATCAAAAGTTACAGCTATTTATATGAAGTTGTACAAAAACGCTTTCTTTCGCCAAGACAGTGCGTTTCTCACTGTTACATGCATTTGAATGGGGAACTCGACCGAAACAAAGTATAGGTTTTCATTATGTGTATAACTTGGAAGTCTTAGCTCAAACAGCTGCAAATCCTGTTTTCCCAGCACGGGGACCTTGAGTTCTATAAGATAAAGCCATAAACATGTTTGTCTGAGTCTTCTATCAAAAGTTACAGCTATTTATATGAAGTTGTACAAAAACGCTTTCTTTCGCCAAGACAGTGCGTTTCTCACTGTTACATGCATTTGAATGGGGAACTCGACCGAAACAAAGTATAGGTTTTCATTATGTGTATAACTTGAAAATCTTAGCTCAAACAGCTGCAAATCCTGTTTTCCCAGCACGGGGACCTTGAGTTCTATAAGATAAAGCCATAAACATGTTTGTCTGAGTCTTCTATCAAAAGTTACAGCTATTTATATGAAGTTGTACAAAAACGCTTTCTTTCGCCAAGACAGTGCGTTTCTCACTGTTACATGCATTTGAATGGGGAACTCGACCGAAACAAAGTATAGGTTTTCATTATGTGTATAACTTGGAAATCTTAGCTCAAACAGCTGCAAATCCTGTTTTCCCAGCAAGGGGACCTTGAGTTCTATAAGATAAAGCCATAAACATGTTTGTCTGAGTCTTCTATCAAAAGTTACAGCTATTTATATGAAGTTGTACAAAAACGCTTTCTTTCGCCAAGACAGTGCGTTTCTCACTGTTACATGCATTTGAATGGGGAACTCGACCGAAACAAAGTATAGGTTTTCATTATGTGTATAACTTGGAAGTCTTAGCTCAAACAGCTGCAAATCCTGTTTTCCCAGCACGGGGACCTTGAGTTCTATAAGATAAAGCCATAAACATGTTTGTCTGAGTCTTCTATCAAAAGTTACAGCTATTTATATGAAGTTGTACAAAAACGCTTTCTTTCGCCAAGACAGTGCGTTTCTCACTGTTACATGCATTTGAATGGGGAACTCGACCGAAACAAAGTATAGGTTTTCATTATGTGTATAACTTGGAAATCTTAGCTCAAACAGCTGCAAATCCTGTTTGCCCAGCACGGGATATTGAGTTCTATAAGATAAAGCCATAAACATGTTTGTCTGAGTCTTCTATCAAAAGTTACAGCTATTTATATGAAGTTGTACAAAAACGCTTTCTTTCGCCAAGACAATGCGTTTCTCACTGTTACATGCATTTGAATGGGGAAGTCGCCCGAAACAAAGTATAGGTTTTCATTATGTGTATAACTTGGAAATCTTAGCTCAAACAGCTGCAAATCCTGTTTTCCCAGCAAGGGGACCTTGAGTTCTATAAGATAAAGCCATAAACATGTTTGTCTGAGTCTTCTATCAAAAGTTACAGCTATTTATATGAAGTTGTACAAAAACGCTTTCTTTCGCCAAGACAGTGCGTTTCTCACTGTTACATGCATTTGAATGGGGAACTCGACCGAAACAAAGTATAGGTTTTCATTATGTGTATAACTTGGAAATCTTAGCTCAAACAGCTGCAAATCCTGTTTGCCCAGCACGGGATATTGAGTTCTATAAGATAAAGCCATAAACATGTTTGTCTGAGTCTTCTATCAAAAGTTACAGCTATTTATATGAAGTTGTACAAAAACGCTTTCTTTCGCCAAGACAATGCGTTTCTCACTGTTACATGCATTTGAATGGGGAAGTCGCCCGAAACAAAGTATAGGTTTTCATTATGTGTATAACTTGGAAATCTTAGCTCAAACAGCTGCAAATCCTGTTTTCCCAGCAAGGGGACCTTGAGTTCTATAAGATAAAGCCATAAACATGTTTGTCTGAGTCTTCTATCAAAAGTTACAGCTATTTATATGAAGTTGTACAAAAACGCTTTCTTTCGCCAAGACAGTGCGTTTCTCACTGTTACATGCATTTGAATGGGGAACTCGACCGAAACAAAGTATAGGTTTTCATTATGTGTATAACTTGGAAATCTTAGCTCAAACAGCTGCAAATCCTGGTTTCCCAGCACGGGGACCTTGAGTTCTATAAGATAAAGCCATAAACATGTTTGTCTGAGTCTTCTATCAAAAGTTACAGCTATTTATATGAAGTTGTACAAAAACGCTTTCTTTCGCCAAGACAGTGCGTTTCTCACTGTTACATGCATTTGAATGGGGAACTCGACCGAAACAAAGTATAAGTTTTCATTATGTGTATAACTTGGAAATCTTAGCTCAAACAGCTGCAAATCCTGTTTTCCCAGCACGGGGACCTTGAGTTCTATAAGATAAAGCCATAAACATGTTTGTCTGAGTCTTCTATCAAAAGTTACAGCTATTTATATGAAGTTGTACAAAAACGCTTTCTTTCGCCAAGACAGTGCGTTTCTCACTGTTACATGCATTTGAATGGGGAACTCGACCGAAACAAAGTACAAGTTTTCAATATGTGTATAACTTGGAAATCTTAGCTCAAACAGCTGCAAATCCTGTTTTCCCAGCAAGGGGACCTTGAGTTCTATAAGATAAAGCCATAAACATGTTTGTCTGAGTCTTCTATCAAAGGTTACAGCTATTTATATGAAGTTGTACAAAAACGCTTTCTTTCGCCAAGACAGTGCGTTTCTCACTGTTACATGCATTTGAATGGGGAACTCGACAGAAACAAAGTATAGGTTTTCATTATGTGTATAACTTGGAAATCTTAGCTCAAACAGCTGCAAATCCTGTTTGCCCAGCACGGGATATTGAGTTCTATAAGATAAAGCCATAAACATGTTTGTCTGAGTCTTCTATCAAAAGTTACAGCTATTTATATGAAGTTGTACAAAAACGCTTTCTTTCGCCAAGACAATGCGTTTCTCACTGTTACATGCATTTGAATGGGGAACTCGCCCGAAACAAAGTATAGGTTTTCATTATGTGTATAACTTGAAAATCTTAGCTCAAACAGCTGCAAATCCTGTTTTCCCAGCACGGGGACCTTGAGTTCTATAAGATAAAGCCATAAACATGTTTGTCTGAGTCTTCTATCAAAAGTTACAGCTATTTATATGAAGTTGTACAAAAACGCTTTCTTTCGCCAAGACAGTGCGTTTCTCACTGTTACATGCATTTGAATGGGGAACTCGACCGAAACAAAGTATAGGTTTTCATTATGTGTATAACTTGGAAATCTTAGCTCAAACAGCTGCAAATCCTGTTTTCCCAGCAAGGGGACCTTGAGTTCTATAAGATAAAGCCATAAACATGTTTGTCTGAGTCTTCTATCAAAAGTTACAGCTATTTATATGAAGTTGTACAAAAACGCTTTCTTTCGCCAAGACAGTGCGTTTCTCACTGTTACATGCATTTGAATGGGGAACTCGACCGAAACAAAGTATAGGTTTTCATTATGTGTATAACTTGAAAATCTTAGCTCAAACAGCTGCAAATCCTGTTTTCCCAGCACGGGGACCTTGAGTTCTATAAGATAAAGCCATAAACATGTTTGTCTGAGTCTTCTATCAAAAGTTACAGCTATTTATATGAAGTTGTACAAAAACGCTTTCTTTCGCCAAGACAGTGCGTTTCTCACTGTTACATGCATTTGAATGGGGAACTCGACCGAAACAAAGTATAGGTTTTCATTATGTGTATAACTTGGAAATCTTAGCTCAAACAGCTGCAAATCCTGTTTTCCCAGCACGGGGACCTTGGGTTCTATAAGATAAAGCCATAAACATGTTTGTCTGAGTCTTCTATCAAAAGTTACAGCTATTTATATGAAGTTGTACAAAAACGCTTTCTTTCGCCAAGACAGTGCGTTTCTCACTGTTACATGCATTTGAATGGGGAACTCGACCGAAACAAAGTATAAGTTTTCATTATGTGTATAACTTGGAAATCTTAGCTCAAACAGCTGCAAATCCTGTTTTCCCAGCAAGGGGACCTTGAGTTCTATAAGATAAAGCCATAAACATGTTTGTCTGAGTCTTCTATCAAAAGTTACAGCTATTTATATGAAGTTGTACAAAAACGCTTTCTTTCGCCAAGACAATGCGTTTCTCACTGTTACATGCATTTGAATGGGGAACTCGCCCGAAACAAAGTATAGGTTTTCATTATGTGTATAACTTGGAAATCTTAGCTCAAACAGCTGCAAATCCTGTTTTCCCAGCACGGGGACCTTGAGTTCTATAAGATAAAGCCATAAACATGTTTGTCTGAGTCTTCTATCAAAAGTTACAGCTATTTATATGAAGTTGTACAAAAACGCTTTCTTTCGCCAAGACAGTGCGTTTCTCACTGTTACATGCATTTGAATGGGGAACTCGACCGAAACAAAGTATAAGTTTTCATTATGTGTATAACTTGGAAATCTTAGCTCAAACAGCTGCAAATCCTGTTTTCCCAGCACGGGGACCTTGAGTTCTATAAGATAAAGCCATAAACATGTTTGTCTGAGTCTTCTATCAAAAGTTACAGCTATTTATATGAAGTTGTACAAAAACGCTTTCTTTCGCCAAGACAGTGCGTTTCTCACTGTTACATGCATTTGAATGGGGAACTCGACCGAAACAAAGTATAGGTTTTCATTATGTGTATAACTTGGAAGTCTTAGCTCAAACAGCTGCAAATCCTGTTTTCCCAGCACGGGGACCTTGAGTTCTATAAGATAAAGCCATAAACATGTTTGTCTGAGTCTTCTATCAAAAGTTACAGCTATTTATATGAAGTTGTACAAAAACGCTTTCTTTCGCCAAGACAGTGCGTTTCTCACTGTTACATGCATTTGAATGGGGAACTCGACCGAAACAAAGTATAGGTTTTCATTATGTGTATAACTTGGAAATCTTAGCTCAAACAGCTGCAAATCCTGTTTGCCCAGCACGGGATATTGAGTTCTATAAGATAAAGCCATAAACATGTTTGTCTGAGTCTTCTATCAAAAGTTACAGCTATTTATATGAAGTTGTACAAAAACGCTTTCTTTCGCCAAGACAATGCGTTTCTCACTGTTACATGCATTTGAATGGGGAAGTCGCCCGAAACAAAGTATAGGTTTTCATTATGTGTATAACTTGGAAATCTTAGCTCAAACAGCTGCAAATCCTGTTTTCCCAGCAAGGGGACCTTGAGTTCTATAAGATAAAGCCATAAACATGTTTGTCTGAGTCTTCTATCAAAAGTTACAGCTATTTATATGAAGTTGTACAAAAACGCTTTCTTTCGCCAAGACAGTGCGTTTCTCACTGTTACATGCATTTGAATGGGGAACTCGACCGAAACAAAGTATAGGTTTTCATTATGTGTATAACTTGGAAATCTTAGCTCAAACAGCTGCAAATCCTGTTTGCCCAGCACGGGATATTGAGTTCTATAAGATAAAGCCATAAACATGTTTGTCTGAGTCTTCTATCAAAAGTTACAGCTATTTATATGAAGTTGTACAAAAACGCTTTCTTTCGCCAAGACAATGCGTTTCTCACTGTTACATGCATTTGAATGGGGAAGTCGCCCGAAACAAAGTATAGGTTTTCATTATGTGTATAACTTGGAAATCTTAGCTCAAACAGCTGCAAATCCTGTTTTCCCAGCAAGGGGACCTTGAGTTCTATAAGATAAAGCCATAAACATGTTTGTCTGAGTCTTCTATCAAAAGTTACAGCTATTTATATGAAGTTGTACAAAAACGCTTTCTTTCGCCAAGACAGTGCGTTTCTCACTGTTACATGCATTTGAATGGGGAACTCGACCGAAACAAAGTATAGGTTTTCATTATGTGTATAACTTGGAAATCTTAGCTCAAACAGCTGCAAATCCTGGTTTCCCAGCACGGGGACCTTGAGTTCTATAAGATAAAGCCATAAACATGTTTGTCTGAGTCTTCTATCAAAAGTTACAGCTATTTATATGAAGTTGTACAAAAACGCTTTCTTTCGCCAAGACAGTGCGTTTCTCACTGTTACATGCATTTGAATGGGGAACTCGACCGAAACAAAGTATAAGTTTTCATTATGTGTATAACTTGGAAATCTTAGCTCAAACAGCTGCAAATCCTGTTTTCCCAGCACGGGGACCTTGAGTTCTATAAGATAAAGCCATAAACATGTTTGTCTGAGTCTTCTATCAAAAGTTACAGCTATTTATATGAAGTTGTACAAAAACGCTTTCTTTCGCCAAGACAGTGCGTTTCTCACTGTTACATGCATTTGAATGGGGAACTCGACCGAAACAAAGTACAAGTTTTCAATATGTGTATAACTTGGAAATCTTAGCTCAAACAGCTGCAAATCCTGTTTTCCCAGCAAGGGGACCTTGAGTTCTATAAGATAAAGCCATAAACATGTTTGTCTGAGTCTTCTATCAAAGGTTACAGCTATTTATATGAAGTTGTACAAAAACGCTTTCTTTCGCCAAGACAGTGCGTTTCTCACTGTTACATGCATTTGAATGGGGAACTCGACAGAAACAAAGTATAGGTTTTCATTATGTGTATAACTTGGAAATCTTAGCTCAAACAGCTGCAAATCCTGTTTGCCCAGCACGGGATATTGAGTTCTATAAGATAAAGCCATAAACATGTTTGTCTGAGTCTTCTATCAAAAGTTACAGCTATTTATATGAAGTTGTACAAAAACGCTTTCTTTCGCCAAGACAATGCGTTTCTCACTGTTACATGCATTTGAATGGGGAACTCGCCCGAAACAAAGTATAGGTTTTCATTATGTGTATAACTTGAAAATCTTAGCTCAAACAGCTGCAAATCCTGTTTTCCCAGCACGGGGACCTTGAGTTCTATAAGATAAAGCCATAAACATGTTTGTCTGAGTCTTCTATCAAAAGTTACAGCTATTTATATGAAGTTGTACAAAAACGCTTTCTTTCGCCAAGACAGTGCGTTTCTCACTGTTACATGCATTTGAATGGGGAACTCGACCGAAACAAAGTATAGGTTTTCATTATGTGTATAACTTGGAAATCTTAGCTCAAACAGCTGCAAATCCTGTTTTCCCAGCAAGGGGACCTTGAGTTCTATAAGATAAAGCCATAAACATGTTTGTCTGAGTCTTCTATCAAAAGTTACAGCTATTTATATGAAGTTGTACAAAAACGCTTTCTTTCGCCAAGACAGTGCGTTTCTCACTGTTACATGCATTTGAATGGGGAACTCGACCGAAACAAAGTATAGGTTTTCATTATGTGTATAACTTGAAAATCTTAGCTCAAACAGCTGCAAATCCTGTTTTCCCAGCACGGGGACCTTGAGTTCTATAAGATAAAGCCATAAACATGTTTGTCTGAGTCTTCTATCAAAAGTTACAGCTATTTATATGAAGTTGTACAAAAACGCTTTCTTTCGCCAAGACAGTGCGTTTCTCACTGTTACATGCATTTGAATGGGGAACTCGACCGAAACAAAGTATAGGTTTTCATTATGTGTATAACTTGGAAATCTTAGCTCAAACAGCTGCAAATCCTGTTTTCCCAGCACGGGGACCTTGGGTTCTATAAGATAAAGCCATAAACATGTTTGTCTGAGTCTTCTATCAAAAGTTACAGCTATTTATATGAAGTTGTACAAAAACGCTTTCTTTCGCCAAGACAGTGCGTTTCTCACTGTTACATGCATTTGAATGGGGAACTCGACCGAAACAAAGTATAAGTTTTCATTATGTGTATAACTTGGAAATCTTAGCTCAAACAGCTGCAAATCCTGTTTTCCCAGCAAGGGGACCTTGAGTTCTATAAGATAAAGCCATAAACATGTTTGTCTGAGTCTTCTATCAAAAGTTACAGCTATTTATATGAAGTTGTACAAAAACGCTTTCTTTCGCCAAGACAATGCGTTTCTCACTGTTACATGCATTTGAATGGGGAACTCGCCCGAAACAAAGTATAGGTTTTCATTATGTGTATAACTTGGAAATCTTAGCTCAAACAGCTGCAAATCCTGTTTTCCCAGCACGGGGACCTTGAGTTCTATAAGATAAAGCCATAAACATGTTTGTCTGAGTCTTCTATCAAAAGTTACAGCTATTTATATGAAGTTGTACAAAAACGCTTTCTTTCGCCAAGACAGTGCGTTTCTCACTGTTACATGCATTTGAATGGGGAACTCGACCGAAACAAAGTATAAGTTTTCATTATGTGTATAACTTGGAAATCTTAGCTCAAACAGCTGCAAATCCTGTTTTCCCAGCACGGGGACCTTGAGTTCTATAAGATAAAGCCATAAACATGTTTGTCTGAGTCTTCTATCAAAAGTTACAGCTATTTATATGAAGTTGTACAAAAACGCTTTCTTTCGCCAAGACAGTGCGTTTCTCACTGTTACATGCATTTGAATGGGGAACTCGACCGAAACAAAGTATAAGTTTTCATTATGTGTATAACTTGGAAATCTTAGCTCAAACAGCTGCAAATCCTGTTTTCCCAGCAAGGGGACCTTGAGTTCTATAAGATAAAGCCATAAACATGTTTGTCTGAGTCTTCTATCAAAAGTTACAGCTATTTATATGAAGTTGTACAAAAACGCTTTCTTTCGCCAAGACAGTGCGTTTCTCACTGTTACATGCATTTGAATGGGGAACTCGACCGAAACAAAGTATAGGTTTTCATTATGTGTATAACTTGGAAATCTTAGCTCAAACAGCTGCAAATCCTGTTTTCCCAGCAAGGGGACCTTGAGTTCTATAAGATAAAGCCATAAACATGTTTGTCTGAGTCTTCTATCAAAAGTTACAGCTATTTATATGAAGTTGTACAAAAACGCTTTCTTTCGCCAAGACAGTGCGTTTCTCACTGTTACATGCATTTGAATGGGGAACTCGACCGAAACAAAGTATAGGTTTTCATTATGTGTATAACTTGAAAATCTTAGCTCAAACAGCTGCAAATCCTGTTTTCCCAGCAAGGGGACCTTGAGTTCTACAAGATAAAGCCATAAACATGTTTGTCTGAGTCTTCTATCAAAGGTTACAGCTATTTATATGAAGTTGTACAAAAACGCTTTCTTTCGCCAAGACAGTGTGTTTCTCACTGTTACATGCATTTGAATGGGGAACTCGACAGAAACAAAGTATAGGTTTTCATTATGTGTATAACTTGGAAATCTTAGCTCAAACAGCTGCAAATCCTGTTTGCCCAGCACGGGATATTGAGTTCTATAAGATAAAGCCATAAACATGTTTGTCTGAGTCTTCTATCAAAAGTTACAGCTATTTATATGAAGTTGTACAAAAACGCTTTCTTTCGCCAAGACAATGCGTTTCTCACTGTTACATGCATTTGAATGGGGAACTCGCCCGAAACAAAGTATAGGTTTTCATTATGTGTATAACTTGAAAATCTTAGCTCAAACAGCTGCAAATCCTGTTTTCCCAGCACGGGGACCTTGAGTTCTATAAGATAAAGCCATAAACATGTTTGTCTGAGTCTTCTATCAAAAGTTACAGCTATTTATATGAAGTTGTACAAAAACGCTTTCTTTCGCCAAGACAGTGCGTTTCTCACTGTTACATGCATTTGAATGGGGAACTCGACCGAAACAAAGTATAGGTTTTCATTATGTGTATAACTTGGAAATCTTAGCTCAAACAGCTGCAAATCCTGTTTTCCCAGCAAGGGGACCTTGAGTTCTATAAGATAAAGCCATAAACATGTTTGTCTGAGTCTTCTATCAAAAGTTACAGCTATTTATATGAAGTTGTACAAAAACGCTTTCTTTCGCCAAGACAGTGCGTTTCTCACTGTTACATGCATTTGAATGGGGAACTCGACCGAAACAAAGTATAGGTTTTCATTATGTGTATAACTTGAAAATCTTAGCTCAAACAGCTGCAAATCCTGTTTTCCCAGCACGGGGACCTTGAGTTCTATAAGATAAAGCCATAAACATGTTTGTCTGAGTCTTCTATCAAAAGTTACAGCTATTTATATGAAGTTGTACAAAAACGCTTTCTTTCGCCAAGACAGTGCGTTTCTCACTGTTACATGCATTTGAATGGGGAACTCGACCGAAACAAAGTATAGGTTTTCATTATGTGTATAACTTGGAAATCTTAGCTCAAACAGCTGCAAATCCTGTTTTCCCAGCACGGGGACCTTGGGTTCTATAAGATAAAGCCATAAACATGTTTGTCTGAGTCTTCTATCAAAAGTTACAGCTATTTATATGAAGTTGTACAAAAACGCTTTCTTTCGCCAAGACAGTGCGTTTCTCACTGTTACATGCATTTGAATGGGGAACTCGACCGAAACAAAGTATAAGTTTTCATTATGTGTATAACTTGGAAATCTTAGCTCAAACAGCTGCAAATCCTGTTTTCCCAGCAAGGGGACCTTGAGTTCTATAAGATAAAGCCATAAACATGTTTGTCTGAGTCTTCTATCAAAAGTTACAGCTATTTATATGAAGTTGTACAAAAACGCTTTCTTTCGCCAAGACAATGCGTTTCTCACTGTTACATGCATTTGAATGGGGAACTCGCCCGAAACAAAGTATAGGTTTTCATTATGTGTATAACTTGGAAATCTTAGCTCAAACAGCTGCAAATCCTGTTTTCCCAGCACGGGGACCTTGAGTTCTATAAGATAAAGCCATAAACATGTTTGTCTGAGTCTTCTATCAAAAGTTACAGCTATTTATATGAAGTTGTACAAAAACGCTTTCTTTCGCCAAGACAGTGCGTTTCTCACTGTTACATGCATTTGAATGGGGAACTCGACCGAAACAAAGTATAAGTTTTCATTATGTGTATAACTTGGAAATCTTAGCTCAAACAGCTGCAAATCCTGTTTTCCCAGCACGGGGACCTTGAGTTCTATAAGATAAAGCCATAAACATGTTTGTCTGAGTCTTCTATCAAAAGTTACAGCTATTTATATGAAGTTGTACAAAAACGCTTTCTTTCGCCAAGACAGTGCGTTTCTCACTGTTACATGCATTTGAATGGGGAACTCGACCGAAACAAAGTATAAGTTTTCATTATGTGTATAACTTGGAAATCTTAGCTCAAACAGCTGCAAATCCTGTTTTCCCAGCAAGGGGACCTTGAGTTCTATAAGATAAAGCCATAAACATGTTTGTCTGAGTCTTCTATCAAAAGTTACAGCTATTTATATGAAGTTGTACAAAAACGCTTTCTTTCGCCAAGACAGTGCGTTTCTCACTGTTACATGCATTTGAATGGGGAACTCGACCGAAACAAAGTATAGGTTTTCATTATGTGTATAACTTGGAAATCTTAGCTCAAACAGCTGCAAATCCTGTTTTCCCAGCAAGGGGACCTTGAGTTCTATAAGATAAAGCCATAAACATGTTTGTCTGAGTCTTCTATCAAAAGTTACAGCTATTTATATGAAGTTGTACAAAAACGCTTTCTTTCGCCAAGACAGTGCGTTTCTCACTGTTACATGCATTTGAATGGGGAACTCGACCGAAACAAAGTATAAGTTTTCATTATGTGTATAACTTGGAAATCTTAGCTCAAACAGCTGCAAATCCTGTTTTCCCAGCACGGGGACCTTGAGTTCTATAAGATAAAGCCATAAACATGTTTGTCTGAGTCTTCTATCAAAAGTTACAGCTATTTATATGAAGTTGTACAAAAACGCTTTCTTTCGCCAAGACAGTGCGTTTCTCACTGTTACATGCATTTGAATGGGGAACTCGACCGAAACAAAGTATAAGTTTTCATTATGTGTATAACTTGGAAATCTTAGCTCAAACAGCTGCAAATCCTGTTTTCCCAGCAAGGGGACCTTGAGTTCTATAAGATAAAGCCATAAACATGTTTGTCTGAGTCTTCTATCAAAGGTTACAGCTATTTATATGAAGTTGTACAAAAACGCTTTCTTTCGCCAAGACAGTGCGTTTCTCACTGTTACATGCATTTGAATGGGGAACTCGACAGAAACAAAGTATAGGTTTTCATTATGTGTATAACTTGGAAATCTTAGCTCAAACAGCTGCAAATCCTGTTTGCCCAGCACGGGATATTGAGTTCTATAAGATAAAGCCATAAACATGTTTGTCTGAGTCTTCTATCAAAAGTTACAGCTATTTATATGAAGTTGTACAAAAACGCTTTCTTTCGCCAAGACAATGCGTTTCTCACTGTTACATGCATTTGAATGGGGAACTCGCCCGAAACAAAGTATAGGTTTTCATTATGTGTATAACTTGAAAATCTTAGCTCAAACAGCTGCAAATCCTGTTTTCCCAGCACGGGGACCTTGAGTTCTATAAGATAAAGCCATAAACATGTTTGTCTGAGTCTTCTATCAAAAGTTACAGCTATTTATATGAAGTTGTACAAAAACGCTTTCTTTCGCCAAGACAGTGCGTTTCTCACTGTTACATGCATTTGAATGGGGAACTCGACCGAAACAAAGTATAGGTTTTCATTATGTGTATAACTTGGAAATCTTAGCTCAAACAGCTGCAAATCCTGTTTTCCCAGCAAGGGGACCTTGAGTTCTATAAGATAAAGCCATAAACATGTTTGTCTGAGTCTTCTATCAAAAGTTACAGCTATTTATATGAAGTTGTACAAAAACGCTTTCTTTCGCCAAGACAGTGCGTTTCTCACTGTTACATGCATTTGAATGGGGAACTCGACCGAAACAAAGTATAGGTTTTCATTATGTGTATAACTTGGAAATCTTAGCTCAAACAGCTGCAAATCCTGTTTTCCCAGCACGGGGACCTTGGGTTCTATAAGATAAAGCCATAAACATGTTTGTCTGAGTCTTCTATCAAAAGTTACAGCTATTTATATGAAGTTGTACAAAAACGCTTTCTTTCGCCAAGACAGTGCGTTTCTCACTGTTACATGCATTTGAATGGGGAACTCGACCGAAACAAAGTATAAGTTTTCATTATGTGTATAACTTGGAAATCTTAGCTCAAACAGCTGCAAATCCTGTTTTCCCAGCAAGGGGACCTTGAGTTCTATAAGATAAAGCCATAAACATGTTTGTCTGAGTCTTCTATCAAAAGTTACAGCTATTTATATGAAGTTGTACAAAAACGCTTTCTTTCGCCAAGACAATGCGTTTCTCACTGTTACATGCATTTGAATGGGGAACTCGCCCGAAACAAAGTATAGGTTTTCATTATGTGTATAACTTGGAAATCTTAGCTCAAACAGCTGCAAATCCTGTTTTCCCAGCACGGGGACCTTGAGTTCTATAAGATAAAGCCATAAACATGTTTGTCTGAGTCTTCTATCAAAAGTTACAGCTATTTATATGAAGTTGTACAAAAACGCTTTCTTTCGCCAAGACAGTGCGTTTCTCACTGTTACATGCATTTGAATGGGGAACTCGACCGAAACAAAGTATAAGTTTTCATTATGTGTATAACTTGGAAATCTTAGCTCAAACAGCTGCAAATCCTGTTTTCCCAGCACGGGGACCTTGAGTTCTATAAGATAAAGCCATAAACATGTTTGTCTGAGTCTTCTATCAAAAGTTACAGCTATTTATATGAAGTTGTACAAAAACGCTTTCTTTCGCCAAGACAGTGCGTTTCTCACTGTTACATGCATTTGAATGGGGAACTCGCCCGAAACAAAGTATAGGTTTTCATTATGTGTATAACTTGGAAATCTTAGCTCAAACAGCTGCACAACCTGTTTTCCCAGCACGGGGACCTTGAGTTCTATAAGATAAAGCCATAAACATGTTTGTCTGAGTCTTCTATCAAAAGTTACAGCTATTTATATGAAGTTGTACAAAAACGCTTTCTTTCGCCAAGACAGTGCGTTTCTCACTGTTACATGCATTTGAATGGGGAACTCGACCGAAACAAAGTATAAGTTTTCATTATGTGTATAACTTGGAAATCTTAGCTCAAACAGCTGCAAATCCTGTTTTCCCAGCACGGGGACCTTGAGTTCTATAAGATAAAGCCATAAACATGTTTGTCTGAGTCTTCTATCAAAAGTTACAGCTATTTATATGAAGTTGTACAAAAACGCTTTCTTTCGCCAAGACAGTGCGTTTCTCACTGTTACATGCATTTGAATGGGGAACTCGCCCGAAACAAAGTATAGGTTTTCATTATGTGTATAACTTGGAAATCTTAGCTCAAACAGCTGCAAATCCTGTTTTCCCAGCAAGGGGACCTTGAGTTCTATAAGATAAAGCCATAAACATGTTTGTCTGAGTCTTCTATCAAAAGTTACAGCTATTTATATGAAGTTGTACAAAAACGCTTTCTTTCGCCAAGACAGTGCGTTTCTCACTGTTACATGCATTTGAATGGGGAACTCGACCGAAACAAAGTATAGGTTTTCATTATGTGTATAACTTGGAAATCTTAGCTCAAACAGCTGCAAATCCTGTTTTCCCAGCAAGGGGACCTTGAGTTCTATAAGATAAAGCCATAAACATGTTTGTCTGAGTCTTCTATCAAAAGTTACAGCTATTTATATGAAGTTGTACAAAAACGCTTTCTTTCGCCAAGACAGTGCGTTTCTCACTGTTACATGCATTTGAATGGGGAACTCGACCGAAACAAAGTATAGGTTTTCATTATGTGTATAACTTGAAAATCTTAGCTCAAACAGCTGCAAATCCTGTTTTCCCAGCAAGGGGACCTTGAGTTCTATAAGATAAAGCCATAAACATGTTTGTCTGAGTCTTCTATCAAAAGTTACAGCTATTTATATGAAGTTGTACAAAAACGCTTTCTTTCGCCAAGACAGTGCGTTTCTCACTGTTACATGCATTTGAATGGGGAACTCGACCGAAACAAAGTATAGGTTTTCATTATGTGTATAACTTGGAAATCTTAGCTCAAACAGCTGCAAATCCTGTTTTCCCAGCACGGGGACCTTGAGTTCTATAAGATAAAGCCATAAACATGTTTGTCTGAGTCTTCTATCAAAAGTTACAGCGATTTATATGAAGTTGTTCAAAAACGCTTTATTTCGCCAAGACAATGCGTTTCTCACTGTTACATGCATTTGAATGGGAAACTCGCCTGAAACAAAGTATAGGTTTTCATTATGCGAATAATTTTAAAATCTTAGCTCAAACGGCTGCAAAACCTGTTTGCCCAGCACGGGGATATTGAGTTCTATAAGATAAAGCCATAAACATGTTTGTCTGAGTCTTCTATCAAAAGTTACAGCTATTTATATGAAGTTGTACAAAAACGCTTTCTTTCGCCAAGACAGTGCGTTTCTCACTGTTACATGCATTTGAATGGGGAACTCGACCGAAACAAAGTATAGGTTTTCATTATGTGTATAACTTGAAAATCTTAGCTCAAACAGCTGCAAATCCTGTTTTCCCAGCACGGGGACCTTGAGTTCTATAAGATAAAGCCATAAACATGTTTGTCTGAGTCTTCTATCAAAAGTTACAGCTATTTATATGAAGTTGTACAAAAACGCTTTCTTTCGCCAAGACAGTGCGTTTCTCACTGTTACATGCATTTGAATGGGGAACTCGACCGAAACAAAGTATAGGTTTTCATTATGTGTATAACTTGAAAATCTTAGCTCAAACAGCTGCAAATCCTGTTTTCCCAGCACGGGGACCTTGAGTTCTATAAGATAAAGCCATAAACATGTTTGTCTGAGTCTTCTATCAAAAGTTACAGCTATTTATATGAAGTTGTACAAAAACGCTTTCTTTCGCCAAGACAGTGCGTTTCTCACTGTTACATGCATTTGAATGGGGAACTCGCCCGAAACAAAGTATAGGTTTTCATTATGTGTATAACTTGGAAATCTTAGCTCAAACAGCTGCACAACCTGTTTTCCCAGCACGGGGACCTTGAGTTCTATAAGATAAAGCCATAAACATGTTTGTCTGAGTCTTCTATCAAAAGTTACAGCTATTTATATGAAGTTGTACAAAAACGCTTTCTTTCGCCAAGACAGTGCGTTTCTCACTGTTACATGCATTTGAATGGGGAACTCGACCGAAACAAAGTATAAGTTTTCATTATGTGTATAACTTGGAAATCTTAGCTCAAACAGCTGCAAATCCTGTTTTCCCAGCACGGGGACCTTGAGTTCTATAAGATAAAGCCATAAACATGTTTGTCTGAGTCTTCTATCAAAAGTTACAGCTATTTATATGAAGTTGTACAAAAACGCTTTCTTTCGCCAAGACAGTGCGTTTCTCACTGTTACATGCATTTGAATGGGGAACTCGACCGAAACAAAGTATAGGTTTTCATTATGTGTATAACTTGAAAATCTTAGCTCAAACAGCTGCAAATCCTGTTTTCCCAGCACGGGGACCTTGAGTTCTATAAGATAAAGCCATAAACATGTTTGTCTGAGTCTTCTATCAAAAGTTACAGCTATTTATATGAAGTTGTACAAAAACGCTTTCTTTCGCCAAGACAGTGCGTTTCTCACTGTTACATGCATTTGAATGGGGAACTCGACCGAAACAAAGTATAGGTTTTCATTATGTGTATAACTTGGAAATCTTAGCTCAAACAGCTGCAAATCCTGTTTTCCCAGCAAGGGGACCTTGAGTTCTATAAGATAAAGCCATAAACATGTTTGTCTGAGTCTTCTATCAAAAGTTACAGCTATTTATATGAAGTTGTACAAAAACGCTTTCTTTCGCCAAGACAGTGCGTTTCTCACTGTTACATGCATTTGAATGGGGAACTCGACCGAAACAAAGTATAAGTTTTCATTATGTGTATAACTTGGAAATCTTAGCTCAAACAGCTGCAAAACCTGTTTGCCCAGCACGGGGATATTGAGTTCTATAAGATAAAGCCATAAACATGTTTGTCTGAGTCTTCTATCAAAAGTTACAGCTATTTATATGAAGTTGTACAAAAACGCTTTCTTTCGCCAAGACAGTGCGTTTCTCACTGTTACATGCATTTGAATGGGGAACTCGACCGAAACAAAGTATAGGTTTTCATTATGTGTATAACTTGGAAATCTTAGCTCAAACAGCTGCAAATCCTGTTTTCCCAGCACGGGGATATTGAGTTCTATAAGATAAAGCCATAAACATGTTTGTCTGAGTCTTCTATCAAAAGTTACAGCGATTTATATGAAGTTGTTCAAAAACGCTTTATTTCGCCAAGACAATGCGTTTCTCACTGTTACATGCATTTGAATGGGAAACTCGCCTGAAACAAAGTATAGGTTTTCATTATGTGAATAATTTTAAAATCTTAGCTCAAACGGCTGCAAAACCTGTTTGCCCAGCACGGGGATATTGAGTTCTATAAGATAAAGCCATAAACATGTTTGTCTGAGTCTTCTATCAAAAGTTACAGCTATTTATATGAAGTTGTACAAAAACGCTTTCTTTCGCCAAGACAGTGCGTTTCTCACTGTTACATGCATTTGAATGGGGAACTCGACCGAAACAAAGTATAGGTTTTCATTATGTGTATAACTTGGAAATCTTAGCTCAAACAGCTGCAAATCCTGTTTTCCCAGCAAGGGGACCTTGAGTTCTATAAGATAAAGCCATAAACATGTTTGTCTGAGTCTTCTATCAAAAGTTACAGCTATTTATATGAAGTTGTACAAAAACGCTTTCTTTCGCCAAGACAATGCGTTTCTCACTGTTACATGCATTTGAATGGGGAACTCGCCCGAAACAAAGTATAGGTTTTCATTATGTGTATAACTTGGAAATCTTAGCTCAAACAGCTGCAAATCCTGTTTTCCCAGCACGGGGACCTTGAGTTCTATAAGATAAAGCCATAAACATGTTTGTCTGAGTCTTCTATCAAAAGTTACAGCTATTTATATGAAGTTGTACAAAAACGCTTTCTTTCGCCAAGACAGTGCGTTTCTCACTGTTACATGCATTTGAATGGGGAACTCGACCGAAACAAAGTATAAGTTTTCATTATGTGTATAACTTGGAAATCTTAGCTCAAACAGCTGCAAATCCTGTTTTCCCAGCAAGGGGACCTTGAGTTCTATAAGATAAAGCCATAAACATGTTTGTCTGAGTCTTCTATCAAAAGTTACAGCTATTTATATGAAGTTGTACAAAAACGCTTTCTTTCGCCAAGACAGTGCGTTTCTCACTGTTACATGCATTTGAATGGGGAACTCGACCGAAACAAAGTATAGGTTTTCATTATGTGTATAACTTGGAAATCTTAGCTCAAACAGCTGCAAATCCTGTTTTCCCAGCAAGGGGACCTTGAGTTCTATAAGATAAAGCCATAAACATGTTTGTCTGAGTCTTCTATCAAAAGTTACAGCTATTTATATGAAGTTGTACAAAAACGCTTTCTTTCGCCAAGACAGTGCGTTTCTCACTGTTACATGCATTTGAATGGGGAACTCGACCGAAACAAAGTATAGGTTTTCATTATGTGTATAACTTGAAAATCTTAGCTCAAACAGCTGCAAATCCTGTTTTCCCAGCAAGGGGACCTTGAGTTCTATAAGATAAAGCCATAAACATGTTTGTCTGAGTCTTCTATCAAAAGTTACAGCTATTTATATGAAGTTGTACAAAAACGCTTTCTTTCGCCAAGACAGTGCGTTTCTCACTGTTACATGCATTTGAATGGGGAACTCGACCGAAACAAAGTATAAGTTTTCATTATGTGTATAACTTGGAAATCTTAGCTCAAACAGCTGCAAATCCTGTTTTCCCAGCAAGGGGACCTTGAGTTCTATAAGATAAAGCCATAAACATGTTTGTCTGAGTCTTCTATCAAAAGTTACAGCTATTTATATGAAGTTGTACAAAAACGCTTTCTTTCGCCAAGACAGTGCGTTTCTCACTGTTACATGCATTTGAATGGGGAACTCGACCGAAACAAAGTATAAGTTTTCATTATGTGTATAACTTGGAAATCTTAGCTCAAACAGCTGCAAATCCTGTTTTCCCAGCACGGGGACCTTGAGTTCTATAAGATAAAGCCATAAACATGTTTGTCTGAGTCTTCTATCAAAAGTTACAGCTATTTATATGAAGTTGTACAAAAACGCTTTCTTTCGCCAAGACAGTGCGTTTCTCACTGTTACATGCATTTGAATGGGGAACTCGACCGAAACAAAGTATAGGTTTTCATTATGTGTATAACTTGGAAATCTTAGCTCAAACAGCTGCAAATCCTGTTTTCCCAGCACGGGGACCTTGAGTTCTATAAGATAAAGCCATAAACATGTTTGTCTGAGTCTTCTATCAAAAGTTACAGCGATTTATATGAAGTTGTTCAAAAACGCTTTATTTCGCCAAGACAATGCGTTTCTCACTGTTACATGCATTTGAATGGGAAACTCGCCTGAAACAAAGTATAGGTTTTCATTATGCGAATAATTTTAAAATCTTAGCTCAAACGGCTGCAAAACCTGTTTGCCCAGCACGGGGATATTGAGTTCTATAAGATAAAGCCATAAACATGTTTGTCTGAGTCTTCTATCAAAAGTTACAGCTATTTATATGAAGTTGTACAAAAACGCTTTCTTTCGCCAAGACAGTGCGTTTCTCACTGTTACATGCATTTGAATGGGGAACTCGACCGAAACAAAGTATAGGTTTTCATTATGTGTATAACTTGAAAATCTTAGCTCAAACAGCTGCAAATCCTGTTTTCCCAGCACGGGGACCTTGAGTTCTATAAGATAAAGCCATAAACATGTTTGTCTGAGTCTTCTATCAAAAGTTACAGCTATTTATATGAAGTTGTACAAAAACGCTTTCTTTCGCCAAGACAGTGCGTTTCTCACTGTTACATGCATTTGAATGGGGAACTCGACCGAAACAAAGTATAGGTTTTCATTATGTGTATAACTTGAAAATCTTAGCTCAAACAGCTGCAAATCCTGTTTTCCCAGCACGGGGACCTTGAGTTCTATAAGATAAAGCCATAAACATGTTTGTCTGAGTCTTCTATCAAAAGTTACAGCTATTTATATGAAGTTGTACAAAAACGCTTTCTTTCGCCAAGACAGTGCGTTTCTCACTGTTACATGCATTTGAATGGGGAACTCGCCCGAAACAAAGTATAGGTTTTCATTATGTGTATAACTTGGAAATCTTAGCTCAAACAGCTGCACAACCTGTTTTCCCAGCACGGGGACCTTGAGTTCTATAAGATAAAGCCATAAACATGTTTGTCTGAGTCTTCTATCAAAAGTTACAGCTATTTATATGAAGTTGTACAAAAACGCTTTCTTTCGCCAAGACAGTGCGTTTCTCACTGTTACATGCATTTGAATGGGGAACTCGACCGAAACAAAGTATAAGTTTTCATTATGTGTATAACTTGGAAATCTTAGCTCAAACAGCTGCAAATCCTGTTTTCCCAGCACGGGGACCTTGAGTTCTATAAGATAAAGCCATAAACATGTTTGTCTGAGTCTTCTATCAAAAGTTACAGCTATTTATATGAAGTTGTACAAAAACGCTTTCTTTCGCCAAGACAGTGCGTTTCTCACTGTTACATGCATTTGAATGGGGAACTCGCCCGAAACAAAGTATAGGTTTTCATTATGTGTATAACTTGGAAATCTTAGCTCAAACAGCTGCAAATCCTGTTTTCCCAGCAAGGGGACCTTGAGTTCTATAAGATAAAGCCATAAACATGTTTGTCTGAGTCTTCTATCAAAAGTTACAGCTATTTATATGAAGTTGTACAAAAACGCTTTCTTTCGCCAAGACAGTGCGTTTCTCACTGTTACATGCATTTGAATGGGGAACTCGACCGAAACAAAGTATAAGTTTTCATTATGTGTATAACTTGGAAATCTTAGCTCAAACAGCTGCAAAACCTGTTTGCCCAGCACGGGGATATTGAGTTCTATAAGATAAAGCCATAAACATGTTTGTCTGAGTCTTCTATCAAAAGTTACAGCTATTTATATGAAGTTGTACAAAAACGCTTTCTTTCGCCAAGACAGTGCGTTTCTCACTGTTACATGCATTTGAATGGGGAACTCGACCGAAACAAAGTATAGGTTTTCATTATGTGTATAACTTGGAAATCTTAGCTCAAACAGCTGCAAATCCTGTTTTCCCAGCACGGGGATATTGAGTTCTATAAGATAAAGCCATAAACATGTTTGTCTGAGTCTTCTATCAAAAGTTACAGCGATTTATATGAAGTTGTTCAAAAACGCTTTATTTCGCCAAGACAATGCGTTTCTCACTGTTACATGCATTTGAATGGGAAACTCGCCTGAAACAAAGTATAGGTTTTCATTATGTGAATAATTTTAAAATCTTAGCTCAAACGGCTGCAAAACCTGTTTGCCCAGCACGGGGATATTGAGTTCTATAAGATAAAGCCATAAACATGTTTGTCTGAGTCTTCTATCAAAAGTTACAGCTATTTATATGAAGTTGTACAAAAACGCTTTCTTTCGCCAAGACAGTGCGTTTCTCACTGTTACATGCATTTGAATGGGGAACTCGACCGAAACAAAGTATAGGTTTTCATTATGTGTATAACTTGGAAATCTTAGCTCAAACAGCTGCAAATCCTGTTTTCCCAGCAAGGGGACCTTGAGTTCTATAAGATAAAGCCATAAACATGTTTGTCTGAGTCTTCTATCAAAAGTTACAGCTATTTATATGAAGTTGTACAAAAACGCTTTCTTTCGCCAAGACAATGCGTTTCTCACTGTTACATGCATTTGAATGGGGAACTCGCCCGAAACAAAGTATAGGTTTTCATTATGTGTATAACTTGGAAATCTTAGCTCAAACAGCTGCAAATCCTGTTTTCCCAGCACGGGGACCTTGAGTTCTATAAGATAAAGCCATAAACATGTTTGTCTGAGTCTTCTATCAAAAGTTACAGCTATTTATATGAA
Organism: Rhamphochromis longiceps; assembly: GCF_057381845.1. Lineage (NCBI taxonomy): Eukaryota > Metazoa > Chordata > Actinopteri > Cichliformes > Cichlidae > Rhamphochromis > Rhamphochromis longiceps. The sequence goes on from NC_140562.1 coordinate 9,890,813, forward strand.
GTTGTACAAAAACGCTTTCTTTCGCCAAGACAGTGCGTTTCTCACTGTTACATGCATTTGAATGGGGAACTCGACCGAAACAAAGTATAAGTTTTCATTATGTGTATAACTTGGAAATCTTAGCTCAAACAGCTGCAAATCCTGTTTTCCCAGCAAGGGGACCTTGAGTTCTATAAGATAAAGCCATAAACATGTTTGTCTGAGTCTTCTATCAAAAGTTACAGCTATTTATATGAAGTTGTACAAAAACGCTTTCTTTCGCCAAGACAGTGCGTTTCTCACTGTTACATGCATTTGAATGGGGAACTCGACCGAAACAAAGTATAGGTTTTCATTATGTGTATAACTTGGAAATCTTAGCTCAAACAGCTGCAAATCCTGTTTTCCCAGCAAGGGGACCTTGAGTTCTATAAGATAAAGCCATAAACATGTTTGTCTGAGTCTTCTATCAAAAGTTACAGCTATTTATATGAAGTTGTACAAAAACGCTTTCTTTCGCCAAGACAGTGCGTTTCTCACTGTTACATGCATTTGAATGGGGAACTCGACCGAAACAAAGTATAGGTTTTCATTATGTGTATAACTTGAAAATCTTAGCTCAAACAGCTGCAAATCCTGTTTTCCCAGCAAGGGGACCTTGAGTTCTATAAGATAAAGCCATAAACATGTTTGTCTGAGTCTTCTATCAAAAGTTACAGCTATTTATATGAAGTTGTACAAAAACGCTTTCTTTCGCCAAGACAGTGCGTTTCTCACTGTTACATGCATTTGAATGGGGAACTCGACCGAAACAAAGTATAAGTTTTCATTATGTGTATAACTTGGAAATCTTAGCTCAAACAGCTGCAAATCCTGTTTTCCCAGCAAGGGGACCTTGAGTTCTATAAGATAAAGCCATAAACATGTTTGTCTGAGTCTTCTATCAAAAGTTACAGCTATTTATATGAAGTTGTACAAAAACGCTTTCTTTCGCCAAGACAGTGCGTTTCTCACTGTTACATGCATTTGAATGGGGAACTCGACCGAAACAAAGTATAGGTTTTCATTATGTGTATAACTTGGAAATCTTAGCTCAAACAGCTGCAAATCCTGTTTTCCCAGCACGGGGATATTGAGTTCTATAAGATAAAGCCATAAACATGTTTGTCTGAGTCTTCTATCAAAAGTTACAGCGATTTATATGAAGTTGTTCAAAAACGCTTTATTTCGCCAAGACAATGCGTTTCTCACTGTTACATGCATTTGAATGGGAAACTCGCCTGAAACAAAGTATAGGTTTTCATTATGTGAATAATTTTAAAATCTTAGCTCAAACGGCTGCAAAACCTGTTTGCCCAGCACGGGGATATTGAGTTCTATAAGATAAAGCCATAAACATGTTTGTCTGAGTCTTCTATCAAAAGTTACAGCTATTTATATGAAGTTGTACAAAAACGCTTTCTTTCGCCAAGACAGTGCGTTTCTCACTGTTACATGCATTTGAATGGGGAACTCGACCGAAACAAAGTATAGGTTTTCATTATGTGTATAACTTGGAAATCTTAGCTCAAACAGCTGCAAATCCTGTTTTCCCAGCAAGGGGACCTTGAGTTCTATAAGATAAAGCCATAAACATGTTTGTCTGAGTCTTCTATCAAAAGTTACAGCTATTTATATGAAGTTGTACAAAAACGCTTTCTTTCGCCAAGACAATGCGTTTCTCACTGTTACATGCATTTGAATGGGGAACTCGCCCGAAACAAAGTATAGGTTTTCATTATGTGTATAACTTGGAAATCTTAGCTCAAACAGCTGCAAATCCTGTTTTCCCAGCACGGGGACCTTGAGTTCTATAAGATAAAGCCATAAACATGTTTGTCTGAGTCTTCTATCAAAAGTTACAGCTATTTATATGAAGTTGTACAAAAACGCTTTCTTTCGCCAAGACAGTGCGTTTCTCACTGTTACATGCATTTGAATGGGGAACTCGACCGAAACAAAGTATAAGTTTTCATTATGTTTATAACTTGGAAATCTTAGCTCAAACAGCTGCAAATCCTGTTTTCCCAGCAAGGGGACCTTGAGTTCTATAAGATAAAGCCATAAACATGTTTGTCTGAGTCTTCTATCAAAAGTTACAGCTATTTATATGAAGTTGTACAAAAACGCTTTCTTTCGCCAAGACAGTGCGTTTCTCACTGTTACATGCATTTGAATGGGGAACTCGACCGAAACAAAGTATAGGTTTTCATTATGTGTATAACTTGGAAATCTTAGCTCAAACAGCTACAAATCCTGTTTTCCCAGCACGGGGACCTTGAGTTCTATAAGATAAAGCCATAAACATGTTTGTCTGAGTCTTCTATCAAAAGTTACAGCTATTTATATGAAGTTGTACAAAAACGCTTTCTTTCGCCAAGACAGTGCGTTTCTCACTGTTACATGCATTTGAATGGGGAACTCGACCGAAACAAAGTATAGGTTTTCATTATGTGTATAACTTGAAAATCTTAGCTCAAACAGCTGCAAATCCTGTTTTCCCAGCACGGGGACCTTGAGTTCTATAAGATAAAGCCATAAACATGTTTGTCTGAGTCTTCTATCAAAAGTTACAGCTATTTATATGAAGTTGTACAAAAACGCTTTCTTTCGCCAAGACAGTGCGTTTCTCACTGTTACATGCATTTGAATGGGGAACTCGCCCGAAACAAAGTATAGGTTTTCATTATGTGTATAACTTGGAAATCTTAGCTCAAACAGCTGCACAACCTGTTTTCCCAGCACGGGGACCTTGAGTTCTATAAGATAAAGCCATAAACATGTTTGTCTGAGTCTTCTATCAAAAGTTACAGCTATTTATATGAAGTTGTACAAAAACGCTTTCTTTCGCCAAGACAGTGCGTTTCTCACTGTTACATGCATTTGAATGGGGAACTCGACCGAAACAAAGTATAAGTTTTCATTATGTGTATAACTTGGAAATCTTAGCTCAAACAGCTGCAAATCCTGTTTTCCCAGCACGGGGACCTTGAGTTCTATAAGATAAAGCCATAAACATGTTTGTCTGAGTCTTCTATCAAAAGTTACAGCTATTTATATGAAGTTGTACAAAAACGCTTTCTTTCGCCAAGACAGTGCGTTTCTCACTGTTACATGCATTTGAATGGGGAACTCGCCCGAAACAAAGTATAGGTTTTCATTATGTGTATAACTTGGAAATCTTAGCTCAAACAGCTGCAAATCCTGTTTTCCCAGCAAGGGGACCTTGAGTTCTATAAGATAAAGCCATAAACATGTTTGTCTGAGTCTTCTATCAAAAGTTACAGCTATTTATATGAAGTTGTACAAAAACGCTTTCTTTCGCCAAGACAGTGCGTTTCTCACTGTTACATGCATTTGAATGGGGAACTCGACCGAAACAAAGTATAAGTTTTCATTATGTGTATAACTTGGAAATCTTAGCTCAAACAGCTGCAAAACCTGTTTGCCCAGCACGGGGATATTGAGTTCTATAAGATAAAGCCATAAACATGTTTGTCTGAGTCTTCTATCAAAAGTTACAGCTATTTATATGAAGTTGTACAAAAACGCTTTCTTTCGCCAAGACAGTGCGTTTCTCACTGTTACATGCATTTGAATGGGGAACTCGACCGAAACAAAGTATAGGTTTTCATTATGTGTATAACTTGGAAATCTTAGCTCAAACAGCTGCAAATCCTGTTTTCCCAGCACGGGGATATTGAGTTCTATAAGATAAAGCCATAAACATGTTTGTCTGAGTCTTCTATCAAAAGTTACAGCGATTTATATGAAGTTGTTCAAAAACGCTTTATTTCGCCAAGACAATGCGTTTCTCACTGTTACATGCATTTGAATGGGAAACTCGCCTGAAACAAAGTATAGGTTTTCATTATGTGAATAATTTTAAAATCTTAGCTCAAACGGCTGCAAAACCTGTTTGCCCAGCACGGGGATATTGAGTTCTATAAGATAAAGCCATAAACATGTTTGTCTGAGTCTTCTATCAAAAGTTACAGCTATTTATATGAAGTTGTACAAAAACGCTTTCTTTCGCCAAGACAGTGCGTTTCTCACTGTTACATGCATTTGAATGGGGAACTCGACCGAAACAAAGTATAGGTTTTCATTATGTGTATAACTTGGAAATCTTAGCTCAAACAGCTGCAAATCCTGTTTTCCCAGCAAGGGGACCTTGAGTTCTATAAGATAAAGCCATAAACATGTTTGTCTGAGTCTTCTATCAAAAGTTACAGCTATTTATATGAAGTTGTACAAAAACGCTTTCTTTCGCCAAGACAATGCGTTTCTCACTGTTACATGCATTTGAATGGGGAACTCGCCCGAAACAAAGTATAGGTTTTCATTATGTGTATAACTTGGAAATCTTAGCTCAAACAGCTGCAAATCCTGTTTTCCCAGCACGGGGACCTTGAGTTCTATAAGATAAAGCCATAAACATGTTTGTCTGAGTCTTCTATCAAAAGTTACAGCTATTTATATGAAGTTGTACAAAAACGCTTTCTTTCGCCAAGACAGTGCGTTTCTCACTGTTACATGCATTTGAATGGGGAACTCGACCGAAACAAAGTATAAGTTTTCATTATGTGTATAACTTGGAAATCTTAGCTCAAACAGCTGCAAATCCTGTTTTCCCAGCAAGGGGACCTTGAGTTCTATAAGATAAAGCCATAAACATGTTTGTCTGAGTCTTCTATCAAAAGTTACAGCTATTTATATGAAGTTGTACAAAAACGCTTTCTTTCGCCAAGACAGTGCGTTTCTCACTGTTACATGCATTTGAATGGGGAACTCGACCGAAACAAAGTATAGGTTTTCATTATGTGTATAACTTGGAAATCTTAGCTCAAACAGCTGCAAATCCTGTTTTCCCAGCAAGGGGACCTTGAGTTCTATAAGATAAAGCCATAAACATGTTTGTCTGAGTCTTCTATCAAAAGTTACAGCTATTTATATGAAGTTGTACAAAAACGCTTTCTTTCGCCAAGACAGTGCGTTTCTCACTGTTACATGCATTTGAATGGGGAACTCGACCGAAACAAAGTATAGGTTTTCATTATGTGTATAACTTGAAAATCTTAGCTCAAACAGCTGCAAATCCTGTTTTCCCAGCAAGGGGACCTTGAGTTCTATAAGATAAAGCCATAAACATGTTTGTCTGAGTCTTCTATCAAAAGTTACAGCTATTTATATGAAGTTGTACAAAAACGCTTTCTTTCGCCAAGACAGTGCGTTTCTCACTGTTACATGCATTTGAATGGGGAACTCGACCGAAACAAAGTATAAGTTTTCATTATGTGTATAACTTGGAAATCTTAGCTCAAACAGCTGCAAATCCTGTTTTCCCAGCAAGGGGACCTTGAGTTCTATAAGATAAAGCCATAAACATGTTTGTCTGAGTCTTCTATCAAAAGTTACAGCTATTTATATGAAGTTGTACAAAAACGCTTTCTTTCGCCAAGACAGTGCGTTTCTCACTGTTACATGCATTTGAATGGGGAACTCGACCGAAACAAAGTATAGGTTTTCATTATGTGTATAACTTGGAAATCTTAGCTCAAACAGCTGCAAATCCTGTTTTCCCAGCACGGGGATATTGAGTTCTATAAGATAAAGCCATAAACATGTTTGTCTGAGTCTTCTATCAAAAGTTACAGCGATTTATATGAAGTTGTTCAAAAACGCTTTATTTCGCCAAGACAATGCGTTTCTCACTGTTACATGCATTTGAATGGGAAACTCGCCTGAAACAAAGTATAGGTTTTCATTATGTGAATAATTTTAAAATCTTAGCTCAAACGGCTGCAAAACCTGTTTGCCCAGCACGGGGATATTGAGTTCTATAAGATAAAGCCATAAACATGTTTGTCTGAGTCTTCTATCAAAAGTTACAGCTATTTATATGAAGTTGTACAAAAACGCTTTCTTTCGCCAAGACAGTGCGTTTCTCACTGTTACATGCATTTGAATGGGGAACTCGACCGAAACAAAGTATAGGTTTTCATTATGTGTATAACTTGGAAATCTTAGCTCAAACAGCTGCAAATCCTGTTTTCCCAGCAAGGGGACCTTGAGTTCTATAAGATAAAGCCATAAACATGTTTGTCTGAGTCTTCTATCAAAAGTTACAGCTATTTATATGAAGTTGTACAAAAACGCTTTCTTTCGCCAAGACAATGCGTTTCTCACTGTTACATGCATTTGAATGGGGAACTCGCCCGAAACAAAGTATAGGTTTTCATTATGTGTATAACTTGGAAATCTTAGCTCAAACAGCTGCAAATCCTGTTTTCCCAGCACGGGGACCTTGAGTTCTATAAGATAAAGCCATAAACATGTTTGTCTGAGTCTTCTATCAAAAGTTACAGCTATTTATATGAAGTTGTACAAAAACGCTTTCTTTCGCCAAGACAGTGCGTTTCTCACTGTTACATGCATTTGAATGGGGAACTCGACCGAAACAAAGTATAAGTTTTCATTATGTGTATAACTTGGAAATCTTAGCTCAAACAGCTGCAAATCCTGTTTTCCCAGCAAGGGGACCTTGAGTTCTATAAGATAAAGCCATAAACATGTTTGTCTGAGTCTTCTATCAAAAGTTACAGCTATTTATATGAAGTTGTACAAAAACGCTTTCTTTCGCCAAGACAGTGCGTTTCTCACTGTTACATGCATTTGAATGGGGAACTCGACCGAAACAAAGTATAGGTTTTCATTATGTGTATAACTTGGAAATCTTAGCTCAAACAGCTGCAAATCCTGTTTTCCCAGCAAGGGGACCTTGAGTTCTATAAGATAAAGCCATAAACATGTTTGTCTGAGTCTTCTATCAAAAGTTACAGCTATTTATATGAAGTTGTACAAAAACGCTTTCTTTCGCCAAGACAGTGCGTTTCTCACTGTTACATGCATTTGAATGGGGAACTCGACCGAAACAAAGTATAGGTTTTCATTATGTGTATAACTTGGAAATCTTAGCTCAAACAGCTGCAAATCCTGTTTTCCCAGCAAGGGGACCTTGAGTTCTATAAGATAAAGCCATAAACATGTTTGTCTGAGTCTTCTATCAAAAGTTACAGCTATTTATATGAAGTTGTACAAAAACGCTTTCTTTCGCCAAGACAGTGCGTTTCTCACTGTTACATGCATTTGAATGGGGAACTCGACCGAAACAAAGTATAGGTTTTCATTATGTGTATAACTTGAAAATCTTAGCTCAAACAGCTGCAAATCCTGTTTTCCCAGCAAGGGGACCTTGAGTTCTATAAGATAAAGCCATAAACATGTTTGTCTGAGTCTTCTATCAAAAGTTACAGCTATTTATATGAAGTTGTACAAAAACGCTTTCTTTCGCCAAGACAGTGCGTTTCTCACTGTTACATGCATTTGAATGGGGAACTCGACCGAAACAAAGTATAAGTTTTCATTATGTGTATAACTTGGAAATCTTAGCTCAAACAGCTGCAAATCCTGTTTTCCCAGCAAGGGGACCTTGAGTTCTATAAGATAAAGCCATAAACATGTTTGTCTGAGTCTTCTATCAAAAGTTACAGCTATTTATATGAAGTTGTACAAAAACGCTTTCTTTCGCCAAGACAGTGCGTTTCTCACTGTTACATGCATTTGAATGGGGAACTCGACCGAAACAAAGTATAAGTTTTCATTATGTGTATAACTTGGAAATCTTAGCTCAAACAGCTGCAAATCCTGTTTTCCCAGCACGGGGACCTTGAGTTCTATAAGATAAAGCCATAAACATGTTTGTCTGAGTCTTCTATCAAAAGTTACAGCTATTTATATGAAGTTGTACAAAAACGCTTTCTTTCGCCAAGACAGTGCGTTTCTCACTGTTACATGCATTTGAATGGGGAACTCGACCGAAACAAAGTATAGGTTTTCATTATGTGTATAACTTGGAAATCTTAGCTCAAACAGCTGCAAATCCTGTTTTCCCAGCACGGGGACCTTGAGTTCTATAAGATAAAGCCATAAACATGTTTGTCTGAGTCTTCTATCAAAAGTTACAGCGATTTATATGAAGTTGTTCAAAAACGCTTTATTTCGCCAAGACAATGCGTTTCTCACTGTTACATGCATTTGAATGGGAAACTCGCCTGAAACAAAGTATAGGTTTTCATTATGCGAATAATTTTAAAATCTTAGCTCAAACGGCTGCAAAACCTGTTTGCCCAGCACGGGGATATTGAGTTCTATAAGATAAAGCCATAAACATGTTTGTCTGAGTCTTCTATCAAAAGTTACAGCTATTTATATGAAGTTGTACAAAAACGCTTTCTTTCGCCAAGACAGTGCGTTTCTCACTGTTACATGCATTTGAATGGGGAACTCGACCGAAACAAAGTATAGGTTTTCATTATGTGTATAACTTGAAAATCTTAGCTCAAACAGCTGCAAATCCTGTTTTCCCAGCACGGGGACCTTGAGTTCTATAAGATAAAGCCATAAACATGTTTGTCTGAGTCTTCTATCAAAAGTTACAGCTATTTATATGAAGTTGTACAAAAACGCTTTCTTTCGCCAAGACAGTGCGTTTCTCACTGTTACATGCATTTGAATGGGGAACTCGACCGAAACAAAGTATAGGTTTTCATTATGTGTATAACTTGAAAATCTTAGCTCAAACAGCTGCAAATCCTGTTTTCCCAGCACGGGGACCTTGAGTTCTATAAGATAAAGCCATAAACATGTTTGTCTGAGTCTTCTATCAAAAGTTACAGCTATTTATATGAAGTTGTACAAAAACGCTTTCTTTCGCCAAGACAGTGCGTTTCTCACTGTTACATGCATTTGAATGGGGAACTCGCCCGAAACAAAGTATAGGTTTTCATTATGTGTATAACTTGGAAATCTTAGCTCAAACAGCTGCACAACCTGTTTTCCCAGCACGGGGACCTTGAGTTCTATAAGATAAAGCCATAAACATGTTTGTCTGAGTCTTCTATCAAAAGTTACAGCTATTTATATGAAGTTGTACAAAAACGCTTTCTTTCGCCAAGACAGTGCGTTTCTCACTGTTACATGCATTTGAATGGGGAACTCGACCGAAACAAAGTATAAGTTTTCATTATGTGTATAACTTGGAAATCTTAGCTCAAACAGCTGCAAATCCTGTTTTCCCAGCACGGGGACCTTGAGTTCTATAAGATAAAGCCATAAACATGTTTGTCTGAGTCTTCTATCAAAAGTTACAGCTATTTATATGAAGTTGTACAAAAACGCTTTCTTTCGCCAAGACAGTGCGTTTCTCACTGTTACATGCATTTGAATGGGGAACTCGACCGAAACAAAGTATAGGTTTTCATTATGTGTATAACTTGAAAATCTTAGCTCAAACAGCTGCAAATCCTGTTTTCCCAGCACGGGGACCTTGAGTTCTATAAGATAAAGCCATAAACATGTTTGTCTGAGTCTTCTATCAAAAGTTACAGCTATTTATATGAAGTTGTACAAAAACGCTTTCTTTCGCCAAGACAGTGCGTTTCTCACTGTTACATGCATTTGAATGGGGAACTCGCCCGAAACAAAGTATAGGTTTTCATTATGTGTATAACTTGGAAATCTTAGCTCAAACAGCTGCAAATCCTGTTTTCCCAGCAAGGGGACCTTGAGTTCTATAAGATAAAGCCATAAACATGTTTGTCTGAGTCTTCTATCAAAAGTTACAGCTATTTATATGAAGTTGTACAAAAACGCTTTCTTTCGCCAAGACAGTGCGTTTCTCACTGTTACATGCATTTGAATGGGGAACTCGACCGAAACAAAGTATAAGTTTTCATTATGTGTATAACTTGGAAATCTTAGCTCAAACAGCTGCAAAACCTGTTTGCCCAGCACGGGGATATTGAGTTCTATAAGATAAAGCCATAAACATGTTTGTCTGAGTCTTCTATCAAAAGTTACAGCTATTTATATGAAGTTGTACAAAAACGCTTTCTTTCGCCAAGACAGTGCGTTTCTCACTGTTACATGCATTTGAATGGGGAACTCGACCGAAACAAAGTATAGGTTTTCATTATGTGTATAACTTGGAAATCTTAGCTCAAACAGCTGCAAATCCTGTTTTCCCAGCACGGGGATATTGAGTTCTATAAGATAAAGCCATAAACATGTTTGTCTGAGTCTTCTATCAAAAGTTACAGCGATTTATATGAAGTTGTTCAAAAACGCTTTATTTCGCCAAGACAATGCGTTTCTCACTGTTACATGCATTTGAATGGGAAACTCGCCTGAAACAAAGTATAGGTTTTCATTATGTGAATAATTTTAAAATCTTAGCTCAAACGGCTGCAAAACCTGTTTGCCCAGCACGGGGATATTGAGTTCTATAAGATAAAGCCATAAACATGTTTGTCTGAGTCTTCTATCAAAAGTTACAGCTATTTATATGAAGTTGTACAAAAACGCTTTCTTTCGCCAAGACAGTGCGTTTCTCACTGTTACATGCATTTGAATGGGGAACTCGACCGAAACAAAGTATAGGTTTTCATTATGTGTATAACTTGGAAATCTTAGCTCAAACAGCTGCAAATCCTGTTTTTCCAGCACGGGGACCTTGAGTTCTATAAGATAAAGCCATAAACATGTGTATTCGAGTCTTCTATCAAAAGTTACAGCTATTTATATGAAGTTGTACAAAAACGCTTTCTTTCGCCAAGACAGTGCGTTTCTCACTGTTACATGCATTTGAATGGGGAACTCGACCGAAACAAAGTATAAGTGTTCATTATGTGTATAACTTGGAAATCTTAGCTCAAACAGCTGCAAATCCTGTTTTCCCAGCAAGGGGACCTTGAGTTCTATAAGATAAAGCCATAAACATGTTTGTCTGAGTCTTCTATCAAAAGTTACAGCTATTTATATGAAGTTGTACAAAAACGCTTTCTTTCGCCAAGACAGTGCGTTTCTCACTGTTACATGCATTTGAATGGGGAACTCGACCGAAACAAAGTATAGGTTTTCATTATGTGTATAACTTGGAAATCTTAGCTCAAACAGCTGCAAATCCTGTTTTCCCAGCACGGGGATATTGAGTTCTATAAGATAAAGCCATAAACATGTTTGTCTGAGTCTTCTATCAAAAGTTACAGCTATTTATATGAAGTTGTACAAAAACGCTTTCTTTCGCCAAGACAGTGCGTTTCTCACTGTTACATGCATTTGAATGGGGAACTCGACCGAAACAAAGAATAAGTTTTCATTATGTGTATAACTTGGAAATCTTAGCTCAAACAGCTGCAAATCCTGTTTTCCCAGCAATGGGACCTTGAGTTCTATAAGATAAAGCCATAAACATGTTTGTCTGAGTCTTCTATCAAAAGTTACAGCTATTTATATGAAGTTGTACAAAAACGCTTTCTTTCGCCAAGACAGTGCGTTTCTCACTGTTACATGCATTTGAATGGGGAACTCGACCGAAACAAAGTATAAGTTTTCATTATGTGTATAACTTGGAAATCTTAGCTCAAACAGCTGCAAATCCTGTTTTCCCAGCACGGGGACCTTGAGTTCTATAAGATAAAGCCATAAACATGTTTGTCTGAGTCTTCTATCAAAAGTTACAGCTATTTATATGAAGTTGTACAAAAACGCTTTCTTTCGCCAAGACAGTGCGTTTCTCACTGTTACATGCATTTGAATGGGGAACTCGCCCGAAACAAAGTATAGGTTTTCATTATGTGTATAACTTGGAAATCTTAGCTCAAACAGCTGCAAATCCTGTTTTCCCAGCAAGGGGACCTTGAGTTCTATAAGATAAAGCCATAAACATGTTTGTCTGAGTCTTCTATCAAAAGTTACAGCTATTTATATGAAGTTGTACAAAAACGCTTTCTTTCGCCAAGACAGTGCGTTTCTCACTGTTACATGCATTTGAATGGGGAACTCGACCGAAACAAAGTATAAGTTTTCATTATGTGTATAACTTGGAAATCTTAGCTCAAACAGCTGCAAATCCTGTTTTCCCAGCACGGGGACCTTGAGTTCTATAAGATAAAGCCATAAACATGTTTGTCTGAGTCTTCTATCAAAAGTTACAGCTATTTATATGAAGTTGTACAAAAACGCTTTCTTTCGCCAAGACAGTGCGTTTCTCACTGTTACATGCATTTGAATGGGGAACTCGACCGAAACAAAGTATAGGTTTTCATTATGTGTATAACTTGAAAATCTTAGCTCAAACAGCTGCAAATCCTGTTTTCCCAGCACGGGGACCTTGAGTTCTATAAGATAAAGCCATAAACATGTTTGTCTGAGTCTTCTATCAAAAGTTACAGCTATTTATATGAAGTTGTACAAAAACGCTTTCTTTCGCCAAGACAGTGCGTTTCTCACTGTTACATGCATTTGAATGGGGAACTCGCCCGAAACAAAGTATAGGTTTTCATTATGTGTATAACTTGGAAATCTTAGCTCAAACAGCTGCAAATCCTGTTTTCCCAGCACGGGGATATTGAGTTCTATAAGATAAAGCCATAAACATGTTTGTCTGAGTCTTCTATCAAAAGTTACAGCTATTTATATGAAGTTGTACAAAAACGCTTTATTTTGCCAAGACAATGCGTTTCTCACTGTTACATGCATTTGAATGGGAAACTCGCCTGAGAAAAAGTATAGGTTTTCATTATGTGAATAATTTTAAAATCTTAGCTCAAACGGCTGCAAAACCTGTTCTGTTTGCCCAGCACGGGGATATTGAGTTCTATAAGATAAAGCCATAAACATGTTTGTCTGAGTCTTCTATCAAAAGTTACAGCTATTTATATGAAGTTGTACAAAAACGCTTTCTTTCGCCAAGACAGTGCGTTTCTCACTGTTACATGCATTTGAATGGGGAACTCGACCGAAACAAAGTATAAGTTTTCATTATGTGTATAACTTGGAAATCTTAGCTCAAACAGCTGCAAATCCTGTTTTCCCAGCACGGGGACCTTGAGTTCTATAAGATAAAGCCATAAACATGTTTGTCTGAGTCTTCTATCAAAAGTTACAGCTATTTATATGAAGTTGTACAAAAACGCTTTCTTTCGCCAAGACAGTGCGTTTCTCACTGTTACATGCATTTGAATGGGGAACTCGACCGAAACAAAGTATAGGTTTTCATTATGTGTATAACTTGAAAATCTTAGCTCAAACAGCTGCAAATCCTGTTTTCCCAGCACGGGGACCTTGAGTTCTATAAGATAAAGCCATAAACATGTTTGTCTGAGTCTTCTATCAAAAGTTACAGCTATTTATATGAAGTTGTACAAAAACGCTGTCTTTCGCCAAGACAGTGCGTTTCTCACTGTTACATGCATTTGAATGGGGAACTCGACCGAAACAAAGTATAGGTTTTCATTATGTGTATAACTTGGAAATCTTAGCTCAAACAGCTGCACAACCTGTTTTCCCAGCACGGCGATCTTGAGTTCTATAAGATAAAGCCATAAACATGTTTGTCTGAGTCTTCTATCAAAAGTTACAGCTATTTATATGAAGTTGTACAAAAACGCTTTCTTTCGCCAAGACAGTGCGTTTCTCACTGTTACATGCATTTGAATGGGGAACTCGACCGAAACAAAGTATAGGTTTTCATTATGTGTATAACTTGAAAATCTTAGCTCAAACAGCTGCAAATCCTGTTTTCCCAGCACGGGGACCTTGAGTTCTATAAGATAAAGCCATAAACATGTTTGTCTGAGTCTTCTATCAAAAGTTACAGCTATTTATATGAAGTTGTACAAAAACGCTTTCTTTCGCCAAGACAGTGCGTTTCTCACTGTTACATGCATTTGAATGGGGAACTCGACCGAAACAAAGTATAGGTTTTCATTATGTGTATAACTTGGAAATCTTAGCTCAAACAGCTGCAAATCCTGTTTTCCCAGCACGGGGATATTGAGTTCTATAAGATAAAGCCATAAACATGTTTGTCTGAGTCTTCTATCAAAAGTTACAGCTATTTATATGAAGTTGTACAAAAACGCTTTATTTTGCCAAGACAATGCGTTTCTCACTGTTACATGCATTTGAATGGGAAACTCGCCTGAGAAAAAGTATAGGTTTTCATTATGTGAATAATTTTAAAATCTTAGCTCAAACGGCTGCAAAACCTGTTCTGTTTGCCCAGCACGGGGATATTGAGTTCTATAAGATAAAGCCATAAACATGTTTGTCTGAGTCTTCTATCAAAAGTTACAGCTATTTATATGAAGTTGTTCAAAAACGCTTTCTTTCGCCAAGACAGTGCGTTTCTCACTGTTACATGCATTTGAATGGGGAACTCGACCGAAACAAAGTATAAGTTTTCATTATGTGTATAACTTGGAAATCTTAGCTCAAACAGCTGCAAATCCTGTTTTCCCAGCAAGGGGACCTTGAGTTCTATAAGATAAAGCCATAAACATGTTTGTCTGAGTCTTCTATCAAAAGTTACAGCTATTTATATGAAGTTGTACAAAAACGCTTTCTTTCGCCAAGACAGTGCGTTTCTCACTGTTACATGCATTTGAATGGGGAACTCGACCGAAACAAAGTATAGGTTTTCATTATGTGTATAACTTGAAAATCTTAGCTCAAACAGCTGCAAATCCTGTTTTCCCAGCAAGGGGACCTTGAGTTCTATAAGATAAAGCCATAAACATGTTTGTCTGAGTCTTCTATCAAAAGTTACAGCTATTTATATGAAGTTGTACAAAAACGCTTTCTTTCGCCAAGACAGTGCGTTTCTCACTGTTACATGCATTTGAATGGGGAACTCGACCGAAACAAAGTATAGGTTTTCATTATGTGTATAACTTGGAAATCTTAGCTCAAACAGCTGCAAATCCTGTTTTCCCAGCACGGGGATATTGAGTTCTATAAGATAAAGCCATAAACATGTTTGTCTGAGTCTTCTATCAAAAGTTACAGCTATTTATATGAAGTTGTACAAAAACGCTTTCTTTCGCCAAGACAGTGCGTTTCTCACTGTTACATGCATTTGAATGGGGAACTCGACCGAAACAAAGTATAAGTTTTCATTATGTGTATAACTTGGAAATCTTAGCTCAAACAGCTGCAAATCCTGTTTTCCCAGCAAGGGGACCTTGAGTTCTATAAGATAAAGCCATAAACATGTTTGTCTGAGTCTTCTATCAAAAGTTACAGCTATTTATATGAAGTTGTACAAAAACGCTTTCTTTCGCCAAGACAGTGCGTTTCTCACTGTTACATGCATTTGAATGGGGAACTCGACCGAAACAAAGTATAAGTTTTCATTATGTGTATAACTTGGAAATCTTAGCTCAAACAGCTGCAAATCCTGTTTTCCCAGCACGGGGACCTTGAGTTCTATAAGATAAAGCCATAAACATGTTTGTCTGAGTCTTCTATCAAAAGTTACAGCTATTTATATGAAGTTGTACAAAAACGCTTTCTTTCGCCAAGACAGTGCGTTTCTCACTGTTACATGCATTTGAATGGGGAACTCGACCGAAACAAAGTATAGGTTTTCATTATGTGTATAACTTGAAAATCTTAGCTCAAACAGCTGCAAATCCTGTTTTCCCAGCACGGGGACCTTGAGTTCTATAAGATAAAGCCATAAACATGTTTGTCTGAGTCTTCTATCAAAAGTTACAGCTATTTATATGAAGTTGTACAAAAACGCTTTCTTTCGCCAAGACAGTGCGTTTCTCACTGTTACATGCATTTGAATGGGGAACTCGCCCGAAACAAAGTATAGGTTTTCATTATGTGTATAACTTGGAAATCTTAGCTCAAACAGCTGCAAATCCTGTTTTCCCAGCACGGGGATATTGAGTTCTATAAGATAAAGCCATAAACATGTTTGTCTGAGTCTTCTATCAAAAGTTACAGCTATTTATATGAAGTTGTACAAAAACGCTTTATTTTGCCAAGACAATGCGTTTCTCACTGTTACATGCATTTGAATGGGAAACTCGCCTGAGAAAAAGTATAGGTTTTCATTATGTGAATAATTTTAAAATCTTAGCTCAAACGGCTGCAAAACCTGTTCTGTTTGCCCAGCACGGGGATATTGAGTTCTATAAGATAAAGCCATAAACATGTTTGTCTGAGTCTTCTATCAAAAGTTACAGCTATTTATATGAAGTTGTACAAAAACGCTTTCTTTCGCCAAGACAGTGCGTTTCTCACTGTTACATGCATTTGAATGGGGAACTCGACCGAAACAAAGTATAAGTTTTCATTATGTGTATAACTTGGAAATCTTAGCTCAAACAGCTGCAAATCCTGTTTTCCCAGCACGGGGACCTTGAGTTCTATAAGATAAAGCCATAAACATGTTTGTCTGAGTCTTCTATCAAAAGTTACAGCTATTTATATGAAGTTGTACAAAAACGCTTTCTTTCGCCAAGACAGTGCGTTTCTCACTGTTACATGCATTTGAATGGGGAACTCGACCGAAACAAAGTATAGGTTTTCATTATGTGTATAACTTGAAAATCTTAGCTCAAACAGCTGCAAATCCTGTTTTCCCAGCACGGGGACCTTGAGTTCTATAAGATAAAGCCATAAACATGTTTGTCTGAGTCTTCTATCAAAAGTTACAGCTATTTATATGAAGTTGTACAAAAACGCTTTCTTTCGCCAAGACAGTGCGTTTCTCACTGTTACATGCATTTGAATGGGGAACTCGCCCGAAACAAAGTATAGGTTTTCATTATGTGTATAACTTGGAAATCTTAGCTCAAACAGCTGCAAATCCTGTTTTCCCAGCACGGGGATATTGAGTTCTATAAGATAAAGTCATAAACATGTTTGTCTGAGTCTTCTATCAAAAGTTACAGCTATTTATATGAAGTTGTACAAAAACGCTTTATTTTGCCAAGACAATGCGTTTCTCACTGTTACATGCATTTGAATGGGAAACTCGCCTGAGAAAAAGTATAGGTTTTCATTATGTGAATAATTTTAAAATCTTAGCTCAAACGGCTGCAAAACCTGTTCTGTTTGCCCAGCACGGGGATATTGAGTTCTATAAGATAAAGCCATAAACATGTTTGTCTGAGTCTTCTATCAAAAGTTACAGCTATTTATATGAAGTTGTACAAAAACGCTTTCTTTCGCCAAGACAGTGCGTTTCTCACTGTTACATGCATTTGAATGGGGAACTCGACCGAAACAAAGTATAAGTTTTCATTATGTGTATAACTTGGAAATCTTAGCTCAAACAGCTGCAAATCCTGTTTTCCCAGCACGGGGACCTTGAGTTCTATAAGATAAAGCCATAAACATGTTTGTCTGAGTCTTCTATCAAAAGTTACAGCTATTTATATGAAGTTGTACAAAAACGCTTTATTTTGCCAAGACAATGCGTTTCTCACTGTTACATGCATTTGAATGGGAAACTCGCCTGAGAAAAAGTATAGGTTTTCATTATGTGAATAATTTTAAAATCTTAGCTCAAACGGCTGCAAAACCTGTTCTGTTTGCCCAGCACGGGGATATTGAGTTCTATAAGATAAAGCCATAAACATGTTTGTCTGAGTCTTCTATCAAAAGTTACAGCTATTTATATGAAGTTGTACAAAAACGCTTTCTTTCGCCAAGACAGTGCGTTTCTCACTGTTACATGCATTTGAATGGGGAACTCGACCGAAACAAAGTATAGGTTTTCATTATGTGTATAACTTGGAAATCTTAGCTCAAACAGCTGCAAATCCTGTTTTCCCAGCACGGGGATATTGAGTTCTATAAGATAAAGCCATAAACATGTTTGTCTGAGTCTTCTATCAAAAGTTACAGCTATTTATATGAAGTTGTACAAAAACGCTTTATTTTGCCAAGACAATGCGTTTCTCACTGTTACATGCATTTGAATGGGAAACTCGCCTGAGAAAAAGTATAGGTTTTCATTATGTGAATAATTTTAAAATCTTAGCTCAAACGGCTGCAAAACCTGTTCTGTTTGCCCAGCACGGGGATATTGAGTTCTATAAGATAAAGCCATAAACATGTTTGTCTGAGTCTTCTATCAAAAGTTACAGCTATTTATATGAAGTTGTACAAAAACGCTTTCTTTCGCCAAGACAGTGCGTTTCTCACTGTTACATGCATTTGAATGGGGAACTCGACCGAAACAAAGTATAGGTTTTCATTATGTGTATAACTTGAAAATCTTAGCTCAAACAGCTGCAAATCCTGTTTTCCCAGCACGGGGACCTTGAGTTCTATAAGATAAAGCCATAAACATGTTTGTCTGAGTCTTCTATCAAAAGTTACAGCTATTTATATGAAGTTGTACAAAAACGCTTTCTTTCGCCAAGACAGTGCGTTTCTCACTGTTACATGCATTTGAATGGGGAACTTGACCGAAACAAAGTATAGGTTTTCATTATGTGTATAACTTGAAAATCTTAGCTCAAACAGCTGCAAATCCTGTTTTCCCAGCACGGGGACCTTGAGTTCTATAAGATAAAGCCATAAACATGTTTGTCTGAGTCTTCTATCAAAAGTTACAGCTATTTATATGAAGTTGTACAAAAACGCTTTCTTTCGCCAAGACAGTGCGTTTCTCACTGTTACATGCATTTGAATGGGGAACTCGACCGAAACAAAGTATAAGTTTTCATTATGTGTATAACTTGGAAATCTTAGCTCAAACAGCTGCAAATCCTGTTTTCCCAGCAAGGGGACCTTGAGTTCTATAAGATAAAGCCATAAACATGTTTGTCTGAGTCTTCTATCAAAAGTTACAGCTATTTATATGAAGTTGTACAAAAACGCTTTCTTTCGCCAAGACAGTGCGTTTCTCACTGTTACATGCATTTGAATGGGGAACTCGACCGAAACAAAGTATAGGTTTTCATTATGTGTATAACTTGAAAATCTTAGCTCAAACAGCTGCAAATCCTGTTTTCCCAGCACGGGGACCTTGAGTTCTATAAGATAAAGCCATAAACATGTTTGTCTGAGTCTTCTATCAAAAGTTACAGCTATTTATATGAAGTTGTACAAAAACGCTTTATTTCGCCAAGACAGTGCGTTTCTCACTGTTACATGCATTTGAATGGGGAACTCGCCCGAAACAAAGTATAGGTTTTCATTATGTGTATAACTTGGAAATCTTAGCTCAAACAGCTGCAAATCCTGTTTTCCCAGCACGGGGATATTGAGTTCTATAAGATAAAGCCATAAACATGTTTGTCTGAGTCTTCTATCAAAAGTTACAGCTATTTATATGAAGTTGTACAAAAACGCTTTCTTTCGCCAAGACAGTGCGTTTCTCACTGTTACATGCATTTGAATGGGGAACTCGACCGAAACAAAGTATAAGTTTTCATTATGTGTATAACTTGGAAATCTTAGCTCAAACAGCTGCAAATCCTGTTTTCCCAGCACGGGGACCTTGAGTTCTATAAGATAAAGCCATAAACATGTTTGTCTGAGTCTTCTATCAAAAGTTACAGCTATTTATATGAAGTTGTACAAAAACGCTTTATTTTGCCAAGACAATGCGTTTCTCACTGTTACATGCATTTGAATGGGAAACTCGCCTGAGAAAAAGTATAGGTTTTCATTATGTGAATAATTTTAAAATCTTAGCTCAAACGGCTGCAAAACCTGTTCTGTTTGCCCAGCACGGGGATATTGAGTTCTATAAGATAAAGCCATAAACATGTTTGTCTGAGTCTTCTATCAAAAGTTACAGCTATTTATATGAAGTTGTACAAAAACGCTTTCTTTCGCCAAGACAGTGCGTTTCTCACTGTTACATGCATTTGAATGGGGAACTCGACCGAAACAAAGTATAGGTTTTCATTATGTGTATAACTTGAAAATCTTAGCTCAAACAGCTGCAAATCCTGTTTTCCCAGCAAGGGGACCTTGAGTTCTATAAGATAAAGCCATAAACATGTTTGTCTGAGTCTTCTATCAAAAGTTACAGCTATTTATATGAAGTTGTACAAAAACGCTTTCTTTCGCCAAGACAGTGCGTTTCTCACTGTTACATGCATTTGAATGGGGAACTCGACCGAAACAAAGTATAGGTTTTCATTATGTGTATAACTTGGAAATCTTAGCTCAAACAGCTGCAAATCCTGTTTTCCCAGCACGGGGATATTGAGTTCTATAAGATAAAGCCATAAACATGTTTGTCTGAGTCTTCTATCAAAAGTTACAGCTATTTATATGAAGTTGTACAAAAACGCTTTCTTTCGCCAAGACAGTGCGTTTCTCACTGTTACATGCATTTGAATGGGGAACTCGACCGAAACAAAGTATAAGTTTTCATTATGTGTATAACTTGGAAATCTTAGCTCAAACAGCTGCAAATCCTGTTTTCCCAGCACGGGGACCTTGAGTTCTATAAGATAAAGCCATAAACATGTTTGTCTGAGTCTTCTATCAAAAGTTACAGCTATTTATATGAAGTTGTACAAAAACGCTTTCTTTCGCCAAGACAGTGCGTTTCTCACTGTTACATGCATTTGAATGGGGAACTCGACCGAAACAAAGTATAGGTTTTCATTATGTGTATAACTTGAAAATCTTAGCTCAAACAGCTGCAAATCCTGTTTTCCCAGCACGGGGACCTTGAGTTCTATAAGATAAAGCCATAAACATGTTTGTCTGAGTCTTCTATCAAAAGTTACAGCTATTTATATGAAGTTGTACAAAAACGCTTTCTTTCGCCAAGACAGTGCGTTTCTCACTGTTACATGCATTTGAATGGGGAACTCGACCGAAACAAAGTATAAGTTTTCATTATGTGTATAACTTGGAAATCTTAGCTCAAACAGCTGCAAATCCTGTTTTCCCAGCACGGGGACCTTGAGTTCTATAAGATAAAGCCATAAACATGTTTGTCTGAGTCTTCTATCAAAAGTTACAGCTATTTATATGAAGTTGTACAAAAACGCTTTATTTTGCCAAGACAATGCGTTTCTCACTGTTACATGCATTTGAATGGGAAACTCGCCTGAGAAAAAGTATAGGTTTTCATTATGTGAATAATTTTAAAATCTTAGCTCAAACGGCTGCAAAACCTGTTCTGTTTGCCCAGCACGGGGATATTGAGTTCTATAAGATAAAGCCATAAACATGTTTGTCTGAGTCTTCTATCAAAAGTTACAGCTATTTATATGAAGTTGTACAAAAACGCTTTCTTTCGCCAAGACAGTGCGTTTCTCACTGTTACATGCATTTGAATGGGGAACTCGACCGAAATAAAGTATAGGTTTTCATTATGTGTATAACTTGGAAATCTTAGCTCAAACAGCTGCAAATCCTGTTTTCCCAGCACGGGGATATTGAGTTCTATAAGATAAAGCCATAAACATGTTTGTCTGAGTCTTCTATCAAAAGTTACAGCTATTTATATGAAGTTGTACAAAAACGCTTTATTTTGCCAAGACAATGCGTTTCTCACTGTTACATGCATTTGAATGGGAAACTCGCCTGAGAAAAAGTATAGGTTTTCATTATGTGAATAATTTTAAAATCTTAGCTCAAACGGCTGCAAAACCTGTTCTGTTTGCCCAGCACGGGGATATTGAGTTCTATAAGATAAAGCCATAAACATGTTTGTCTGAGTCTTCTATCAAAAGTTACAGCTATTTATATGAAGTTGTACAAAAACGCTTTCTTTCGCCAAGACAGTGCGTTTCTCACTGTTACATGCATTTGAATGGGGAACTCGACCGAAATAAAGTATAGGTTTTCATTATGTGTATAACTTGGAAATCTTAGCTCAAACAGCTGCAAATCCTGTTTTCCCAGCACGGGGATATTGAGTTCTATAAGATAAAGCCATAAACATGTTTGTCTGAGTCTTCTATCAAAAGTTACAGCTATTTATATGAAGTTGTACAAAAACGCTTTATTTTGCCAAGACAATGCGTTTCTCACTGTTACATGCATTTGAATGGGAAACTCGCCTGAGAAAAAGTATAGGTTTTCATTATGTGAATAATTTTAAAATCTTAGCTCAAACGGCTGCAAAACCTGTTCTGTTTGCCCAGCACGGGGATATTGAGTTCTATAAGATAAAGCCATAAACATGTTTGTCTGAGTCTTCTATCAAAAGTTACAGCTATTTATATGAAGTTGTACAAAAACGCTTTCTTTCGCCAAGACAGTGCGTTTCTCACTGTTACATGCATTTGAATGGGGAACTCGACCGAAACAAAGTATAAGTTTTCATTATGTGTATAACTTGGAAATCTTAGCTCAAACAGCTGCAAATCCTGTTTTCCCAGCACGGGGACCTTGAGTTCTATAAGATAAAGCCATAAACATGTTTGTCTGAGTCTTCTATCAAAAGTTACAGCTATTTATATGAAGTTGTACAAAAACGCTTTCTTTCGCCAAGACAGTGCGTTTCTCACTGTTACATGCATTTGAATGGGGAACTCGACCGAAACAAAGTATAGGTTTTCATTATGTGTATAACTTGAAAATCTTAGCTCAAACAGCTGCAAATCCTGTTTTCCCAGCACGGGGACCTTGAGTTCTATAAGATAAAGCCATAAACATGTTTGTCTGAGTCTTCTATCAAAAGTTACAGCTATTTATATGAAGTTGTACAAAAACGCTTTCTTTCGCCAAGACAGTGCGTTTCTCACTGTTACATGCATTTGAATGGGGAACTCGACCGAAACAAAGTATAAGTTTTCATTATGTGTATAACTTGGAAATCTTAGCTCAAACAGCTGCAAATCCTGTTTTCCCAGCACGGGGACCTTGAGTTCTATAAGATAAAGCCATAAACATGTTTGTCTGAGTCTTCTATCAAAAGTTACAGCTATTTATATGAAGTTGTACAAAAACGCTTTATTTTGCCAAGACAATGCGTTTCTCACTGTTACATGCATTTGAATGGGAAACTCGCCTGAGAAAAAGTATAGGTTTTCATTATGTGAATAATTTTAAAATCTTAGCTCAAACGGCTGCAAAACCTGTTCTGTTTGCCCAGCACGGGGATATTGAGTTCTATAAGATAAAGCCATAAACATGTTTGTCTGAGTCTTCTATCAAAAGTTACAGCTATTTATATGAAGTTGTACAAAAACGCTTTCTTTCGCCAAGACAGTGCGTTTCTCACTGTTACATGCATTTGAATGGGGAACTCGACCGAAATAAAGTATAGGTTTTCATTATGTGTATAACTTGGAAATCTTAGCTCAAACAGCTGCAAATCCTGTTTTCCCAGCACGGGGATATTGAGTTCTATAAGATAAAGCCATAAACATGTTTGTCTGAGTCTTCTATCAAAAGTTACAGCTATTTATATGAAGTTGTACAAAAACGCTTTATTTTGCCAAGACAATGCGTTTCTCACTGTTACATGCATTTGAATGGGAAACTCGCCTGAGAAAAAGTATAGGTTTTCATTATGTGAATAATTTTAAAATCTTAGCTCAAACGGCTGCAAAACCTGTTCTGTTTGCCCAGCACGGGGATATTGAGTTCTATAAGATAAAGCCATAAACATGTTTGTCTGAGTCTTCTATCAAAAGTTACAGCTATTTATATGAAGTTGTACAAAAACGCTTTCTTTCGCCAAGACAGTGCGTTTCTCACTGTTACATGCATTTGAATGGGGAACTCGACCGAAACAAAGTATAAGTTTTCATTATGTGTATAACTTGGAAATCTTAGCTCAAACAGCTGCAAATCCTGTTTTCCCAGCACGGGGACCTTGAGTTCTATAAGATAAAGCCATAAACATGTTTGTCTGAGTCTTCTATCAAAAGTTACAGCTATTTATATGAAGTTGTACAAAAACGCTTTCTTTCGCCAAGACAGTGCGTTTCTCACTGTTACATGCATTTGAATGGGGAACTCGACCGAAACAAAGTATAAGTTTTCATTATGTGTATAACTTGGAAATCTTAGCTCAAACAGCTGCAAATCCTGTTTTCCCAGCAAGGGGACCTTGAGTTCTATAAGATAAAGCCATAAACATGTTTGTCTGAGTCTTCTATCAAAAGTTACAGCTATTTATATGAAGTTGTACAAAAACGCTTTCTTTCGCCAAGACAGTGCGTTTCTCACTGTTACATGCATTTGAATGGGGAACTCGACCGAAACAAAGTATAGGTTTTCATTATGTGTATAACTTGAAAATCTTAGCTCAAACAGCTGCAAATCCTGTTTTCCCAGCACGGGGACCTTGAGTTCTATAAGATAAAGCCATAAACATGTTTGTCTGAGTCTTCTATCAAAAGTTACAGCTATTTATATGAAGTTGTACAAAAACGCTTTCTTTCGCCAAGACAGTGCGTTTCTCACTGTTACATGCATTTGAATGGGGAACTCGCCCGAAACAAAGTATAGGTTTTCATTATGTGTATAACTTGGAAATCTTAGCTCAAACAGCTGCAAATCCTGTTTTCCCAGCACGGGGATATTGAGTTCTATAAGATAAAGCCATAAACATGTTTGTCTGAGTCTTCTATCAAAAGTTACAGCTATTTATATGAAGTTGTACAAAAACGCTTTCTTTCGCCAAGACAGTGCGTTTCTCACTGTTACATGCATTTGAATGGGGAACTCGACCGAAACAAAGTATAAGTTTTCATTATGTGTATAACTTGGAAATCTTAGCTCAAACAGCTGCAAATCCTGTTTTCCCAGCACGGGGACCTTGAGTTCTATAAGATAAAGCCATAAACATGTTTGTCTGAGTCTTCTATCAAAAGTTACAGCTATTTATATGAAGTTGTACAAAAACGCTTTCTTTCGCCAAGACAGTGCGTTTCTCACTGTTACATGCATTTGAATGGGGAACTCGACCGAAACAAAGTATAGGTTTTCATTATGTGTATAACTTGGAAATCTTAGCTCAAACAGCTGCAAATCCTGTTTTCCCAGCACGGGGACCTTGAGTTCTATAAGATAAAGCCATAAACATGTTTGTCTGAGTCTTCTATCAAAAGTTACAGCTATTTATATGAAGTTGTACAAAAACGCTTTCTTTCGCCAAGACAGTGCGTTTCTCACTGTTACATGCATTTGAATGGGGAACTCGACCGAAACAAAGTATAGGTTTTCATTATGTGTATAACTTGAAAATCTTAGCTCAAACAGCTGCAAATCCTGTTTTCCCAGCACGGGGACCTTGAGTTCTATAAGATAAAGCCATAAACATGTGTATTCGAGTCTTCTATCAAAAGTTACAGCTATTTATATGAAGTTGTACAAAAACGCTTTCTTTCGCCAAGACAGTGCGTTTCTCACTGTTACATGCATTTGAATGGGGAACTCGACCGAAACAAAGTATAAGTTTTCATTATGTGTATAACTTGGAAATCTTAGCTCAAACAGCTGCAAATCCTGTTTTCCCAGCACGGGGACCTTGAGTTCTATAAGATAAAGCCATAAACATGTTTGTCTGAGTCTTCTATCAAAAGTTACAGCTATTTATATGAAGTTGTACAAAAACGCTTTCTTTCGCCAAGACAGTGCGTTTCTCACTGTTACATGCATTTGAATGGGGAACTCGCCCGAAACAAAGTATAGGTTTTCATTATGTGTATAACTTGAAAATCTTAGCTCAAACAGCTGCAAATCCTGTTTTCCCAGCACGGGGACCTTGAGTTCTATAAGATAAAGCCATAAACATGTTTGTCTGAGTCTTCTATCAAAAGTTACAGCTATTTATATGAAGTTGTACAAAAACGCTTTCTTTCGCCAAGACAGTGCGTTTCTCACTGTTACATGCATTTGAATGGGGAACTCGCCCGAAACAAAGTATAGGTTTTCATTATGTGTATAACTTGAAAATCTTAGCTCAAACAGCTGCAAATCCTGTTTTCCCAGCACGGGGACCTTGAGTTCTATAAGATAAAGCCATAAACATGTTTGTCTGAGTCTTCTATCAAAAGTTACAGCTATTTATATGAAGTTGTACAAAAACGCTTTCTTTCGCCAAGACAGTGCGTTTCTCACTGTTACATGCATTTGAATGGGGAACTTGACCGAAACAAAGTATAGGTTTTCATTATGTGTATAACTTGAAAATCTTAGCTCAAACAGCTGCAAATCCTGTTTTCCCAGCACGGGGACCTTGAGTTCTATAAGATAAAGCCATAAACATGTTTGTCTGAGTCTTCTATCAAAAGTTACAGCTATTTATATGAAGTTGTACAAAAACGCTTTCTTTCGCCAAGACAGTGCGTTTCTCACTGTTACATGCATTTGAATGGGGAACTCGCCCGAAACAAAGTATAGGTTTTCATCATGTGTATAACTTGAAAATCTTAGCTCAAACAGCTGCAAATCCTGTTTTCCCAGCACGGGGACCTTGAGTTCTATAAGATAAAGCCATAAACATGTTTGTCTGAGTCTTCTATCAAAAGTTACAGCTATTTATATGAAGTTGTACAAAAACGCTTTCTTTCGCCAAGACA
Source organism: Rhamphochromis longiceps (assembly GCF_057381845.1). NCBI lineage: Eukaryota > Metazoa > Chordata > Actinopteri > Cichliformes > Cichlidae > Rhamphochromis > Rhamphochromis longiceps. The sequence goes on from NC_140562.1 coordinate 9,917,212, forward strand.
GTGCGTTTCTCACTGTTACATGCATTTGAATGGGGAACTTGACCGAAACAAAGTATAGGTTTTCATTATGTGTATAACTTGAAAATCTTAGCTCAAACATCTGCAAATCCTGTTTTCCCAGCACGGGGACCTTGAGTTCTATAAGATAAAGCCATAGACATGTTTGTCTGAGTCTTCTATCAAAAGTTACAGCTATTTATATGAAGTTGTACGAAAACGCTTTCTTTCGCCAAGACAGTGCGTTTCTCACTGTTACATGCATTTGAATGGGGAACTCGCCCGAAACAAAGTATAGGTTTTCATTATGTGTATAACTTGGAAATCTTAGCTCAAACAGCTGCAAATCCTGTTTTCCCAGCACGGGGACCTTGAGTTCTATAAGATAAAGCCATAAACATGTTTGTCTGAGTCTTCTATCAAAAGTTACAGCTATTTATATGAAGTTGTACAAAAACGCTTTCTTTCGCCAAGACAGTGCGTTTCTCACTGTTACATGCATTTGAATGGGGAACTTGACCGAAACAAAGTATAGGTTTTCATTATGTGTATAACTTGAAAATCTTAGCTCAAACAGCTGCAAATCCTGTTTTCCCAGCACGGGGACCTTGAGTTCTATAAGATAAAGCCATAAACATGTTTGTCTGAGTCTTCTATCAAAAGTTACAGCTATTTATATGAAGTTGTACAAAAACGCTTTCTTTCGCCAAGACAGTGCGTTTCTCACTGTTACATGCATTTGAATGGGGAACTCGACCGAAACAAAGTATAGGTTTTCATTATGTGTATAACTTGAAAATCTTAGCTCAAACAGCTGCAAATCCTGTTTTCCCAGCACGGGGACCTTGAGTTCTATAATATAAAGCCATAAACATGTTTGTCTGAGTCTTCTATCAAAAGTTACAGCTATTTATATGAAGTTGTACAAAAACGCTTTCTTTCGCCAAGACAGTGCGTTTCTCACTGTTACATGCATTTGAATGGGGAACTCGCCCGAAACAAAGTATAGGTTTTCATTATGTGTATAACTTGAAAATCTTAGCTCAAACAGCTGCAAATCCTGTTTTCCCAGCACGGGGACCTTGAGTTCTATAAGATAAAGCCATAAACATGTTTGTCTGAGTCTTCTATCAAAAGTTACAGCTATTTATATGAAGTTGTACAAAAATGCTTTCTTTCGCCAAGACAGTGCGTTTCTCACTGTTACATGCATTTGAATGGGGAACTCGACCGAAACAAAGTATAGGTTTTCATTATGTGTATAACTTGGAAATCTTAGCTCAAACAGCTGCAAATCCTGTTTTCCCAGCACGGGGACCTTGAGTTCTATAAGATAAAGCCATAAACATGTGTATTCGAGTCTTCTATCAAAAGTTACAGCTATTTATATGAAGTTGTACAAAAACGCTTTCTTTCGCCAAGACAGTGCGTTTCTCACTGTTACATGCATTTGAATGGGGAACTCGACCGAAACAAAGTATAAGTTTTCATTATGTGTATAACTTGGAAATCTTAGCTCAAACAGCTGCAAATCCTGTTTTCCCAGCACGGGGACCTTGAGTTCTATAAGATAAAGCCATAAACATGTTTGTCTGAGTCTTCTATCAAAAGTTACAGCTATTTATATGAAGTTGTACAAAAACGCTTTCTTTCGCCAAGACAGTGCGTTTCTCACTGTTACATGCATTTGAATGGGAAACTCGCCCGAAACAAAGTATAGGTTTTCATTATGTGTATAACTTGAAAATCTTAGCTCAAACAGCTGCAAATCCTGTTTTCCCAGCACGGGGACCTTGAGTTCTATAAGATAAAGCCATAAACATGTTTGTCTGAGTCTTCTATCAAAAGTTACAGCTATTTATATGAAGTTGTACAAAAACGCTTTCTTTCGCCAAGACAGTGCGTTTCTCACTGTTACATGCATTTGAATGGGGAACTCGACCGAAACAAAGTATAAGTTTTCATTATGTGTATAACTTGGAAATCTTAGCTCAAACAGCTGCAAATCCTGTTTTCCCAGCAAGGGGACCTTGAGTTCTATAAGATAAAGCCATAAACATGTTTGTCTGAGTCTTCTATCAAAAGTTACAGCGATTTATATGAAGTTGTACAAAAACGCTTTCTTTCGCCAAGACAGTGCGTTTCTCACTGTTACATGCATTTGAATGGGGAACTTGACCGAAACAAAGTATAGGTTTTCATTATGTGTATAACTTGAAAATCTTAGCTCAAACAGCTGCAAATCCTGTTTTCCCAGCACGGGGACCTTGAGTTCTATAAGATAAAGCCATAAACATGTTTGTCTGAGTCTTCTATCAAAAGTTACAGCTATTTATATGAAGTTGTACAAAAACGCTTTCTTTCGCCAAGACAGTGCGTTTCTCACTGTTACATGCATTTGAATGGGGAACTCGCCCGAAACAAAGTATAGGTTTTCATTATGTGTATAACTTGAAAATCTTAGCTCAAACAGCTGCAAATCCTGTTTTCCCAGCACGGGGACCTTGAGTTCTATAAGATAAAGCCATAAACATGTTTGTCTGAGTCTTCTATCAAAAGTTACAGCTATTTATATGAAGTTGTACAAAAACGCTTTCTTTCGCCAAGACAGTGCGTTTCTCACTGTTACATGCATTTGAATGGGGAACTCGCCCGAAACAAAGTATAGGTTTTCATTATGTGTATAACTTGAAAATCTTAGCTCAAAAAGCTGCAAATCCTGTTTTCCCAGCACGGGGACCTTGAGTTCTATAAGATAAAGCCATAAACATGTTTGTCTGAGTCTTCTATCAAAAGTTACAGCTATTTATATGAAGTTGTACAAAAATGCTTTCTTTCGCCAAGACAGTGCATTTCTCACTGTTACATGCATTTGAATGGGGAACTCGACCGAAACAAAGTATAGGTTTTCATTATGTGTATAACTTGGAAATCTTAGCTCAAACAGCTGCAAATCCTGTTTTCCCAGCACGGGGACCTTGAGTTCTATAAGATAAAGCCATAAACATGTGTATTCGAGTCTTCTATCAAAAGTTACAGCTATTTATATGAAGTTGTACAAAAACGCTTTCTTTCGCCAAGACAGTGCGTTTCTCACTGTTACATGCATTTGAATGGGGAACTCGACCGAAACAAAGTATAAGTTTTCATTATGTGTATAACTTGGAAATCTTAGCTCAAACAGCTGCAAATCCTGTTTTCCCAGCACGGGGACCTTGAGTTCTATAAGATAAAGCCATAAACATGTTTGTCTGAGTCTTCTATCAAAAGTTACAGCTATTTATATGAAGTTGTACAAAAACGCTTTCTTTCGCCAAGACAGTGCGTTTCTCACTGTTACATGCATTTGAATGGGAAACTCGCCCGAAACAAAGTATAGGTTTTCATTATGTGTATAACTTGAAAATCTTAGCTCAAACAGCTGCAAATCCTGTTTTCCCAGCACGGGGACCTTGAGTTCTATAAGATAAAGCCATAAACATGTTTGTCTGAGTCTTCTATCAAAAGTTACAGCTATTTATATGAAGTTGTACAAAAACGCTTTCTTTCGCCAAGACAGTGCGTTTCTCACTGTTACATGCATTTGAATGGGGAACTCGACCGAAACAAAGTATAAGTTTTCATTATGTGTATAACTTGGAAATCTTAGCTCAAACAGCTGCAAATCCTGTTTTCCCAGCAAGGGGACCTTGAGTTCTATAAGATAAAGCCATAAACATGTTTGTCTGAGTCTTCTATCAAAAGTTACAGCTATTTATATGAAGTTGTACAAAAACGCTTTCTTTCGCCAAGACAGTGCGTTTCTCACTGTTACATGCATTTGAATGGGGAACTCGACCGAAACAAAGTATAAGTTTTCATTATGTGTATAACTTGGAAATCTTAGCTCAAACAGCTGCAAATCCTGTTTTCCCAGTACGGGGACCTTGAGTTCTATAAGATAAAGCCATAAACATGTTTGTCTGAGTCTTCTATCAAAAGTTACAGCTATTTATATGAAGTTGTACAAAAACGCTTTCTTTCGCCAAGACAGTGCGTTTCTCACTGTTACATGCATTTGAATGGGAAACTCGCCCGAAACAAAGTATAGGTTTTCATTATGTGTATAACTTGAAAATCTTAGCTCAAACAGCTGCAAATCCTGTTTTCCCAGCACGGGGACCTTGAGTTCTATAAGATAAAGCCATAAACATGTTTGTCTGAGTCTTCTATCAAAAGTTACAGCTATTTATATGAAGTTGTACAAAAATGCTTTCTTTCGCCAAGACAGTGCGTTTCTCACTGTTACATGCATTTGAATGGGGAACTCGACCGAAACAAAGTATAAGTTTTCATTATGTGTATAACTTGGAAATCTTAGCTCAAACAGCTGCAAATCCTGTTTTCCCAGCACGGGGACCTTGAGTTCTATAAGATAAAGCCATAAACATGTTTGTCTGAGTCTTCTATCAAAAGTTACAGCTATTTATATGAAGTTGTACAAAAACGCTTTATTTTGCCAAGACAATGCGTTTCTCACTGTTACATGCATTTGAATGGGAAACTCGCCTGAGAAAAAGTATAGGTTTTCATTATGTGAATAATTTTAAAATCTTAGCTCAAACGGCTGCAAAACCTGTTCTGTTTGCCCAGCACGGGGATATTGAGTTCTATAAGATAAAGCCATAAACATGTTTGTCTGAGTCTTCTATCAAAAGTTACAGCTATTTATATGAAGTTGTACAAAAACGCTTTCTTTCGCCAAGACAGTGCGTTTCTCACTGTTACATGCATTTGAATGGGGAACTCGACCGAAATAAAGTATAGGTTTTCATTATGTGTATAACTTGGAAATCTTAGCTCAAACAGCTGCAAATCCTGTTTTCCCAGCACGGGGATATTGAGTTCTATAAGATAAAGCCATAAACATGTTTGTCTGAGTCTTCTATCAAAAGTTACAGCTATTTATATGAAGTTGTACAAAAACGCTTTATTTTGCCAAGACAATGCGTTTCTCACTGTTACATGCATTTGAATGGGAAACTCGCCTGAGAAAAAGTATAGGTTTTCATTATGTGAATAATTTTAAAATCTTAGCTCAAACGGCTGCAAAACCTGTTCTGTTTGCCCAGCACGGGGATATTGAGTTCTATAAGATAAAGCCATAAACATGTTTGTCTGAGTCTTCTATCAAAAGTTACAGCTATTTATATGAAGTTGTACAAAAACGCTTTCTTTCGCCAAGACAGTGCGTTTCTCACTGTTACATGCATTTGAATGGGGAACTCGACCGAAACAAAGTATAAGTTTTCATTATGTGTATAACTTGGAAATCTTAGCTCAAACAGCTGCAAATCCTGTTTTCCCAGCACGGGGACCTTGAGTTCTATAAGATAAAGCCATAAACATGTTTGTCTGAGTCTTCTATCAAAAGTTACAGCTATTTATATGAAGTTGTACAAAAACGCTTTCTTTCGCCAAGACAGTGCGTTTCTCACTGTTACATGCATTTGAATGGGGAACTCGACCGAAACAAAGTATAAGTTTTCATTATGTGTATAACTTGGAAATCTTAGCTCAAACAGCTGCAAATCCTGTTTTCCCAGCAAGGGGACCTTGAGTTCTATAAGATAAAGCCATAAACATGTTTGTCTGAGTCTTCTATCAAAAGTTACAGCTATTTATATGAAGTTGTACAAAAACGCTTTCTTTCGCCAAGACAGTGCGTTTCTCACTGTTACATGCATTTGAATGGGGAACTCGACCGAAACAAAGTATAGGTTTTCATTATGTGTATAACTTGAAAATCTTAGCTCAAACAGCTGCAAATCCTGTTTTCCCAGCACGGGGACCTTGAGTTCTATAAGATAAAGCCATAAACATGTTTGTCTGAGTCTTCTATCAAAAGTTACAGCTATTTATATGAAGTTGTACAAAAACGCTTTCTTTCGCCAAGACAGTGCGTTTCTCACTGTTACATGCATTTGAATGGGGAACTCGCCCGAAACAAAGTATAGGTTTTCATTATGTGTATAACTTGGAAATCTTAGCTCAAACAGCTGCAAATCCTGTTTTCCCAGCACGGGGATATTGAGTTCTATAAGATAAAGCCATAAACATGTTTGTCTGAGTCTTCTATCAAAAGTTACAGCTATTTATATGAAGTTGTACAAAAACGCTTTCTTTCGCCAAGACAGTGCGTTTCTCACTGTTACATGCATTTGAATGGGGAACTCGACCGAAACAAAATATAAGTTTTCATTATGTGTATAACTTGGAAATCTTAGCTCAAACAGCTGCAAATCCTGTTTTCCCAGCACGGGGACCTTGAGTTCTATAAGATAAAGCCATAAACATGTTTGTCTGAGTCTTCTATCAAAAGTTACAGCTATTTATATGAAGTTGTACAAAAACGCTTTCTTTCGCCAAGACAGTGCGTTTCTCACTGTTACATGCATTTGAATGGGGAACTCGACCGAAACAAAGTATAGGTTTTCATTATGTGTATAACTTGGAAATCTTAGCTCAAACAGCTGCAAATCCTGTTTTCCCAGCACGGGGACCTTGAGTTCTATAAGATAAAGCCATAAACATGTTTGTCTGAGTCTTCTATCAAAAGTTACAGCTATTTATATGAAGTTGTACAAAAACGCTTTCTTTCGCCAAGACAGTGCGTTTCTCACTGTTACATGCATTTGAATGGGGAACTCGACCGAAACAAAGTATAGGTTTTCATTATGTGTATAACTTGAAAATCTTAGCTCAAACAGCTGCAAATCCTGTTTTCCCAGCACGGGGACCTTGAGTTCTATAAGATAAAGCCATAAACATGTGTATTCGAGTCTTCTATCAAAAGTTACAGCTATTTATATGAAGTTGTACAAAAACGCTTTCTTTCGCCAAGACAATGCGTTTCTCACTGTTACATGCATTTGAATGGGGAACTCGCCCGAAACAAAGTATAGGTTTTCATTATGTGAATAATTTTAAAATCTTAGCTCAAACGGCTGCAAAACCTGTTCTGTTTGCCCAGCACGGGGATATTGAGTTCTATAAGATAAAGCCATAAACATGTTTGTCTGAGTCTTCTATCAAAAGTTACAGCTATTTATATGAAGTTGTACAAAAACGCTTTCTTTCGCCAAGACAGTGCGTTTCTCACTGTTACATGCATTTGAATGGGGAACTCGACCGAAATAAAGTATAGGTTTTCATTATGTGTATAACTTGGAAATCTTAGCTCAAACAGCTGCAAATCCTGTTTTCCCAGCACGGGGATATTGAGTTCTATAAGATAAAGCCATAAACATGTTTGTCTGAGTCTTCTATCAAAAGTTACAGCTATTTATATGAAGTTGTACAAAAACGCTTTATTTTGCCAAGACAATGCGTTTCTCACTGTTACATGCATTTGAATGGGAAACTCGCCTGAGAAAAAGTATAGGTTTTCATTATGTGAATAATTTTAAAATCTTAGCTCAAACGGCTGCAAAACCTGTTCTGTTTGCCCAGCACGGGGATATTGAGTTCTATAAGATAAAGCCATAAACATGTTTGTCTGAGTCTTCTATCAAAAGTTACAGCTATTTATATGAAGTTGTACAAAAACGCTTTCTTTCGCCAAGACAGTGCGTTTCTCACTGTTACATGCATTTGAATGGGGAACTCGACCGAAACAAAGTATAAGTTTTCATTATGTGTATAACTTGGAAATCTTAGCTCAAACAGCTGCAAATCCTGTTTTCCCAGCACGGGGACCTTGAGTTCTATAAGATAAAGCCATAAACATGTTTGTCTGAGTCTTCTATCAAAAGTTACAGCTATTTATATGAAGTTGTACAAAAACGCTTTCTTTCGCCAAGACAGTGCGTTTCTCACTGTTACATGCATTTGAATGGGGAACTCGACCGAAACAAAGTATAAGTTTTCATTATGTGTATAACTTGGAAATCTTAGCTCAAACAGCTGCAAATCCTGTTTTCCCAGCAAGGGGACCTTGAGTTCTATAAGATAAAGCCATAAACATGTTTGTCTGAGTCTTCTATCAAAAGTTACAGCTATTTATATGAAGTTGTACAAAAACGCTTTCTTTCGCCAAGACAGTGCGTTTCTCACTGTTACATGCATTTGAATGGGGAACTCGACCGAAACAAAGTATAGGTTTTCATTATGTGTATAACTTGAAAATCTTAGCTCAAACAGCTGCAAATCCTGTTTTCCCAGCACGGGGACCTTGAGTTCTATAAGATAAAGCCATAAACATGTTTGTCTGAGTCTTCTATCAAAAGTTACAGCTATTTATATGAAGTTGTACAAAAACGCTTTCTTTCGCCAAGACAGTGCGTTTCTCACTGTTACATGCATTTGAATGGGGAACTCGCCCGAAACAAAGTATAGGTTTTCATTATGTGTATAACTTGGAAATCTTAGCTCAAACAGCTGCAAATCCTGTTTTCCCAGCACGGGGATATTGAGTTCTATAAGATAAAGCCATAAACATGTTTGTCTGAGTCTTCTATCAAAAGTTACAGCTATTTATATGAAGTTGTACAAAAACGCTTTCTTTCGCCAAGACAGTGCGTTTCTCACTGTTACATGCATTTGAATGGGGAACTCGACCGAAACAAAGTATAAGTTTTCATTATGTGTATAACTTGGAAATCTTAGCTCAAACAGCTGCAAATCCTGTTTTCCCAGCACGGGGACCTTGAGTTCTATAAGATAAAGCCATAAACATGTTTGTCTGAGTCTTCTATCAAAAGTTACAGCTATTTATATGAAGTTGTACAAAAACGCTTTCTTTCGCCAAGACAGTGCGTTTCTCACTGTTACATGCATTTGAATGGGGAACTCGACCGAAACAAAGTATAGGTTTTCATTATGTGTATAACTTGGAAATCTTAGCTCAAACAGCTGCAAATCCTGTTTTCCCAGCACGGGGACCTTGAGTTCTATAAGATAAAGCCATAAACATGTTTGTCTGAGTCTTCTATCAAAAGTTACAGCTATTTATATGAAGTTGTACAAAAACGCTTTCTTTCGCCAAGACAGTGCGTTTCTCACTGTTACATGCATTTGAATGGGGAACTCGACCGAAACAAAGTATAGGTTTTCATTATGTGTATAACTTGAAAATCTTAGCTCAAACAGCTGCAAATCCTGTTTTCCCAGCACGGGGACCTTGAGTTCTATAAGATAAAGCCATAAACATGTGTATTCGAGTCTTCTATCAAAAGTTACAGCTATTTATATGAAGTTGTACAAAAACGCTTTCTTTCGCCAAGACAATGCGTTTCTCACTGTTACATGCATTTGAATGGGGAACTCGCCCGAAACAAAGTATAGGTTTTCATTATGTGTATAACTTGGAAATCTTAGCTCAAACAGCTGCAAATCCTGTTTTCCCAGCACGGGGACCTTGAGTTCTATAAGATAAAGCCATAAACATGTTTGTCTGAGTCTTCTATCAAAAGTTACAGCTATTTATATGAAGTTGTACAAAAACGCTTTATTTTGCCAAGACAATGCGTTTCTCACTGTTACATGCATTTGAATGGGAAACTCGCCTGAGAAAAAGTATAGGTTTTCATTATGTGAATAATTTTAAAATCTTAGCTCAAACGGCTGCAAAACCTGTTCTGTTTGCCCAGCACGGGGATATTGAGTTCTATAAGATAAAGCCATAAACATGTTTGTCTGAGTCTTCTATCAAAAGTTACAGCTATTTATATGAAGTTGTACAAAAACGCTTTCTTTCGCCAAGACAGTGCGTTTCTCACTGTTACATGCATTTGAATGGGGAACTCGACCGAAACAAAGTATAAGTTTTCATTATGTGTATAACTTGGAAATCTTAGCTCAAACAGCTGCAAATCCTGTTTTCCCAGCACGGGGACCTTGAGTTCTATAAGATAAAGCCATAAACATGTTTGTCTGAGTCTTCTATCAAAAGTTACAGCTATTTATATGAAGTTGTACAAAAACGCTTTCTTTCGCCAAGACAGTGCGTTTCTCACTGTTACATGCATTTGAATGGGGAACTCGACCGAAACAAAGTATAGGTTTTCATTATGTGTATAACTTGAAAATCTTAGCTCAAACAGCTGCAAATCCTGTTTTCCCAGCACGGGGACCTTGAGTTCTATAAGATAAAGCCATAAACATGTGTATTCGAGTCTTCTATCAAAAGTTACAGCTATTTATATGAAGTTGTACAAAAACGCTTTCTTTCGCCAAGACAATGCGTTTCTCACTGTTACATGCATTTGAATGGGGAACTCGCCCGAAACAAAGTATAGGTTTTCATTATGTGTATAACTTGGAAATCTTAGCTCAAACAGCTGCAAATCCTGTTTTCCCAGCACGGGGATATTGAGTTCTATAAGATAAAGCCATAAACATGTTTGTCTGAGTCTTCTATCAAAAGTTACAGCTATTTATATGAAGTTGTACAAAAACGCTTTCTTTCGCCAAGACAGTGCGTTTCTCACTGTTACATGCATTTGAATGGGGAACTCGACCGAAACAAAGTATAAGTTTTCATTATGTGTATAACTTGGAAATCTTAGCTCAAACAGCTGCAAATCCTGTTTTCCCAGCAAGGGGACCTTGAGTTCTATAAGATAAAGCCATAAACATGTTTGTCTGAGTCTTCTATCAAAAGTTACAGCTATTTATATGAAGTTGTACAAAAACGCTTTCTTTCGCCAAGACAGTGCGTTTCTCACTGTTACATGCATTTGAATGGGGAACTCGACCGAAACAAAGTATAAGTTTTCATTATGTGTATAACTTGGAAATCTTAGCTCAAACAGCTGCAAATCCTGTTTTCCCAGCACGGGGACCTTGAGTTCTATAAGATAAAGCCATAAACATGTTTGTCTGAGTCTTCTATCAAAAGTTACAGCTATTTATATGAAGTTGTACAAAAACGCTTTCTTTCGCCAAGACAGTGCGTTTCTCACTGTTACATGCATTTGAATGGGGAACTCGACCGAAACAAAGTATAAGTTTTCATTATGTGTATAACTTGGAAATCTTAGCTCAAACAGCTGCAAATCCTGTTTTCCCAGCACGGGGACCTTGAGTTCTATAAGATAAAGCCATAAACATGTTTGTCTGAGTCTTCTATCAAAAGTTACAGCTATTTATATGAAGTTGTACAAAAACGCTTTCTTTCGCCAAGACAGTGCGTTTCTCACTGTTACATGCATTTGAATGGGAAACTCGCCCGAAACAAAGTATAGGTTTTCATTATGTGTATAACTTGAAAATCTTAGCTCAAACAGCTGCAAATCCTGTTTTCCCAGCACGGGGACCTTGAGTTCTATAAGATAAAGCCATAAACATGTTTGTCTGAGTCTTCTATCAAAAGTTACAGCTATTTATATGAAGTTGTACAAAAATGCTTTCTTTCGCCAAGACAGTGCGTTTCTCACTGTTACATGCATTTGAATGGGGAACTCGCCCGAAACAAAGTATAGGTTTTCATTATGTGTATAACTTGGAAATCTTAGCTCAAACAGCTGCAAATCCTGTTTTCCCAGCAAGGGGACCTTGAGTTCTATAAGATAAAGCCATAAACATGTTTGTCTGAGTCTTCTATCAAAAGTTACAGCTATTTATATGAAGTTGTACAAAAACGCTTTCTTTCGCCAAGACAGTGTGTTTCTCACTGTTACATGCATTTGAATGGGGAACTTGACCGAAACAAAGTATAGGTTTTCATTATGTGTATAACTTGGAAATCTTAGCTCAAACAGCTGCAAATCCTGTTTTCCCAGCACGGGGACCTTGAGTTCTATAAGATAAAGCCATAAACATGTTTGTCTGAGTCTTCTATCAAAAGTTACAGCTATTTATATGAAGTTGTACAAAAACGCTTTATTTCGCCAAGACAGTGCGTTTCTCACTGTTACATGCATTTGAATGGGGAACTCGACCGAAACAAAGTATAAGTTTTCATTATGTGTATAACTTGGAAATCTTAGCTCAAACAGCTGCAAATCCTGTTTTCCCAGCACGGGGACCTTGAGTTCTATAAGATAAAGCCATAAACATGTTTGTCTGAGTCTTCTATCAAAAGTTACAGCTATTTATATGAAGTTGTACAAAAACGCTTTCTTTCGCCAAGACAGTGTGTTTCTCACTGTTACATGCATTTGAATGGGGAACTTGACCGAAACAAAGTATAGGTTTTCATTATGTGTATAACTTGAAAATCTTAGCTCAAACAGCTGCAAATCCTGTTTTCCCAGCACGGGGACCTTGAGTTCTATAAGATAAAGCCATAAACATGTTTGTCTGAGTCTTCTATCAAAAGTTACAGCTATTTATATGAAGTTGTACAAAAACGCTTTATTTCGCCAAGACAGTGCGTTTCTCACTGTTACATGCATTTGAATGGGGAACTCGCCCGAAACAAAGTATAGGTTTTCATTATGTGTATAACTTGAAAATCTTAGCTCAAACAGCTGCAAATCCTGTTTTCCCAGCACGGGGACCTTGAGTTCTATAAGATAAAGCCATAAACATGTTTGTCTGAGTCTTCTATCAAAAGTTACAGCTATTTATATGAAGTTGTACAAAAACGCTTTCTTTCGCCAAGACAGTGTGTTTCTCACTGTTACATGCATTTGAATGGGGAACTCGACCGAAACAAAGTATAAGTTTTCATTATGTGTATAACTTGGAAATCTTAGCTCAAACAGCTGCAAATCCTGTTTTCCCAGCAAGGGGACCTTGAGTTCTATAAGATAAAGCCATAAACATGTTTGTCTGAGTCTTCTATCAAAAGTTACAGCTATTTATATGAAGTTGTACAAAAACGCTTTCTTTCGCCAAGACAGTGCGTTTCTCACTGTTACATGCATTTGAATGGGGAACTCGACCGAAACAAAGTATAAGTTTTCATTATGTGTATAACTTGGAAATCTTAGCTCAAACAGCTGCAAATCCTGTTTTCCCAGCAAGGGGACCTTGAGTTCTATAAGATAAAGCCATAAACATGTTTGTCTGAGTCTTCTATCAAAAGTTACAGCTATTTATATGAAGTTGTACAAAAACGCTTTCTTTCGCCAAGACAGTGCGTTTCTCACTGTTACATGCATTTGAATGGGAAACTCGCCCGAAACAAAGTATAGGTTTTCATTATGTGTATAACTTGAAAATCTTAGCTCAAACAGCTGCAAATCCTGTTTTCCCAGCACGGGGACCTTGAGTTCTATAAGATAAAGCCATAAACATGTTTGTCTGAGTCTTCTATCAAAAGTTACAGCTATTTATATGAAGTTGTACAAAAACGCTTTCTTTCGCCAAGACAGTGTGTTTCTCACTGTTACATGCATTTGAATGGGGAACTCGACCGAAACAAAGTATAAGTTTTCATTATGTGTATAACTTGGAAATCTTAGCTCAAACAGCTGCAAATCCTGTTTTCCCAGCAAGGGGACCTTGAGTTCTATAAGATAAAGCCATAAACATGTTTGTCTGAGTCTTCTATCAAAAGTTACAGCTATTTATATGAAGTTGTACAAAAACGCTTTCTTTCGCCAAGACAGTGCGTTTCTCACTGTTACATGCATTTGAATGGGGAACTCGACCGAAACAAAGTATAAGTTTTCATTATGTGTATAACTTGGAAATCTTAGCTCAAACAGCTGCAAATCCTGTTTTCCCAGCAAGGGGACCTTGAGTTCTATAAGATAAAGCCATAAACATGTTTGTCTGAGTCTTCTATCAAAAGTTACAGCTATTTATATGAAGTTGTACAAAAACGCTTTCTTTCGCCAAGACAGTGCGTTTCTCACTGTTACATGCATTTGAATGGGAAACTCGCCCGAAACAAAGTATAGGTTTTCATTATGTGTATAACTTGAAAATCTTAGCTCAAACAGCTGCAAATCCTGTTTTCCCAGCACGGGGACCTTGAGTTCTATAAGATAAAGCCATAAACATGTTTGTCTGAGTCTTCTATCAAAAGTTACAGCTATTTATATGAAGTTGTACAAAAACGCTTTCTTTCGCCAAGACAGTGTGTTTCTCACTGTTACATGCATTTGAATGGGGAACTTGACCGAAACAAAGTATAGGTTTTCATTATGTGTATAACTTGAAAATCTTAGCTCAAACAGCTGCAAATCCTGTTTTCCCAGCACGGGGACCTTGAGTTCTATAAGATAAAGCCATAAACATGTTTGTCTGAGTCTTCTATCAAAAGTTACAGCTATTTATATGAAGTTGTACAAAAACGCTTTATTTCGCCAAGACAGTGCGTTTCTCACTGTTACATGCATTTGAATGGGGAACTCGCCCGAAACAAAGTATAGGTTTTCATTATGTGTATAACTTGAAAATCTTAGCTCAAACAGCTGCAAATCCTGTTTTCCCAGCACGGGGACCTTGAGTTCTATAAGATAAAGCCATAAACATGTTTGTCTGAGTCTTCTATCAAAAGTTACAGCTATTTATATGAAGTTGTACAAAAACGCTTTCTTTCGCCAAGACAGTGTGTTTCTCACTGTTACATGCATTTGAATGGGGAACTCGACCGAAACAAAGTATAAGTTTTCATTATGTGTATAACTTGGAAATCTTAGCTCAAACAGCTGCAAATCCTGTTTTCCCAGCAAGGGGACCTTGAGTTCTATAAGATAAAGCCATAAACATGTTTGTCTGAGTCTTCTATCAAAAGTTACAGCTATTTATATGAAGTTGTACAAAAACGCTTTCTTTCGCCAAGACAGTGCGTTTCTCACTGTTACATGCATTTGAATGGGAAACTCGCCCGAAACAAAGTATAGGTTTTCATTATGTGTATAACTTGAAAATCTCAGCTCAAACAGCTGCAAATCCTGTTTTCCCAGCACGGGGACCTTGAGTTCTATAAGATAAAGCCATAAACATGTTTGTCTGAGTCTTCTATCAAAAGTTACAGCTATTTATATGAAGTTGTACAAAAATGCTTTCTTTCGCCAAGACAGTGCGTTTCTCACTGTTACATGCATTTGAATGGGGAACTCGCCCGAAACAAAGTATAGGTTTTCATTATGTGTATAACTTGGAAATCTTAGCTCAAACAGCTGCAAATCCTGTTTTCCCAGCAAGGGGACCTTGAGTTCTATAAGATAAAGCCATAAACATGTTTGTCTGAGTCTTCTATCAAAAGTTACAGCTATTTATATGAAGTTGTACAAAAACGCTTTCTTTCGCCAAGACAGTGCGTTTCTCACTGTTACATGCATTTGAATGGGGAACTCGACCGAAACAAAGTATAAGTTTTCATTATGTGTATAACTTGGAAATCTTAGCTCAAACAGCTGCAAATCCTGTTTTCCCAGCAAGGGGACCTTGAGTTCTATAAGATAAAGCCATAAACATGTTTGTCTGAGTCTTCTATCAAAAGTTACAGCTATTTATATGAAGTTGTACAAAAACGCTTTCTTTCGCCAAGACAGTGCGTTTCTCACTGTTACATGCATTTGAATGGGGAACTCGACCGAAACAAAGTATAAGTTTTCATTATGTGTATAACTTGGAAATCTTAGCTCAAACAGCTGCAAATCCTGTTTTCCCAGCACGGGGACCTTGAGTTCTATAAGATAAAGCCATAAACATGTTTGTCTGAGTCTTCTATCAAAAGTTACAGCTATTTATATGAAGTTGTACAAAAACGCTTTCTTTCGCCAAGACAGTGCGTTTCTCACTGTTACATGCATTTGAATGGGGAACTCGACCGAAACAAAGTATAAGTTTTCATTATGTGTATAACTTGGAAATCTTAGCTCAAACAGCTGCAAATCCTGTTTTCCCAGCACGGGGACCTTGAGTTCTATAAGATAAAGCCATAAACATGTTTGTCTGAGTCTTCTATCAAAAGTTACAGCTATTTATATGAAGTTGTACAAAAACGCTTTCTTTCGCCAAGACAGTGCGTTTCTCACTGTTACATGCATTTGAATGGGAAACTCGCCCGAAACAAAGTATAGGTTTTCATTATGTGTATAACTTGAAAATCTTAGCTCAAACAGCTGCAAATCCTGTTTTCCCAGCACGGGGACCTTGAGTTCTATAAGATAAAGCCATAAACATGTTTGTCTGAGTCTTCTATCAAAAGTTACAGCTATTTATATGAAGTTGTACAAAAATGCTTTCTTTCGCCAAGACAGTGCGTTTCTCACTGTTACATGCATTTGAATGGGGAACTCGACCGAAACAAAGTATAAGTTTTCATTATGTGTATAACTTGGAAATCTTAGCTCAAACAGCTGCAAATCCTGTTTTCCCAGCAAGGGGACCTTGAGTTCTATAAGATAAAGCCATAAACATGTTTGTCTGAGTCTTCTATCAAAAGTTACAGCTATTTATATGAAGTTGTACAAAAACGCTTTCTTTCGCCAAGACAGTGCGTTTCTCACTGTTACATGCATTTGAATGGGGAACTCGACCGAAACAAAGTATAAGTTTTCATTATGTGTATAACTTGGAAATCTTAGCTCAAACAGCTGCAAATCCTGTTTTCCCAGCACGGGGACCTTGAGTTCTATAAGATAAAGCCATAAACATGTTTGTCTGAGTCTTCTATCAAAAGTTACAGCTATTTATATGAAGTTGTACAAAAACGCTTTCTTTCGCCAAGACAGTGCGTTTCTCACTGTTACATGCATTTGAATGGGAAACTCGCCCGAAACAAAGTATAGGTTTTCATTATGTGTATAACTTGGAAATCTTAGCTCAAACAGCTGCAAATCCTGTTTTCCCAGCACGGGAACCTTGAGTTCTATAAGATAAAGCCATAAACATGTTTGTCTGAGTCTTCTATCAAAAGTTACAGCTATTTATATGAAGTTGTACAAAAACGCTTTCTTTCGCCAAGACAGTGCGTTTCTCACTGTTACATGCATTTGAATGGGAAACTCGCCCGAAACAAAGTATAGGTTTTCATTATGTGTATAACTTGAAAATCTTAGCTCAAACAGCTGCAAATCCTGTTTTCCCAGCACGGGGACCTTGAGTTCTATAAGATAAAGCCATAAACATGTTTGTCTGAGTCTTCTATCAAAAGTTACAGCTATTTATATGAAGTTGTACAAAAATGCTTTCTTTCGCCAAGACAGTGCGTTTCTCACTGTTACATGCATTTGAATGGGGAACTCGACCGAAACAAAGTATAAGTTTTCATTATGTGTATAACTTGGAAATCTTAGCTCAAACAGCTGCAAATCCTGTTTTCCCAGCAAGGGGACCTTGAGTTCTATAAGATAAAGCCATAAACATGTTTGTCTGAGTCTTCTATCAAAAGTTACAGCTATTTATATGAAGTTGTACAAAAACGCTTTCTTTCGCCAAGACAGTGCGTTTCTCACTGTTACATGCATTTGAATGGGGAACTCGACCGAAACAAAGTATAGGTTTTCATTATGTGTATAACTTGGAAATCTTAGCTCAAACAGCTGCAAATCCTGTTTTCCCAGCACGGGGACCTTGAGTTCTATAAGATAAAGCCATAAACATGTTTGTCTGAGTCTTCTATCAAAAGTTACAGCTATTTATATGAAGTTGTACAAAAACGCTTTCTTTCGCCAAGACAGTGTGTTTCTCACTGTTACATGCATTTGAATGGGGAACTCGACCGAAACAAAGTATAAGTTTTCATTATGTGTATAACTTGGAAATCTTAGCTCAAACAGCTGCAAATCCTGTTTTCCCAGCAAGGGGACCTTGAGTTCTATAAGATAAAGCCATAAACATGTTTGTCTGAGTCTTCTATCAAAAGTTACAGCTATTTATATGAAGTTGTACAAAAACGCTTTCTTTCGCCAAGACAGTGCGTTTCTCACTGTTACATGCATTTGAATGGGGAACTCGACCGAAACAAAGTATAAGTTTTCATTATGTGTATAACTTGGAAATCTTAGCTCAAACAGCTGCAAATCCTGTTTTCCCAGCAAGGGGACCTTGAGTTCTATAAGATAAAGCCATAAACATGTTTGTCTGAGTCTTCTATCAAAAGTTACAGCTATTTATATGAAGTTGTACAAAAACGCTTTCTTTCGCCAAGACAGTGCGTTTCTCACTGTTACATGCATTTGAATGGGAAACTCGCCCGAAACAAAGTATAGGTTTTCATTATGTGTATAACTTGAAAATCTTAGCTCAAACAGCTGCAAATCCTGTTTTCCCAGCATGGGGACCTTGAGTTCTATAAGATAAAGCCATAAACATGTTTGTCTGAGTCTTCTATCAAAAGTTACAGCTATTTATATGAAGTTGTACAAAAATGCTTTCTTTCGCCAAGACAGTGCGTTTCTCACTGTTACATGCATTTGAATGGGGAACTCGCCCGAAACAAAGTATAGGTTTTCATTATGTGTATAACTTGGAAATCTTAGCTCAAACAGCTGCAAATCCTGTTTTCCCAGCAAGGGGACCTTGAGTTCTATAAGATAAAGCCATAAACATGTTTGTCTGAGTCTTCTATCAAAAGTTACAGCTATTTATATGAAGTTGTACAAAAACGCTTTCTTTCGCCAAGACAGTGCGTTTCTCACTGTTACATGCATTTGAATGGGGAACTCGACCGAAACAAAGTATAAGTTTTCATTATGTGTATAACTTGGAAATCTTAGCTCAAACAGCTGCAAATCCTGTTTTCCCAGCAAGGGGACCTTGAGTTCTATAAGATAAAGCCATAAACATGTTTGTCTGAGTCTTCTATCAAAAGTTACAGCTATTTATATGAAGTTGTACAAAAACGCTTTCTTTCGCCAAGACAGTGCGTTTCTCACTGTTACATGCATTTGAATGGGGAACTCGACCGAAACAAAGTATAAGTTTTCATTATGTGTATAACTTGGAAATCTTAGCTCAAACAGCTGCAAATCCTGTTTTCCCAGCACGGGGACCTTGAGTTCTATAAGATAAAGCCATAAACATGTTTGTCTGAGTCTTCTATCAAAAGTTACAGCTATTTATATGAAGTTGTACAAAAACGCTTTCTTTCGCCAAGACAGTGCGTTTCTCACTGTTACATGCATTTGAATGGGGAACTCGACCGAAACAAAGTATAAGTTTTCATTATGTGTATAACTTGGAAATCTTAGCTCAAACAGCTGCAAATCCTGTTTTCCCAGCACGGGGACCTTGAGTTCTATAAGATAAAGCCATAAACATGTTTGTCTGAGTCTTCTATCAAAAGTTACAGCTATTTATATGAAGTTGTACAAAAACGCTTTCTTTCGCCAAGACAGTGCGTTTCTCACTGTTACATGCATTTGAATGGGAAACTCGCCCGAAACAAAGTATAGGTTTTCATTATGTGTATAACTTGAAAATCTTAGCTCAAACAGCTGCAAAACCTGTTTGCCCAGCACGGGGACCTTGAGTTCTATAAGATAAAGCCATAAACATGTTTGTCTGAGTCTTCTATCAAAAGTTACAGCTATTTATATGAAGTTGTACAAAAATGCTTTCTTTCGCCAAGACAGTGCGTTTCTCACTGTTACATGCATTTGAATGGGGAACTCGCCCGAAACAAAGTATAGGTTTTCATTATGTGTATAACTTGGAAATCTTAGCTCAAACAGCTGCAAATCCTGTTTTCCCAGCAAGGGGACCTTGAGTTCTATAAGATAAAGCCATAAACATGTTTGTCTGAGTCTTCTATCAAAAGTTACAGCTATTTATATGAAGTTGTACAAAAACGCTTTCTTTCGCCAAGACAGTGTGTTTCTCACTGTTACATGCATTTGAATGGGGAACTTGACCGAAACAAAGTATAGGTTTTCATTATGTGTATAACTTGGAAATCTTAGCTCAAACAGCTGCAAATCCTGTTTTCCCAGCACGGGGACCTTGAGTTCTATAAGATAAAGCCATAAACATGTTTGTCTGAGTCTTCTATCAAAAGTTACAGCTATTTATATGAAGTTGTACAAAAACGCTTTATTTCGCCAAGACAGTGCGTTTCTCACTGTTACATGCATTTGAATGGGGAACTCGACCGAAACAAAGTATAAGTTTTCATTATGTGTATAACTTGGAAATCTTAGCTCAAACAGCTGCAAATCCTGTTTTCCCAGCACGGGGACCTTGAGTTCTATAAGATAAAGCCATAAACATGTTTGTCTGAGTCTTCTATCAAAAGTTACAGCTATTTATATGAAGTTGTACAAAAACGCTTTCTTTCGCCAAGACAGTGCGTTTCTCACTGTTACATGCATTTGAATGGGAAACTCGCCCGAAACAAAGTATAGGTTTTCATTATGTGTATAACTTGAAAATCTTAGCTCAAACAGCTGCAAATCCTGTTTTCCCAGCACGGGGACCTTGAGTTCTATAAGATAAAGCCATAAACATGTTTGTCTGAGTCTTCTATCAAAAGTTACAGCTATTTATATGAAGTTGTACAAAAATGCTTTCTTTCGCCAAGACAGTGCGTTTCTCACTGTTACATGCATTTGAATGGGGAACTCGCCCGAAACAAAGTATAGGTTTTCATTATGTGTATAACTTGGAAATCTTAGCTCAAACAGCTGCAAATCCTGTTTTCCCAGCAAGGGGACCTTGAGTTCTATAAGATAAAGCCATAAACATGTTTGTCTGAGTCTTCTATCAAAAGTTACAGCTATTTATATGAAGTTGTACAAAAACGCTTTCTTTCGCCAAGACAGTGTGTTTCTCACTGTTACATGCATTTGAATGGGGAACTTGACCGAAACAAAGTATAGGTTTTCATTATGTGTATAACTTGAAAATCTTAGCTCAAACAGCTGCAAATCCTGTTTTCCCAGCACGGGGACCTTGAGTTCTATAAGATAAAGCCATAAACATGTTTGTCTGAGTCTTCTATCAAAAGTTACAGCTATTTATATGAAGTTGTACAAAAACGCTTTATTTCGCCAAGACAGTGCGTTTCTCACTGTTACATGCATTTGAATGGGGAACTCGCCCGAAACAAAGTATAGGTTTTCATTATGTGTATAACTTGAAAATCTTAGCTCAAACAGCTGCAAATCCTGTTTTCCCAGCACGGGGACCTTGAGTTCTATAAGATAAAGCCATAAACATGTTTGTCTGAGTCTTCTATCAAAAGTTACAGCTATTTATATGAAGTTGTACAAAAACGCTTTCTTTCGCCAAGACAGTGTGTTTCTCACTGTTACATGCATTTGAATGGGGAACTTGACCGAAACAAAGTATAGGTTTTCATTATGTGTATAACTTGAAAATCTTAGCTCAAACAGCTGCAAATCCTGTTTTCCCAGCACGGGGACCTTGAGTTCTATAAGATAAAGCCATAAACATGTTTGTCTGAGTCTTCTATCAAAAGTTACAGCTATTTATATGAAGTTGTACAAAAACGCTTTATTTCGCCAAGACAGTGCGTTTCTCACTGTTACATGCATTTGAATGGGGAACTCGCCCGAAACAAAGTATAGGTTTTCATTATGTGTATAACTTGAAAATCTTAGCTCAAACAGCTGCAAATCCTGTTTTCCCAGCACGGGGACCTTGAGTTCTATAAGATAAAGCCATAAACATGTTTGTCTGAGTCTTCTATCAAAAGTTACAGCTATTTATATGAAGTTGTACAAAAACGCTTTCTTTCGCCAAGACAGTGCGTTTCTCACTGTTACATGCATTTGAATGGGGAACTTGACCGAAACAAAGTATAGGTTTTCATTATGTGTATAACTTGGAAATCTTAGCTCAAACATCTGCAAATCCTGTTTTCCCAGCACGGGGACCTTGAGTTCTATAAGATAAAGCCATAAACATGTTTGTCTGAGTCTTCTATCAAAAGTTACAGCTATTTATATGAAGTTGTACGAAAACGCTTTCTTTCGCCAAGACAGTGCGTTTCTCACTGTTACATGCATTTGAATGGGGAACTCGCCCGAAACAAAGTATAGGTTTTCATTATGTGTATAACTTGGAAATCTTAGCTCAAACAGCTGCAAATCCTGTTTTCCCAGCACGGGGACCTTGAGTTCTATAAGATAAAGCCATAAACATGTTTGTCTGAGTCTTCTATCAAAAGTTACAGCTATTTATATGAAGTTGTACAAAAACGCTTTCTTTCGCCAAGACAGTGCGTTTCTCACTGTTACATGCATTTGAATGGGGAACTCGCCCGAAACAAAGTATAGGTTTTCATTATGTGTATAACTTGGAAATCTTAGCTCAAACAGCTGCAAATCCTGTTTTCCCAGCAAGGGGACCTTGAGTTCTATAAGATAAAGCCATAAACATGTTTGTCTGAGTCTTCTATCAAAAGTTACAGCTATTTATATGAAGTTGTACAAAAACGCTTTCTTTCGCCAAGACAGTGTGTTTCTCACTGTTACATGCATTTGAATGGGGAACTTGACCGAAACAAAGTATAGGTTTTCATTATGTGTATAACTTGAAAATCTTAGCTCAAACAGCTGCAAATCCTGTTTTCCCAGCACGGGGACCTTGAGTTCTATAAGATAAAGCCATAAACATGTTTGTCTGAGTCTTCTATCAAAAGTTACAGCTATTTATATGAAGTTGTACAAAAACGCTTTCTTTCGCCAAGACAGTGCGTTTCTCACTGTTACATGCATTTGAATGGGGAACTCGCCCGAAACAAAGTATAGGTTTTCATTATGTGTATAACTTGAAAATCTTAGCTCAAACAGCTGCAAATCCTGTTTTCCCAGCACGGGGACCTTGAGTTCTATAAGATAAAGCCATAAACATGTTTGTCTGAGTCTTCTATCAAAAGTTACAGCTATTTATATGAAGTTGTACAAAAACGCTTTCTTTCGCCAAGACAGTGTGTTTCTCACTGTTACATGCATTTGAATGGGGAACTTGACCGAAACAAAGTATAGGTTTTCATTATGTGTATAACTTGAAAATCTTAGCTCAAACAGCTGCAAATCCTGTTTTCCCAGCACGGGGACCTTGAGTTCTATAAGATAAAGCCATAAACATGTTTGTCTGAGTCTTCTATCAAAAGTTACAGCTATTTATATGAAGTTGTACAAAAACGCTTTATTTCGCCAAGACAGTGCGTTTCTCACTGTTACATGCATTTGAATGGGGAACTCGCCCGAAACAAAGTATAGGTTTTCATTATGTGTATAACTTGAAAATCTTAGCTCAAACAGCTGCAAATCCTGTTTTCCCAGCACGGGGACCTTGAGTTCTATAAGATAAAGCCATAAACATGTTTGTCTGAGTCTTCTATCAAAAGTTACAGCTATTTATATGAAGTTGTACAAAAACGCTTTCTTTCGCCAAGACAGTGCGTTTCTCACTGTTACATGCATTTGAATGGGGAACTTGACCGAAACAAAGTATAGGTTTTCATTATGTGTATAACTTGGAAATCTTAGCTCAAACATCTGCAAATCCTGTTTTCCCAGCACGGGGACCTTGAGTTCTATAAGATAAAGCCATAAACATGTTTGTCTGAGTCTTCTATCAAAAGTTACAGCTATTTATATGAAGTTGTACGAAAACGCTTTCTTTCGCCAAGACAGTGCGTTTCTCACTGTTACATGCATTTGAATGGGGAACTCGCCCGAAACAAAGTATAGGTTTTCATTATGTGTATAACTTGGAAATCTTAGCTCAAACAGCTGCAAATCCTGTTTTCCCAGCACGGGGACCTTGAGTTCTATAAGATAAAGCCATAAACATGTTTGTCTGAGTCTTCTATCAAAAGTTACAGCTATTTATATGAAGTTGTACAAAAACGCTTTCTTTCGCCAAGACAGTGCGTTTCTCACTGTTACATGCATTTGAATGGGGAACTTGACCGAAACAAAGTATAGGTTTTCATTATGTGTATAACTTGAAAATCTTAGCTCAAACAGCTGCAAATCCTGTTTTCCCAGCACGGGGACCTTGAGTTCTATAAGATAAAGCCATAAACATGTTTGTCTGAGTCTTCTATCAAAAGTTACAGCTATTTATATGAAGTTGTACAAAAACGCTTTCTTTCGCCAAGACAGTGCGTTTCTCACTGTTACATGCATTTGAATGGGGAACTTGACCGAAACAAAGTATAGGTTTTCATTATGTGTATAACTTGAAAATCTTAGCTCAAACAGCTGCAAATCCTGTTTTCCCAGCACGGGGACCTTGAGTTCTATAAGATAAAGCCATAAACATGTTTGTCTGAGTCTTCTATCAAAAGTTACAGCTATTTATATGAAGTTGTACAAAAACGCTTTATTTCGCCAAGACAGTGCGTTTCTCACTGTTACATGCATTTGAATGGGGAACTCGCCCGAAACAAAGTATAGGTTTTCATTATGTGTATAACTTGAAAATCTTAGCTCAAACAGCTGCAAATCCTGTTTTCCCAGCACGGGGACCTTGAGTTCTATAAGATAAAGCCATAAACATGTTTGTCTGAGTCTTCTATCAAAAGTTACAGCTATTTATATGAAGTTGTACAAAAACGCTTTATTTCGCCAAGACAGTGCGTTTCTCACTGTTACATGCATTTGAATGGGGAACTCGCCCGAAACAAAGTATAGGTTTTCATTATGTGTATAACTTGAAAATCTTAGCTCAAACAGCTGCAAATCCTGTTTTCCCAGCACGGGGACCTTGAGTTCTATAAGATAAAGCCATAAACATGTTTGTCTGAGTCTTCTATCAAAAGTTACAGCTATTTATATGAAGTTGTACAAAAACGCTTTCTTTCGCCAAGACAGTGTGTTTCTCACTGTTACATGCATTTGAATGGGGAACTTGACCGAAACAAAGTATAGGTTTTCATTATGTGTATAACTTGAAAATCTTAGCTCAAACAGCTGCAAATCCTGTTTTCCCAGCACGGGGACCTTGAGTTCTATAAGATAAAGCCATAAACATGTTTGTCTGAGTCTTCTATCAAAAGTTACAGCTATTTATATGAAGTTGTACAAAAACGCTTTATTTCGCCAAGACAGTGCGTTTCTCACTGTTACATGCATTTGAATGGGGAACTCGCCCGAAACAAAGTATAGGTTTTCATTATGTGTATAACTTGAAAATCTTAGCTCAAACAGCTGCAAATCCTGTTTTCCCAGCACGGGGACCTTGAGTTCTATAAGATAAAGCCATAAACATGTTTGTCTGAGTCTTCTATCAAAAGTTACAGCTATTTATATGAAGTTGTACAAAAACGCTTTCTTTCGCCAAGACAGTGCGTTTCTCACTGTTACATGCATTTGAATGGGGAACTTGACCGAAACAAAGTATAGGTTTTCATTATGTGTATAACTTGGAAATCTTAGCTCAAACATCTGCAAATCCTGTTTTCCCAGCACGGGGACCTTGAGTTCTATAAGATAAAGCCATAAACATGTTTGTCTGAGTCTTCTATCAAAAGTTACAGCTATTTATATGAAGTTGTACGAAAACGCTTTCTTTCGCCAAGACAGTGCGTTTCTCACTGTTACATGCATTTGAATGGGGAACTCGCCCGAAACAAAGTATAGGTTTTCATTATGTGTATAACTTGGAAATCTTAGCTCAAACAGCTGCAAATCCTGTTTTCCCAGCACGGGGACCTTGAGTTCTATAAGATAAAGCCATAAACATGTTTGTCTGAGTCTTCTATCAAAAGTTACAGCTATTTATATGAAGTTGTACAAAAACGCTTTCTTTCGCCAAGACAGTGCGTTTCTCACTGTTACATGCATTTGAATGGGGAACTTGACCGAAACAAAGTATAGGTTTTCATTATGTGTATAACTTGAAAATCTTAGCTCAAACAGCTGCAAATCCTGTTTTCCCAGCACGGGGACCTTGAGTTCTATAAGATAAAGCCATAAACATGTTTGTCTGAGTCTTCTATCAAAAGTTACAGCTATTTATATGAAGTTGTACAAAAACGCTTTCTTTCGCCAAGACAGTGCGTTTCTCACTGTTACATGCATTTGAATGGGGAACTTGACCGAAACAAAGTATAGGTTTTCATTATGTGTATAACTTGAAAATCTTAGCTCAAACAGCTGCAAATCCTGTTTTCCCAGCACGGGGACCTTGAGTTCTATAAGATAAAGCCATAAACATGTTTGTCTGAGTCTTCTATCAAAAGTTACAGCTATTTATATGAAGTTGTACAAAAACGCTTTCTTTCGCCAAGACAGTGCGTTTCTCACTGTTACATGCATTTGAATGGGGAACTCGCCCGAAACAAAGTATAGGTTTTCATTATGTGTATAACTTGAAAATCTTAGCTCAAACAGCTGCAAATCCTGTTTTCCCAGCACGGGGACCTTGAGTTCTATAAGATAAAGCCATAAACATGTTTGTCTGAGTCTTCTATCAAAAGTTACAGCTATTTATATGAAGTTGTACAAAAACGCTTTCTTTCGCCAAGACAGTGCGTTTCTCACTGTTACATGCATTTGAATGGGGTACTCGCCCGAAACAAAGTATAGGTTTTCATTATGTGTATAACTTGAAAATCTTAGCTCAAACAGCTGCAAATCCTGTTTTCCCAGCACGGGGACCTTGAGTTCTATAAGATAAAGCCATAAACATGTGTATTCGAGTCTTCTATCAAAAGTTACAGCTATTTATATGAAGTTGTACAAAAATGCTTTCTTTCGCCAAGACAGTGCGTTTCTCACTGTTACATGCATTTGAATGGGAAACTCGCCCGAAACAAAGTATAGGTTTTCATTATGTGTATAACTTGAAAATCTTAGCTCAAACAGCTGCAAATCCTGTTTTCCCAGCACGGGGACCTTGAGTTCTATAAGATAAAGCCATAAACATGTTTGTCTGAGTCTTCTATCAAAAGTTACAGCTATTTATATGAAGTTGTACAAAAATGCTTTCTTTCGCCAAGACAGTGCGTTTCTCACTGTTACATGCATTTGAATGGGGAACTCGACCGAAACAAAGTATAGGTTTTCATTATGTGTATAACTTGAAAATCTTAGCTCAAACAGCTGCAAATCCTGTTTTCCCAGCACGGGGACCTTGAGTTCTATAAGATAAAGCCATAAACATGTGTATTCGAGTCTTCTATCAAAAGTTACAGCTATTTATATGAAGTTGTACAAAAATGCTTTCTTTCGCCAAGACAGTGCGTTTCTCACTGTTACATGCATTTGAATGGGGAACTCGACCGAAACAAAGTATAAGTTTTCATTATGTGTATAACTTGGAAATCTTAGCTCAAACAGCTGCAAATCCTGTTTTCCCAGCAAGGGGACCTTGAGTTCTATAAGATAAAGCCATAAACATGTTTGTCTGAGTCTTCTATCAAAAGTTACAGCTATTTATATGAAGTTGTACAAAAACGCTTTCTTTCGCCAAGACAGTGCGTTTCTCACTGTTACATGCATTTGAATGGGGAACTCGACCGAAACAAAGTATAGGTTTTCATTATGTGTATAACTTGGAAATCTTAGCTCAAACAGCTGCAAATCCTGTTTTCCCAGCACGGGGACCTTGAGTTCTATAAGATAAAGCCATAAACATGTTTGTCTGAGTCTTCTATCAAAAGTTACAGCTATTTATATGAAGTTGTACAAAAACGCTTTCTTTCGCCAAGACAGTGCGTTTCTCACTGTTACATGCATTTGAATGGGGAACTCGACCGAAACAAAGTATAAGTTTTCATTATGTGTATAACTTGGAAATCTTAGCTCAAACAGCTGCAAATCCTGTTTTCCCAGCAAGGGGACCTTGAGTTCTATAAGATAAAGCCATAAACATGTTTGTCTGAGTCTTCTATCAAAAGTTACAGCTATTTATATGAAGTTGTACAAAAACGCTTTCTTTCGCCAAGACAGTGCGTTTCTCACTGTTACATGCATTTGAATGGGAAACTCGCCCGAAACAAAGTATAGGTTTTCATTATGTGTATAACTTGAAAATCTTAGCTCAAACAGCTGCAAATCCTGTTTTCCCAGCACGGGGACCTTGAGTTCTATAAGATAAAGCCATAAACATGTTTGTCTGAGTCTTCTATCAAAAGTTACAGCTATTTATATGAAGTTGTACAAAAATGCTTTCTTTCGCCAAGACAGTGCGTTTCTCACTGTTACATGCATTTGAATGGGGAACTCGCCCGAAACAAAGTATAGGTTTTCATTATGTGTATAACTTGGAAATCTTAGCTCAAACAGCTGCAAATCCTGTTTTCCCAGCAAGGGGACCTTGAGTTCTATAAGATAAAGCCATAAACATGTTTGTCTGAGTCTTCTATCAAAAGTTACAGCTATTTATATGAAGTTGTACAAAAACGCTTTCTTTCGCCAAGACAGTGCGTTTCTCACTGTTACATGCATTTGAATGGGGAACTTGACCGAAACAAAGTATAGGTTTTCATTATGTGTATAACTTGAAAATCTTAGCTCAAACAGCTGCAAATCCTGTTTTCCCAGCACGGGGACCTTGAGTTCTATAAGATAAAGCCATAAACATGTTTGTCTGAGTCTTCTATCAAAAGTTACAGCTATTTATATGAAGTTGTACAAAAACGCTTTATTTCGCCAAGACAGTGCGTTTCTCACTGTTACATGCATTTGAATGGGGAACTCGCCCGAAACAAAGTATAGGTTTTCATTATGTGTATAACTTGAAAATCTTAGCTCAAACAGCTGCAAATCCTGTTTTCCCAGCACGGGGACCTTGAGTTCTATAAGATAAAGCCATAAACATGTTTGTCTGAGTCTTCTATCAAAAGTTACAGCTATTTATATGAAGTTGTACAAAAACGCTTTCTTTCGCCAAGACAGTGCGTTTCTCACTGTTACATGCATTTGAATGGGGAACTCGCCCGAAACAAAGTATAGGTTTTCATTATGTGTATAACTTGAAAATCTTAGCTCAAACAGCTGCAAATCCTGTTTTCCCAGCACGGGGACCTTGAGTTCTATAAGATAAAGCCATAAACATGTTTGTCTGAGTCTTCTATCAAAAGTTACAGCTATTTATATGAAGTTGTACAAAAATGCTTTCTTTCGCCAAGACAGTGCGTTTCTCACTGTTACATGCATTTGAATGGGGAACTCGACCGAAACAAAGTATAGGTTTTCATTATGTGTATAACTTGGAAATCTTAGCTCAAACAGCTGCAAATCCTGTTTTCCCAGCAAGGGGACCTTGAGTTCTATAAGATAAAGCCATAAACATGTTTGTCTGAGTCTTCTATCAAAAGTTACAGCTATTTATATGAAGTTGTACAAAAACGCTTTCTTTCGCCAAGACAGTGCGTTTCTCACTGTTACATGCATTTGAATGGGGAACTCGACCGAAACAAAGTATAGGTTTTCATTATGTGTATAACTTGAAAATCTTAGCTCAAACAGCTGCAAATCCTGTTTTCCCAGCACGGGGACCTTGAGTTCTATAAGATAAAGCCATAAACATGTGTATTCGAGTCTTCTATCAAAAGTTACAGCTATTTATATGAAGTTGTACGAAAACGCTTTCTTTCGCCAAGACAGTGCGTTTCTCACTGTTACATGCATTTGAATGGGGAACTCGCCCGAAACAAAGTATAGGTTTTCATTATGTGTATAACTTGAAAATCTTAGCTCAAACAGCTGCAAATCCTGTTTTCCCAGCACGGGGACCTTGAGTTCTATAAGATAAAGCCATAAACATGTTTGTCTGAGTCTTCTATCAAAAGTTACAGCTATTTATATGAAGTTGTACAAAAACGCTTTCTTTCGCCAAGACAGTGCGTTTCTCACTGTTACATGCATTTGAATGGGGAACTCGACCGAAACAAAGTATAGGTTTTCATTATGTGTATAACTTGAAAATCTTAGCTCAAACAGCTGCAAATCCTGTTTTCCCAGCACGGGGACCTTGAGTTCTATAAGATAAAGCCATAAACATGTTTGTCTGAGTCTTCTATCAAAAGTTACAGCTATTTATATGAAGTTGTACAAAAACGCTTTCTTTCGCCAAGACAGTGCGTTTCTCACTGTTACATGCATTTGAATGGGGAACTTGACCGAAACAAAGTATAGGTTTTCATTATGTGTATAACTTGAAAATCTTAGCTCAAACAGCTGCAAATCCTGTTTTCCCAGCACGGGGACCTTGAGTTCTATAAGATAAAGCCATAAACATGTTTGTCTGAGTCTTCTATCAAAAGTTACAGCTATTTATATGAAGTTGTACAAAAACGCTTTCTTTCGCCAAGACAGTGCGTTTCTCACTGTTACATGCATTTGAATGGGGAACTCGACCGAAACAAAGTATAAGTTTTCATTATGTGTATAACTTGAAAATCTTTGCTCAAACAGCTGCAAATCCTGTTTTCCCAGCACGGGGACCTTGAGTTCTATAAGATAAAGCCATAAACATGTTTGTCTGAGTCTTCTGTCAAAAGTTACAGCTATTTATATGAAGTTGTACAAAAACGCTTTCTTTCGCCAAGACAGTGCGTTTCTCACTGTTACATGCATTTGAATGGGGAACTCGACCGAAACAAAGTATAAGTTTTCATTATGTGTATAACTTGAAAATCTTAGCTCAAACAGCTGCAAATCCTGTTTTCCCAGCACGGGGACCTTGAGTTCTATAAGATAAAGCCATAAACATGTTTGTCTGAGTCTTCTATCAAAAGTTACAGCTATTTATATGAAGTTGTACAAAAACGCTTTCTTTCGCCAAGACAGTGCGTTTCTCACTGTTACATGCATTTGAATGGGGAACTCGACCGAAACAAAGTATAGGTTTTCATTATGTGTATAACTTGGAAATCTTAGCTCAAACAGCTGCAAATCCTGTTTTCCCAGCACGGGGACCTTGAGTTCTATAAGATAAAGCCATAAACATGTTTGTCTGAGTCTTCTATCAAAAGTTACAGCTATTTATATGAAGTTGTACAAAAACGCTTTCTTTCGCCAAGACAGTGCGTTTCTCACTGTTACATGCATTTGAATGGGGAACTCGACCGAAACAAAGTATAAGTTTTCATTATGTGTATAACTTGGAAATCTTAGCTCAAACAGCTGCAAATCCTGTTTTCCCAGCAAGGGGACCTTGAGTTCTATAAGATAAAGCCATAAACATGTTTGTCTGAGTCTTCTATCAAAAGTTACAGCTATTTATATGAAGTTGTACAAAAACGCTTTCTTTCGCCAAGACAGTGCGTTTCTCACTGTTACATGCATTTGAAAGGGGAACTCGACCGAAACAAAGTATAAGTTTTCATTATGTGTATAACTTGGAAATCTTAGCTCAAACAGCTGCAAATCCTGTTTTCCCAGCACGGGGACCTTGAGTTCTATAAGATAAAGCCATAAACATGTTTGTCTGAGTCTTCTATCAAAAGTTACAGCTATTTATATGAAGTTGTACAAAAACGCTTTCTTTCGCCAAGACAGTGCGTTTCTCACTGTTACATGCATTTGAATGGGAAACTCGACCGAAACAAAGTATAGTTTTTCATTATGTGTATAACTTGAAAATCTTAGCTCAAACAGCTGCAAATCCTGTTTTCCCAGCACGGGGACCTTGAGTTCTATAAGATAAAGCCATAAACATGTTTGTCTGAGTCTTCTATCAAAAGTTACAGCTATTTATATGAAGTTGTACAAAAACGCTTTCTTTCGCCAAGACAGTGCGTTTCTCACTGTTACATGCATTTGAATGGGGAACTTGACCGAAACAAAGTATAGGTTTTCATTATGTGTATAACTTGAAAATCTTAGCTCAAACAGCTGCAAATCCTGTTTTCCCAGCACGGGGACCTTGAGTTCTATAAGATAAAGCCATAAACATGTTTGTCTGAGTCTTCTATCAAAAGTTACAGCTATTTATATGAAGTTGTACAAAAACGCTTTCTTTCGCCAAGACAGTGCGTTTCTCACTGTTACATCTATTTGAATGGGGAACTTGACCGAAACAAAGTATAGGTTTTCATTATGTGTATAACTTGAAAATCTTAGCTCAAACAGCTGCAAATCCTGTTTTCCCAGCACGGGGACCTTGAGTTCTATAAGATAAAGCCATAAACATGTTTGTCTGAGTCTTCTATCAAAAGTTACAGCTATTTATATGAAGTTGTACGAAAACGCTTTCTTTCGCCAAGACAGTGCGTTTCTCACTGTTACATGCATTTGAATGGGGAACTCGCCCGAAACAAAGTATAGGTTTTCATTATGTGTATAACTTGAAAATCTTAGCTCAAACAGCTGCAAATCCTGTTTTCCCAGCACGGGGACCTTGAGTTCTATAAGATAAAGCCATAAACATGTGTATTCGAGTCTTCTATCAAAAGTTACAGCTATTTATATGAAGTTGTACAAAAATGCTTTCTTTCGCCAAGACAGTGCGTTTCTCACTGTTACATGCATTTGAATGGGGAACTCGACCGAAACAAAGTATAAGTTTTCATTATGTGTATAACTTGGAAATCTTAGCTCAAACAGCTGCAAATCCTGTTTTCCCAGCACGGGGACCTTGAGTTCTATAAGATAAAGCCATAAACATGTTTGTCTGAGTCTTCTATCAAAAGTTACAGCTATTTATATGAAGTTGTACAAAAACGCTTTCTTTCGCCAAGACAGTGCGTTTCTCACTGTTACATGCATTTGAATGGGGAACTCGACCGAAACAAAGTATAGGTTTTCATTATGTGTATAACTTGGAAATCTTAGCTCAAACAGCTGCAAATCCTGTTTTCCCAGCACGGGGACCTTGAGTTCTATAAGATAAAGCCATAAACATGTTTGTCTGAGTCTTCTATCAAAAGTTACAGCTATTTATATGAAGTTGTACAAAAACGCTTTATTTCGCCAAGACAGTGCGTTTCTCACTGTTACATGCATTTGAATGGGGAACTCGACCGAAACAAAGTATAAGTTTTCATTATGTGTATAACTTGGAAATCTTAGCTCAAACAGCTGCAAATCCTGTTTTCCCAGCAAGGGGACCTTGAGTTCTATAAGATAAAGCCATAAACATGTTTGTCTGAGTCTTCTATCAAAAGTTACAGCTATTTATATGAAGTTGTACAAAAACGCTTTCTTTCGCCAAGACAGTGCGTTTCTCACTGTTACATGCATTTGAATGGGGAACTCGACCGAAACAAAGTATAAGTTTTCATTATGTGTATAACTTGGAAATCTTAGCTCAAACAGCTGCAAATCCTGTTTTCCCAGCACGGGGACCTTGAGTTCTATAAGATAAAGCCATAAACATGTTTGTCTGAGTCTTCTATCAAAAGTTACAGCTATTTATATGAAGTTGTACGAAAACGCTTTCTTTCGCCAAGACAGTGCGTTTCTCACTGTTACATGCATTTGAATGGGGAACTCGCCCGAAACAAAGTATAGGTTTTCATTATGTGTATAACTTGAAAATCTTAGCTCAAACAGCTGCAAATCCTGTTTTCCCAGCACGGGGACCTTGAGTTCTATAAGATAAAGCCATAAACATGTTTGTCTGAGTCTTCTATCAAAAGTTACAGCTATTTATATGAAGTTGTACAAAAACGCTTTCTTTCGCCAAGACAGTGCGTTTCTCACTGTTACATGCATTTGAATGGGGAACTCGACCGAAACAAAGTATAGGTTTTCATTATGTGTATAACTTGAAAATCTTAGCTCAAACAGCTGCAAATCCTGTTTTCCCAGCACGGGGACCTTGAGTTCTATAAGATAAAGCCATAAACATGTTTGTCTGAGTCTTCTATCAAAAGTTACAGCTATTTATATGAAGTTGTACAAAAACGCTTTCTTTCGCCAAGACAGTGCGTTTCTCACTGTTACATGCATTTGAATGGGGAACTTGACCGAAACAAAGTATAGGTTTTCATTATGTGTATAACTTGAAAATCTTAGCTCAAACAGCTGCAAATCCTGTTTTCCCAGCACGGGGACCTTGAGTTCTATAAGATAAAGCCATAAACATGTTTGTCTGAGTCTTCTATCAAAAGTTACAGCTATTTATATGAAGTTGTACAAAAACGCTTTCTTTCGCCAAGACAGTGCGTTTCTCACTGTTACATGCATTTGAATGGGGAACTCGACCGAAACAAAGTATAGGTTTTCATTATGTGTATAACTTGAAAATCTTAGCTCAAACAGCTGCAAATCCTGTTTTCCCAGCACGGGGACCTTGAGTTCTATAAGATAAAGCCATAAACATGTTTGTCTGAGTCTTCTGTCAAAAGTTACAGCTATTTATATGAAGTTGTACAAAAACGCTTTCTTTCGCCAAGACAGTGCGTTTCTCACTGTTACATGCATTTGAATGGGGAACTCGACCGAAACAAAGTATAAGTTTTCATTATGTGTATAACTTGGAAATCTTAGCTCAAACAGCTGCAAATCCTGTTTTCCCAGCACGGGGACCTTGAGTTCTATAAGATAAAGCCATAAACATGTTTGTCTGAGTCTTCTATCAAAAGTTACAGCTATTTATATGAAGTTGTACAAAAACGCTTTCTTTCGCCAAGACAGTGCGTTTCTCACTGTTACATGCATTTGAATGGGGAACTCGACCGAAACAAAGTATAAGTTTTCATTATGTGTATAACTTGGAAATCTTAGCTCAAACAGCTGCAAATCCTGTTTTCCCAGCAAGGGGACCTTGAGTTCTATAAGATAAAGCCATAAACATGTTTGTCTGAGTCTTCTATCAAAAGTTACAGCTATTTATATGAAGTTGTACAAAAACGCTTTCTTTCGCCAAGACAGTGCGTTTCTCACTGTTACATGCATTTGAATGGGGAACTCGACCGAAACAAAGTATAAGTTTTCATTATGTGTATAACTTGGAAATCTTAGCTCAAACAGCTGCAAATCCTGTTTTCCCAGCACGGGGACCTTGAGTTCTATAAGATAAAGCCATAAACATGTTTGTCTGAGTCTTCTATCAAAAGTTACAGCTATTTATATGAAGTTGTACAAAAACGCTTTCTTTCGCCAAGACAGTGCGTTTCTCACTGTTACATGCATTTGAATGGGAAACTCGACCGAAACAAAGTATAGTTTTTCATTATGTGTATAACTTGAAAATCTTAGCTCAAACAGCTGCAAATCCTGTTTTCCCAGCACGGGGACCTTGAGTTCTATAAGATAAAGCCATAAACATGTTTGTCTGAGTCTTCTATCAAAAGTTACAGCTATTTATATGAAGTTGTACAAAAACGCTTTCTTTCGCCAAGACAGTGCGTTTCTCACTGTTACATGCATTTGAATGGGGAACTCGCCCGAAACAAAGTATAGGTTTTCATTATGTGTATAACTTGAAAATCTTAGCTCAAACAGCTGCAAATCCTGTTTTCCCAGCACGGGGACCTTGAGTTCTATAAGATAAAGCCATAAACATGTTTGTCTGAGTCTTCTATCAAAAGTTACAGCTATTTATATGAAGTTGTACAAAAACGCTTTCTTTCGCCAAGACAGTGCGTTTCTCACTGTTACATCTATTTGAATGGGGAACTTGACCGAAACAAAGTATAGGTTTTCATTATGTGTATAACTTGAAAATCTTAGCTCAAACAGCTGCAAATCCTGTTTTCCCAGCACGGGGACCTTGAGTTCTATAAGATAAAGCCATAAACATGTTTGTCTGAGTCTTCTATCAAAAGTTACAGCTATTTATATGAAGTTGTACGAAAACGCTTTCTTTCGCCAAGACAGTGCGTTTCTCACTGTTACATGCATTTGAATGGGGAACTCGCCCGAAACAAAGTATAGGTTTTCATTATGTGTATAACTTGAAAATCTTAGCTCAAACAGCTGCAAATCCTGTTTTCCCAGCACGGGGACCTTGAGTTCTATAAGATAAAGCCATAAACATGTTTGTCTGAGTCTTCTATCAAAAGTTACAGCTATTTATATGAAGTTGTACAAAAACGCTTTCTTTCGCCAAGACAGTGCGTTTCTCACTGTTACATGCATTTGAATGGGGAACTCGACCGAAACAAAGTATAGGTTTTCATTATGTGTATAACTTGAAAATCTTAGCTCAAACAGCTGCAAATCCTGTTTTCCCAGCACGGGGACCTTGAGTTCTATAAGATAAAGCCATAAACATGTTTGTCTGAGTCTTCTATCAAAAGTTACAGCTATTTATATGAAGTTGTACAAAAACGCTTTCTTTCGCCAAGACAGTGCGTTTCTCACTGTTACATGCATTTGAATGGGGAACTTGACCGAAACAAAGTATAGGTTTTCATTATGTGTATAACTTGAAAATCTTAGCTCAAACAGCTGCAAATCCTGTTTTCCCAGCACGGGGACCTTGAGTTCTATAAGATAAAGCCATAAACATGTTTGTCTGAGTCTTCTACCAAAAGTTACAGCTATTTATATGAAGTTGTACAAAAACGCTTTCTTTCGCCAAGACAGTGCGTTTCTCACTGTTACATGCATTTGAATGGGGAACTCGACCGAAACAAAGTATAGGTTTTCATTATGTGTATAACTTGAAAATCTTAGCTCAAACAGCTGCAAATCCTGTTTTCCCAGCACGGGGACCTTGAGTTCTATAAGATAAAGCCATAAACATGTTTGTCTGAGTCTTCTGTCAAAAGTTACAGCTATTTATATGAAGTTGTACAAAAACGCTTTCTTTCGCCAAGACAGTGCGTTTCTCACTGTTACATGCATTTGAATGGGGAACTCGACCGAAACAAAGTATAGGTTTTCATTATGTGTATAACTTGAAAATCTTAGCTCAAACAGCTGCAAATCCTGTTTTCCCAGCACGGGGACCTTGAGTTCTATAAGATAAAGCCATAAACATGTTTGTCTGAGTCTTCTATCAAAAGTTACAGCTATTTATATGAAGTTGTACAAAAATGCTTTCTTTCGCCAAGACAGTGCGTTTCTCACTGTTACATGCATTTGAATGGGGAACTCGCCCGAAACAAAGTATAGGTTTTCATTATGTGTATAACTTGAAAATCTTAGCTCAAACAGCTGCAAATCCTGTTTTCCCAGCACGGGGACCTTGAGTTCTATAAGATAAAGCCATAAACATGTTTGTCTGAGTCTTCTATCAAAAGTTACAGCTATTTATATGAATTTGTACAAAAACGCTTTCTTTCGCCAAGACAGTGCGTTTCTCACTGTTACATGCATTTGAATGGGGAACTCGACCGAAACAAAGTATAAGTTTTCATTATGTGTATAACTTGAAAATCTTAGCTCAAACAGCTGCAAATCCTGTTTTCCCAGCACGGGGACCTTGAGTTCTATAAGATAAAGCCATAAACATGTTTGTCTGAGTCTTCTGTCAAAAGTTACAGCTATTTATATGAAGTTGTACAAAAACGCTTTCTTTCGCCAAGACAGTGCGTTTCTCACTGTTACATGCATTTGAATGGGGAACTCGACCGAAACAAAGTATAGGTTTTCATTATGTGTATAACTTGAAAATCTTAGCTCAAACAGCTGCAAATCCTGTTTGCCCAGCACGGGGACCTTGAGTTCTATAAGATAAAGCCATAAACATGTTTGTCTGAGTCTTCTATCAAAAGTTACAGCTATTTATATGAAGTTGTACAAAAATGCTTTCTTTCGCCAAGACAGTGCGTTTCTCACTGTTACATGCATTTGAATGGGGAACTCGCCCGAAACAAAGTATAGGTTTTCATTATGTGTATAACTTGAAAATCTTAGCTCAAACAGCTGCAAATCCTGTTTTCCCAGCACGGGGACCTTGAGTTCTATAAGATAAAGCCATAAACATGTTTGTCTGAGTCTTCTATCAAAAGTTACAGCTATTTATATGAATTTGTACAAAAACGCTTTCTTTCGCCAAGACAGTGCGTTTCTCACTGTTACATGCATTTGAATGGGGAACTCGACCGAAACAAAGTATAAGTTTTCATTATGTGTATAACTTGAAAATCTTAGCTCAAACAGCTGCAAATCCTGTTTTCCCAGCACGGGGACCTTGAGTTCTATAAGATAAAGCCATAAACATGTTTGTCTGAGTCTTCTATCAAAAGTTACAGCTATTTATATGAAGTTGTACAAAAACGCTTTATTTCGCCAAGACAGTGTGTTTCTCACTGTTACATGCATTTGAATGGGGAACTCGCCTGAAACAAAGTATAGGTTTTCATTATGTGTATAACTTGAAAATCTTAGCTCAAACAGCTGCAAATCCTGTTTGCCCAGCACGGGGACCTTGAGTTCTATAAGATAAAGCCATAAACATGTTTGTCTGAGTCTTCTATCAAAAGTTACAGCTATTTATATGAAGTTGTTCAAAAACGCTTTCTTTCGCCAAGACAGTGCGTTTCTCACTGTTACATGCATTTGAATGGGGAACTCGCCCGAAACAAAGTATAAGTTTTCATTATGTGTATAACTTGGAAATCTTAGCTCAAACAGCTGCAAATCCTGGTTTCCCAGCACGGGGACCTTGAGTTCTATAAGATAAAGCCATAAACATGTTTGTCTGAGTCTTCTATCAAAAGTTACAGCTATTTATATGAAGTTGTACAAAAACGCTTTCTTTCGCCAAGACAGTGCGTTTCTCACTGTTACATGCATTTGAATGGGGAACTCGACCGAAACAAAGTATAAGTTTTCATTATGTGTATAACTTGGAAATCTTAGCTCAAACAGCTGCAAATCCTGTTTTCCCAGCACGGGGACCTTGAGTTCTATAAGATAAAGCCATAAACATGTTTGTCTGAGTCTTCTATCAAAAGTTACAGCTATTTATATGAAGTTGTACAAAAACGCTTTATTTCGCCAAGACAGTGTGTTTCTCACTGTTGCATGCATTTGAATGGGGAACTTGCCCGAAACAAAGTATAGGTTTTCATTATGTGTATAACTTGGAAATCTTAGCTCAAACAGCTGCAAAACCTGTTTTCCCAGCACGGGGACCTTGAGTTCTATAAGATAAAGCCATAAACATGTGTATCCGAGTCTTCTATCAAAAGTTACAGCTAACTTCATGAAGTTGTACAAAAAGGCTTTATTTTGCAAAGATAGTGCGTTTCTGACTATTACATGCGAGACATGTGTCTCTTTACTGTGTTCAAGACACTTTACAGGTCCCTCCCCTAATGTAGAGTAGTGAGCAGCTGATTGGACCATGGAACAGGTGACCACGTTCAAAAAGCCGCTCTGACAGCTCCAGAGGGGAGAGAGAGAGAGTGTGTGCAACGAGCGAGTAGCCTGACAGCCGTCGCGGTCCTGACCATGGTTTTCCCAGCCTGTGCTTATCTTGTGTATTTGTGTGAGGGTGAATTGTAAAAGCCGCTCCTAGTGCATTAGCTGAGAGCTTAGGCACTCGTGGGCTGAAGCGGAAGGGGTGAGCTGCCTTTTCTTTTGGAATCGTTTTCTCCTGTTTTCTTGGTCAGGGAGCGAGGGATAGCTCTGTCATTTGTTTGTTCTTTTTCTTTCCTAGGGTTTAGTTCGTCTTTTCTGGTGGGTCTTAGTTGGTTTTGTTTATTATTTTGGCCTGGGCTCACCCTGGAGCTATGCTTCTTGTCCTTAAATAAAATCACCTTTTTTTACTCACAACTGGTTTGGATGTTTGGCTTGGGAACCAGGGCGGGGATTTGTCTCTCTCTCCTCCAACCTTATGTGCGTCCCTACACGCCTAGATTAGGGGCGTAACATAAATGGAGTTCTCACACGAAACAAAGTATAGCTTTTTATTTTGTGAATAACTTAAAAATCTTAGCTCAAATAGCTTTAAAACTGTTTGCTCAACGGGGATATTGAATTCTATAAGATAAAGCCATAAATACGTATATCTGAGTTTCCTATCAAAAGTTACAGCTGTCTTCATGAAGTTGTAAACCCTTTTATTTGAATGGAGTTCTCGCACGAAACAAAGTATAGGTTTTCATTTTTTCAATAACTGGAAGCTCTTGGCTCAAACAGCTGCAAAACCTGTTTCCCCAGCACGGAGATGCTGAATTGTATAAGGCAAAGCCATATTGATGTGTGTCTGAGCCTTCTATCAAAAGTTACAGGTAACTTCATGAAGCTGTACAAAAACACTTTATTTCGCCGAGACCGAGCGTTTCTGACTATTACATGCATTTGAATGGAGTTCTCGCACGAAACAAAGTATAGGTTTTCATCTTGTGAATAACTTGAAAATCTTAGCTCACATAGCTTTAAAACTGTTTGCTCAACACGGGGATATTGAATTCGATAAGATAAAGCCATAAATACGCATATCTGAGTCTCCTATCAAAAGTTAGAGCTGTCTTCATGAAGTTGTAAACGCTTTATTTCGCCAAGACAGTGCGTTTCTGACTATTACATGCATTTGAATGGAGTTGTCGCACGAAACAAAGTATAGGTATTCATTTTGTGAATAACTTGAAAATCTTAGATCAAACAGCTGCAAAACCTGTTTGCTCAACACGGGGATATCGAACTTTATAAGATAAAGCCATAAATATGTTTATATGCGTCTTCTATCAAAAGTTACAGCTGTCTTGAATGAAAGCATTATAGCAGCTTACCTCGATCATGTGGTAGAACAGACACATGGGCCACCTATGTGTCCTTCTACGGCAGGAGTAGTTGCCACAAACCTGCAAAACAAAAAGAAATGATCAGGTGACATGAACAGATTTATACAGCCATAAGCAAGAGATTCTTCCTGCCTGTGGGCGTCAAACTGGACCCCCCCCCCCCCCCCCCCTCCTTACTGTAACTATCAAAACTATCATAGTCTAAAAATATCATCTCATATCAAAACTATTATAATCACATTATCTGACTTTATCAGTTATAACAATGAGAAACGGTAAACAATTTGGCAAATAAATTACTTATAATTGTGCTTACCTGGTCCAAATGATCCACAGTCCCTTTGCATTTGTTATAATCCAGGATGATGTGGGGCTTTCTCTTCCCAGAGTCCTGGACTTGTAGCTCACGGTGCCTGGTGCTCAATAAGACAACCTTTTTTCTTTGCTTGGGAATGTAGGAAACCACAGCCTTGCCCCCCCCCCCTGTAGCGACCTGGACGGGAGAGACGATCATCGAATCTTACTGCCCGATTAATTTGCTCAAATCTTTTTTTTTTTTTTTTGACATGGTAGCATGAAACAGAAGAGCCCTGTCTCCCCATTTCACAGGCTTGTTGTCGTTTCATGTTGAGACCTGTACAGGCCAGCCAGCATCACAAGCCCCATGTAAGCCTCATCTATGTCCTTCCAGTCTTTTACTGACCTGTTGCCCCTGCAGGTTGGTGAAATGCAGGATTAGCTGCATAATGTCCTCTGCAAAAAAAAGATGGAAAGTGCTCACAGGGCTGCTGATCCTATACGAATTGCATAATGGGTTGGTCCTGGGGTTAAAATGGGGGGAGGAAAAAATAGCAGGACCTCTTCGTGTGTGGGTTGCCACATGATTTCTCCATTTTTAGATCTCTACTGGCCATCCTCCAGTCTTGTCTCTTCCTCCTGCTCTTCTTCCTCCTTCTCCTTCTCCTCCTCCGCACATGAGCTGCAAAGCTCCTCGGTGCCTGGCAAAAATTCTTCTTCGCTGTCAGAAGTATCTCCACTGCTTGTGGAGAGTGCAAAACTGCAGCAACAGCCTCCTCTAAACTGAGTGCACGCTTCATTGTGTCTGTGCAGAAATGACCACTCAGACCAGGCTGCAAAGTATTTTCATAGACTTCAAAGGTGCACCTGAATAAACATGCTATACCATACATCCAATAAGAGAGAGGAGGCACACTCTTGATCAAGAAAAAACATAAGCGCACGCCTTTGATCTCTCCCCCCCCCTCTCTCTTTCTCTCTCTCTCTCTCTCTCTCTCTCTCTCTCTCTCTCTCTCTCTCACACACACACACACACACACACATGCACATACATACATACACAATACCATTTTATGGTGGTTAGCTGTTTTATTGTGACTGGGTGACTTTATTCACCCGCTTCGGCTGTTATCAGTCCATATCCCCTAGATATGGACCATCTCCTGCTAGATTGTTCAGAAGGTTGTTATCATCCATCCAGATGGAGGATCACTAACAGGAGCGTGGGAAGACTCCAGAATCCACTCTGGCTGCAATCCGGTGGATACAGCAGTGTGTACAGGTAAGACCGTTTAAACGGACAGCATTTATAGAATGACTATTAAGTCAGACCAGCGAGTGTCAATAATGTTAATGTGGTTATGTTAGTAATACACCGAGTGCTAATATAACAGCTTTAAGATGCATTTGTAGATGTTATTACGTGTTTTACCGTCTTTATGGTGCTAGCTTAAAGTTACGGTGTAAACGTTAGCTTATATTGGAGTAAAGCTGTTACTGTTTAAACGATGTTAGCACAGAAATATTAGCTTCTGTCATGACTGACGAAGTTACTAGTTAATAAAGTTTCCAGTAAAGTGTTTAATCGCAGCCACAGACTGACAGCAAATATCTCGATTAGCTTCAGTGCATCTGTAATAAATATGTGCAAGTTTCAGTGCTTCGTTTAAACTGTATGATACTTATACTGACCCAGGGTCAGTGTAAAATACAATCCTAGCTGTGTGAACAAAGCCTGGCTCCTTTAATCCTGCATGAAAAACCTCAGGATGCAGGCTATTATTACTCTTTCCTGCTGGCACACCTGTCACACCTGAGAGTCAGCTAGAAACTTACAGTGACGTGGACATCATGCAAAGACTGCCAGACTCTGTAATACTGCAAATGATCAGTGACTCAAGTTAACACTAAACTTTAAACGGTACCTCTGTGTCTCTGTGTGCTGAACATTTAGGATTGAGTCAGGCTGCATCTGTGTTAGTCCTCTGACAGACTGGTGACCTGTCCAGGTGTGCTCTACCTATGACTACTGGGACAGGCTCTAGCTCCTGTAATAGAAATTTTATGTTATTCTCATTTAAAGCATTTAAGTGCTTATGCATATGCTTAGTTGTGACACTGTTATAGACTGTTCAATGAAAGTTTCTAAAACTAGATGAACTTACTTCAGCAGTTTGAGAAAACAACTCCCTTTACAGGTGCTGATAACGTCAAGGGCACAAAACAGCATAACCATTGATCCGTTAGGTTTCATAGCGAGACACGTGAAGTGGCAGAGCTGACATGACTGAACTGTGATGTTTGATGTGTGTTTGCTCTCCTGTGCACAGTAATAAATAGCATGATCACAGCTCTTTCTGTGTTGCAGACTTTATTAAAAAAATTCCATGACATCTACTATAACTGAACCAACCTGGTGCTCTTCATTTATGGAGGCTGTTGAGTCTGAATGTTGGATGTTGTGTATCTCGTGTTCTCTGGGCTTTGTTGTCCTCAGTCTTTTTGCAGGATCAGAAAACAAAACCGGGAGGCGCGTAAATGTTTCTTCTCCATGAAACATTCTTCAAATGTTTCTTCTGGATGATGATATGACCGTGACACGGGATGCCACCTTTGGTCTTGTGACGAAGCAAAGCTCAGGAAGAAGTGTGATTAAATGGTACCCACATGTTGAGAAGGATGTACAGGGCACCTGCAGCCAAATCCAAGCTTCAGCTTAGTTGTAGT
Organism: Rhamphochromis longiceps; assembly: GCF_057381845.1. Classification (NCBI taxonomy): domain Eukaryota; kingdom Metazoa; phylum Chordata; class Actinopteri; order Cichliformes; family Cichlidae; genus Rhamphochromis; species Rhamphochromis longiceps. Next base: position 9,960,635 of record NC_140562.1, read on the forward strand.
TGCAGAATGCTATAGGACTGAGACATCTAAGGCATCAAATGTTTGATTAAACGGATGAAAAAGGGAAGTTTTTTCCCTATAATTATCACTTCTTAAAATCTGTAGCAACTTCAAGTCTGTCAGCATGCTGAGCATGCTCAGAATGTGACAATATATTTTTGTTCAATATTTAATTTCTTTCAGTTGCAATTGTTAAATGAAAAAATATATATTCTTATAATTTAGCAAACGAATTTATCAAAAAAAATACATATATCTGTATTAGTTTTAGTAAATTAATTTGACACCTGTATTGAAAATACCATATTGTATTCATACAGAATCAGTATGGTATCATTGTTTGTCTGTTCACTGATTGTTGAAGCTAAGAGCTACTTTGATCTGTTTAGATCTAAAGTATCCAAAGTTGAGTTCTAATGTTTCTTCACCCCTGTGTGTGTGATATGTGATTTCCTACATGCTGGCAGAGCAGAGCAGCAGTTTGTGCTCACAGATGGTGACGGTGTGGAGAGACAGTGGTATTTCCTCAGAAGAACCAGCAGAGTCACAAAGGACACCAGTCCATCTCACCACCTTGACTTGCTGACTGATGTTCGTCTGCACTGCACAGAGGAAATCAACTGACCGAGGTTTGTCCAGTGACGTGTTATGAAATGTATATTTGTTTTATGCTTACAGATATGTTTTTCTTGACAGAGGCTCTGCAGAGGTTAGACAAAGCAGAGAAAACATGTGCTTTACATTTTACTGTGATTTATTGAGATATTTGTTGCCTGATGTTCAGCAGGAATGGAGAAATAGAATCAAAGGGAGATGTTTTTCCTGTTTTTGTAATGATGTAAGTAAATCTTCAATATTATTTATTTGCTTGGTTATATTAGGAGCGTTTCTGAGTGAGGGGGAGAGGAGTCATCATCCAGGTAAAGTGACGTGGATCAGTGGATACACTTGTCTCCCCTTTAAAGGAGACGATCCAAGTCATCCTTAAATGTTAACGCTTTCAAATACACAAACATTTTTAAAGGACAAAAATGAACATCCAACTTTGACTGTAATACAAAATAAATCTTTGCATGTGTGTTTTCAAACTCTCAGATGGGCAGTATATCAGTCTTGGACTGTCTAACCTGCCGGAGCAGTACTGAATGACCACCGCACGAGCATGTTCCTGCAACATTCAGCATCTGATCCTTCATCTGTGTGCTTCTGCTTTTGGTAAGTAGAGTTACCCAACTCCAGTAACTCTAAACACATGCCATCCATTTCTAACGGCCTGGTTACTTCCTGTCAGTTACTTTAGAAACCATGTGGTCACCTGACCTAACACTGTTTCTTCTTCTTCCCCTTAATGTTGAAGTGTCAAATGTCAAACAGCTGGAGAGGAAACTACACCAGTGTACTGGGATGTTTCAGCAACACGTGCCAGATGCTGTTCCTTCATGGTGACATCACCAGAGACAGTCCCGCCCACCTCAGGACCCATTGATTATGATGATCTGATCCATCAAACCCCCAGCAGGTGAACTTTATTCATGACATAACACCGCAGCAATGTAAAAAATTAAACAGCAACAGTCTAAATGTAAAGTGCATTCTAAAGTCCTCTTCAATAAATTGTATGCAAAGAGTCAGTCAGGTCACTACAGAACCCAGAGTCTTCATCATTAAATCTCTGGTTGCTTCATTTTTTCTATCCTATATCAGATATTTTAAAGGTTAGCTTAGGTAAAGTTCCATTCTCATGGTGAGGCAAAGTGCTTTATATGTGTGTGTGTGTGTCATGAACGGCTATAAAAGGCCTATAATTAAAGAACAAAGCGGGGTTTGAGTTCGAGTTGCGGCAGACTGTCACTACTTGTAAATGGAACGCAGCCTTCCTACGGCGGACAGCTAATAACAGGAATCGGACGCGGTCCAGCCAAGTCCACAGCAACCACCATAGCAACCGCCTAGCATGACCTTAAAAACATATTCTGTCTTCATAACTATCAAAATCGTGAAATGATTTGCAAAGTGTGAAAGTGTTACAGCTGCAGAGAGCTATGGCGGTATCTATGGAAGCTGTTTGCATAGCTAATAATATACGATGTAACCATGGAGACAGTCAGTCACTTGAGCTAGCGGTGCATGTTTACTACAGTGAATAAGGTGATTGAGTGCACAGCGTCCACACTCTGCAGGGGGTAAAGACATTACTTCAATATTGTTTTATATTGATATATATTAGCCTTCTGTTGACCATCACCTCAGGTTCACCATTACAGTTTCAGATTACAGATGCACACTGTCTAAACACATTCAAAAACTCATGTCTCAGAAATAAGCACAGCTGTTCATGTTTGTCATTAGAGTTTTATTTGTAAGAAAATTATGAACTTCATATTGTGCATTAAATAAAAGAACATTTCACAACTCTGAGTCAACAGAAACAGGTAACAGAAATGTCTCTAATGTGTACAGTGTAGTGTAAGCATTAAAAGATCATAAAGGAAAAACTAACATTTATGTGAAACTAATTGTAATAAAAAATGAGCAGGTGCTTTATAGATTCAAAAGAAAGAATCTGAAAACAACACTTTTTTGGTCTAAGTGATCAAAGTAGAAAACAGAACTGATGTTCAAGAACAAACCGTAGCTGCACTAATATTACACATCTCGATCGTTGTACTGAACAGACATGTTGCTTTTAAAACCACATGCAGTGTGTGACCATGACTGTTCACTGAGACCATGAACGCCACTTCGCTGAAGCATTCTTCTTCTTCTTCTTGCCATTAAATTGGAAGCAGAAGCAGCACGAGCTGATTTGATCTACTGAAAGAAAAAAGCAGAACATCTGAGTTGAAACCAGTCAGCTGAAATCATTAAGACAGGAACAAATTCAATGCAGTGTCTCAAGTGGCTTAGCCTGTTACAACTGTTGATACAAGCTTAATACGGTTAACACACAGTGTCAGGGAGCTCCAGTGTGGGAACTAGTGGCTTTAGGTTTGTAGTCATTTAACTTTCATCCATTCATTCATTTAATTCAGGAGGAAGAAATGCCAGGTTGGTGCAGGCTGGTTACATGCATTTGGTCCCATGCTGTCTTTAATTAAATGACTTGGTTCATTTTATGGCTGGGCTGTATGTGGGGTTATATCATGTTATTTGGGCAGGAGTACCTGTCCCCTGTTAGACTTAGAAAGTTTCTCCATAAGTAGAGTTTCTAACTCTTCTAGCACATCTGTGGCTGACAGCTTTTTGGTGGCTCTTTTTACCCCACACTGGTTGTGAGTGTGTAAATAGCCCCACTAGTTATTTTGGGTTGCAGTTAACTAGGGAGGAAGGGGTGGGTATGCCATGATTAGGTGAATAACAATTATATGTGATACATAAATTTCACAATGCATGCATATATCTCTATCAATTAAACCTGGCCTGAGGGCTGCCATTTTTTACATTCAGTTATTTCTCTTAGAAATGTTGGAACTAAATAATGAATGTGTTACAGTTAAAGTGAAACACTGGTCAGTGTAAATGGCTCATTGGGACACAGAAACCTTTAAATTAAACCTGATATCTAGTGTCAAACAATATCAAAGCTGTAAAAGATGTTTACATTCAGAATTTATAAAACTATGATTGTAAATAAATTCAAACAAGTGAGCTTTTCTCTTTGTGCTGAATATCAACACTGTGGTTTCTTAGACTGTAAGCTTTACTTTAGTGCAACCAGTTGCAGAAGCTGCCACTCCAAATGTCTTTTGATAACAAGAAAAAAATACCTTTTCAGTACACGGCCTGAAGTTCTTCTCCGACATCTTCTGCAATCGGCTTTGTCTGCTGGTTTGAAGACAATAAACCACAAAAAAGATGATTTAGTCACTTTGTCTGCGTCATGCAGCTCGAATGTGTCGTGTAACGATGTTGAATAGCCGTCGTTATCCCTCTGCTTTGAGCCTTTTATCAAAAGTTACAGCTAACTTCATGAAGTTGTACAAAAAGGCTTCATTTCGCCGAGACAGTGCGTTTCTGACTATTACATGCATTTGAATGGAGTTCTTGCACGAAACAAAGTATAAGTTTTCATTATGTGAATAACTTGTATTTTACACTGACCCTGGGTCAGTATCAACTTCATGAAGACAGCTGTAACTTTTGATAGAGGACTCACACACACACATATTTATGGCTTTGCCTTATAGAATTCAGCATCTCCGTGCTGAGGAAATAGGTTTTGCAGCTGTTTGAGCTAAGATTTTCAAGTTATTCACAAATTGAAAACCTATACTTTGTGTCGGGCGAGAACTCCATTCAAATGCATGTAATAGCGAGAAACGCACTAACGTGGTGAAATAAAGCGTTTTTCCATAAACTTCATAAAGACAGCTGTAAATTTTGAGAGAAGACTCACACACACATTGGGGGGATATTGAAGTCTATAAGATAAAGCCATGAATATGTTTGTCTGAGTCTTCTATCAAAAGTTACAGCAAGCTCTATGAAGTTGATGAGAAACGCTTTACTTCGCCAAGACAGTGCGTTTCTCACTGTTACATGCATTTGAATTTAGTTCTTGCCCGACACAAAGTATAGGTTTTAATTTGTGAATAACTTGAAAATCTTAGCTCAAACAGCTGCAAAACCTATTTCCTGAGCACTGAGATGCTGAATTCTATAAGGCAAAGCCATAAATATGTGTGTGTGATTCTTCTATCAACAGTTACAGCTGTCTTCTTGAAGTTGATACTGACCCACGGTCAGTGTAAAATACAATCCTAGCTGTGTGAACAAAGCTTGGCTCCTTTAATCCTGCATGACAAACCTCAGGATGCAGGTTATTATTACTCTTTCCTGCTGGCACACCTGAGAGTCAGCTAGAAACTTACAGTGACGTGGACATCATGCAAAGACTGCCAGACTCTGTAATACTGTGAATGATCAGTGACTCAAGTTAACACTAAACTTTAAACAGTACCTCTGTGTCTCTGTGTGCTGAACATTTAGGATTGAGTCTGCATTGACTTTATTTATTGAGACTTTAATGTGCTAAAAGCAGGTTGAAGACAGCTCAGAAACATTTGAAGATTAAAATTTAGCATTATGGCTGCTGGTGGTTTGTAAAGCCTATACTCAGCTGTAGTTTTTGTTACTAATTTATGTTTGTTGTTGTTTAACACAGATTTCAGAAGAGCAAATATGCTTAATAGTTTAACTAGATTTCATTTGTCAGTGTGGGACTGCTGAGTCACCTGAAGAACTCATTTCATTCATTCTCCACATGATGTTCATATACAGAAATGTTTCACAGGAACTGGTTCCTCCCAAACTGTGAACTAGTGTGTTTCCATAGATTATCTCTGTATGAATGTACTTTTAAATGAAGGCAAGTGTTTGTCCTTTTTTGTTCCTCAGTTACAGTACGTGATATCTTGATATCAGGCGGTCAACACTGGGGGAAGACAAGAAGCAGACGTACTTCCAAGAGGGAGCTGCAGTGAGGACACAGCCAGGTCACTGAGGTCAGAGGTCAGAATCTGAAACAGCTCAGGTTTATATTTTAGGGGTTATAAAAAATCAAAATGTATTTATGAAGAAACCTTTAAATAATAGTCATAATTATGATTATTATAAGAAATATCAAACATTTAAGTGGATTTTCTGTTACACATATTGTATTAGCCCTGCAATAAACTGGCAGCCTGTCTTTGTCCTGTATCAGCTGGGATAGGCTTCATCCTCCCGCAACCCTGAATTGGATACATTGTATTCCAATTATGTAATCTGATCATTTACAAACTCAAGGTATCTAATCAAAATGTAAGTAATAATTATAAAATGGGAAAGCAGAAATAAGTGTGACATAAATGTAAATGTGTTAGCTGACATAGAGGACAGCTACATGTAGTCTGAAAAACCTTTGTTGTCAAGTTTGCAGGTATATCAGCACGAGACATTCTTACATAGAAGAGTCTGTTAAAGTCTCTAACTCAGCGAAGCATTATTGGTCCCGTCTGTTTGGATAAATATAGTAAGTTGATGTTTGTCCATTTATTGACACATTTTCTTAAGTGCTTCTCCAGTTCAGGATCACAGTGGAGCTGCAGCTGGATATGTTCATTAAATAAACCTTACAAAAGTTAACAATAAACCTGCATCCATGTACGTTGTTGTCCACAGGATAAGAAAATCAAACTGGAACACTGTGGAACATGTTAATAAATGTTTGTGTGTTTATGCCTGTGTCTTTCACAGGAGGCGCTGGAAGGTTTCCCTAATAGTTCCTGGTGAATCAAAGCAGAACCATAAAGGTTGCTGGATTGCATGATGGCCTTACCCCTGAGCAGTCATCCTGTTAAAGGAGGAACCAGTTAGAAGCTGTTTTCAAAGTAGCTGAGCAGATTTCATCTCAAGTAAGCGATTAACTGTTTGTTCATCTGTTCTGCCACTTAAAGAGCATTTAAGGACGTCTTTTGAGTGTCCAGCTGAATTAATTCTACTGGCTCTCATGGTCATTTGTTATTATAGACATATTTTTCATGTTCATCCAGCTATTTAGTAAATTCTATCTATTTAGTAAAATCCGTCAGCTATAAAATGTAATATAAATATAAAAAATATCTAAATATCTCCTGCACTTTATATTTTAATGATGTAAGTCTGTTATCGTGTTACATTAGCATTCCTCACATATCAATGAGATGCTGTACAGTACAATCCTACTGACGCAGCAGAGGGATAACGACGGCTATTCAACATCGTTACACGACACATTCGAGCTGCATGACACAGACAAAGTGACTAAATCATCTTTTTTATGGTTTATTGTCTTCAAACCAGCAGACAAAGCCGATTGCAGAAGATTTCGGAGAAGAACTTCAGGCCGTGTACTGAAAAGGTATTTTTTTCTTGTTATCAAAAGACATTTGGAGTGGCAGCTTCTGCAACTGGTTGCACTAAAGTAAAGCTTACAGTCTAAGAAACCACAATGTTGATATTCAGCACAAAGAGAAAAGCTCACTTGTTTGAATTTATTTACAATCATAGTTTTATAAATTCTGAATGTAAACATCTTTTACAGCTTTGATATTGTTTGACACTAGATATCAGGTTTAATTTAAAGGTTTCTGTGTCCCAATGAGCCATTTACACTGACCAGTGTTTCACTTTAACTGTAACACATTCATTATTTAGTTCCAACATTTCTAAGAGAAATAACTGAATGTAAAAAATGGCAGCCCTCAGGCCAGGTTTAATTGATAGAGATATATGCGTGCATTGTGAAATTTATGTATCACATATAATTGTTATTCACCTAATCATGGCATACCCAGCCCTTCCTCCCTAGTTAACTGCAACCCAAAATAACTAGTGGGGCTATTTACACACTCACAACCAGTGTGGGGTAAAAAGAGCCACCAAAAAGCTGTCAGCCACAGATGTGCTAGAAGAGTTAGAAACTCTACTTATGGAGAAACTTTCTAAGTCTAACAGGGGACAGGTACTCCTGCCCAAATAACATGATATAACCCCACATACAGCCCAGCCATAAAATGAACCAAGTCATTTAATTAAAGACAGCATGGGACCAAATGCATGTAACCAGCCTGCACCAACCTGGCATTTCTTCCTCCTGAATTAAATGAATGAATGGATGAAAGTTAAATGACTACAAACCTAAAGCCACTAGTTCCCACACTGGAGCTCCCTGACACTGTGTGTTAACCGTATTAAGCTTGTATCAACAGTTGTAACAGGCTAAGCCACTTGAGACACTGCATTGAATTTGTTCCTGTCTTAATGATTTCAGCTGACTGGTTTCAACTCAGATGTTCTGCTTTTTTCTTTCAGTAGATCAAATCAGCTCGTGCTGCTTCTGCTTCCAATTTAATGGCAAGAAGAAGAAGAAGAATGCTTCAGCGAAGTGGCGTTCATGGTCTCAGTGAACAGTCACGGTCACACACTGCATGTGGTTTTAAAAGCAACATGTCTGTTCAGTACAACGATCGAGATGTGTAATATTAGTGCAGCTACGGTTTGTTCTTGAACATCAGTTCTGTTTTCTACTTTGATCACTTAGACCAAAAAAGTGTTGTTTTCAGATTCTTTCTTTTGAATCTATAAAGCACCTGCTCATTTTTTATTACAATTAGTTTCACATAAATGTTAGTTTTTCCTTTATGATCTTTTAATGCTTACACTACACTGTACACATTAGAGACATTTCTGTTACCTGTTTCTGTTGACTCAGAGTTGTGAAATGTTCTTTTATTTAATGCACAATATGAAGTTCATAATTTTCTTACAAATAAAACTCTAATGACAAACATGAACAGCTGTGCTTATTTCTGAGACATGAGTTTTTGAATGTGTTTAGACAGTGTGCATCTGTAATCTGAAACTGTAATGGTGAACCTGAGGTGATGGTCAACAGAAGGCTAATATATATCAATATAAAACAATATTGAAGTAATGTCTTTACCCCCTGCAGAGTGTGGACGCTGTGCACTCAATCACCTTATTCACTGTAGTAAACATGCACCGCTAGCTCAAGTGACTGACTGTCTCCATGGTTACATCGTATATTATTAGCTATGCAAACAGCTTCCATAGATACCGCCATAGCTCTCTGCAGCTGTAACACTTTCACACTTTGCAAATCATTTCACGATTTTGATAGTTATGAAGACAGAATATGTTTTTAAGGTCATGCTAGGCGGTTGCTATGGTGGTTGCTGTGGACTTGGCTGGACCGCGTCCGATTCCTGTTATTAGCTGTCCGCCGTAGGAAGGCTGCGTTCCATTTACAAGTAGTGACAGTCTGCCGCAACTCGAACTCAAACCCGCTTTGTTCTTTAATTATAGGCCTTTTATAGCCGTTCATGACACACACACACACACACACACACACACACACACACACACACACACACACACACACACACACACACACACACACACACACACACACACATAAAGAACTTTGCCTCACCATGAGAATGGAACTTTACCTAAGCTAGCCTTTAAAATATCTGATATAGGATAGAAAAATGAAGCAACCAGAGATTTAATGATGAAGACTCTAAAACCCACTGTCTTGACAAAATAAAGCGTTTTTGAACAACTTCATATAAATCGCTGTAACTTTTGATAGAAGACTCAGACAAACATGTTTATGGCTTTATCTTATAGAACTCAATATCCCCGTGCTGGGCAAACAGGTTTTGCAGCCGTTTGAGCTAAGATTTTAAAATTATTCACATAATGAAAACCTATACTTTGTCTCGGGTGAGTTTCCCATTCAAATGCATGTAACAGTGAGAAACACACTGTCTTGGCGAAATAAAGCGATTTTCAACCACTTCATATAAATCGCTGTAACTTTTGATAGAAGACTCAGACAACCATGTTTATGGCTTTATCTTATAGAACTCAATATCCCCGTGCTGGGCAAACAGGTTTTGCAGCCGTTTGAGCTAAGATTTAAAAATTATTCACATAATGAAAACCTATACTTTGTCTCGGGTGAGTTTCCCATTCAAATGCATGTAACAGTGAGAAACACACTGTCTTGGCGAAATAAAGCGATTTTCAACCACTTCATATAAATCGCTGTAACTTTTGATAGAAGACTCAGACAACCATGTTTATGGCTTTATCTTATAGAACTCAATATCCCCGTGCTGGGCAAACAGGTTTTGCAGCCGTTTGAGCTAAGATTTAAAAATTATTCACATAATGAAAACCTATACTTTGTTTCAGGCGAGTTTCCCATTCAAATGCATGTAACAGTGAGAAACGCATTGTCTTGGCGAAATAAAGCGATTTTCAACCACTTCATATAAATCGCTGTAACTTTTGATAGAAGACTCAGACAAACATGTTTATGGCTTTATCTTATAGAACTCAATATCCCCGTGCTGGGCAAACAGGTTTTGCAGCCGTTTGAGCTAAGATTTAAAAATTATTCACATAATGAAAACCTATACTTTGTTTCAGGCGAGTTTCCCATTCAAATGCATGTAACAGTGAGAAACGCATTGTCTTGGCGAAATAAAGCGTTTTTGAACAACTTCATATAAATCGCTGTAACTTTTGATAGAAGACTCAGACAACCATGTTTATGGCTTTATCTTATAGAACTCAATATCCCCGTGCTGGGCAAACAGGTTTTGCAGCCGTTTGAGCTAAGATTTAAAAATTATTCACATAATGAAAACCTATACTTTGTTTCAGGCGAGTTTCCCATTCAAATGCATGTAACAGTGAGAAACGCATTGTCTTGGCGAAATAAAGCGTTTTTGAACAACTTCATATAAATCGCTGTAACTTTTGATAGAAGACTCAGACAAACATGTTTATGGCTTTATCTTATAGAACTCAATATCCCCGTGCTGGGCAAACAGGTTTTGCAGCCGTTTGAGCTAAGATTTTAAAATTATTCACATAATGAAAACCTATACTTTGTTTCAGGCGAGTTTCCCATTCAAATGCATGTAACAGTGAGAAACGCATTGTCTTGGCGAAATAAAGCGTTTTTGAACAACTTCATATAAATCGCTGTAACTTTTGATAGAAGACTCAGACAAACATGTTTATGGCTTTATCTTATAGAACTCAATATCCCCGTGCTGGGCAAACAGAACAGGTTTTGCAGCCGTTTGAGCTAAGATTTTAAAATTATTCACATAATGAAAACCTATACTTTGTCTCGGGTGAGTTTCCCATTCAAATGCATGTAACAGTGAGAAACACACTGTCTTGGCGAAATAAAGCGATTTTCAACCACTTCATATAAATCGCTGTAACTTTTGATAGAAGACTCAGACAAACATGTTTATGGCTTTATCTTATAGAACTCAATATCCCCGTGCTGGGCAAACAGGTTTTGCAGCCGTTTGAGCTAAGATTTTAAAATGATTCACATAATGAAAACCTATACTTTGTTTCAGGCGAGTTTCCCATTCAAATGCATGTAACAGTGAGAAACACACTGTCTTGGCGAAATAAAGCGATTTTCAACCACTTCATATAAATCGCTGTAACTTTTGATAGAAGACTCAGACAAACATGTTTATGGCTTTATCTTATAGAACTCAATATCCCCGTGCTGGGCAAACAGGTTTTGCAGCCGTTTGAGCTAAGATTTAAAAATTATTCACATAATGAAAACCTATACTTTGACTCGGGTGAGTTTCCCATTCAAATGCATGTAACAGTGAGAAACACACTGTCTTGGCGAAATAAAGCGATTTTCAACCACTTCATATAAATCGCTGTAACTTTTGATAGAAGACTCAGACAACCATGTTTATGGCTTTATCTTATAGAACTCAATATCCCCGTGCTGGGCAAACAGAACAGGTTTTGCAGCCGTTTGAGCTAAGATTTTAAAATTATTCACATAATGAAAACCTATACTTTGTTTCAGGCGAGTTTCCCATTCAAATGCATGTAACAGTGAGAAACGCATTGTCTTGGCGAAATAAAGCGTTTTTGAACAACTTCATATAAATCGCTGTAACTTTTGATAGAAGACTCAGACAAACATGTTTATGGCTTTATCTTATAGAACTCAATATCCCCGTGCTGGGCAAACAGAACAGGTTTTGCAGCCGTTTGAGCTAAGATTTTAAAATTATTCACATAATGAAAACCTATACTTTGTCTCGGGTGAGTTTCCCATTCAAATGCATGTAACAGTGAGAAACACACTGTCTTGGCGAAATAAAGCGATTTTCAACCACTTCATATAAATCGCTGTAACTTTTGATAGAAGACTCAGACAAACATGTTTATGGCTTTATCTTATAGAACTCAATATCCCCGTGCTGGGCAAACAGAACAGGTTTTGCAGCCGTTTGAGCTAAGATTTTAAAATTATTCACATAATGAAAACCTATACTTTGTTTCAGGCGAGTTTCCCATTCAAATTCATGTAACAGTGAGAAACGCATTGTCTTGGCGAAATAAAGCGTTTTTGAACAACTTCATATAAATCGCTGTAACTTTTGATAGAAGACTCAGACAAACATGTTTATGGCTTTATCTTATAGAACTCAATATCCCCGTGCTGGGCAAACAGAACAGGTTTTGCAGCCGTTTGAGCTAAGATTTTAAAATTATTCACATAATGAAAACCTATACTTTGTCTCGGGTGAGTTTCCCATTCAAATGCATGTAACAGTGAGAAACACACTGTCTTGGCGAAATAAAGCGATTTTCAACCACTTCATATAAATCGCTGTAACTTTTGATAGAAGACTCAGACAAACATGTTTATGGCTTTATCTTATAGAACTCAATATCCCCGTGCTGGGCAAACAGGTTTTGCAGCCGTTTGAGCTAAGATTTTAAAATTATTCACATAATGAAAACCTATACTTTGTTTCAGGCGAGTTTCCCATTCAAATTCATGTAACAGTGAGAAACGCATTGTCTTGGCGAAATAAAGCGTTTTTGAACAACTTCATATAAATCGCTGTAACTTTTGATAGAAGACTCAGACAAACATGTTTATGGCTTTATCTTATAGAACTCAATATCCCCGTGCTGGGCAAACAGGTTTTGCAGCCGTTTGAGCTAAGATTTTAAAATTATTCACATAATGAAAACCTATACTTTGTTTCAGGCGAGTTTCCCATTCAAATTCATGTAACAGTGAGAAACGCATTGTCTTGGCGAAATAAAGCGTTTTTGAACAACTTCATATAAATCGCTGTAACTTTTGATAGAAGACTCAGACAAACATGTTTATGGCTTTATCTTATAGAACTCAATATCCCCGTGCTGGGCAAACAGGTTTTGCAGCCGTTTGAGCTAAGATTTTAAAATGATTCACATAATGAAAACCTATACTTTGTTTCAGGCGAGTTTCCCATTCAAATGCATGTAACAGTGAGAAACACACTGTCTTGGCGAAATAAAGCGTTTTTGTACAACTTCATATAAATCGCTGTAACCTTTGATAGAAGACTCAGACAAACATGTTTATGGCTTTATCTTATAGAACTCAATATCCCCGTGCTGGGCAAACAGGTTTTGCAGCCGTTTGAGCTAAGATTTTAAAATTATTCACATAATGAAAACCTATACTTTGTTTCAGGCGAGTTTCCCATTCAAATGCATGTAACAGTGAGAAACGCATTGTCTTGGCGAAATAAAGCGTTTTTGAACAACTTCATATAAATCGCTGTAACTTTTGATAGAAGACTCGGACAAACATGTTTATGGCTTTATCTTATAGAACTCAATATCCCCGTGCTGGGCAAACAGGTTTTGCAGCCGTTTGAGCTAAGATTTTAAAATTATTCACATAATGAAAACCTATACTTTGTTTCAGGCGAGTTTCCCATTCAAATGCATGTAACAGTGAGAAACACACTGTCTTGGCGAAATAAAGCGATTTTCAACCACTTCATATAAATCGCTGTAACTTTTGATAGAAGACTCAGACAAACATGTTTATGGCTTTATCTTATAGAACTCAATATCCCCGTGCTGGGCAAACAGGTTTTGCAGCCGTTTGAGCTAAGATTTTAAAATGATTCACATAATGAAAACCTATACTTTGTTTCAGGCGAGTTTCCCATTCAAATGCATGTAACAGTGAGAAACACACTGTCTTGGCGAAATAAAGCGTTTTTGTACAACTTCATATAAATCGCTGTAACCTTTGATAGAAGACTCAGACAAACATGTTTATGGCTTTATCTTATAGAACTCAATATCCCCGTGCTGGGCAAACAGGTTTTGCAGCCGTTTGAGCTAAGATTTTAAAATTATTCACATAATGAAAACCTATACTTTGTTTCAGGCGAGTTTCCCATTCAAATGCATGTAACAGTGAGAAACGCATTGTCTTGGCGAAATAAAGCGTTTTTGAACAACTTCATATAAATCGCTGTAACTTTTGATAGAAGACTCAGACAAACATGTTTATGGCTTTATCTTATAGAACTCAATATCCCCGTGCTGGGCAAACAGGTTTTGCAGCCGTTTGAGCTAAGATTTTAAAATTATTCACATAATGAAAACCTATACTTTGTCTCGGGTGAGTTTCCCATTCAAATGCATGTAACAGTGAGAAACACACTGTCTTGGCGAAATAAAGCGATTTTCAACCACTTCATATAAATCGCTGTAACTTTTGATAGAAGACTCAGACAAACATGTTTATGGCTTTATCTTATAGAACTCAATATCCCCGTGCTGGGCAAACAGGTTTTGCAGCCGTTTGAGCTAAGATTTTAAAATGATTCACATAATGAAAACCTATACTTTGTTTCAGGCGAGTTTCCCATTCAAATGCATGTAACAGTGAGAAACACACTGTCTTGGCGAAATAAAGCGTTTTTGTACAACTTCATATAAATCGCTGTAACCTTTGATAGAAGACTCAGACAAACATGTTTATGGCTTTATCTTATAGAACTCAATATCCCCGTGCTGGGCAAACAGGTTTTGCAGCCGTTTGAGCTAAGATTTAAAAATTATTCACATAATGAAAACCTATACTTTGTTTCAGGCGAGTTTCCCATTCAAATGCATGTAACAGTGAGAAACGCATTGTCTTGGCGAAATAAAGCGTTTTTGAACAACTTCATATAAATCGCTGTAACCTTTGATAGAAGACTCAGACAAACATGTTTATGGCTTTATCTTATAGAACTCAATATCCCCGTGCTGGGCAAACAGGTTTTGCAGCCGTTTGAGCTAAGATTTTAAAATTATTCACATAATGAAAACCTATACTTTGTTTCAGGCGAGTTTCCCATTCAAATGCATGTAACAGTGAGAAACGCATTGTCTTGGCGAAATAAAGCGTTTTTGAACAACTTCATATAAATCGCTGTAACTTTTGATAGAAGACTCAGACAAACATGTTTATGGCTTTATCTTATAGAACTCAATATCCCCGTGCTGGGCAAACAGGTTTTGCAGCCGTTTGAGCTAAGATTTTAAAATTATTCACATAATGAAAACCTATACTTTGTCTCGGGTGAGTTTCCCATTCAAATGCATGTAACAGTGAGAAACACACTGTCTTGGCGAAATAAAGCGATTTTCAACCACTTCATATAAATCGCTGTAACTTTTGATAGAAGACTCAGACAAACATGTTTATGGCTTTATCTTATAGAACTCAATATCCCCGTGCTGGGCAAACAGGTTTTGCAGCCGTTTGAGCTAAGATTTTAAAATGATTCACATAATGAAAACCTATACTTTGTTTCAGGCGAGTTTCCCATTCAAATGCATGTAACAGTGAGAAACACACTGTCTTGGCGAAATAAAGCGTTTTTGTACAACTTCATATAAATCGCTGTAACCTTTGATAGAAGACTCAGACAAACATGTTTATGGCTTTATCTTATAGAACTCAATATCCCCGTGCTGGGCAAACAGGTTTTGCAGCCGTTTGAGCTAAGATTTAAAAATTATTCACATAATGAAAACCTATACTTTGTTTCAGGCGAGTTTCCCATTCAAATGCATGTAACAGTGAGAAACGCATTGTCTTGGCGAAATAAAGCGTTTTTGAACAACTTCATATAAATCGCTGTAACTTTTGATAGAAGACTCAGACAAACATGTTTATGGCTTTATCTTATAGAACTCAATATCCCCGTGCTGGGCAAACAGGTTTTGCAGCCGTTTGAGCTAAGATTTTAAAATTATTCACATAATGAAAACCTATACTTTGTCTCGGGTGAGTTTCCCATTCAAATGCATGTAACAGTGAGAAACACACTGTCTTGGCGAAATAAAGCGATTTTCAACCACTTCATATAAATCGCTGTAACTTTTGATAGAAGACTCAGACAAACATGTTTATGGCTTTATCTTATAGAACTCAATATCCCCGTGCTGGGCAAACAGAACAGGTTTTGCAGCCGTTTGAGCTAAGATTTTAAAATTATTCACATAATGAAAACCTATACTTTTTTTCAGGCGAGTTTCCCATTCAAATGCATGTAACAGTGAGAAACGCATTGTCTTGGCGAAATAAAGCGTTTTTGAACAACTTCATATAAATCGCTGTAACTTTTGATAGAAGACTCAGACAAACATGTTTATGGCTTTATCTTATAGAACTCAATATCCCCGTGCTGGGCAAACAGGTTTTGCAGCCGTTTGAGCTAAGATTTAAAAATTATTCACATAATGAAAACCTATACTTTGTTTCAGGCGAGTTTCCCATTCAAATGCATGTAACAGTGAGAAACGCATTGTCTTGGCGAAATAAAGCGTTTTTGAACAACTTCATATAAATCGCTGTAACTTTTGATAGAAGACTCAGACAAACATGTTTATGGCTTTATCTTATAGAACTCAATATCCCCGTGCTGGGCAAACAGGTTTTGCAGCCGTTTGAGCTAAGATTTTAAAATTATTCACATAATGAAAACCTATACTTTGTTTCAGGCGAGTTTCCCATTCAAATTCATGTAACAGTGAGAAACGCATTGTCTTGGCGAAATAAAGCGTTTTTGAACAACTTCATATAAATCGCTGTAACTTTTGATAGAAGACTCAGACAAACATGTTTATGGCTTTATCTTATAGAACTCAATATCCCCGTGCTGGGCAAACAGGTTTTGCAGCCGTTTGAGCTAAGATTTAAAAATTATTCACATAATGAAAACCTATACTTTGTTTCAGGCGAGTTTCCCATTCAAATGCATGTAACAGTGAGAAACGCATTGTCTTGGCGAAATAAAGCGTTTTTGAACAACTTCATATAAATCGCTGTAACTTTTGATAGAAGACTCAGACAAACATGTTTATGGCTTTATCTTATAGAACTCAATATCCCCGTGCTGGGCAAACAGGTTTTGCAGCCGTTTGAGCTAAGATTTTAAAATTATTCACATAATGAAAACCTATACTTTGTTTCAGGCGAGTTTCCCATTCAAATTCATGTAACAGTGAGAAACGCATTGTCTTGGCGAAATAAAGCGTTTTTGAACAACTTCATATAAATCGCTGTAACTTTTGATAGAAGACTCAGACAAACATGTTTATGGCTTTATCTTATAGAACTCAATATCCCCGTGCTGGGCAAACAGGTTTTGCAGCCGTTTGAGCTAAGATTTAAAAATTATTCACATAATGAAAACCTATACTTTGTTTCAGGCGAGTTTCCCATTCAAATGCATGTAACAGTGAGAAACGCATTGTCTTGGCGAAATAAAGCGTTTTTGAACAACTTCATATAAATCGCTGTAACTTTTGATAGAAGACTCAGACAAACATGTTTATGGCTTTATCTTATAGAACTCAATATCCCCGTGCTGGGCAAACAGGTTTTGCAGCCGTTTGAGCTAAGATTTTAAAATTATTCACATAATGAAAACCTATACTTTGTTTCAGGCGAGTTTCCCATTCAAATTCATGTAACAGTGAGAAACGCATTGTCTTGGCGAAATAAAGCGTTTTTGAACAACTTCATATAAATCGCTGTAACTTTTGATAGAAGACTCAGACAAACATGTTTATGGCTTTATCTTATAGAACTCAATATCCCCGTGCTGGGCAAACAGGTTTTGCAGCCGTTTGAGCTAAGATTTAAAAATTATTCACATAATGAAAACCTATACTTTGTTTCAGGCGAGTTTCCCATTCAAATGCATGTAACAGTGAGAAACGCATTGTCTTGGCGAAATAAAGCGTTTTTGAACAACTTCATATAAATCGCTGTAACTTTTGATAGAAGACTCAGACAAACATGTTTATGGCTTTATCTTATAGAACTCAATATCCCCGTGCTGGGCAAACAGAACAGGTTTTGCAGCCGTTTGAGCTAAGATTTAAAAATTATTCACATAATGAAAACCTATACTTTGTTTCAGGCGAGTTTCCCATTCAAATGCATGTAACAGTGAGAAACGCATTGTCTTGGCGAAATAAAGCGTTTTTGAACAACTTCATATAAATCGCTGTAACTTTTGATAGAAGACTCAGACAAACATGTTTATGGCTTTATCTTATAGAACTCAATATCCCCGTGCTGGGCAAACAGGTTTTGCAGCCGTTTGAGCTAAGATTTTAAAATTATTCACATAATGAAAACCTATACTTTGTTTCAGGCGAGTTTCCCATTCAAATTCATGTAACAGTGAGAAACGCATTGTCTTGGCGAAATAAAGCGTTTTTGAACAACTTCATATAAATCGCTGTAACTTTTGATAGAAGACTCAGACAAACATGTTTATGGCTTTATCTTATAGAACTCAATATCCCCGTGCTGGGCAAACAGGTTTTGCAGCCGTTTGAGCTAAGATTTAAAAATTATTCACATAATGAAAACCTATACTTTGTTTCAGGCGAGTTTCCCATTCAAATGCATGTAACAGTGAGAAACGCATTGTCTTGGCGAAATAAAGCGTTTTTGAACAACTTCATATAAATCGCTGTAACTTTTGATAGAAGACTCAGACAAACATGTTTATGGCTTTATCTTATAGAACTCAATATCCCCGTGCTGGGCAAACAGGTTTTGCAGCCGTTTGAGCTAAGATTTTAAAATTATTCACATAATGAAAACCTATACTTTGTTTCAGGCGAGTTTCCCATTCAAATTCATGTAACAGTGAGAAACGCATTGTCTTGGCGAAATAAAGCGTTTTTGAACAACTTCATATAAATCGCTGTAACTTTTGATAGAAGACTCAGACAAACATGTTTATGGCTTTATCTTATAGAACTCAATATCCCCGTGCTGGGCAAACAGGTTTTGCAGCCGTTTGAGCTAAGATTTTAAAATGATTCACATAATGAAAACCTATACTTTGTTTCAGGCGAGTTTCCCATTCAAATGCATGTAACAGTGAGAAACACACTGTCTTGGCGAAATAAAGCGTTTTTGTACAACTTCATATAAATCGCTGTAACCTTTGATAGAAGACTCAGACAAACATGTTTATGGCTTTATCTTATAGAACTCAATATCCCCGTGCTGGGCAAACAGGTTTTGCAGCCGTTTGAGCTAAGATTTTAAAATGATTCACATAATGAAAACCTATACTTTGTCTCGGGTGAGTTTCCCATTCAAATGCATGTAACAGTGAGAAACACACTGTCTTGGCGAAATAAAGCGATTTTCAACCACTTCATATAAATCGCTGTAACTTTTGATAGAAGACTCAGACAACCATGTTTATGGCTTTATCTTATAGAACTCAATATCCCCGTGCTGGGCAAACAGGTTTTGCAGCCGTTTGAGCTAAGATTTTAAAATTATTCACATAATGAAAACCTATACTTTGTTTCAGGCGAGTTTCCCATTCAAATGCATGTAACAGTGAGAAACGCATTGTCTTGGCGAAATAAAGCGTTTTTGAACAACTTCATATAAATCGCTGTAACTTTTGATAGAAGACTCAGACAAACATGTTTATGGCTTTATCTTATAGAACTCAATATCCCCGTGCTGGGCAAACAGGTTTTGCAGCCGTTTGAGCTAAGATTTAAAAATTATTCACATAATGAAAACCTATACTTTGTTTCAGGCGAGTTTCCCATTCAAATGCATGTAACAGTGAGAAACGCATTGTCTTGGCGAAATAAAGCGTTTTTGAACAACTTCATATAAATCGCTGTAACTTTTGATAGAAGACTCAGACAAACATGTTTATGGCTTTATCTTATAGAACTCAATATCCCCGTGCTGGGCAAACAGAACAGGTTTTGCAGCCGTTTGAGCTAAGATTTTAAAATTATTCACATAATGAAAACCTATACTTTGTCTCGGGTGAGTTTCCCATTCAAATGCATGTAACAGTGAGAAACACACTGTCTTGGCGAAATAAAGCGATTTTCAACCACTTCATATAAATCGCTGTAACTTTTGATAGAAGACTCAGACAAACATGTTTATGGCTTTATCTTATAGAACTCAATATCCCCGTGCTGGGCAAACAGGTTTTGCAGCCGTTTGAGCTAAGATTTTAAAATTATTCACATAATGAAAACCTATACTTTGTTTCAGGCGAGTTTCCCATTCAAATTCATGTAACAGTGAGAAACGCATTGTCTTGGCGAAATAAAGCGTTTTTGAACAACTTCATATAAATCGCTGTAACTTTTGATAGAAGACTCAGACAAACATGTTTATGGCTTTATCTTATAGAACTCAATATCCCCGTGCTGGGCAAACAGGTTTTGCAGCCGTTTGAGCTAAGATTTTAAAATGATTCACATAATGAAAACCTATACTTTGTTTCAGGCGAGTTTCCCATTCAAATGCATGTAACAGTGAGAAACACACTGTCTTGGCGAAATAAAGCGTTTTTGTACAACTTCATATAAATCGCTGTAACCTTTGATAGAAGACTCAGACAAACATGTTTATGGCTTTATCTTATAGAACTCAATATCCCCGTGCTGGGCAAACAGGTTTTGCAGCCGTTTGAGCTAAGATTTTAAAATTATTCACATAATGAAAACCTATACTTTGTTTCAGGCGAGTTTCCCATTCAAATGCATGTAACAGTGAGAAACGCATTGTCTTGGCGAAATAAAGCGTTTTTGAACAACTTCATATAAATCGCTGTAACTTTTGATAGAAGACTCAGACAAACATGTTTATGGCTTTATCTTATAGAACTCAATATCCCCGTGCTGGGCAAACAGGTTTTGCAGCCGTTTGAGCTAAGATTTTAAAATTATTCACATAATGAAAACCTATACTTTGTCTCGGGTGAGTTTCCCATTCAAATGCATGTAACAGTGAGAAACACACTGTCTTGGCGAAATAAAGCGATTTTCAACCACTTCATATAAATCGCTGTAACTTTTGATAGAAGACTCAGACAAACATGTTTATGGCTTTATCTTATAGAACTCAATATCCCCGTGCTGGGCAAACAGAACAGGTTTTGCAGCCGTTTGAGCTAAGATTTTAAAATTATTCACATAATGAAAACCTATACTTTGTTTCAGGCGAGTTTCCCATTCAAATGCATGTAACAGTGAGAAACGCATTGTCTTGGCGAAATAAAGCGTTTTTGAACAACTTCATATAAATCGCTGTAACTTTTGATAGAAGACTCAGACAAACATGTTTATGGCTTTATCTTATAGAACTCAATATCCCCGTGCTGGGCAAACAGAACAGGTTTTGCAGCCGTTTGAGCTAAGATTTTAAAATTATTCACATAATGAAAACCTATACTTTGTCTCGGGTGAGTTTCCCATTCAAATGCATGTAACAGTGAGAAACACACTGTCTTGGCGAAATAAAGCGATTTTCAACCACTTCATATAAATCGCTGTAACTTTTGATAGAAGACTCAGACAAACATGTTTATGGCTTTATCTTATAGAACTCAATATCCCCGTGCTGGGCAAACAGGTTTTGCAGCCGTTTGAGCTAAGATTTTAAAATTATTCACATAATGAAAACCTATACTTTGTTTCAGGCGAGTTTCCCATTCAAATGCATGTAACAGTGAGAAACGCATTGTCTTGGCGAAATAAAGCGTTTTTGAACAACTTCATATAAATCGCTGTAACTTTTGATAGAAGACTCAGACAAACATGTTTATGGCTTTATCTTATAGAACTCAATATCCCCGTGCTGGGCAAACAGGTTTTGCAGCCGTTTGAGCTAAGATTTTAAAATTATTCACATAATGAAAACCTATACTTTGTTTCAGGCGAGTTTCCCATTCAAATGCATGTAACAGTGAGAAACGCATTGTCTTGGCGAAATAAAGCGTTTTTGAACAACTTCATATAAATCGCTGTAACTTTTGATAGAAGACTCAGACAAACATGTTTATGGCTTTATCTTATAGAACTCAATATCCCCGTGCTGGGCAAACAGGTTTTGCAGCCGTTTGAGCTAAGATTTAAAAATTATTCACATAATGAAAACCTATACTTTGTTTCAGGCGAGTTTCCCATTCAAATGCATGTAACAGTGAGAAACGCATTGTCTTGGCGAAATAAAGCGTTTTTGAAC
This sequence comes from Rhamphochromis longiceps, assembly GCF_057381845.1. Lineage (NCBI taxonomy): Eukaryota > Metazoa > Chordata > Actinopteri > Cichliformes > Cichlidae > Rhamphochromis > Rhamphochromis longiceps. The sequence continues at coordinate 9,982,587 of NC_140562.1, forward strand.
AACTTCATATAAATCGCTGTAACTTTTGATAGAAGACTCAGACAAACATGTTTATGGCTTTATCTTATAGAACTCAATATCCCCGTGCTGGGCAAACAGAACAGGTTTTGCAGCCGTTTGAGCTAAGATTTTAAAATTATTCACATAATGAAAACCTATACTTTGTCTCGGGTGAGTTTCCCATTCAAATGCATGTAACAGTGAGAAACACACTGTCTTGGCGAAATAAAGCGATTTTCAACCACTTCATATAAATCGCTGTAACTTTTGATAGAAGACTCAGACAAACATGTTTATGGCTTTATCTTATAGAACTCAATATCCCCGTGCTGGGCAAACAGGTTTTGCAGCCGTTTGAGCTAAGATTTTAAAATTATTCACATAATGAAAACCTATACTTTGTTTCAGGCGAGTTTCCCATTCAAATTCATGTAACAGTGAGAAACGCATTGTCTTGGCGAAATAAAGCGTTTTTGAACAACTTCATATAAATCGCTGTAACTTTTGATAGAAGACTCAGACAAACATGTTTATGGCTTTATCTTATAGAACTCAATATCCCCGTGCTGGGCAAACAGGTTTTGCAGCCGTTTGAGCTAAGATTTTAAAATGATTCACATAATGAAAACCTATACTTTGTTTCAGGCGAGTTTCCCATTCAAATGCATGTAACAGTGAGAAACACACTGTCTTGGCGAAATAAAGCGTTTTTGTACAACTTCATATAAATCGCTGTAACCTTTGATAGAAGACTCAGACAAACATGTTTATGGCTTTATCTTATAGAACTCAATATCCCCGTGCTGGGCAAACAGGTTTTGCAGCCGTTTGAGCTAAGATTTTAAAATTATTCACATAATGAAAACCTATACTTTGTTTCAGGCGAGTTTCCCATTCAAATGCATGTAACAGTGAGAAACGCATTGTCTTGGCGAAATAAAGCGTTTTTGAACAACTTCATATAAATCGCTGTAACTTTTGATAGAAGACTCAGACAAACATGTTTATGGCTTTATCTTATAGAACTCAATATCCCCGTGCTGGGCAAACAGGTTTTGCAGCCGTTTGAGCTAAGATTTTAAAATTATTCACATAATGAAAACCTATACTTTGTCTCGGGTGAGTTTCCCATTCAAATGCATGTAACAGTGAGAAACACACTGTCTTGGCGAAATAAAGCGATTTTCAACCACTTCATATAAATCGCTGTAACTTTTGATAGAAGACTCAGACAAACATGTTTATGGCTTTATCTTATAGAACTCAATATCCCCGTGCTGGGCAAACAGAACAGGTTTTGCAGCCGTTTGAGCTAAGATTTTAAAATTATTCACATAATGAAAACCTATACTTTGTTTCAGGCGAGTTTCCCATTCAAATGCATGTAACAGTGAGAAACGCATTGTCTTGGCGAAATAAAGCGTTTTTGAACAACTTCATATAAATCGCTGTAACTTTTGATAGAAGACTCAGACAAACATGTTTATGGCTTTATCTTATAGAACTCAATATCCCCGTGCTGGGCAAACAGAACAGGTTTTGCAGCCGTTTGAGCTAAGATTTTAAAATTATTCACATAATGAAAACCTATACTTTGTCTCGGGTGAGTTTCCCATTCAAATGCATGTAACAGTGAGAAACACACTGTCTTGGCGAAATAAAGCGATTTTCAACCACTTCATATAAATCGCTGTAACTTTTGATAGAAGACTCAGACAAACATGTTTATGGCTTTATCTTATAGAACTCAATATCCCCGTGCTGGGCAAACAGGTTTTGCAGCCGTTTGAGCTAAGATTTTAAAATTATTCACATAATGAAAACCTATACTTTGTTTCAGGCGAGTTTCCCATTCAAATGCATGTAACAGTGAGAAACGCATTGTCTTGGCGAAATAAAGCGTTTTTGAACAACTTCATATAAATCGCTGTAACTTTTGATAGAAGACTCAGACAAACATGTTTATGGCTTTATCTTATAGAACTCAATATCCCCGTGCTGGGCAAACAGGTTTTGCAGCCGTTTGAGCTAAGATTTTAAAATTATTCACATAATGAAAACCTATACTTTGTTTCAGGCGAGTTTCCCATTCAAATGCATGTAACAGTGAGAAACGCATTGTCTTGGCGAAATAAAGCGTTTTTGAACAACTTCATATAAATCGCTGTAACTTTTGATAGAAGACTCAGACAAACATGTTTATGGCTTTATCTTATAGAACTCAATATCCCCGTGCTGGGCAAACAGGTTTTGCAGCCGTTTGAGCTAAGATTTTAAAATTATTCACATAATGAAAACCTATACTTTGTCTCGGGTGAGTTTCCCATTCAAATGCATGTAACAGTGAGAAACACACTGTCTTGGCGAAATAAAGCGATTTTCAACCACTTCATATAAATCGCTGTAACTTTTGATAGAAGACTCAGACAAACATGTTTATGGCTTTATCTTATAGAACTCAATATCCCCGTGCTGGGCAAACAGAACAGGTTTTGCAGCCGTTTGAGCTAAGATTTTAAAATTATTCACATAATGAAAACCTATACTTTGTTTCAGGCGAGTTTCCCATTCAAATGCATGTAACAGTGAGAAACGCATTGTCTTGGCGAAATAAAGCGTTTTTGAACAACTTCATATAAATCGCTGTAACTTTTGATAGAAGACTCAGACAAACATGTTTATGGCTTTATCTTATAGAACTCAATATCCCCGTGCTGGGCAAACAGGTTTTGCAGCCGTTTGAGCTAAGATTTTAAAATTATTCACATAATGAAAACCTATACTTTGTCTCGGGTGAGTTTCCCATTCAAATGCATGTAACAGTGAGAAACACACTGTCTTGGCGAAATAAAGCGATTTTCAACCACTTCATATAAATCGCTGTAACTTTTGATAGAAGACTCAGACAAACATGTTTATGGCTTTATCTTATAGAACTCAATATCCCCGTGCTGGGCAAACAGGTTTTGCAGCCGTTTGAGCTAAGATTTTAAAATTATTCACATAATGAAAACCTATACTTTGTTTCAGGCGAGTTTCCCATTCAAATGCATGTAACAGTGAGAAACGCATTGTCTTGGCGAAATAAAGCGTTTTTGAACAACTTCATATAAATCGCTGTAACTTTTGATAGAAGACTCAGACAAACATGTTTATGGCTTTATCTTATAGAACTCAATATCCCCGTGCTGGGCAAACAGGTTTTGCAGCCGTTTGAGCTAAGATTTTAAAATTATTCACATAATGAAAACCTATACTTTGTTTCAGGCGAGTTTCCCATTCAAATGCATGTAACAGTGAGAAACGCATTGTCTTGGCGAAATAAAGCGTTTTTGAACAACTTCATATAAATCGCTGTAACTTTTGATAGAAGACTCAGACAAACATGTTTATGGCTTTATCTTATAGAACTCAATATCCCCGTGCTGGGCAAACAGGTTTTGCAGCCGCTTGAGCTAAGATTTAAAAATTATTCACATAATGAAAACCTATACTTTGTTTCAGGCGAGTTTCCCATTCAAATGCATGTAACAGTGAAAAACGCATTGTCTTGGCGAAATAAAGCGTTTTTGAACAACTTCATATAAATCGCTGTAACTTTTGATAGAAGACTCAGACAAACATGTTTATGGCTTTATCTTATAGAACTCAATATCCCCGTGCTGGGCAAACAGGTTTTGCAGCCGTTTGAGCTAAGATTTTAAAATTATTCACATAATGAAAACCTATACTTTGTTTCAGGCGAGTTTCCCATTCAAATTCATGTAACAGTGAGAAACGCATTGTCTTGGCGAAATAAAGCGTTTTTGAACAACTTCATATAAATCGCTGTAACTTTTGATAGAAGACTCAGACAAACATGTTTATGGCTTTATCTTATAGAACTCAATATCCCCGTGCTGGGCAAACAGGTTTTGCAGCCGTTTGAGCTAAGATTTTAAAATGATTCACATAATGAAAACCTATACTTTGTTTCAGGCGAGTTTCCCATTCAAATGCATGTAACAGTGAGAAACACACTGTCTTGGCGAAATAAAGCGTTTTTGTACAACTTCATATAAATCGCTGTAACCTTTGATAGAAGACTCAGACAAACATGTTTATGGCTTTATCTTATAGAACTCAATATCCCCGTGCTGGGCAAACAGGTTTTGCAGCCGTTTGAGCTAAGATTTTAAAATGATTCACATAATGAAAACCTATACTTTGTCTCGGGTGAGTTTCCCATTCAAATGCATGTAACAGTGAGAAACACACTGTCTTGGCGAAATAAAGCGATTTTCAACCACTTCATATAAATCGCTGTAACTTTTGATAGAAGACTCAGACAACCATGTTTATGGCTTTATCTTATAGAACTCAATATCCCCGTGCTGGGCAAACAGGTTTTGCAGCCGTTTGAGCTAAGATTTAAAAATTATTCACATAATGAAAACCTATACTTTGTTTCAGGCGAGTTTCCCATTCAAATGCATGTAACAGTGAGAAACGCATTGTCTTGGCGAAATAAAGCGTTTTTGAACAACTTCATATAAATCGCTGTAACTTTTGATAGAAGACTCAGACAAACATGTTTATGGCTTTATCTTATAGAACTCAATATCCCCGTGCTGGGCAAACAGGTTTTGCAGCCGTTTGAGCTAAGATTTTAAAATGATTCACATAATGAAAACCTATACTTTGTTTCAGGCGAGTTTCCCATTCAAATTCATGTAACAGTGAGAAACGCATTGTCTTGGCGAAATAAAGCGTTTTTGAACAACTTCATATAAATCGCTGTAACTTTTGATAGAAGACTCAGACAAACATGTTTATGGCTTTATCTTATAGAACTCAATATCCCCGTGCTGGGCAAACAGGTTTTGCAGCCGTTTGAGCTAAGATTTTAAAATGATTCACATAATGAAAACCTATACTTTGTTTCAGGCGAGTTTCCCATTCAAATGCATGTAACAGTGAGAAACACACTGTCTTGGCGAAATAAAGCGTTTTTGTACAACTTCATATAAATCGCTGTAACCTTTGATAGAAGACTCAGACAAACATGTTTATGGCTTTATCTTATAGAACTCAATATCCCCGTGCTGGGCAAACAGGTTTTGCAGCCGTTTGAGCTAAGATTTTAAAATGATTCACATAATGAAAACCTATACTTTGTCTCGGGTGAGTTTCCCATTCAAATGCATGTAACAGTGAGAAACACACTGTCTTGGCGAAATAAAGCGATTTTCAACCACTTCATATAAATCGCTGTAACTTTTGATAGAAGACTCAGACAACCATGTTTATGGCTTTATCTTATAGAACTCAATATCCCCGTGCTGGGCAAACAGGTTTTGCAGCCGTTTGAGCTAAGATTTTAAAATTATTCACATAATGAAAACCTATACTTTGTTTCAGGCGAGTTTCCCATTCAAATGCATGTAACAGTGAGAAACGCATTGTCTTGGCGAAATAAAGCGATTTTCAACCACTTCATATAAATCGCTGTAACTTTTGATAGAAGACTCAGACAACCATGTTTATGGCTTTATCTTATAGAACTCAATATCCCCGTGCTGGGCAAACAGGTTTTGCAGCCGTTTGAGCTAAGATTTTAAAATGATTCACATAATGAAAACCTATACTTTGTTTCAGGCGAGTTTCCCATTCAAATGCATGTAACAGTGAGAAACACACTGTCTTGGCGAAATAAAGCGTTTTTGTACAACTTCATATAAATCGCTGTAACCTTTGATAGAAGACTCAGACAAACATGTTTATGGCTTTATCTTATAGAACTCAATATCCCCGTGCTGGGCAAACAGGTTTTGCAGCCGTTTGAGCTAAGATTTTAAAATGATTCACATAATGAAAACCTATACTTTGTCTCGGGTGAGTTTCCCATTCAAATGCATGTAACAGTGAGAAACACACTGTCTTGGCGAAATAAAGCGATTTTCAACCACTTCATATAAATCGCTGTAACTTTTGATAGAAGACTCAGACAACCATGTTTATGGCTTTATCTTATAGAACTCAATATCCCCGTGCTGGGCAAACAGGTTTTGCAGCCGTTTGAGCTAAGATTTTAAAATTATTCACATAATGAAAACCTATACTTTGTTTCAGGCGAGTTTCCCATTCAAATGCATGTAACAGTGAGAAACGCATTGTCTTGGCGAAATAAAGCGATTTTCAACCACTTCATATAAATCGCTGTAACTTTTGATAGAAGACTCAGACAACCATGTTTATGGCTTTATCTTATAGAACTCAATATCCCCGTGCTGGGCAAACAGGTTTTGCAGCCGTTTGAGCTAAGATTTTAAAATGATTCACATAATGAAAACCTATACTTTGTTTCAGGCGAGTTTCCCATTCAAATGCATGTAACAGTGAGAAACACACTGTCTTGGCGAAATAAAGCGTTTTTGTACAACTTCATATAAATCGCTGTAACCTTTGATAGAAGACTCAGACAAACATGTTTATGGCTTTATCTTATAGAACTCAATATCCCCGTGCTGGGCAAACAGGTTTTGCAGCCGTTTGAGCTAAGATTTTAAAATGATTCACATAATGAAAACCTATACTTTGTCTCGGGTGAGTTTCCCATTCAAATGCATGTAACAGTGAGAAACACACTGTCTTGGCGAAATAAAGCGATTTTCAACCACTTCATATAAATCGCTGTAACTTTTGATAGAAGACTCAGACAACCATGTTTATGGCTTTATCTTATAGAACTCAATATCCCCGTGCTGGGCAAACAGGTTTTGCAGCCGTTTGAGCTAAGATTTAAAAATTATTCACATAATGAAAACCTATACTTTGTTTCAGGCGAGTTTCCCATTCAAATGCATGTAACAGTGAGAAACGCATTGTCTTGGCGAAATAAAGCGTTTTTGAACAACTTCATATAAATCGCTGTAACTTTTGATAGAAGACTCAGACAAACATGTTTATGGCTTTATCTTATAGAACTCAATATCCCCGTGCTGGGCAAACAGGTTTTGCAGCCGTTTGAGCTAAGATTTAAAAATTATTCACATAATGAAAACCTATACTTTGTTTCAGGCGAGTTTCCCATTCAAATGCATGTAACAGTGAGAAACGCATTGTCTTGGCGAAATAAAGCGTTTTTGAACAACTTCATATAAATCGCTGTAACTTTTGATAGAAGACTCAGACAAACATGTTTATGGCTTTATCTTATAGAACTCAATATCCCCGTGCTGGGCAAACAGGTTTTGCAGCCGTTTGAGCTAAGATTTTAAAATGATTCACATAATGAAAACCTATACTTTGTTTCAGGCGAGTTTCCCATTCAAATTCATGTAACAGTGAGAAACGCATTGTCTTGGCGAAATAAAGCGTTTTTGAACAACTTCATATAAATCGCTGTAACTTTTGATAGAAGACTCAGACAAACATGTTTATGGCTTTATCTTATAGAACTCAATATCCCCGTGCTGGGCAAACAGGTTTTGCAGCCGTTTGAGCTAAGATTTTAAAATGATTCACATAATGAAAACCTATACTTTGTTTCAGGCGAGTTTCCCATTCAAATGCATGTAACAGTGAGAAACACACTGTCTTGGCGAAATAAAGCGTTTTTGTACAACTTCATATAAATCGCTGTAACCTTTGATAGAAGACTCAGACAAACATGTTTATGGCTTTATCTTATAGAACTCAATATCCCCGTGCTGGGCAAACAGGTTTTGCAGCCGTTTGAGCTAAGATTTTAAAATGATTCACATAATGAAAACCTATACTTTGTCTCGGGTGAGTTTCCCATTCAAATGCATGTAACAGTGAGAAACACACTGTCTTGGCGAAATAAAGCGATTTTCAACCACTTCATATAAATCGCTGTAACTTTTGATAGAAGACTCAGACAACCATGTTTATGGCTTTATCTTATAGAACTCAATATCCCCGTGCTGGGCAAACAGGTTTTGCAGCCGTTTGAGCTAAGATTTTAAAATTATTCACATAATGAAAACCTATACTTTGTTTCAGGCGAGTTTCCCATTCAAATGCATGTAACAGTGAGAAACGCATTGTCTTGGCGAAATAAAGCGATTTTCAACCACTTCATATAAATCGCTGTAACTTTTGATAGAAGACTCAGACAACCATGTTTATGGCTTTATCTTATAGAACTCAATATCCCCGTGCTGGGCAAACAGGTTTTGCAGCCGTTTGAGCTAAGATTTAAAAATTATTCACATAATGAAAACCTATACTTTGTTTCAGGCGAGTTTCCCATTCAAATGCATGTAACAGTGAGAAACGCATTGTCTTGGCGAAATAAAGCGTTTTTGAACAACTTCATATAAATCGCTGTAACTTTTGATAGAAGACTCAGACAAACATGTTTATGGCTTTATCTTATAGAACTCAATATCCCCGTGCTGGGCAAACAGAACAGGTTTTGCAGCCGTTTGAGCTAAGATTTTAAAATGATTCACATAATGAAAACCTATACTTTGTTTCAGGCGAGTTTCCCATTCAAATGCATGTAACAGTGAGAAACGCATTGTCTTGGCGAAATAAAGCGTTTTTGAACAACTTCATATAAATCGCTGTAACTTTTGATAGAAGACTCAGACAAACATGTTTATGGCTTTATCTTATAGAACTCAATATCCCCGTGCTGGGCAAACAGGTTTTGCAGCCGTTTGAGCTAAGATTTAAAAATTATTCACATAATGAAAACCTATACTTTGTCTCGGGTGAGTTTCCCATTCAAATGCATGTAACAGTGAGAAACACACTGTCTTGGCGAAATAAAGCGATTTTCAACCACTTCATATAAATCGCTGTAACTTTTGATAGAAGACTCAGACAAACATGTTTATGGCTTTATCTTATAGAACTCAATATCCCCGTGCTGGGCAAACAGGTTTTGCAGCCGTTTGAGCTAAGATTTTAAAATTATTCACATAATGAAAACCTATACTTTGTCTCGGGTGAGTTTCCCATTCAAATGCATGTAACAGTGAGAAACACACTGTCTTGGCGAAATAAAGCGATTTTCAACCACTTCATATAAATCGCTGTAACTTTTGATAGAAGACTCAGACAACCATGTTTATGGCTTTATCTTATAGAACTCAATATCCCCGTGCTGGGCAAACAGAACAGGTTTTGCAGCCGTTTGAGCTAAGATTTTAAAATTATTCACATAATGAAAACCTATACTTTGTCTCGGGTGAGTTTCCCATTCAAATGCATGTAACAGTGAGAAACACACTGTCTTGGCGAAATAAAGCGATTTTCAACCACTTCATATAAATCGCTGTAACTTTTGATAGAAGACTCAGACAAACATGTTTATGGCTTTATCTTATAGAACTCAATATCCCCGTGCTGGGCAAACAGAACAGGTTTTGCAGCCGTTTGAGCTAAGATTTAAAAATTATTCACATAATGAAAACCTATACTTTGTTTCAGGCGAGTTTCCCATTCAAATGCATGTAACAGTGAGAAACGCATTGTCTTGGCGAAATAAAGCGTTTTTGAACAACTTCATATAAATCGCTGTAACTTTTGATAGAAGACTCAGACAAACATGTTTATGGCTTTATCTTATAGAACTCAATATCCCCGTGCTGGGCAAACAGGTTTTGCAGCCGTTTGAGCTAAGATTTTAAAATGATTCACATAATGAAAACCTATACTTTGTTTCAGGCGAGTTTCCCATTCAAATGCATGTAACAGTGAGAAACACACTGTCTTGGCGAAATAAAGCGTTTTTGTACAACTTCATATAAATCGCTGTAACCTTTGATAGAAGACTCAGACAAACATGTTTATGGCTTTATCTTATAGAACTCAATATCCCCGTGCTGGGCAAACAGGTTTTGCAGCCGTTTGAGCTAAGATTTTAAAATTATTCACATAATGAAAACCTATACTTTGTTTCAGGCGAGTTTCCCATTCAAATGCATGTAACAGTGAGAAACACACTGTCTTGGCGAAATAAAGCGATTTTCAACCACTTCATATAAATCGCTGTAACTTTTGATAGAAGACTCAGACAAACATGTTTATGGCTTTATCTTATAGAACTCAATATCCCCGTGCTGGGCAAACAGAACAGGTTTTGCAGCCGTTTGAGCTAAGATTTTAAAATGATTCACATAATGAAAACCTATACTTTGTCTCGGGTGAGTTTCCCATTCAAATGCATGTAACAGTGAGAAACACACTGTCTTGGCGAAATAAAGCGATTTTCAACCACTTCATATAAATCGCTGTAACTTTTGATAGAAGACTCAGACAAACATGTTTATGGCTTTATCTTATAGAACTCAATATCCCCGTGCTGGGCAAACAGGTTTTGCAGCCGTTTGAGCTAAGATTTTAAAATTATTCACATAATGAAAACCTATACTTTGTTTCAGGCGAGTTTCCCATTCAAATGCATGTAACAGTGAGAAACGCATTGTCTTGGCGAAATAAAGCGTTTTTGAACAACTTCATATAAATCGCTGTAACTTTTGATAGAAGACTCAGACAAACATGTTTATGGCTTTATCTTATAGAACTCAATATCCCCGTGCTGGGCAAACAGGTTTTGCAGCCGTTTGAGCTAAGATTTAAAAATTATTCACATAATGAAAACCTATACTTTGTTTCAGGCGAGTTTCCCATTCAAATGCATGTAACAGTGAGAAACGCATTGTCTTGGCGAAATAAAGCGTTTTTGAACAACTTCATATAAATCGCTGTAACTTTTGATAGAAGACTCAGACAAACATGTTTATGGCTTTATCTTATAGAACTCAATATCCCCGTGCTGGGCAAACAGAACAGGTTTTGCAGCCGTTTGAGCTAAGATTTTAAAATTATTCACATAATGAAAACCTATACTTTGTCTCGGGTGAGTTTCCCATTCAAATGCATGTAACAGTGAGAAACACACTGTCTTGGCGAAATAAAGCGATTTTCAACCACTTCATATAAATCGCTGTAACTTTTGATAGAAGACTCAGACAAACATGTTTATGGCTTTATCTTATAGAACTCAATATCCCCGTGCTGGGCAAACAGGTTTTGCAGCCGTTTGAGCTAAGATTTTAAAATTATTCACATAATGAAAACCTATACTTTGTTTCAGGCGAGTTTCCCATTCAAATGCATGTAACAGTGAGAAACACACTGTCTTGGCGAAATAAAGCGATTTTCAACCACTTCATATAAATCGCTGTAACTTTTGATAGAAGACTCAGACAACCATGTTTATGGCTTTATCTTATAGAACTCAATATCCCCGTGCTGGGCAAACAGGTTTTGCAGCCGTTTGAGCTAAGATTTTAAAATGATTCACATAATGAAAACCTATACTTTGTTTCAGGCGAGTTTCCCATTCAAATGCATGTAACAGTGAGAAACACACTGTCTTGGCGAAATAAAGCGTTTTTGTACAACTTCATATAAATCGCTGTAACTTTTGATAGAAGACTCAGACAAACATGTTTATGGCTTTATCTTATAGAACTCAATATCCCCGTGCTGGGCAAACAGAACAGGTTTTGCAGCCGTTTGAGCTAAGATTTAAAAATTATTCACATAATGAAAACCTATACTTTGTTTCAGGCGAGTTTCCCATTCAAATTCATGTAACAGTGAGAAACGCATTGTCTTGGCGAAATAAAGCGTTTTTGAACAACTTCATATAAATCGCTGTAACTTTTGATAGAAGACTCAGACAAACATGTTTATGGCTTTATCTTATAGAACTCAATATCCCCGTGCTGGGCAAACAGAACAGGTTTTGCAGCCGTTTGAGCTAAGATTTTAAAATTATTCACATAATGAAAACCTATACTTTGTCTCGGGTGAGTTTCCCATTCAAATGCATGTAACAGTGAGAAACACACTGTCTTGGCGAAATAAAGCGATTTTCAACCACTTCATATAAATCGCTGTAACTTTTGATAGAAGACTCAGACAAACATGTTTATGGCTTTATCTTATAGAACTCAATATCCCCGTGCTGGGCAAACAGGTTTTGCAGCCGTTTGAGCTAAGATTTTAAAATTATTCACATAATGAAAACCTATACTTTGTTTCAGGCGAGTTTCCCATTCAAATGCATGTAACAGTGAGAAACGCATTGTCTTGGCGAAATAAAGCGTTTTTGAACAACTTCATATAAATCGCTGTAACTTTTGATAGAAGACTCAGACAAACATGTTTATGGCTTTATCTTATAGAACTCAATATCCCCGTGCTGGGCAAACAGGTTTTGCAGCCGTTTGAGCTAAGATTTTAAAATGATTCACATAATGAAAACCTATACTTTGTTTCAGGCGAGTTTCCCATTCAAATGCATGTAACAGTGAGAAACACACTGTCTTGGCGAAATAAAGCGTTTTTGTACAACTTCATATAAATCGCTGTAACCTTTGATAGAAGACTCAGACAAACATGTTTATGGCTTTATCTTATAGAACTCAATATCCCCGTGCTGGGCAAACAGGTTTTGCAGCCGTTTGAGCTAAGATTTTAAAATTATTCACATAATGAAAACCTATACTTTGTCTCGGGTGAGTTTCCCATTCAAATGCATGTAACAGTGAGAAACACACTGTCTTGGCGAAATAAAGCGATTTTCAACCACTTCATATAAATCGCTGTAACTTTTGATAGAAGACTCAGACAACCATGTTTATGGCTTTATCTTATAGAACTCAATATCCCCGTGCTGGGCAAACAGAACAGGTTTTGCAGCCGTTTGAGCTAAGATTTTAAAATTATTCACATAATGAAAACCTATACTTTGTCTCGGGTGAGTTTCCCATTCAAATGCATGTAACAGTGAGAAACACACTGTCTTGGCGAAATAAAGCGATTTTCAACCACTTCATATAAATCGCTGTAACTTTTGATAGAAGACTCAGACAAACATGTTTATGGCTTTATCTTATAGAACTCAATATCCCCGTGCTGGGCAAACAGAACAGGTTTTGCAGCCGTTTGAGCTAAGATTTAAAAATTATTCACATAATGAAAACCTATACTTTGTTTCAGGCGAGTTTCCCATTCAAATGCATGTAACAGTGAGAAACGCACTGTCTTGGCGAAATAAAGCGTTTTTGAACAACTTCATATAAATCGCTGTAACTTTTGATAGAAGACTCAGACAAACATGTTTATGGCTTTATCTTATAGAACTCAATATCCCCGTGCTGGGCAAACAGGTTTTGCAGCCGTTTGAGCTAAGATTTTAAAATTATTCACATAATGAAAACCTATACTTTGTTTCAGGCGAGTTTCCCATTCAAATTCATGTAACAGTGAGAAACGCATTGTCTTGGCGAAATAAAGCGTTTTTGAACAACTTCATATAAATCGCTGTAACTTTTGATAGAAGACTCAGACAAACATGTTTATGGCTTTATCTTATAGAACTCAATATCCCCGTGCTGGGCAAACAGGTTTTGCAGCCGTTTGAGCTAAGATTTTAAAATGATTCACATAATGAAAACCTATACTTTGTTTCAGGCGAGTTTCCCATTCAAATGCATGTAACAGTGAGAAACACACTGTCTTGGCGAAATAAAGCGTTTTTGTACAACTTCATATAAATCGCTGTAACCTTTGATAGAAGACTCAGACAAACATGTTTATGGCTTTATCTTATAGAACTCAATATCCCCGTGCTGGGCAAACAGGTTTTGCAGCCGTTTGAGCTAAGATTTTAAAGTTATTCACATAATGAAAACCTATACTTTGTCTCAGGTGAGTTTCCCATTCAAATGCATGTAACAGTGAGAAACACACTGTCTTGGCGAAATAAAGCGATTTTCAACCATTTCATATAAATCGCTGTAACTTTTGATAGAAGACTCAGACAAACATGTTTATGGCTTTATCTTATAGAACTCAATATCCCCGTGCTGGGCAAACAGAACAGGTTTTGCAGCCGTTTGAGCTAAGATTTTAAAATTATTCACATAATGAAAACCTATACTTTGTCTCGGGTGAGTTTCCCATTCAAATGCATGTAACAGTGAGAAACACACTGTCTTGGCGAAATAAAGCGATTTTCAACCACTTCATATAAATCGCTGTAACTTTTGATAGAAGACTCAGACAAACATGTTTATGGCTTTATCTTATAGAACTCAATATCCCCGTGCTGGGCAAACAGGTTTTGCAGCCGTTTGAGCTAAGATTTAAAAATTATTCACATAATGAAAACCTATACTTTGTTTCAGGCGAGTTTCCCATTCAAATGCATGTAACAGTGAGAAACGCATTGTCTTGGCGAAATAAAGCGTTTTTGAACAACTTCATATAAATCGCTGTAACTTTTGATAGAAGACTCAGACAAACATGTTTATGGCTTTATCTTATAGAACTCAATATCCCCGTGCTGGGCAAACAGGTTTTGCAGCCGTTTGAGCTAAGATTTAAAAATTATTCACATAATGAAAACCTATACTTTGTTTCAGGCGAGTTTCCCATTCAAATGCATGTAACAGTGAGAAACGCATTGTCTTGGCGAAATAAAGCGTTTTTGAACAACAACATATAAATCGCTGTAACTTTTGATAGAAGACTCAGACAAACATGTTTATGGCTTTATCTTATAGAACTCAATATCCCCGTGCTGGGCAAACAGAACAGGTTTTGCAGCCGTTTGAGCTAAGATTTTAAAATTATTCACATAATGAAAACCTATACTTTGTCTCGGGTGAGTTTCCCATTCAAATGCATGTAACAGTGAGAAACACACTGTCTTGGCGAAATAAAGCGATTTTCAACCACTTCATATAAATCGCTGTAACTTTTGATAGAAGACTCAGACAAACATGTTTATGGCTTTATCTTATAGAACTCAATATCCCCGTGCTGGGCAAACAGGTTTTGCAGCCGTTTGAGCTAAGATTTTAAAATTATTCACATAATGAAAACCTATACTTTGTTTCAGGCGAGTTTCCCATTCAAATTCATGTAACAGTGAGAAACGCATTGTCTTGGCGAAATAAAGCGTTTTTGAACAACTTCATATAAATCGCTGTAACTTTTGATAGAAGACTCAGACAAACATGTTTATGGCTTTATCTTATAGAACTCAATATCCCCGTGCTGGGCAAACAGGTTTTGCAGCCGTTTGAGCTAAGATTTTAAAATGATTCACATAATGAAAACCTATACTTTGTTTCAGGCGAGTTTCCCATTCAAATGCATGTAACAGTGAGAAACACACTGTCTTGGCGAAATAAAGCGTTTTTGTACAACTTCATATAAATCGCTGTAACCTTTGATAGAAGACTCAGACAAACATGTTTATGGCTTTATCTTATAGAACTCAATATCCCCGTGCTGGGCAAACAGGTTTTGCAGCCGTTTGAGCTAAGATTTTAAAATTATTCACATAATGAAAACCTATACTTTGTTTCAGGCGAGTTTCCCATTCAAATGCATGTAACAGTGAGAAACGCATTGTCTTGGCGAAATAAAGCGTTTTTGAACAACTTCATATAAATCGCTGTAACTTTTGATAGAAGACTCAGACAAACATGTTTATGGCTTTATCTTATAGAACTCAATATCCCCGTGCTGGGCAAACAGGTTTTGCAGCCGTTTGAGCTAAGATTTTAAAGTTATTCACATAATGAAAACCTATACTTTGTCTCAGGTGAGTTTCCCATTCAAATGCATGTAACAGTGAGAAACACACTGTCTTGGCGAAATAAAGCGATTTTCAACCATTTCATATAAATCGCTGTAACTTTTGATAGAAGACTCAGACAAACATGTTTATGGCTTTATCTTATAGAACTCAATATCCCCGTGCTGGGCAAACAGAACAGGTTTTGCAGCCGTTTGAGCTAAGATTTTAAAATTATTCACATAATGAAAACCTATACTTTGTCTCGGGTGAGTTTCCCATTCAAATGCATGTAACAGTGAGAAACACACTGTCTTGGCGAAATAAAGCGATTTTCAACCACTTCATATAAATCGCTGTAACTTTTGATAGAAGACTCAGACAAACATGTTTATGGCTTTATCTTATAGAACTCAATATCCCCGTGCTGGGCAAACAGGTTTTGCAGCCGTTTGAGCTAAGATTTAAAAATTATTCACATAATGAAAACCTATACTTTGTTTCAGGCGAGTTTCCCATTCAAATGCATGTAACAGTGAGAAACGCATTGTCTTGGCGAAATAAAGCGTTTTTGAACAACTTCATATAAATCGCTGTAACTTTTGATAGAAGACTCAGACAAACATGTTTATGGCTTTATCTTATAGAACTCAATATCCCCGTGCTGGGCAAACAGGTTTTGCAGCCGTTTGAGCTAAGATTTAAAAATTATTCACATAATGAAAACCTATACTTTGTTTCAGGCGAGTTTCCCATTCAAATGCATGTAACAGTGAGAAACGCATTGTCTTGGCGAAATAAAGCGTTTTTGAACAACAACATATAAATCGCTGTAACTTTTGATAGAAGACTCAGACAAACATGTTTATGGCTTTATCTTATAGAACTCAATATCCCCGTGCTGGGCAAACAGAACAGGTTTTGCAGCCGTTTGAGCTAAGATTTTAAAATTATTCACATAATGAAAACCTATACTTTGTCTCGGGTGAGTTTCCCATTCAAATGCATGTAACAGTGAGAAACACACTGTCTTGGCGAAATAAAGCGATTTTCAACCACTTCATATAAATCGCTGTAACTTTTGATAGAAGACTCAGACAAACATGTTTATGGCTTTATCTTATAGAACTCAATATCCCCGTGCTGGGCAAACAGGTTTTGCAGCCGTTTGAGCTAAGATTTAAAAATTATTCACATAATGAAAACCTATACTTTGTTTCAGGCGAGTTTCCCATTCAAATTCATGTAACAGTGAGAAACGCATTGTCTTGGCGAAATAAAGCGTTTTTGAACAACTTCATATAAATCGCTGTAACTTTTGATAGAAGACTCAGACAAACATGTTTATGGCTTTATCTTATAGAACTCAATATCCCCGTGCTGGGCAAACAGGTTTTGCAGCCGTTTGAGCTAAGATTTTAAAATGATTCACATAATGAAAACCTATACTTTGTTTCAGGCGAGTTTCCCATTCAAATGCATGTAACAGTGAGAAACACACTGTCTTGGCGAAATAAAGCGTTTTTGTACAACTTCATATAAATCGCTGTAACCTTTGATAGAAGACTCAGACAAACATGTTTATGGCTTTATCTTATAGAACTCAATATCCCCGTGCTGGGCAAACAGGTTTTGCAGCCGTTTGAGCTAAGATTTTAAAATTATTCACATAATGAAAACCTATACTTTGTTTCAGGCGAGTTTCCCATTCAAATGCATGTAACAGTGAGAAACGCATTGTCTTGGCGAAATAAAGCGTTTTTGAACAACTTCATATAAATCGCTGTAACTTTTGATAGAAGACTCAGACAAACATGTTTATGGCTTTATCTTATAGAACTCAATATCCCCGTGCTGGGCAAACAGGTTTTGCAGCCGTTTGAGCTAAGATTTAAAAATTATTCACATAATGAAAACCTATACTTTGTTTCAGGCGAGTTTCCCATTCAAATGCATGTAACAGTGAGAAACGCATTGTCTTGGCGAAATAAAGCGTTTTTGAACAACTTCATATAAATCGCTGTAACTTTTGATAGAAGACTCAGACAAACATGTTTATGGCTTTATCTTATAGAACTCAATATCCCCGTGCTGGGCAAACAGGTTTTGCAGCCGTTTGAGCTAAGATTTTAAAGTTATTCACATAATGAAAACCTATACTTTGTCTCAGGTGAGTTTCCCATTCAAATGCATGTAACAGTGAGAAACACACTGTCTTGGCGAAATAAAGCGATTTTCAACCACTTCATAGAAATCGCTGTAACTTTTGATAGAAGACTCAGACAAACATGTTTATGGCTTTATCTTATAGAACTCAATATCCCCGTGCTGGGCAAACAGGTTTTGCAGCCGTTTGAGCTAAGATTTTAAAATGATTCACATAATGAAAACCTATACTTTGTTTCAGGCGAGTTTCCCATTCAAATGCATGTAACAGTGAGAAACGCATTGTCTTGGCGAAATAAAGCGTTTTTGAACAACTTCATATAAATCGCTGTAACTTTTGATAGAAGACTCAGACAAACATGTTTATGGCTTTATCTTATAGAACTCAATATCCCCGTGCTGGGCAAACAGGTTTTGCAGCCGTTTGAGCTAAGATTTAAAAATTATTCACATAATGAAAACCTATACTTTGTTTCAGGCGAGTTTCCCATTCAAATTCATGTAACAGTGAGAAACGCATTGTCTTGGCGAAATAAAGCGTTTTTGAACAACTTCATATAAATCGCTGTAACTTTTGATAGAAGACTCAGACAAACATGTTTATGGCTTTATCTTATAGAACTCAATATCCCCGTGCTGGGCAAACAGAACAGGTTTTGCAGCCGTTTGAGCTAAGATTTTAAAATTATTCACATAATGAAAACCTATACTTTGTTTCAGGCGAGTTTCCCATTCAAATTCATGTAACAGTGAGAAACGCATTGTCTTGGCGAAATAAAGCGTTTTTGAACAACTTCATATAAATCGCTGTAACTTTTGATAGAAGACTCAGACAAACATGTTTATGGCTTTATCTTATAGAACTCAATATCCCCGTGCTGGGCAAACAGGTTTTGCAGCCGTTTGAGCTAAGATTTTAAAATGATTCACATAATGAAAACCTATACTTTGTTTCAGGCGAGTTTCCCATTCAAATGCATGTAACAGTGAGAAACGCATTGTCTTGGCGAAATAAAGCGTTTTTGAACAACTTCATATAAATCGCTGTAACTTTTGATAGAAGACTCAGACAAACATGTTTATGGCTTTATCTTATAGAACTCAATGTCCCCGTGCTGGGCAAACAGGTTTTGCAGCCGTTTGAGCTAAGATTTAAAAATTATTCACATAATGAAAACCTATACTTTGTTTCAGGCGAGTTTCCCATTCAAATGCATGTAACAGTGAGAAACGCATTGTCTTGGCGAAATAAAGCGTTTTTGAACAACTTCATATAAATCGCTGTAACTTTTGATAGAAGACTCAGACAAACATGTTTATGGCTTTATCTTATAGAACTCAATATCCCCGTGCTGGGCAAACAGGTTTTGCAGCCGTTTGAGCTAAGATTTTAAAATTATTCACATAATGAAAACCTATACTTTGTCTCGGGTGAGTTTCCCATTCAAATGCATGTAACAGTGAGAAACACACTGTCTTGGCGAAATAAAGCGATTTTCAACCACTTCATATAAATCGCTGTAACTTTTGATAGAAGACTCAGACAACCATGTTTATGGCTTTATCTTATAGAACTCAATATCCCCGTGCTGGGCAAACAGGTTTTGCAGCCGTTTGAGCTAAGATTTTAAAATGATTCACATAATGAAAACCTATACTTTGTTTCAGGCGAGTTTCCCATTCAAATGCATGTAACAGTGAGAAACACACTGTCTTGGCGAAATAAAGCGTTTTTGTACAACTTCATATAAATCGCTGTAACTTTTGATAGAAGACTCAGACAAACATGTTTATGGCTTTATCTTATAGAACTCAATATCCCCGTGCTGGGCAAACAGGTTTTGCAGCCGTTTGAGCTAAGATTTTAAAATTATTCACATAATGAAAACCTATACTTTGTTTCAGGCGAGTTTCCCATTCAAATGCATGTAACAGTGAGAAACGCATTGTCTTGGCGAAATAAAGCGTTTTTGAACAACTTCATATAAATCGCTGTAACTTTTGATAGAAGACTCAGACAAACATGTTTATGGCTTTATCTTATAGAACTCAATATCCCCGTGCTGGGCAAACAGGTTTTGCAGCCGTTTGAGCTAAGATTTTAAAATTATTCACATAATGAAAACCTATACTTTGTTTCAGGCGAGTTTCCCATTCAAATGCATGTAACAGTGAGAAACGCATTGTCTTGGCGAAATAAAGCGTTTTTGAACAACTTCATATAAATCGCTGTAACTTTTGATAGAAGACTCAGACAAACATGTTTATGGCTTTATCTTATAGAACTCAATATCCCCGTGCTGGGCAAACAGGTTTTGCAGCCGTTTGAGCTAAGATTTAAAAATTATTCACATAATGAAAACCTATACTTTGTCTCAGGTGAGTTTCCCATTCAAATGCATGTAACAGTGAGAAACACACTGTCTTGGCGAAATAAAGCGATTTTCAACCACTTCATATAAATCGCTGTAACTTTTGATAGAAGACTCAGACAAACATGTTTATGGCTTTATCTTATAGAACTCAATATCCCCGTGCTGGGCAAACAGGTTTTGCAGCCGTTTGAGCTAAGATTTTAAAATTATTCACATAATGAAAACCTATACTTTGTTTCAGGCGAGTTTCCCATTCAAATGCATGTAACAGTGAGAAACGCATTGTCTTGGCGAAATAAAGCGTTTTTGAACAACTTCATATAAATCGCTGTAACTTTTGATAGAAGACTCAGACAAACATGTTTATGGCTTTATCTTATAGAACTCAATATCCCCGTGCTGGGCAAACAGAACAGGTTTTGCAGCCGTTTGAGCTAAGATTTTAAAATTATTCACATAATGAAAACCTATACTTTGTTTCAGGCGAGTTTCCCATTCAAATTCATGTAACAGTGAGAAACGCATTGTCTTGGCGAAATAAAGCGTTTTTGAACAACTTCATATAAATCGCTGTAACTTTTGATAGAAGACTCAGACAAACATGTTTATGGCTTTATCTTATAGAACTCAATATCCCCGTGCTGGGCAAACAGGTTTTGCAGCCGTTTGAGCTAAGATTTTAAAATGATTCACATAATGAAAACCTATACTTTGTTTCAGGCGAGTTTCCCATTCAAATGCATGTAACAGTGAGAAACGCATTGTCTTGGCGAAATAAAGCGTTTTTGAACAACTTCATATAAATCGCTGTAACTTTTGATAGAAGACTCAGACAAACATGTTTATGGCTTTATCTTATAGAACTCAATGTCCCCGTGCTGGGCAAACAGGTTTTGCAGCCGTTTGAGCTAAGATTTAAAAATTATTCACATAATGAAAACCTATACTTTGTTTCAGGCGAGTTTCCCATTCAAATGCATGTAACAGTGAGAAACGCATTGTCTTGGCGAAATAAAGCGTTTTTGAACAACTTCATATAAATCGCTGTAACTTTTGATAGAAGACTCAGACAAACATGTTTATGGCTTTATCTTATAGAACTCAATATCCCCGTGCTGGGCAAACAGGTTTTGCAGCCGTTTGAGCTAAGATTTTAAAATTATTCACATAATGAAAACCTATACTTTGTCTCGGGTGAGTTTCCCATTCAAATGCATGTAACAGTGAGAAACACACTGTCTTGGCGAAATAAAGCGATTTTCAACCACTTCATATAAATCGCTGTAACTTTTGATAGAAGACTCAGACAACCATGTTTATGGCTTTATCTTATAGAACTCAATATCCCCGTGCTGGGCAAACAGGTTTTGCAGCCGTTTGAGCTAAGATTTTAAAATTATTCACATAATGAAAACCTATACTTTGTTTCAGGCGAGTTTCCCATTCAAATGCATGTAACAGTGAGAAACGCATTGTCTTGGCGAAATAAAGCGTTTTTGAACAACTTCATATAAATCGCTGTAACTTTTGATAGAAGACTCAGACAAACATGTTTATGGCTTTATCTTATAGAACTCAATATCCCCGTGCTGGGCAAACAGGTTTTGCAGCCGTTTGAGCTAAGATTTAAAAATTATTCACATAATGAAAACCTATACTTTGTTTCAGGCGAGTTTCCCATTCAAATGCATGTAACAGTGAGAAACGCATTGTCTTGGCGAAATAAAGCGTTTTTGAACAACTTCATATAAATCGCTGTAACTTTTGATAGAAGACTCAGACAAACATGTTTATGGCTTTATCTTATAGAACTCAATATCCCCGTGCTGGGCAAACAGGTTTTGCAGCCGTTTGAGCTAAGATTTAAAAATTATTCACATAATGAAAACCTATACTTTGTCTCGGGTGAGTTTCCCATTCAAATGCATGTAACAGTGAGAAACGCATTGTCTTGGCGAAATAAAGCGTTTTTGAACAACTTCATATAAATCGCTGTAACTTTTGATAGAAGACTCAGACAAACATGTTTATGGCTTTATCTTATAGAACTCAATATCCCCGTGCTGGGCAAACAGAACAGGTTTTGCAGCCGTTTGAGCTAAGATTTTAAAATTATTCACATAATGAAAACCTATACTTTGTCTCGGGTGAGTTTCCCATTCAAATGCATGTAACAGTGAGAAACACACTGTCTTGGCGAAATAAAGCGATTTTCAACCACTTCATATAAATCGCTGTAACTTTTGATAGAAGACTCAGACAAACATGTTTATGGCTTTATCTTATAGAACTCAATGTCCCCGTGCTGGGCAAACAGGTTTTGCAGCCGTTTGAGCTAAGATTTAAAAATTATTCACATAATGAAAACCTATACTTTGTTTCAGGCGAGTTTCCCATTCAAATGCATGTAACAGTGAGAAACGCATTGTCTTGGCGAAATAAAGCGTTTTTGAACAACTTCATATAAATCGCTGTAACTTTTGATAGAAGACTCAGACAAACATGTTTATGGCTTTATCTTATAGAACTCAATATCCCCGTGCTGGGCAAACAGGTTTTGCAGCCGTTTGAGCTAAGATTTTAAAATTATTCACATAATGAAAACCTATACTTTGTCTCGGGTGAGTTTCCCATTCAAATGCATGTAACAGTGAGAAACACACTGTCTTGGCGAAATAAAGCGATTTTCAACCACTTCATATAAATCGCTGTAACTTTTGATAGAAGACTCAGACAACCATGTTTATGGCTTTATCTTATAGAACTCAATATCCCCGTGCTGGGCAAACAGGTTTTGCAGCCGTTTGAGCTAAGATTTTAAAATTATTCACATAATGAAAACCTATACTTTGTTTCAGGCGAGTTTCCCATTCAAATGCATGTAACAGTGAGAAACGCATTGTCTTGGCGAAATAAAGCGTTTTTGAACAACTTCATATAAATCGCTGTAACTTTTGATAGAAGACTCAGACAAACATGTTTATGGCTTTATCTTATAGAACTCAATATCCCCGTGCTGGGCAAACAGGTTTTGCAGCCGTTTGAGCTAAGATTTTAAAATTATTCACATAATGAAAACCTATACTTTGTCTCGGGTGAGTTTCCCATTCAAATGCATGTAACAGTGAGAAACACACTGTCTTGGCGAAATAAAGCGATTTTCAACCACTTCATATAAATCGCTGTAACTTTTGATAGAAGACTCAGACAACCATGTTTATGGCTTTATCTTATAGAACTCAATATCCCCGTGCTGGGCAAACAGGTTTTGCAGCCGTTTGAGCTAAGATTTTAAAATGATTCACATAATGAAAACCTATACTTTGTTTCAGGCGAGTTTCCCATTCAAATGCATGTAACAGTGAGAAACACACTGTCTTGGCGAAATAAAGCGTTTTTGTACAACTTCATATAAATCGCTGTAACTTTTGATAGAAGACTCAGACAAACATGTTTATGGCTTTATCTTATAGAACTCAATATCCCCGTGCTGGGCAAACAGGTTTTGCAGCCGTTTGAGCTAAGATTTTAAAATGATTCACATAATGAAAACCTATACTTTGTTTCAGGCGAGTTTCCCATTCAAATGCATGTAACAGTGAGAAACGCATTGTCTTGGCGAAATAAAGCGTTTTTGAACAACTTCATATAAATCGCTGTAACTTTTGATAGAAGACTCAGACAAACATGTTTATGGCTTTATCTTATAGAACTCAATATCCCCGTGCTGGGCAAACAGAACAGGTTTTGCAGCCGTTTGAGCTAAGATTTTAAAATTATTCACATAATGAAAACCTATACTTTGTCTCAGGTGAGTTTCCCATTCAAATGCATGTAACAGTGAGAAACACACTGTCTTGGCGAAATAAAGCGATTTTCAACCACTTCATATAAATCGCTGTAACTTTTGATAGAAGACTCAGACAAACATGTTTATGGCTTTATCTTATAGAACTCAATATCCCCGTGCTGGGCAAACAGGTTTTGCAGCCGTTTGAGCTAAGATTTAAAAATTATTCACATAATGAAAACCTATACTTTGTTTCAGGCGAGTTTCCCATTCAAATGCATGTAACAGTGAGAAACGCATTGTCTTGGCGAAATAAAGCGTTTTTGAACAACTTCATATAAATCGCTGTAACTTTTGATAGAAGACTCAGACAAACATGTTTATGGCTTTATCTTATAGAACTCAATATCCCCGTGCTGGGCAAACAGGTTTTGCAGCCGTTTGAGCTAAGATTTTAAAGTTATTCACATAATGAAAACCTATACTTTGTCTCAGGTGAGTTTCCCATTCAAATGCATGTAACAGTGAGAAACACACTGTCTTGGCGAAATAAAGCGATTTTCAACCACTTCATAGAAATCGCTGTAACTTTTGATAGAAGACTCAGACAAACATGTTTATGGCTTTATCTTATAGAACTCAATATCCCCGTGCTGGGCAAACAGGTTTTGCAGCCGTTTGAGCTAAGATTTTAAAATGATTCACATAATGAAAACCTATACTTTGTTTCAGGCGAGTTTCCCATTCAAATGCATGTAACAGTGAGAAACGCATTGTCTTGGCGAAATAAAGCGTTTTTGAACAACTTCATATAAATCGCTGTAACTTTTGATAGAAGACTCAGACAAACATGTTTATGGCTTTATCTTATAGAACTCAATATCCCCGTGCTGGGCAAACAGGTTTTGCAGCCGTTTGAGCTAAGATTTAAAAATTATTCACATAATGAAAACCTATACTTTGTTTCAGGCGAGTTTCCCATTCAAATTCATGTAACAGTGAGAAACGCATTGTCTTGGCGAAATAAAGCGTTTTTGAACAACTTCATATAAATCGCTGTAACTTTTGATAGAAGACTCAGACAAACATGTTTATGGCTTTATCTTATAGAACTCAATATCCCCGTGCTGGGCAAACAGAACAGGTTTTGCAGCCGTTTGAGCTAAGATTTTAAAATTATTCACATAATGAAAACCTATACTTTGTTTCAGGCGAGTTTCCCATTCAAATTCATGTAACAGTGAGAAACGCATTGTCTTGGCGAAATAAAGCGTTTTTGAACAACTTCATATAAATCGCTGTAACTTTTGATAGAAGACTCAGACAAACATGTTTATGGCTTTATCTTATAGAACTCAATATCCCCGTGCTGGGCAAACAGGTTTTGCAGCCGTTTGAGCTAAGATTTTAAAATGATTCACATAATGAAAACCTATACTTTGTTTCAGGCGAGTTTCCCATTCAAATGCATGTAACAGTGAGAAACGCATTGTCTTGGCGAAATAAAGCGTTTTTGAACAACTTCATATAAATCGCTGTAACTTTTGATAGAAGACTCAGACAAACATGTTTATGGCTTTATCTTATAGAACTCAATGTCCCCGTGCTGGGCAAACAGGTTTTGCAGCCGTTTGAGCTAAGATTTAAAAATTATTCACATAATGAAAACCTATACTTTGTTTCAGGCGAGTTTCCCATTCAAATGCATGTAACAGTGAGAAACGCATTGTCTTGGCGAAATAAAGCGTTTTTGAACAACTTCATATAAATCGCTGTAACTTTTGATAGAAGACTCAGACAAACATGTTTATGGCTTTATCTTATAGAACTCAATATCCCCGTGCTGGGCAAACAGGTTTTGCAGCCGTTTGAGCTAAGATTTTAAAATTATTCACATAATGAAAACCTATACTTTGTCTCGGGTGAGTTTCCCATTCAAATGCATGTAACAGTGAGAAACACACTGTCTTGGCGAAATAAAGCGATTTTCAACCACTTCATATAAATCGCTGTAACTTTTGATAGAAGACTCAGACAACCATGTTTATGGCTTTATCTTATAGAACTCAATATCCCCGTGCTGGGCAAACAGGTTTTGCAGCCGTTTGAGCTAAGATTTTAAAATGATTCACATAATGAAAACCTATACTTTGTTTCAGGCGAGTTTCCCATTCAAATGCATGTAACAGTGAGAAACACACTGTCTTGGCGAAATAAAGCGTTTTTGTACAACTTCATATAAATCGCTGTAACTTTTGATAGAAGACTCAGACAAACATGTTTATGGCTTTATCTTATAGAACTCAATATCCCCGTGCTGGGCAAACAGGTTTTGCAGCCGTTTGAGCTAAGATTTTAAAATTATTCACATAATGAAAACCTATACTTTGTTTCAGGCGAGTTTCCCATTCAAATGCATGTAACAGTGAGAAACGCATTGTCTTGGCGAAATAAAGCGTTTTTGAACAACTTCATATAAATCGCTGTAACTTTTGATAGAAGACTCAGACAAACATGTTTATGGCTTTATCTTATAGAACTCAATATCCCCGTGCTGGGCAAACAGGTTTTGCAGCCGTTTGAGCTAAGATTTTAAAATTATTCACATAATGAAAACCTATACTTTGTTTCAGGCGAGTTTCCCATTCAAATGCATGTAACAGTGAGAAACGCATTGTCTTGGCGAAATAAAGCGTTTTTGAACAACTTCATATAAATCGCTGTAACTTTTGATAGAAGACTCAGACAAACATGTTTATGGCTTTATCTTATAGAACTCAATATCCCCGTGCTGGGCAAACAGAACAGGTTTTGCAGCCGTTTGAGCTAAGATTTTAAAATTATTCACATAATGAAAACCTATACTTTGTCTCAGGTGAGTTTCCCATTCAAATGCATGTAACAGTGAGAAACACACTGTCTTGGCGAAATAAAGCGATTTTCAACCACTTCATATAAATCGCTGTAACTTTTGATAGAAGACTCAGACAAACATGTTTATGGCTTTATCTTATAGAACTCAATATCCCCGTGCTGGGCAAACAGGTTTTGCAGCCGTTTGAGCTAAGATTTTAAAATTATTCACATAATGAAAACCTATACTTTGTTTCAGGCGAGTTTCCCATTCAAATGCATGTAACAGTGAGAAACGCATTGTCTTGGCGAAATAAAGCGTTTTTGAACAACTTCATATAAATCGCTGTAACTTTTGATAGAAGACTCAGACAAACATGTTTATGGCTTTATCTTATAGAACTCAATATCCCCGTGCTGGGCAAACAGAACAGGTTTTGCAGCCGTTTGAGCTAAGATTTTAAAATTATTCACATAATGAAAACCTATACTTTGTTTCAGGCGAGTTTCCCATTCAAATTCATGTAACAGTGAGAAACGCATTGTCTTGGCGAAATAAAGCGTTTTTGAACAACTTCATATAAATCGCTGTAACTTTTGATAGAAGACTCAGACAAACATGTTTATGGCTTTATCTTATAGAACTCAATATCCCCGTGCTGGGCAAACAGGTTTTGCAGCCGTTTGAGCTAAGATTTTAAAATGATTCACATAATGAAAACCTATACTTTGTTTCAGGCGAGTTTCCCATTCAAATGCATGTAACAGTGAGAAACGCATTGTCTTGGCGAAATAAAGCGTTTTTGAACAACTTCATATAAATCGCTGTAACTTTTGATAGAAGACTCAGACAAACATGTTTATGGCTTTATCTTATAGAACTCAATATCCCCGTGCTGGGCAAACAGGTTTTGCAGCCGTTTGAGCTAAGATTTTAAAATTATTCACATAATGAAAACCTATACTTTGTCTCGGGTGAGTTTCCCATTCAAATGCATGTAACAGTGAGAAACACACTGTCTTGGCGAAATAAAGCGATTTTCAACCACTTCATATAAATCGCTGTAACTTTTGATAGAAGACTCAGACAACCATGTTTATGGCTTTATCTTATAGAACTCAATATCCCCGTGCTGGGCAAACAGGTTTTGCAGCCGTTTGAGCTAAGATTTAAAAATTATTCACATAATGAAAACCTATACTTTGTTTCAGGCGAGTTTCCCATTCAAATGCATGTAACAGTGAGAAACGCATTGTCTTGGCGAAATAAAGCGTTTTTGAACAACTTCATATAAATCGCTGTAACTTTTGATAGAAGACTCAGACAAACATGTTTATGGCTTTATCTTATAGAACTCAATATCCCCGTGCTGGGCAAACAGGTTTTGCAGCCGTTTGAGCTAAGATTTTAAAATTATTCACATAATGAAAACCTATACTTTGTCTCGGGTGAGTTTCCCATTCAAATGCATGTAACAGTGAGAAACACACTGTCTTGGCGAAATAAAGCGATTTTCAACCACTTCATATAAATCGCTGTAACTTTTGATAGAAGACTCAGACAACCATGTTTATGGCTTTATCTTATAGAACTCAATATCCCCGTGCTGGGCAAACAGGTTTTGCAGCCGTTTGAGCTAAGATTTTAAAATTATTCACATAATGAAAACCTATACTTTGTTTCAGGCGAGTTTCCCATTCAAATGCATGTAACAGTGAGAAACGCATTGTCTTGGCGAAATAAAGCGTTTTTGAACAACTTCATATAAATCGCTGTAACTTTTGATAGAAGACTCAGACAAACATGTTTATGGCTTTATCTTATAGAACTCAATATCCCCGTGCTGGGCAAACAGGTTTTGCAGCCGTTTGAGCTAAGATTTAAAAATTATTCACATAATGAAAACCTATACTTTGTTTCAGGCGAGTTTCCCATTCAAATGCATGTAACAGTGAGAAACGCATTGTCTTGGCGAAATAAAGCGTTTTTGAACAACTTCATATAAATCGCTGTAACTTTTGATAGAAGACTCAGACAAACATGTTTATGGCTTTATCTTATAGAACTCAATATCCCCGTGCTGGGCAAACAGGTTTTGCAGCCGTTTGAGCTAAGATTTAAAAATTATTCACATAATGAAAACCTATACTTTGTCTCGGGTGAGTTTCCCATTCAAATGCATGTAACAGTGAGAAACGCATTGTCTTGGCGAAATAAAGCGTTTTTGAACAACTTCATATAAATCGCTGTAACTTTTGATAGAAGACTCAGACAAACATGTTTATGGCTTTATCTTATAGAACTCAATATCCCCGTGCTGGGCAAACAGAACAGGTTTTGCAGCCGTTTGAGCTAAGATTTTAAAATTATTCACATAATGAAAACCTATACTTTGTCTCGGGTGAGTTTCCCATTCAAATGCATGTAACAGTGAGAAACACACTGTCTTGGCGAAATAAAGCGATTTTCAACCACTTCATATAAATCGCTGTAACTTTTGATAGAAGACTCAGACAAACATGTTTATGGCTTTATCTTATAGAACTCAATGTCCCCGTGCTGGGCAAACAGGTTTTGCAGCCGTTTGAGCTAAGATTTAAAAATTATTCACATAATGAAAACCTATACTTTGTTTCAGGCGAGTTTCCCATTCAAATGCATGTAACAGTGAGAAACGCATTGTCTTGGCGAAATAAAGCGTTTTTGAACAACTTCATATAAATCGCTGTAACTTTTGATAGAAGACTCAGACAAACATGTTTATGGCTTTATCTTATAGAACTCAATATCCCCGTGCTGGGCAAACAGGTTTTGCAGCCGTTTGAGCTAAGATTTTAAAATTATTCACATAATGAAAACCTATACTTTGTCTCGGGTGAGTTTCCCATTCAAATGCATGTAACAGTGAGAAACACACTGTCTTGGCGAAATAAAGCGATTTTCAACCACTTCATATAAATCGCTGTAACTTTTGATAGAAGACTCAGACAACCATGTTTATGGCTTTATCTTATAGAACTCAATATCCCCGTGCTGGGCAAACAGGTTTTGCAGCCGTTTGAGCTAAGATTTTAAAATTATTCACATAATGAAAACCTATACTTTGTTTCAGGCGAGTTTCCCATTCAAATGCATGTAACAGTGAGAAACGCATTGTCTTGGCGAAATAAAGCGTTTTTGAACAACTTCATATAAATCGCTGTAACTTTTGATAGAAGACTCAGACAAACATGTTTATGGCTTTATCTTATAGAACTCAATATCCCCGTGCTGGGCAAACAGGTTTTGCAGCCGTTTGAGCTAAGATTTTAAAATTATTCACATAATGAAAACCTATACTTTGTCTCGGGTGAGTTTCCCATTCAAATGCATGTAACAGTGAGAAACACACTGTCTTGGCGAAATAAAGCGATTTTCAACCACTTCATATAAATCGCTGTAACTTTTGATAGAAGACTCAGACAACCATGTTTATGGCTTTATCTTATAGAACTCAATATCCCCGTGCTGGGCAAACAGGTTTTGCAGCCGTTTGAGCTAAGATTTTAAAATGATTCACATAATGAAAACCTATACTTTGTTTCAGGCGAGTTTCCCATTCAAATGCATGTAACAGTGAGAAACACACTGTCTTGGCGAAATAAAGCGTTTTTGTACAACTTCATATAAATCGCTGTAACTTTTGATAGAAGACTCAGACAAACATGTTTATGGCTTTATCTTATAGAACTCAATATCCCCGTGCTGGGCAAACAGGTTTTGCAGCCGTTTGAGCTAAGATTTTAAAATGATTCACATAATGAAAACCTATACTTTGTTTCAGGCGAGTTTCCCATTCAAATGCATGTAACAGTGAGAAACGCATTGTCTTGGCGAAATAAAGCGTTTTTGAACAACTTCATATAAATCGCTGTAACTTTTGATAGAAGACTCAGACAAACATGTTTATGGCTTTATCTTATAGAACTCAATATCCCCGTGCTGGGCAAACAGAACAGGTTTTGCAGCCGTTTGAGCTAAGATTTTAAAATTATTCACATAATGAAAACCTATACTTTGTCTCAGGTGAGTTTCCCATTCAAATGCATGTAACAGTGAGAAACACACTGTCTTGGCGAAATAAAGCGATTTTCAACCACTTCATATAAATCGCTGTAACTTTTGATAGAAGACTCAGACAAACATGTTTATGGCTTTATCTTATAGAACTCAATATCCCCGTGCTGGGCAAACAGGTTTTGCAGCCGTTTGAGCTAAGATTTTAAAATTATTCACATAATGAAAACCTATACTTTGTTTCAGGCGAGTTTCCCATTCAAATGCATGTAACAGTGAGAAACGCATTGTCTTGGCGAAATAAAGCGTTTTTGAACAACTTCATATAAATCGCTGTAACTTTTGATAGAAGACTCAGACAAACATGTTTATGGCTTTATCTTATAGAACTCAATATCCCCGTGCTGGGCAAACAGGTTTTGCAGCCGTTTGAGCTAAGATTTAAAAATTATTCACATAATGAAAACCTATACTTTGTTTCAGGCGAGTTTCCCATTCAAATTCATGTAACAGTGAGAAACGCATTGTCTTGGCGAAATAAAGCGTTTTTGAACAACTTCATATAAATCGCTGTAACTTTTGATAGAAGACTCAGACAAACATGTTTATGGCTTTATCTTATAGAACTCAATATCCCCGTGCTGGGCAAACAGAACAGGTTTTGCAGCCGTTTGAGCTAAGATTTTAAAATTATTCACATAATGAAAACCTATACTTTGTTTCAGGCGAGTTTCCCATTCAAATTCATGTAACAGTGAGAAACGCATTGTCTTGGCGAAATAAAGCGTTTTTGAACAACTTCATATAAATCGCTGTAACTTTTGATAGAAGACTCAGACAAACATGTTTATGGCTTTATCTTATAGAACTCAATATCCCCGTGCTGGGCAAACAGGTTTTGCAGCCGTTTGAGCTAAGATTTTAAAATGATTCACATAATGAAAACCTATACTTTGTTTCAGGCGAGTTTCCCATTCAAATGCATGTAACAGTGAGAAACGCATTGTCTTGGCGAAATAAAGCGTTTTTGAACAACTTCATATAAATCGCTGTAACTTTTGATAGAAGACTCAGACAAACATGTTTATGGCTTTATCTTATAGAACTCAATGTCCCCGTGCTGGGCAAACAGGTTTTGCAGCCGTTTGAGCTAAGATTTTAAAATTATTCACATAATGAAAACCTATACTTTGTCTCGGGTGAGTTTCCCATTCAAATGCATGTAACAGTGAGAAACACACTGTCTTGGCGAAATAAAGCGATTTTCAACCACTTCATATAAATCGCTGTAACTTTTGATAGAAGACTCAGACAACCATGTTTATGGCTTTATCTTATAGAACTCAATATCCCCGTGCTGGGCAAACAGGTTTTGCAGCCGTTTGAGCTAAGATTTTAAAATTATTCACATAATGAAAACCTATACTTTGTTTCAGGCGAGTTTCCCATTCAAATGCATGTAACAGTGAGAAACGCATTGTCTTGGCGAAATAAAGCGTTTTTGAACAACTTCATATAAATCGCTGTAACTTTTGATAGAAGACTCAGACAAACATGTTTATGGCTTTATCTTATAGAACTCAATATCCCCGTGCTGGGCAAACAGGTTTTGCAGCCGTTTGAGCTAAGATTTTAAAATTATTCACATAATGAAAACCTATACTTTGTCTCGGGTGAGTTTCCCATTCAAATGCATGTAACAGTGAGAAACACACTGTCTTGGCGAAATAAAGCGATTTTCAACCACTTCATATAAATCGCTGTAACTTTTGATAGAAGACTCAGACAACCATGTTTATGGCTTTATCTTATAGAACTCAATATCCCCGTGCTGGGCAAACAGGTTTTGCAGCCGTTTGAGCTAAGATTTTAAAATTATTCACATAATGAAAACCTATACTTTGTTTCAGGCGAGTTTCCCATTCAAATGCATGTAACAGTGAGAAACGCATTGTCTTGGCGAAATAAAGCGTTTTTGAACAACTTCATATAAATCGCTGTAACTTTTGATAGAAGACTCAGACAAACATGTTTATGGCTTTATCTTATAGAACTCAATATCCCCGTGCTGGGCAAACAGGTTTTGCAGCCGTTTGAGCTAAGATTTAAAAATGATTCACATAATGAAAACCTATACTTTGTTTCAGGCGAGTTTCCCATTCAAATGCATGTAACAGTGAGAAACGCATTGTCTTGGCGAAATAAAGCGTTTTTGAACAACTTCATATAAATCGCTGTAACTTTTGATAGAAGACTCAGACAAACATGTTTATGGCTTTATCTTATAGAACTCAATATCCCCGTGCTGGGCAAACAGAACAGGTTTTGCAGCCGTTTGAGCTAAGATTTTAAAATTATTCACATAATGAAAACCTATACTTTGTCTCGGGTGAGTTTCCCATTCAAATGCATGTAACAGTGAGAAACACACTGTCTTGGCGAAATAAAGCGATTTTCAACCACTTCATATAAATCGCTGTAACTTTTGATAGAAGACTCAGACAAACATGTTTATGGCTTTATCTTATAGAACTCAATATCCCCGTGCTGGGCAAACAGGTTTTGCAGCCGTTTGAGCTAAGATTTTAAAATTATTCACATAATGAAAACCTATACTTTGTTTCAGGCGAGTTTCCCATTCAAATGCATGTAACAGTGAGAAACACACTGTCTTGGCGAAATAAAGCGATTTTCAACCACTTCATATAAATCGCTGTAACTTTTGATAGAAGACTCAGACAACCATGTTTATGGCTTTATCTTATAGAACTCAATATCCCCGTGCTGGGCAAACAGGTTTTGCAGCCGTTTGAGCTAAGATTTTAAAATGATTCACATAATGAAAACCTATACTTTGTTTCAGGCGAGTTTCCCATTCAAATGCATGTAACAGTGAGAAACGCATTGTCTTGGCGAAATAAAGCGTTTTTGAACAACTTCATATAAATCGCTGTAACTTTTGATAGAAGACTCAGACAAACATGTTTATGGCTTTATCTTATAGAACTCAATATCCCCGTGCTGGGCAAACAGAACAGGTTTTGCAGCCGTTTGAGCTAAGATTTTAAAATTATTCACATAATGAAAACCTATACTTTGTCTCGGGTGAGTTTCCCATTCAAATGCATGTAACAGTGAGAAACACACTGTCTTGGCGAAATAAAGCGATTTTCAACCACTTCATATAAATCGCTGTAACTTTTGATAGAAGACTCAGACAAACATGTTTATGGCTTTATCTTATAGAACTCAATGTCCCCGTGCTGGGCAAACAGGTTTTGCAGCCGTTTGAGCTAAGATTTTAAAATTATTCACATAATGAAAACCTATACTTTGTTTCAGGCGAGTTTCCCATTCAAATGCATGTAACAGTGAGAAACGCATTGTCTTGGCGAAATAAAGCGTTTTTGAACAACTTCATATAAATCGCTGTAACTTTTGATAGAAGACTCAGACAAACATGTTTATGGCTTTATCTTATAGAACTCAATATCCCCGTGCTGGGCAAACAGGTTTTGCAGCCGTTTGAGCTAAGATTTAAAAATTATTCACATAATGAAAACCTATACTTTGTTTCAGGCGAGTTTCCCATTCAAATGCATGTAACAGTGAGAAACGCATTGTCTTGGCGAAATAAAGCGTTTTTGAACAACTTCATATAAATCGCTGTAACTTTTGATAGAAGACTCAGACAAACATGTTTATGGCTTTATCTTATAGAACTCAATATCCCCGTGCTGGGCAAACAGAACAGGTTTTGCAGCCGTTTGAGCTAAGATTTTAAAATTATTCACATAATGAAAACCTATACTTTGTCTCGGGTGAGTTTCCCATTCAAATGCATGTAACAGTGAGAAACACACTGTCTTGGCGAAATAAAGCGATTTTCAACCACTTCATATAAATCGCTGTAACTTTTGATAGAAGACTCAGACAAACATGTTTATGGCTTTATCTTATAGAACTCAATATCCCCGTGCTGGGCAAACAGAACAGGTTTTGCAGCCGTTTGAGCTAAGATTTAAAAATTATTCACATAATGAAAACCTATACTTTGTTTCAGGCGAGTTTCCCATTCAAATTCATGTAACAGTGAGAAACGCATTGTCTTGGCGAAATAAAGCGTTTTTGAACAACTTCATATAAATCGCTGTAACTTTTGATAGAAGACTCAGACAAACATGTTTATGGCTTTATCTTATAGAACTCAATATCCCCGTGCTGGGCAAACAGGTTTTGCAGC
Source organism: Rhamphochromis longiceps (assembly GCF_057381845.1). Taxonomy (NCBI): domain Eukaryota; kingdom Metazoa; phylum Chordata; class Actinopteri; order Cichliformes; family Cichlidae; genus Rhamphochromis; species Rhamphochromis longiceps. The sequence continues at coordinate 10,017,690 of NC_140562.1, forward strand.
CGTTTGAGCTAAGATTTTAAAATGATTCACATAATGAAAACCTATACTTTGTTTCAGGCGAGTTTCCCATTCAAATGCATGTAACAGTGAGAAACGCATTGTCTTGGCGAAATAAAGCGTTTTTGAACAACTTCATATAAATCGCTGTAACTTTTGATAGAAGACTCAGACAAACATGTTTATGGCTTTATCTTATAGAACTCAATGTCCCCGTGCTGGGCAAACAGGTTTTGCAGCCGTTTGAGCTAAGATTTAAAAATTATTCACATAATGAAAACCTATACTTTGTTTCAGGCGAGTTTCCCATTCAAATGCATGTAACAGTGAGAAACGCATTGTCTTGGCGAAATAAAGCGTTTTTGAACAACTTCATATAAATCGCTGTAACTTTTGATAGAAGACTCAGACAAACATGTTTATGGCTTTATCTTATAGAACTCAATATCCCCGTGCTGGGCAAACAGGTTTTGCAGCCGTTTGAGCTAAGATTTTAAAATTATTCACATAATGAAAACCTATACTTTGTCTCGGGTGAGTTTCCCATTCAAATGCATGTAACAGTGAGAAACACACTGTCTTGGCGAAATAAAGCGATTTTCAACCACTTCATATAAATCGCTGTAACTTTTGATAGAAGACTCAGACAACCATGTTTATGGCTTTATCTTATAGAACTCAATATCCCCGTGCTGGGCAAACAGGTTTTGCAGCCGTTTGAGCTAAGATTTTAAAATTATTCACATAATGAAAACCTATACTTTGTTTCAGGCGAGTTTCCCATTCAAATGCATGTAACAGTGAGAAACGCATTGTCTTGGCGAAATAAAGCGTTTTTGAACAACTTCATATAAATCGCTGTAACTTTTGATAGAAGACTCAGACAAACATGTTTATGGCTTTATCTTATAGAACTCAATATCCCCGTGCTGGGCAAACAGGTTTTGCAGCCGTTTGAGCTAAGATTTAAAAATGATTCACATAATGAAAACCTATACTTTGTTTCAGGCGAGTTTCCCATTCAAATGCATGTAACAGTGAGAAACGCATTGTCTTGGCGAAATAAAGCGTTTTTGAACAACTTCATATAAATCGCTGTAACTTTTGATAGAAGACTCAGACAAACATGTTTATGGCTTTATCTTATAGAACTCAATATCCCCGTGCTGGGCAAACAGAACAGGTTTTGCAGCCGTTTGAGCTAAGATTTTAAAATTATTCACATAATGAAAACCTATACTTTGTCTCGGGTGAGTTTCCCATTCAAATGCATGTAACAGTGAGAAACACACTGTCTTGGCGAAATAAAGCGATTTTCAACCACTTCATATAAATCGCTGTAACTTTTGATAGAAGACTCAGACAAACATGTTTATGGCTTTATCTTATAGAACTCAATGTCCCCGTGCTGGGCAAACAGGTTTTGCAGCCGTTTGAGCTAAGATTTAAAAATTATTCACATAATGAAAACCTATACTTTGTTTCAGGCGAGTTTCCCATTCAAATGCATGTAACAGTGAGAAACGCATTGTCTTGGCGAAATAAAGCGTTTTTGAACAACTTCATATAAATCGCTGTAACTTTTGATAGAAGACTCAGACAAACATGTTTATGGCTTTATCTTATAGAACTCAATATCCCCGTGCTGGGCAAACAGGTTTTGCAGCCGTTTGAGCTAAGATTTTAAAATTATTCACATAATGAAAACCTATACTTTGTTTCAGGCGAGTTTCCCATTCAAATGCATGTAACAGTGAGAAACGCATTGTCTTGGCGAAATAAAGCGTTTTTGAACAACTTCATATAAATAGCTGTAACTTTTGATAGAAGACTCAGACAAACATGTTTATGGCTTTATCTTATAGAACTCAATATCCCCGTGCTGGGCAAACAGGTTTTGCAGCCGTTTGAGCTAAGATTTAAAAATTATTCACATAATGAAAACCTATACTTTGTTTCAGGCGAGTTTCCCATTCAAATGCATGTAACAGTGAGAAACGCATTGTCTTGGCGAAATAAAGCGTTTTTGAACAACTTCATATAAATCGCTGTAACTTTTGATAGAAGACTCAGACAAACATGTTTATGGCTTTATCTTATAGAACTCAATATCCCCGTGCTGGGCAAACAGAACAGGTTTTGCAGCCGTTTGAGCTAAGATTTTAAAATTATTCACATAATGAAAACCTATACTTTGTCTCGGGTGAGTTTCCCATTCAAATGCATGTAACAGTGAGAAACACACTGTCTTGGCGAAATAAAGCGATTTTCAACCACTTCATATAAATCGCTGTAACTTTTGATAGAAGACTCAGACAAACATGTTTATGGCTTTATCTTATAGAACTCAATATCCCCGTGCTGGGCAAACAGGTTTTGCAGCCGTTTGAGCTAAGATTTTAAAATTATTCACATAATGAAAACCTATACTTTGTTTCAGGCGAGTTTCCCATTCAAATTCATGTAACAGTGAGAAACGCATTGTCTTGGCGAAATAAAGCGTTTTTGAACAACTTCATATAAATCGCTGTAACTTTTGATAGAAGACTCAGACAAACATGTTTATGGCTTTATCTTATAGAACTCAATATCCCCGTGCTGGGCAAACAGGTTTTGCAGCCGTTTGAGCTAAGATTTTAAAATGATTCACATAATGAAAACCTATACTTTGTTTCAGGCGAGTTTCCCATTCAAATGCATGTAACAGTGAGAAACGCATTGTCTTGGCGAAATAAAGCGTTTTTGAACAACTTCATATAAATCGCTGTAACTTTTGATAGAAGACTCAGACAAACATGTTTATCGCTTTATCTTATAGAACTCAATGTCCCCGTGCTGGGCAAACAGGTTTTGCAGCCGTTTGAGCTAAGATTTAAAAATTATTCACATAATGAAAACCTATACTTTGTTTCAGGCGAGTTTCCCATTCAAATGCATGTAACAGTGAGAAACGCATTGTCTTGGCGAAATAAAGCGTTTTTGAACAACTTCATATAAATCGCTGTAACTTTTGATAGAAGACTCAGACAAACATGTTTATGGCTTTATCTTATAGAACTCAATATCCCCGTGCTGGGCAAACAGAACAGGTTTTGCAGCCGTTTGAGCTAAGATTTAAAAATTATTCACATAATGAAAACCTATACTTTGTTTCAGGCGAGTTTCCCATTCAAATGCATGTAACAGTGAGAAACGCATTGTCTTGGCGAAATAAAGCGTTTTTGAACAACTTCATATAAATCGCTGTAACTTTTGATAGAAGACTCAGACAAACATGTTTATGGCTTTATCTTATAGAACTCAATATCCCCGTGCTGGGCAAACAGGTTTTGCAGCCGTTTGAGCTAAGATTTTAAAATTATTCACATAATGAAAACCTATACTTTGTCTCGGGTGAGTTTCCCATTCAAATGCATGTAACAGTGAGAAACACACTGTCTTGGCGAAATAAAGCGATTTTCAACCACTTCATATAAATCGCTGTAACTTTTGATAGAAGACTCAGACAACCATGTTTATGGCTTTATCTTATAGAACTCAATATCCCCGTGCTGGGCAAACAGGTTTTGCAGCCGTTTGAGCTAAGATTTTAAAATTATTCACATAATGAAAACCTATACTTTGTTTCAGGCGAGTTTCCCATTCAAATGCATGTAACAGTGAGAAACGCATTGTCTTGGCGAAATAAAGCGTTTTTGAACAACTTCATATAAATCGCTGTAACTTTTGATAGAAGACTCAGACAAACATGTTTATGGCTTTATCTTATAGAACTCAATATCCCCGTGCTGGGCAAACAGAACAGGTTTTGCAGCCGTTTGAGCTAAGATTTTAAAATTATTCACATAATGAAAACCTATACTTTGTCTCGGGTGAGTTTCCCATTCAAATGCATGTAACAGTGAGAAACACACTGTCTTGGCGAAATAAAGCGATTTTCAACCACTTCATATAAATCGCTGTAACTTTTGATAGAAGACTCAGACAAACATGTTTATGGCTTTATCTTATAGAACTCAATGTCCCCGTGCTGGGCAAACAGGTTTTGCAGCCGTTTGAGCTAAGATTTAAAAATTATTCACATAATGAAAACCTATACTTTGTTTCAGGCGAGTTTCCCATTCAAATGCATGTAACAGTGAGAAACGCATTGTCTTGGCGAAATAAAGCGTTTTTGAACAACTTCATATAAATCGCTGTAACTTTTGATAGAAGACTCAGACAAACATGTTTATGGCTTTATCTTATAGAACTCAATATCCCCGTGCTGGGCAAACAGGTTTTGCAGCCGTTTGAGCTAAGATTTTAAAATTATTCACATAATGAAAACCTATACTTTGTCTCGGGTGAGTTTCCCATTCAAATGCATGTAACAGTGAGAAACACACTGTCTTGGCGAAATAAAGCGATTTTCAACCACTTCATATAAATCGCTGTAACTTTTGATAGAAGACTCAGACAACCATGTTTATGGCTTTATCTTATAGAACTCAATATCCCCGTGCTGGGCAAACAGGTTTTGCAGCCGTTTGAGCTAAGATTTTAAAATTATTCACATAATGAAAACCTATACTTTGTTTCAGGCGAGTTTCCAATTCAAATGCATGTAACAGTGAGAAACGCATTGTCTTGGCGAAATAAAGCGTTTTTGAACAACTTCATATAAATCGCTGTAACTTTTGATAGAAGACTCAGACAAACATGTTTATGGCTTTATCTTATAGAACTCAATATCCCCGTGCTGGGCAAACAGGTTTTGCAGCCGTTTGAGCTAAGATTTAAAAATTATTCACATAATGAAAACCTATACTTTGTTTCAGGCGAGTTTCCCATTCAAATGCATGTAACAGTGAGAAACGCATTGTCTTGGCGAAATAAAGCGTTTTTGAACAACTTCATATAAATCGCTGTAACTTTTGATAGAAGACTCAGACAAACATGTTTATGGCTTTATCTTATAGAACTCAATATCCCCGTGCTGGGCAAACAGAACAGGTTTTGCAGCCGTTTGAGCTAAGATTTTAAAATTATTCACATAATGAAAACCTATACTTTGTCTCGGGTGAGTTTCCCATTCAAATGCATGTAACAGTGAGAAACACACTGTCTTGGCGAAATAAAGCGATTTTCAACCACTTCATATAAATCGCTGTAACTTTTGATAGAAGACTCAGACAAACATGTTTATGGCTTTATCTTATAGAACTCAATATCCCCGTGCTGGGCAAACAGGTTTTGCAGCCGTTTGAGCTAAGATTTTAAAATTATTCACATAATGAAAACCTATACTTTGTTTCAGGCGAGTTTCCCATTCAAATTCATGTAACAGTGAGAAACGCATTGTCTTGGCGAAATAAAGCGTTTTTGAACAACTTCATATAAATCGCTGTAACTTTTGATAGAAGACTCAGACAAACATGTTTATGGCTTTATCTTATAGAACTCAATATCCCCGTGCTGGGCAAACAGGTTTTGCAGCCGTTTGAGCTAAGATTTAAAAATGATTCACATAATGAAAACCTATACTTTGTTTCAGGCGAGTTTCCCATTCAAATGCATGTAACAGTGAGAAACGCATTGTCTTGGCGAAATAAAGCGTTTTTGAACAACTTCATATAAATCGCTGTAACTTTTGATAGAAGACTCAGACAAACATGTTTATGGCTTTATCTTATAGAACTCAATATCCCCGTGCTGGGCAAACAGAACAGGTTTTGCAGCCGTTTGAGCTAAGATTTTAAAATTATTCACATAATGAAAACCTATACTTTGTCTCGGGTGAGTTTCCCATTCAAATGCATGTAACAGTGAGAAACACACTGTCTTGGCGAAATAAAGCGATTTTCAACCACTTCATATAAATCGCTGTAACTTTTGATAGAAGACTCAGACAAACATGTTTATGGCTTTATCTTATAGAACTCAATGTCCCCGTGCTGGGCAAACAGGTTTTGCAGCCGTTTGAGCTAAGATTTAAAAATTATTCACATAATGAAAACCTATACTTTGTTTCAGGCGAGTTTCCCATTCAAATGCATGTAACAGTGAGAAACGCATTGTCTTGGCGAAATAAAGCGTTTTTGAACAACTTCATATAAATCGCTGTAACTTTTGATAGAAGACTCAGACAAACATGTTTATGGCTTTATCTTATAGAACTCAATATCCCCGTGCTGGGCAAACAGAACAGGTTTTGCAGCCGTTTGAGCTAAGATTTTAAAATTATTCACATAATGAAAACCTATACTTTGTCTCGGGTGAGTTTCCCATTCAAATGCATGTAACAGTGAGAAACACACTGTCTTGGCGAAATAAAGCGATTTTCAACCACTTCATATAAATCGCTGTAACTTTTGATAGAAGACTCAGACAAACATGTTTATGGCTTTATCTTATAGAACTCAATATCCCCGTGCTGGGCAAACAGGTTTTGCAGCCGTTTGAGCTAAGATTTTAAAATTATTCACATAATGAAAACCTATACTTTGTTTCAGGCGAGTTTCCCATTCAAATTCATGTAACAGTGAGAAACGCATTGTCTTGGCGAAATAAAGCGTTTTTGAACAACTTCATATAAATCGCTGTAACTTTTGATAGAAGACTCAGACAAACATGTTTATGGCTTTATCTTATAGAACTCAATATCCCCGTGCTGGGCAAACAGGTTTTGCAGCCGTTTGAGCTAAGATTTAAAAATGATTCACATAATGAAAACCTATACTTTGTTTCAGGCGAGTTTCCCATTCAAATGCATGTAACAGTGAGAAACGCATTGTCTTGGCGAAATAAAGCGTTTTTGAACAACTTCATATAAATCGCTGTAACTTTTGATAGAAGACTCAGACAAACATGTTTATGGCTTTATCTTATAGAACTCAATATCCCCGTGCTGGGCAAACAGAACAGGTTTTGCAGCCGTTTGAGCTAAGATTTTAAAATTATTCACATAATGAAAACCTATACTTTGTCTCGGGTGAGTTTCCCATTCAAATGCATGTAACAGTGAGAAACACACTGTCTTGGCGAAATAAAGCGATTTTCAACCACTTCATATAAATCGCTGTAACTTTTGATAGAAGACTCAGACAAACATGTTTATGGCTTTATCTTATAGAACTCAATGTCCCCGTGCTGGGCAAACAGGTTTTGCAGCCGTTTGAGCTAAGATTTAAAAATTATTCACATAATGAAAACCTATACTTTGTTTCAGGCGAGTTTCCCATTCAAATGCATGTAACAGTGAGAAACGCATTGTCTTGGCGAAATAAAGCGTTTTTGAACAACTTCATATAAATCGCTGTAACTTTTGATAGAAGACTCAGACAAACATGTTTATGGCTTTATCTTATAGAACTCAATATCCCCGTGCTGGGCAAACAGGTTTTGCAGCCGTTTGAGCTAAGATTTTAAAATTATTCACATAATGAAAACCTATACTTTGTCTCGGGTGAGTTTCCCATTCAAATGCATGTAACAGTGAGAAACACACTGTCTTGGCGAAATAAAGCGATTTTCAACCACTTCATATAAATCGCTGTAACTTTTGATAGAAGACTCAGACAACCATGTTTATGGCTTTATCTTATAGAACTCAATATCCCCGTGCTGGGCAAACAGGTTTTGCAGCCGTTTGAGCTAAGATTTTAAAATTATTCACATAATGAAAACCTATACTTTGTTTCAGGCGAGTTTCCAATTCAAATGCATGTAACAGTGAGAAACGCATTGTCTTGGCGAAATAAAGCGTTTTTGAACAACTTCATATAAATCGCTGTAACTTTTGATAGAAGACTCAGACAAACATGTTTATGGCTTTATCTTATAGAACTCAATATCCCCGTGCTGGGCAAACAGGTTTTGCAGCCGTTTGAGCTAAGATTTAAAAATTATTCACATAATGAAAACCTATACTTTGTTTCAGGCGAGTTTCCCATTCAAATGCATGTAACAGTGAGAAACGCATTGTCTTGGCGAAATAAAGCGTTTTTGAACAACTTCATATAAATCGCTGTAACTTTTGATAGAAGACTCAGACAAACATGTTTATGGCTTTATCTTATAGAACTCAATATCCCCGTGCTGGGCAAACAGAACAGGTTTTGCAGCCGTTTGAGCTAAGATTTTAAAATTATTCACATAATGAAAACCTATACTTTGTCTCGGGTGAGTTTCCCATTCAAATGCATGTAACAGTGAGAAACACACTGTCTTGGCGAAATAAAGCGATTTTCAACCACTTCATATAAATCGCTGTAACTTTTGATAGAAGACTCAGACAAACATGTTTATGGCTTTATCTTATAGAACTCAATATCCCCGTGCTGGGCAAACAGGTTTTGCAGCCGTTTGAGCTAAGATTTTAAAATTATTCACATAATGAAAACCTATACTTTGTTTCAGGCGAGTTTCCCATTCAAATTCATGTAACAGTGAGAAACGCATTGTCTTGGCGAAATAAAGCGTTTTTGAACAACTTCATATAAATCGCTGTAACTTTTGATAGAAGACTCAGACAAACATGTTTATGGCTTTATCTTATAGAACTCAATATCCCCGTGCTGGGCAAACAGGTTTTGCAGCCGTTTGAGCTAAGATTTTAAAATGATTCACATAATGAAAACCTATACTTTGTTTCAGGCGAGTTTCCCATTCAAATGCATGTAACAGTGAGAAACGCATTGTCTTGGCGAAATAAAGCGTTTTTGAACAACTTCATATAAATCGCTGTAACTTTTGATAGAAGACTCAGACAAACATGTTTATGGCTTTATCTTATAGAACTCAATGTCCCCGTGCTGGGCAAACAGGTTTTGCAGCCGTTTGAGCTAAGATTTAAAAATTATTCACATAATGAAAACCTATACTTTGTTTCAGGCGAGTTTCCCATTCAAATGCATGTAACAGTGAGAAACGCATTGTCTTGGCGAAATAAAGCGTTTTTGAACAACTTCATATAAATCGCTGTAACTTTTGATAGAAGACTCAGACAAACATGTTTATGGCTTTATCTTATAGAACTCAATATCCCCGTGCTGGGCAAACAGGTTTTGCAGCCGTTTGAGCTAAGATTTTAAAATTATTCACATAATGAAAACCTATACTTTGTCTCGGGTGAGTTTCCCATTCAAATGCATGTAACAGTGAGAAACACACTGTCTTGGCGAAATAAAGCGATTTTCAACCACTTCATATAAATCGCTGTAACTTTTGATAGAAGACTCAGACAACCATGTTTATGGCTTTATCTTATAGAACTCAATATCCCCGTGCTGGGCAAACAGGTTTTGCAGCCGTTTGAGCTAAGATTTTAAAATTATTCACATAATGAAAACCTATACTTTGTTTCAGGCGAGTTTCCCATTCAAATGCATGTAACAGTGAGAAACGCATTGTCTTGGCGAAATAAAGCGTTTTTGAACAACTTCATATAAATCGCTGTAACTTTTGATAGAAGACTCAGACAAACATGTTTATGACTTTATCTTATAGAACTCAATATCCCCGTGCTGGGCAAACAGGTTTTGCAGCCGTTTGAGCTAAGATTTAAAAATGATTCACATAATGAAAACCTATACTTTGTTTCAGGCGAGTTTCCCATTCAAATGCATGTAACAGTGAGAAACGCATTGTCTTGGCGAAATAAAGCGTTTTTGAACAACTTCATATAAATCGCTGTAACTTTTGATAGAAGACTCAGACAAACATGTTTATGGCTTTATCTTATAGAACTCAATATCCCCGTGCTGGGCAAACAGAACAGGTTTTGCAGCCGTTTGAGCTAAGATTTTAAAATTATTCACATAATGAAAACCTATACTTTGTCTCGGGTGAGTTTCCCATTCAAATGCATGTAACAGTGAGAAACACACTGTCTTGGCGAAATAAAGCGATTTTCAACCACTTCATATAAATCGCTGTAACTTTTGATAGAAGACTCAGACAAACATGTTTATGGCTTTATCTTATAGAACTCAATGTCCCCGTGCTGGGCAAACAGGTTTTGCAGCCGTTTGAGCTAAGATTTAAAAATTATTCACATAATGAAAACCTATACTTTGTTTCAGGCGAGTTTCCCATTCAAATGCATGTAACAGTGAGAAACGCATTGTCTTGGCGAAATAAAGCGTTTTTGAACAACTTCATATAAATCGCTGTAACTTTTGATAGAAGACTCAGACAAACATGTTTATGGCTTTATCTTATAGAACTCAATATCCCCGTGCTGGGCAAACAGGTTTTGCAGCCGTTTGAGCTAAGATTTTAAAATTATTCACATAATGAAAACCTATACTTTGTCTCGGGTGAGTTTCCCATTCAAATGCATGTAACAGTGAGAAACACACTGTCTTGGCGAAATAAAGCGATTTTCAACCACTTCATATAAATCGCTGTAACTTTTGATAGAAGACTCAGACAACCATGTTTATGGCTTTATCTTATAGAACTCAATATCCCCGTGCTGGGCAAACAGGTTTTGCAGCCGTTTGAGCTAAGATTTTAAAATTATTCACATAATGAAAACCTATACTTTGTTTCAGGCGAGTTTCCAATTCAAATGCATGTAACAGTGAGAAACGCATTGTCTTGGCGAAATAAAGCGTTTTTGAACAACTTCATATAAATCGCTGTAACTTTTGATAGAAGACTCAGACAAACATGTTTATGGCTTTATCTTATAGAACTCAATATCCCCGTGCTGGGCAAACAGGTTTTGCAGCCGTTTGAGCTAAGATTTAAAAATTATTCACATAATGAAAACCTATACTTTGTTTCAGGCGAGTTTCCCATTCAAATGCATGTAACAGTGAGAAACGCATTGTCTTGGCGAAATAAAGCGTTTTTGAACAACTTCATATAAATCGCTGTAACTTTTGATAGAAGACTCAGACAAACATGTTTATGGCTTTATCTTATAGAACTCAATATCCCCGTGCTGGGCAAACAGAACAGGTTTTGCAGCCGTTTGAGCTAAGATTTTAAAATTATTCACATAATGAAAACCTATACTTTGTCTCGGGTGAGTTTCCCATTCAAATGCATGTAACAGTGAGAAACACACTGTCTTGGCGAAATAAAGCGATTTTCAACCACTTCATATAAATCGCTGTAACTTTTGATAGAAGACTCAGACAAACATGTTTATGGCTTTATCTTATAGAACTCAATATCCCCGTGCTGGGCAAACAGGTTTTGCAGCCGTTTGAGCTAAGATTTTAAAATTATTCACATAATGAAAACCTATACTTTGTTTCAGGCGAGTTTCCCATTCAAATTCATGTAACAGTGAGAAACGCATTGTCTTGGCGAAATAAAGCGTTTTTGAACAACTTCATATAAATCGCTGTAACTTTTGATAGAAGACTCAGACAAACATGTTTATGGCTTTATCTTATAGAACTCAATATCCCCGTGCTGGGCAAACAGGTTTTGCAGCCGTTTGAGCTAAGATTTTAAAATGATTCACATAATGAAAACCTATACTTTGTTTCAGGCGAGTTTCCCATTCAAATGCATGTAACAGTGAGAAACGCATTGTCTTGGCGAAATAAAGCGTTTTTGAACAACTTCATATAAATCGCTGTAACTTTTGATAGAAGACTCAGACAAACATGTTTATGGCTTTATCTTATAGAACTCAATGTCCCCGTGCTGGGCAAACAGGTTTTGCAGCCGTTTGAGCTAAGATTTAAAAATTATTCACATAATGAAAACCTATACTTTGTTTCAGGCGAGTTTCCCATTCAAATGCATGTAACAGTGAGAAACGCATTGTCTTGGCGAAATAAAGCGATTTTCAACCACTTCATATAAATCGCTGTAACTTTTGATAGAAGACTCAGACAAACATGTTTATGGCTTTATCTTATAGAACTCAATATCCCCGTGCTGGGCAAACAGGTTTTGCAGCCGTTTGAGCTAAGATTTTAAAATTATTCACATAATGAAAACCTATACTTTGTCTCGGGTGAGTTTCCCATTCAAATGCATGTAACAGTGAGAAACACACTGTCTTGGCGAAATAAAGCGATTTTCAACCACTTCATATAAATCGCTGTAACTTTTGATAGAAGACTCAGACAAACATGTTTATGGCTTTATCTTATAGAACTCAATATCCCCGTGCTGGGCAAACAGAACAGGTTTTGCAGCCGTTTGAGCTAAGATTTAAAAATTATTCACATAATGAAAACCTATACTTTGTTTCAGGCGAGTTTCCCATTCAAATTCATGTAACAGTGAGAAACGCATTGTCTTGGCGAAATAAAGCGTTTTTGAACAACTTCATATAAATCGCTGTAACTTTTGATAGAAGACTCAGACAAACATGTTTATGGCTTTATCTTATAGAACTCAATATCCCCGTGCTGGGCAAACAGGTTTTGCAGCCGTTTGAGCTAAGATTTAAAAATTATTCACATAATGAAAACCTATACTTTGTTTCAGGCGAGTTTCCCATTCAAATGCATGTAACAGTGAGAAACGCATTGTCTTGGCGAAATAAAGCGTTTTTGAACAACTTCATATAAATCGCTGTAACTTTTGATAGAAGACTCAGACAAACATGTTTATGGCTTTATCTTATAGAACTCAATATCCCCGTGCTGGGCAAACAGGTTTTGCAGCCGTTTGAGCTAAGATTTAAAAATGATTCACATAATGAAAACCTATACTTTGTTTCAGGCGAGTTTCCCATTCAAATGCATGTAACAGTGAGAAACGCATTGTCTTGGCGAAATAAAGCGTTTTTGAACAACTTCATATAAATCGCTGTAACTTTTGATAGAAGACTCAGACAAACATGTTTATGGCTTTATCTTATAGAACTCAATATCCCCGTGCTGGGCAAACAGAACAGGTTTTGCAGCCGTTTGAGCTAAGATTTTAAAATTATTCACATAATGAAAACCTATACTTTGTCTCGGGTGAGTTTCCCATTCAAATGCATGTAACAGTGAGAAACACACTGTCTTGGCGAAATAAAGCGATTTTCAACCACTTCATATAAATCGCTGTAACTTTTGATAGAAGACTCAGACAACCATGTTTATGGCTTTATCTTATAGAACTCAATATCCCCGTGCTGGGCAAACAGGTTTTGCAGCCGTTTGAGCTAAGATTTTAAAATTATTCACATAATGAAAACCTATACTTTGTTTCAGGCGAGTTTCCCATTCAAATGCATGTAACAGTGAGAAACGCATTGTCTTGGCGAAATAAAGCGTTTTTGAACAACTTCATATAAATCGCTGTAACTTTTGATAGAAGACTCAGACAAACATGTTTATGGCTTTATCTTATAGAACTCAATATCCCCGTGCTGGGCAAACAGGTTTTGCAGCCGTTTGAGCTAAGATTTAAAAATGATTCACATAATGAAAACCTATACTTTGTTTCAGGCGAGTTTCCCATTCAAATGCATGTAACAGTGAGAAACGCATTGTCTTGGCGAAATAAAGCGTTTTTGAACAACTTCATATAAATCGCTGTAACTTTTGATAGAAGACTCAGACAAACATGTTTATGGCTTTATCTTATAGAACTCAATATCCCCGTGCTGGGCAAACAGAACAGGTTTTGCAGCCGTTTGAGCTAAGATTTTAAAATTATTCACATAATGAAAACCTATACTTTGTCTCGGGTGAGTTTCCCATTCAAATGCATGTAACAGTGAGAAACACACTGTCTTGGCGAAATAAAGCGATTTTCAACCACTTCATATAAATCGCTGTAACTTTTGATAGAAGACTCAGACAAACATGTTTATGGCTTTATCTTATAGAACTCAATGTCCCCGTGCTGGGCAAACAGGTTTTGCAGCCGTTTGAGCTAAGATTTAAAAATTATTCACATAATGAAAACCTATACTTTGTTTCAGGCGAGTTTCCCATTCAAATGCATGTAACAGTGAGAAACGCATTGTCTTGGCGAAATAAAGCGTTTTTGAACAACTTCATATAAATCGCTGTAACTTTTGATAGAAGACTCAGACAAACATGTTTATGGCTTTATCTTATAGAACTCAATATCCCCGTGCTGGGCAAACAGGTTTTGCAGCCGTTTGAGCTAAGATTTTAAAATTATTCACATAATGAAAACCTATACTTTGTCTCGGGTGAGTTTCCCATTCAAATGCATGTAACAGTGAGAAACACACTGTCTTGGCGAAATAAAGCGATTTTCAACCACTTCATATAAATCGCTGTAACTTTTGATAGAAGACTCAGACAACCATGTTTATGGCTTTATCTTATAGAACTCAATATCCCCGTGCTGGGCAAACAGGTTTTGCAGCCGTTTGAGCTAAGATTTTAAAATTATTCACATAATGAAAACCTATACTTTGTTTCAGGCGAGTTTCCAATTCAAATGCATGTAACAGTGAGAAACGCATTGTCTTGGCGAAATAAAGCGTTTTTGAACAACTTCATATAAATCGCTGTAACTTTTGATAGAAGACTCAGACAAACATGTTTATGGCTTTATCTTATAGAACTCAATATCCCCGTGCTGGGCAAACAGGTTTTGCAGCCGTTTGAGCTAAGATTTAAAAATTATTCACATAATGAAAACCTATACTTTGTTTCAGGCGAGTTTCCCATTCAAATGCATGTAACAGTGAGAAACGCATTGTCTTGGCGAAATAAAGCGTTTTTGAACAACTTCATATAAATCGCTGTAACTTTTGATAGAAGACTCAGACAAACATGTTTATGGCTTTATCTTATAGAACTCAATATCCCCGTGCTGGGCAAACAGAACAGGTTTTGCAGCCGTTTGAGCTAAGATTTTAAAATTATTCACATAATGAAAACCTATACTTTGTCTCGGGTGAGTTTCCCATTCAAATGCATGTAACAGTGAGAAACACACTGTCTTGGCGAAATAAAGCGATTTTCAACCACTTCATATAAATCGCTGTAACTTTTGATAGAAGACTCAGACAAACATGTTTATGGCTTTATCTTATAGAACTCAATATCCCCGTGCTGGGCAAACAGGTTTTGCAGCCGTTTGAGCTAAGATTTTAAAATTATTCACATAATGAAAACCTATACTTTGTTTCAGGCGAGTTTCCCATTCAAATTCATGTAACAGTGAGAAACGCATTGTCTTGGCGAAATAAAGCGTTTTTGAACAACTTCATATAAATCGCTGTAACTTTTGATAGAAGACTCAGACAAACATGTTTATGGCTTTATCTTATAGAACTCAATATCCCCGTGCTGGGCAAACAGGTTTTGCAGCCGTTTGAGCTAAGATTTTAAAATGATTCACATAATGAAAACCTATACTTTGTTTCAGGCGAGTTTCCCATTCAAATGCATGTAACAGTGAGAAACGCATTGTCTTGGCGAAATAAAGCGTTTTTGAACAACTTCATATAAATCGCTGTAACTTTTGATAGAAGACTCAGACAAACATGTTTATGGCTTTATCTTATAGAACTCAATGTCCCCGTGCTGGGCAAACAGGTTTTGCAGCCGTTTGAGCTAAGATTTAAAAATTATTCACATAATGAAAACCTATACTTTGTTTCAGGCGAGTTTCCCATTCAAATGCATGTAACAGTGAGAAACGCATTGTCTTGGCGAAATAAAGCGTTTTTGAACAACTTCATATAAATCGCTGTAACTTTTGATAGAAGACTCAGACAAACATGTTTATGGCTTTATCTTATAGAACTCAATATCCCCGTGCTGGGCAAACAGGTTTTGCAGCCGTTTGAGCTAAGATTTTAAAATTATTCACATAATGAAAACCTATACTTTGTCTCGGGTGAGTTTCCCATTCAAATGCATGTAACAGTGAGAAACACACTGTCTTGGCGAAATAAAGCGATTTTCAACCACTTCATATAAATCGCTGTAACTTTTGATAGAAGACTCAGACAACCATGTTTATGGCTTTATCTTATAGAACTCAATATCCCCGTGCTGGGCAAACAGGTTTTGCAGCCGTTTGAGCTAAGATTTTAAAATTATTCACATAATGAAAACCTATACTTTGTTTCAGGCGAGTTTCCCATTCAAATGCATGTAACAGTGAGAAACGCATTGTCTTGGCGAAATAAAGCGTTTTTGAACAACTTCATATAAATCGCTGTAACTTTTGATAGAAGACTCAGACAAACATGTTTATGGCTTTATCTTATAGAACTCAATATCCCCGTGCTGGGCAAACAGGTTTTGCAGCCGTTTGAGCTAAGATTTAAAAATGATTCACATAATGAAAACCTATACTTTGTTTCAGGCGAGTTTCCCATTCAAATGCATGTAACAGTGAGAAACGCATTGTCTTGGCGAAATAAAGCGTTTTTGAACAACTTCATATAAATCGCTGTAACTTTTGATAGAAGACTCAGACAAACATGTTTATGGCTTTATCTTATAGAACTCAATATCCCCGTGCTGGGCAAACAGAACAGGTTTTGCAGCCGTTTGAGCTAAGATTTTAAAATTATTCACATAATGAAAACCTATACTTTGTCTCGGGTGAGTTTCCCATTCAAATGCATGTAACAGTGAGAAACACACTGTCTTGGCGAAATAAAGCGATTTTCAACCACTTCATATAAATCGCTGTAACTTTTGATAGAAGACTCAGACAAACATGTTTATGGCTTTATCTTATAGAACTCAATGTCCCCGTGCTGGGCAAACAGGTTTTGCAGCCGTTTGAGCTAAGATTTAAAAATTATTCACATAATGAAAACCTATACTTTGTTTCAGGCGAGTTTCCCATTCAAATGCATGTAACAGTGAGAAACGCATTGTCTTGGCGAAATAAAGCGTTTTTGAACAACTTCATATAAATCGCTGTAACTTTTGATAGAAGACTCAGACAAACATGTTTATGGCTTTATCTTATAGAACTCAATATCCCCGTGCTGGGCAAACAGAACAGGTTTTGCAGCCGTTTGAGCTAAGATTTTAAAATTATTCACATAATGAAAACCTATACTTTGTCTCGGGTGAGTTTCCCATTCAAATGCATGTAACAGTGAGAAACACACTGTCTTGGCGAAATAAAGCGATTTTCAACCACTTCATATAAATCGCTGTAACTTTTGATAGAAGACTCAGACAAACATGTTTATGGCTTTATCTTATAGAACTCAATATCCCCGTGCTGGGCAAACAGGTTTTGCAGCCGTTTGAGCTAAGATTTTAAAATTATTCACATAATGAAAACCTATACTTTGTTTCAGGCGAGTTTCCCATTCAAATTCATGTAACAGTGAGAAACGCATTGTCTTGGCGAAATAAAGCGTTTTTGAACAACTTCATATAAATCGCTGTAACTTTTGATAGAAGACTCAGACAAACATGTTTATGGCTTTATCTTATAGAACTCAATATCCCCGTGCTGGGCAAACAGGTTTTGCAGCCGTTTGAGCTAAGATTTTAAAATGATTCACATAATGAAAACCTATACTTTGTTTCAGGCGAGTTTCCCATTCAAATGCATGTAACAGTGAGAAACGCATTGTCTTGGCGAAATAAAGCGTTTTTGAACAACTTCATATAAATCGCTGTAACTTTTGATAGAAGACTCAGACAAACATGTTTATGGCTTTATCTTATAGAACTCAATGTCCCCGTGCTGGGCAAACAGGTTTTGCAGCCGTTTGAGCTAAGATTTAAAAATTATTCACATAATGAAAACCTATACTTTGTTTCAGGCGAGTTTCCCATTCAAATGCATGTAACAGTGAGAAACGCATTGTCTTGGCGAAATAAAGCGATTTTCAACCACTTCATATAAATCGCTGTAACTTTTGATAGAAGACTCAGACAAACATGTTTATGGCTTTATCTTATAGAACTCAATATCCCCGTGCTGGGCAAACAGGTTTTGCAGCCGTTTGAGCTAAGATTTTAAAATTATTCACATAATGAAAACCTATACTTTGTCTCGGGTGAGTTTCCCATTCAAATGCATGTAACAGTGAGAAACACACTGTCTTGGCGAAATAAAGCGATTTTCAACCACTTCATATAAATCGCTGTAACTTTTGATAGAAGACTCAGACAAACATGTTTATGGCTTTATCTTATAGAACTCAATATCCCCGTGCTGGGCAAACAGAACAGGTTTTGCAGCCGTTTGAGCTAAGATTTAAAAATTATTCACATAATGAAAACCTATACTTTGTTTCAGGCGAGTTTCCCATTCAAATTCATGTAACAGTGAGAAACGCATTGTCTTGGCGAAATAAAGCGTTTTTGAACAACTTCATATAAATCGCTGTAACTTTTGATAGAAGACTCAGACAAACATGTTTATGGCTTTATCTTATAGAACTCAATATCCCCGTGCTGGGCAAACAGGTTTTGCAGCCGTTTGAGCTAAGATTTAAAAATGATTCACATAATGAAAACCTATACTTTGTTTCAGGCGAGTTTCCCATTCAAATGCATGTAACAGTGAGAAACGCATTGTCTTGGCGAAATAAAGCGTTTTTGAACAACTTCATATAAATCGCTGTAACTTTTGATAGAAGACTCAGACAAACATGTTTATGGCTTTATCTTATAGAACTCAATATCCCCGTGCTGGGCAAACAGGTTTTGCAGCCGTTTGAGCTAAGATTTAAAAATTATTCACATAATGAAAACCTATACTTTGTTTCAGGCGAGTTTCCCATTCAAATGCATGTAACAGTGAGAAACGCATTGTCTTGGCGAAATAAAGCGTTTTTGAACAACTTCATACAAATCGCTGTAACTTTTGATAGAAGACTCAGACAAACATGTTTATGGCTTTATCTTATAGAACTCAATATCCCCGTGCTGGGCAAACAGAACAGGTTTTGCAGCCGTTTGAGCTAAGATTTTAAAATTATTCACATAATGAAAACCTATACTTTGTCTCGGGTGAGTTTCCCATTCAAATGCATGTAACAGTGAGAAACACACTGTCTTGGCGAAATAAAGCGATTTTCAACCACTTCATATAAATCGCTGTAACTTTTGATAGAAGACTCAGACAAACATGTTTATGGCTTTATCTTATAGAACTCAATATCCCCGTGCTGGGCAAACAGGTTTTGCAGCCGTTTGAGCTAAGATTTAAAAATGATTCACATAATGAAAACCTATACTTTGTTTCAGGCGAGTTTCCCATTCAAATGCATGTAACAGTGAGAAACGCATTGTCTTGGCGAAATAAAGCGTTTTTGAACAACTTCATATAAATCGCTGTAACTTTTGATAGAAGACTCAGACAAACATGTTTATGGCTTTATCTTATAGAACTCAATATCCCCGTGCTGGGCAAACAGAACAGGTTTTGCAGCCGTTTGAGCTAAGATTTTAAAATTATTCACATAATGAAAACCTATACTTTGTCTCGGGTGAGTTTCCCATTCAAATGCATGTAACAGTGAGAAACACACTGTCTTGGCGAAATAAAGCGATTTTCAACCACTTCATATAAATCGCTGTAACTTTTGATAGAAGACTCAGACAACCATGTTTATGGCTTTATCTTATAGAACTCAATATCCCCGTGCTGGGCAAACAGGTTTTGCAGCCGTTTGAGCTAAGATTTTAAAATTATTCACATAATGAAAACCTATACTTTGTTTCAGGCGAGTTTCCCATTCAAATGCATGTAACAGTGAGAAACGCATTGTCTTGGCGAAATAAAGCGTTTTTGAACAACTTCATATAAATCGCTGTAACTTTTGATAGAAGACTCAGACAAACATGTTTATGGCTTTATCTTATAGAACTCAATATCCCCGTGCTGGGCAAACAGGTTTTGCAGCCGTTTGAGCTAAGATTTAAAAATGATTCACATAATGAAAACCTATACTTTGTTTCAGGCGAGTTTCCCATTCAAATGCATGTAACAGTGAGAAACGCATTGTCTTGGCGAAATAAAGCGTTTTTGAACAACTTCATATAAATCGCTGTAACTTTTGATAGAAGACTCAGACAAACATGTTTATGGCTTTATCTTATAGAACTCAATATCCCCGTGCTGGGCAAACAGGTTTTGCAGCCGTTTGAGCTAAGATTTTAAAATTATTCACATAATGAAAACCTATACTTTGTCTCGGGTGAGTTTCCCATTCAAATGCATGTAACAGTGAGAAACACACTGTCTTGGCGAAATAAAGCGATTTTCAACCACTTCATATAAATCGCTGTAACTTTTGATAGAAGACTCAGACAACCATGTTTATGGCTTTATCTTATAGAACTCAATATCCCCGTGCTGGGCAAACAGGTTTTGCAGCCGTTTGAGCTAAGATTTTAAAATTATTCACATAATGAAAACCTATACTTTGTTTCAGGCGAGTTTCCAATTCAAATGCATGTAACAGTGAGAAACGCATTGTCTTGGCGAAATAAAGCGTTTTTGAACAACTTCATATAAATCGCTGTAACTTTTGATAGAAGACTCAGACAAACATGTTTATGGCTTTATCTTATAGAACTCAATATCCCCGTGCTGGGCAAACAGGTTTTGCAGCCGTTTGAGCTAAGATTTAAAAATTATTCACATAATGAAAACCTATACTTTGTTTCAGGCGAGTTTCCCATTCAAATGCATGTAACAGTGAGAAACGCATTGTCTTGGCGAAATAAAGCGTTTTTGAACAACTTCATATAAATCGCTGTAACTTTTGATAGAAGACTCAGACAAACATGTTTATGGCTTTATCTTATAGAACTCAATATCCCCGTGCTGGGCAAACAGAACAGGTTTTGCAGCCGTTTGAGCTAAGATTTTAAAATTATTCACATAATGAAAACCTATACTTTGTCTCGGGTGAGTTTCCCATTCAAATGCATGTAACAGTGAGAAACACACTGTCTTGGCGAAATAAAGCGATTTTCAACCACTTCATATAAATCGCTGTAACTTTTGATAGAAGACTCAGACAAACATGTTTATGGCTTTATCTTATAGAACTCAATATCCCCGTGCTGGGCAAACAGGTTTTGCAGCCGTTTGAGCTAAGATTTTAAAATTATTCACATAATGAAAACCTATACTTTGTTTCAGGCGAGTTTCCCATTCAAATTCATGTAACAGTGAGAAACGCATTGTCTTGGCGAAATAAAGCGTTTTTGAACAACTTCATATAAATCGCTGTAACTTTTGATAGAAGACTCAGACAAACATGTTTATGGCTTTATCTTATAGAACTCAATATCCCCGTGCTGGGCAAACAGGTTTTGCAGCCGTTTGAGCTAAGATTTTAAAATGATTCACATAATGAAAACCTATACTTTGTTTCAGGCGAGTTTCCCATTCAAATGCATGTAACAGTGAGAAACGCATTGTCTTGGCGAAATAAAGCGTTTTTGAACAACTTCATATAAATCGCTGTAACTTTTGATAGAAGACTCAGACAAACATGTTTATGGCTTTATCTTATAGAACTCAATATCCCCGTGCTGGGCAAACAGAACAGGTTTTGCAGCCGTTTGAGCTAAGATTTAAAAATGATTCACATAATGAAAACCTATACTTTGTTTCAGGCGAGATTCCCATTCAAATGCATGTAACAGTGAGAAACGCATTGTCTTGGCGAAATAAAGCGTTTTTGAACAACTTCATATAAATCGCTGTAACTTTTGATAGAAGACTCAGACAAACATGTTTATGGCTTTATCTTATAGAACTCAATATCCCCGTGCTGGGCAAACAGGTTTTGCAGCCGTTTGAGCTAAGATTTTAAAATTATTCACATAATGAAAACCTATACTTTGTCTCGGGTGAGTTTCCCATTCAAATGCATGTAACAGTGAGAAACACACTGTCTTGGCGAAATAAAGCGATTTTCAACCACTTCATATAAATCGCTGTAACTTTTGATAGAAGACTCAGACAACCATGTTTATGGCTTTATCTTATAGAACTCAATATCCCCGTGCTGGGCAAACAGGTTTTGCAGCCGTTTGAGCTAAGATTTAAAAATGATTCACATAATGAAAACCTATACTTTGTTTCAGGCGAGTTTCCCATTCAAATGCATGTAACAGTGAGAAACGCATTGTCTTGGCGAAATAAAGCGTTTTTGAACAACTTCATATAAATCGCTGTAACTTTTGATAGAAGACTCAGACAAACATGTTTATGGCTTTATCTTATAGAACTCAATATCCCCGTGCTGGGCAAACAGGTTTTGCAGCCGTTTGAGCTAAGATTTAAAAATGATTCACATAATGAAAACCTATACTTTGTTTCAGGCGAGTTTCCCATTCAAATGCATGTAACAGTGAGAAACGCATTGTCTTGGCGAAATAAAGCGTTTTTGAACAACTTCATATAAATCGCTGTAACTTTTGATAGAAGACTCAGACAAACATGTTTATGGCTTTATCTTATAGAACTCAATATCCCCGTGCTGGGCAAACAGAACAGGTTTTGCAGCCGTTTGAGCTAAGATTTTAAAATTATTCACATAATGAAAACCTATACTTTGTCTCGGGTGAGTTTCCCATTCAAATGCATGTAACAGTGAGAAACACACTGTCTTGGCGAAATAAAGCGATTTTCAACCACTTCATATAAATCGCTGTAACTTTTGATAGAAGACTCAGACAAACATGTTTATGGCTTTATCTTATAGAACTCAATATCCCCGTGCTGGGCAAACAGGTTTTGCAGCCGTTTGAGCTAAGATTTAAAAATGATTCACATAATGAAAACCTATACTTTGTTTCAGGCGAGTTTCCCATTCAAATGCATGTAACAGTGAGAAACGCATTGTCTTGGCGAAATAAAGCGTTTTTGAACAACTTCATATAAATCGCTGTAACTTTTGATAGAAGACTCAGACAAACATGTTTATGGCTTTATCTTATAGAACTCAATATCCCCGTGCTGGGCAAACAGGTTTTGCAGCCGTTTGAGCTAAGATTTAAAAATGATTCACATAATGAAAACCTATACTTTGTTTCAGGCGAGTTTCCCATTCAAATGCATGTAACAGTGAGAAACGCATTGTCTTGGCGAAATAAAGCGTTTTTGAACAACTTCATATAAATCGCTGTAACTTTTGATAGAAGACTCAGACAAACATGTTTATGGCTTTATCTTATAGAACTCAATATCCCCGTGCTGGGCAAACAGAACAGGTTTTGCAGCCGTTTGAGCTAAGATTTTAAAATTATTCACATAATGAAAACCTATACTTTGTCTCGGGTGAGTTTCCCATTCAAATGCATGTAACAGTGAGAAACACACTGTCTTGGCGAAATAAAGCGATTTTCAACCACTTCATATAAATCGCTGTAACTTTTGATAGAAGACTCAGACAAACATGTTTATGGCTTTATCTTATAGAACTCAATGTCCCCGTGCTGGGCAAACAGGTTTTGCAGCCGTTTGAGCTAAGATTTAAAAATTATTCACATAATGAAAACCTATACTTTGTTTCAGGCGAGTTTCCCATTCAAATGCATGTAACAGTGAGAAACGCATTGTCTTGGCGAAATAAAGCGTTTTTGAACAACTTCATATAAATCGCTGTAACTTTTGATAGAAGACTCAGACAAACATGTTTATGGCTTTATCTTATAGAACTCAATATCCCCGTGCTGGGCAAACAGAACAGGTTTTGCAGCCGTTTGAGCTAAGATTTTAAAATTATTCACATAATGAAAACCTATACTTTGTCTCGGGTGAGTTTCCCATTCAAATGCATGTAACAGTGAGAAACACACTGTCTTGGCGAAATAAAGCGATTTTCAACCACTTCATATAAATCGCTGTAACTTTTGATAGAAGACTCAGACAAACATGTTTATGGCTTTATCTTATAGAACTCAATATCCCCGTGCTGGGCAAACAGGTTTTGCAGCCGTTTGAGCTAAGATTTTAAAATTATTCACATAATGAAAACCTATACTTTGTTTCAGGCGAGTTTCCCATTCAAATTCATGTAACAGTGAGAAACGCATTGTCTTGGCGAAATAAAGCGTTTTTGAACAACTTCATATAAATCGCTGTAACTTTTGATAGAAGACTCAGACAAACATGTTTATGGCTTTATCTTATAGAACTCAATATCCCCGTGCTGGGCAAACAGGTTTTGCAGCCGTTTGAGCTAAGATTTTAAAATGATTCACATAATGAAAACCTATACTTTGTTTCAGGCGAGTTTCCCATTCAAATGCATGTAACAGTGAGAAACGCATTGTCTTGGCGAAATAAAGCGTTTTTGAACAACTTCATATAAATCGCTGTAACTTTTGATAGAAGACTCAGACAAACATGTTTATGGCTTTATCTTATAGAACTCAATGTCCCCGTGCTGGGCAAACAGGTTTTGCAGCCGTTTGAGCTAAGATTTAAAAATTATTCACATAATGAAAACCTATACTTTGTTTCAGGCGAGTTTCCCATTCAAATGCATGTAACAGTGAGAAACACACTGTCTTGGCGAAATAAAGCGATTTTCAACCACTTCATATAAATCGCTGTAACTTTTGATAGAAGACTCAGACAAACATGTTTATGGCTTTATCTTATAGAACTCAATATCCCCGTGCTGGGCAAACAGAACAGGTTTTGCAGCCGTTTGAGCTAAGATTTAAAAATTATTCACATAATGAAAACCTATACTTTGTTTCAGGCGAGTTTCCCATTCAAATTCATGTAACAGTGAGAAACGCATTGTCTTGGCGAAATAAAGCGTTTTTGAACAACTTCATATAAATCGCTGTAACTTTTGATAGAAGACTCAGACAAACATGTTTATGGCTTTATCTTATAGAACTCAATATCCCCGTGCTGGGCAAACAGGTTTTGCAGCCGTTTGAGCTAAGATTTAAAAATTATTCACATAATGAAAACCTATACTTTGTTTCAGGCGAGTTTCCCATTCAAATGCATGTAACAGTGAGAAACGCATTGTCTTGGCGAAATAAAGCGTTTTTGAACAACTTCATATAAATCGCTGTAACTTTTGATAGAAGACTCAGACAAACATGTTTATGGCTTTATCTTATAGAACTCAATATCCCCGTGCTGGGCAAACAGGTTTTGCAGCCGTTTGAGCTAAGATTTAAAAATGATTCACATAATGAAAACCTATACTTTGTTTCAGGCGAGTTTCCCATTCAAATGCATGTAACAGTGAGAAACGCATTGTCTTGGCGAAATAAAGCGTTTTTGAACAACTTCATATAAATCGCTGTAACTTTTGATAGAAGACTCAGACAAACATGTTTATGGCTTTATCTTATAGAACTCAATATCCCCGTGCTGGGCAAACAGAACAGGTTTTGCAGCCGTTTGAGCTAAGATTTTAAAATTATTCACATAATGAAAACCTATACTTTGTCTCGGGTGAGTTTCCCATTCAAATGCATGTAACAGTGAGAAACACACTGTCTTGGCGAAATAAAGCGATTTTCAACCACTTCATATAAATCGCTGTAACTTTTGATAGAAGACTCAGACAAACATGTTTATGGCTTTATCTTATAGAACTCAATATCCCCGTGCTGGGCAAACAGAACAGGTTTTGCAGCCGTTTGAGCTAAGATTTAAAAATTATTCACATAATGAAAACCTATACTTTGTTTCAGGCGAGTTTCCCATTCAAATTCATGTAACAGTGAGAAACGCATTGTCTTGGCGAAATAAAGCGTTTTTGAACAACTTCATATAAATCGCTGTAACTTTTGATAGAAGACTCAGACAAACATGTTTATGGCTTTATCTTATAGAACTCAATATCCCCGTGCTGGGCAAACAGGTTTTGCAGCCGTTTGAGCTAAGATTTAAAAATTATTCACATAATGAAAACCTATACTTTGTTTCAGGCGAGTTTCCCATTCAAATGCATGTAACAGTGAGAAACGCATTGTCTTGGCGAAATAAAGCGTTTTTGAACAACTTCATATAAATCGCTGTAACTTTTGATAGAAGACTCAGACAAACATGTTTATGGCTTTATCTTATAGAACTCAATATCCCCGTGCTGGGCAAACAGGTTTTGCAGCCGTTTGAGCTAAGATTTAAAAATGATTCACATAATGAAAACCTATACTTTGTTTCAGGCGAGTTTCCCATTCAAATGCATGTAACAGTGAGAAACGCATTGTCTTGGCGAAATAAAGCGTTTTTGAACAACTTCATATAAATCGCTGTAACTTTTGATAGAAGACTCAGACAAACATGTTTATGGCTTTATCTTATAGAACTCAATATCCCCGTGCTGGGCAAACAGAACAGGTTTTGCAGCCGTTTGAGCTAAGATTTTAAAATTATTCACATAATGAAAACCTATACTTTGTCTCGGGTGAGTTTCCCATTCAAATGCATGTAACAGTGAGAAACACACTGTCTTGGCGAAATAAAGCGATTTTCAACCACTTCATATAAATCGCTGTAACTTTTGATAGAAGACTCAGACAAACATGTTTATGGCTTTATCTTATAGAACTCAATGTCCCCGTGCTGGGCAAACAGGTTTTGCAGCCGTTTGAGCTAAGATTTAAAAATTATTCACATAATGAAAACCTATACTTTGTTTCAGGCGAGTTTCCCATTCAAATGCATGTAACAGTGAGAAACGCATTGTCTTGGCGAAATAAAGCGTTTTTGAACAACTTCATATAAATCGCTGTAACTTTTGATAGAAGACTCAGACAAACATGTTTATGGCTTTATCTTATAGAACTCAATATCCCCGTGCTGGGCAAACAGGTTTTGCAGCCGTTTGAGCTAAGATTTTAAAATTATTCACATAATGAAAACCTATACTTTGTCTCGGGTGAGTTTCCCATTCAAATGCATGTAACAGTGAGAAACACACTGTCTTGGCGAAATAAAGCGATTTTCAACCACTTCATATAAATCGCTGTAACTTTTGATAGAAGACTCAGACAACCATGTTTATGGCTTTATCTTATAGAACTCAATATCCCCGTGCTGGGCAAACAGGTTTTGCAGCCGTTTGAGCTAAGATTTTAAAATTATTCACATAATGAAAACCTATACTTTGTTTCAGGCGAGTTTCCAATTCAAATGCATGTAACAGTGAGAAACGCATTGTCTTGGCGAAATAAAGCGTTTTTGAACAACTTCATATAAATCGCTGTAACTTTTGATAGAAGACTCAGACAAACATGTTTATGGCTTTATCTTATAGAACTCAATATCCCCGTGCTGGGCAAACAGGTTTTGCAGCCGTTTGAGCTAAGATTTAAAAATTATTCACATAATGAAAACCTATACTTTGTTTCAGGCGAGTTTCCCATTCAAATGCATGTAACAGTGAGAAACGCATTGTCTTGGCGAAATAAAGCGTTTTTGAACAACTTCATATAAATCGCTGTAACTTTTGATAGAAGACTCAGACAAACATGTTTATGGCTTTATCTTATAGAACTCAATATCCCCGTGCTGGGCAAACAGAACAGGTTTTGCAGCCGTTTGAGCTAAGATTTTAAAATTATTCACATAATGAAAACCTATACTTTGTCTCGGGTGAGTTTCCCATTCAAATGCATGTAACAGTGAGAAACACACTGTCTTGGCGAAATAAAGCGATTTTCAACCACTTCATATAAATCGCTGTAACTTTTGATAGAAGACTCAGACAAACATGTTTATGGCTTTATCTTATAGAACTCAATATCCCCGTGCTGGGCAAACAGAACAGGTTTTGCAGCCGTTTGAGCTAAGATTTTAAAATGATTCACATAATGAAAACCTATACTTTGTTTCAGGCGAGTTTCCCATTCAAATGCATGTAACAGTGAGAAACGCATTGTCTTGGCGAAATAAAGCGTTTTTGAACAACTTCATATAAATCGCTGTAACTTTTGATAGAAGACTCAGACAAACATGTTTATGGCTTTATCTTATAGAACTCAATGTCCCCGTGCTGGGCAAACAGGTTTTGCAGCCGTTTGAGCTAAGATTTAAAAATTATTCACATAATGAAAACCTATACTTTGTTTCAGGCGAGTTTCCCATTCAAATGCATGTAACAGTGAGAAACGCATTGTCTTGGCGAAATAAAGCGATTTTCAACCACTTCATATAAATCGCTGTAACTTTTGATAGAAGACTCAGACAAACATGTTTATGGCTTTATCTTATAGAACTCAATATCCCCGTGCTGGGCAAACAGGTTTTGCAGCCGTTTGAGCTAAGATTTTAAAATTATTCACATAATGAAAACCTATACTTTGTCTCGGGTGAGTTTCCCATTCAAATGCATGTAACAGTGAGAAACACACTGTCTTGGCGAAATAAAGCGATTTTCAACCACTTCATATAAATCGCTGTAACTTTTGATAGAAGACTCAGACAAACATGTTTATGGCTTTATCTTATAGAACTCAATATCCCCGTGCTGGGCAAACAGAACAGGTTTTGCAGCCGTTTGAGCTAAGATTTAAAAATTATTCACATAATGAAAACCTATACTTTGTTTCAGGCGAGTTTCCCATTCAAATTCATGTAACAGTGAGAAACGCATTGTCTTGGCGAAATAAAGCGTTTTTGAACAACTTCATATAAATCGCTGTAACTTTTGATAGAAGACTCAGACAAACATGTTTATGGCTTTATCTTATAGAACTCAATATCCCCGTGCTGGGCAAACAGGTTTTGCAGCCGTTTGAGCTAAGATTTAAAAATTATTCACATAATGAAAACCTATACTTTGTTTCAGGCGAGTTTCCCATTCAAATTCATGTAACAGTGAGAAACGCATTGTCTTGGCGAAATAAAGCGTTTTTGAACAACTTCATATAAATCGCTGTAACTTTTGATAGAAGACTCAGACAAACATGTTTATGGCTTTATCTTATAGAACTCAATGTCCCCGTGCTGGGCAAACAGGTTTTGCAGCCGTTTGAGCTAAGATTTAAAAATTATTCACATAATGAAAACCTATACTTTGTTTCAGGCGAGTTTCCCATTCAAATGCATGTAACAGTGAGAAACGCATTGTCTTGGCGAAATAAAGCGTTTTTGAACAACTTCATATAAATCGCTGTAACTTTTGATAGAAGACTCAGACAAACATGTTTATGGCTTTATCTTATAGAACTCAATATCCCCGTGCTGGGCAAACAGAACAGGTTTTGCAGCCGTTTGAGCTAAGATTTTAAAATTATTCACATAATGAAAACCTATACTTTGTCTCGGGTGAGTTTCCCATTCAAATGCATGTAACAGTGAGAAACACACTGTCTTGGCGAAATAAAGCGATTTTCAACCACTTCATATAAATCGCTGTAACTTTTGATAGAAGACTCAGACAACCATGTTTATGGCTGTATCTTATAGAACTCAATATCCCCGTGCTGGGCAAACAGGTTTTGCAGCCGTTTGAGCTAAGATTTTAAAATTATTCACATAATGAAAACCTATACTTTGTTTCAGGCGAGTTTCCCATTCAAATGCATGTAACAGTGAGAAACGCATTGTCTTGGCGAAATAAAGCGTTTTTGAACAACTTCATATAAATCGCTGTAACTTTTGATAGAAGACTCAGACAAACATGTTTATGGCTTTATCTTATAGAACTCAATATCCCCGTGCTGGGCAAACAGGTTTTGCAGCCGTTTGAGCTAAGATTTAAAAATGATTCACATAATGAAAACCTATACTTTGTTTCAGGCGAGTTTCCCATTCAAATGCATGTAACAGTGAGAAACGCATTGTCTTGGCGAAATAAAGCGTTTTTGAACAACTTCATATAAATCGCTGTAACTTTTGATAGAAGACTCAGACAAACATGTTTATGGCTTTATCTTATAGAACTCAATATCCCCGTGCTGGGCAAACAGAACAGGTTTTGCAGCCGTTTGAGCTAAGATTTTAAAATTATTCACATAATGAAAACCTATACTTTGTCTCGGGTGAGTTTCCCATTCAAATGCATGTAACAGTGAGAAACACACTGTCTTGGCGAAATAAAGCGATTTTCAACCACTTCATATAAATCGCTGTAACTTTTGATAGAAGACTCAGACAACCATGTTTATGGCTTTATCTTATAGAACTCAATATCCCCGTGCTGGGCAAACAGGTTTTGCAGCCGTTTGAGCTAAGATTTTAAAATTATTCACATAATGAAAACCTATACTTTGTTTCAGGCGAGTTTCCCATTCAAATGCATGTAACAGTGAGAAACGCATTGTCTTGGCGAAATAAAGCGTTTTTGAACAACTTCATATAAATCGCTGTAACTTTTGATAGAAGACTCAGACAAACATGTTTATGGCTTTATCTTATAGAACTCAATATCCCCGTGCTGGGCAAACAGGTTTTGCAGCCGTTTGAGCTAAGATTTAAAAATGATTCACATAATGAAAACCTATACTTTGTTTCAGGCGAGTTTCCCATTCAAATGCATGTAACAGTGAGAAACGCATTGTCTTGGCGAAATAAAGCGTTTTTGAACAACTTCATATAAATCGCTGTAACTTTTGATAGAAGACTCAGACAAACATGTTTATGGCTTTATCTTATAGAACTCAATATCCCCGTGCTGGGCAAACAGAACAGGTTTTGCAGCCGTTTGAGCTAAGATTTTAAAATTATTCACATAATGAAAACCTATACTTTGTCTCGGGTGAGTTTCCCATTCAAATGCATGTAACAGTGAGAAACACACTGTCTTGGCGAAATAAAGCGATTTTCAACCACTTCATATAAATCGCTGTAACTTTTGATAGAAGACTCAGACAAACATGTTTATGGCTTTATCTTATAGAACTCAATATCCCCGTGCTGGGCAAACAGGTTTTGCAGCCGTTTGAGCTAAGATTTTAAAATTATTCACATAATGAAAACCTATACTTTGTTTCAGGCGAGTTTCCCATTCAAATTCATGTAACAGTGAGAAACGCATTGTCTTGGCGAAATAAAGCGTTTTTGAACAACGTCATATAAATCGCTGTAACTTTTGATAGAAGACTCAGACAAACATGTTTATGGCTTTATCTTATAGAACTCAATATCCCCGTGCTGGGCAAACAGGTTTTGCAGCCGTTTGAGCTAAGATTTAAAAATTATTCACATAATGAAAACCTATACTTTGTCTCGGGTGAGTTTCCCATTCAAATGCATGTAACAGTGAGAAACACACTGTCTTGGCGAAATAAAGCGATTTTCAACCACTTCATATAAATCGCTGTAACTTTTGATAGAAGACTCAGACAAACATGTTTATGGCTTTATCTTATAGAACTCAATATCCCCGTGCTGGGCAAACAGGTTTTGCAGCCGTTTGAGCTAAGATTTTAAAATTATTCACATAATGAAAACCTATACTTTGTTTCAGGCGAGTTTCCCATTCAAATTCATGTAACAGTGAGAAACGCATTGTCTTGGCGAAATAAAGCGTTTTTGAACAACTTCATATAAATCGCTGTAACTTTTGATAGAAGACTCAGACAAACATGTTTATGGCTTTATCTTATAGAACTCAATATCCCCGTGCTGGGCAAACAGGTTTTGCAGCCGTTTGAGCTAAGATTTAAAAATTATTCACATAATGAAAACCTATACTTTGTTTCAGGCGAGTTTCCCATTCAAATGCATGTAACAGTGAGAAACGCATTGTCTTGGCGAAATAAAGCGTTTTTGAACAACTTCATATAAATCGCTGTAACTTTTGATAGAAGACTCAGACAAACATGTTTATGGCTTTATCTTATAGAACTCAATATCCCCGTGCTGGGCAAACAGAACAGGTTTTGCAGCCGTTTGAGCTAAGATTTTAAAATTATTCACATAATGAAAACCTATACTTTGTCTCGGGTGAGTTTCCCATTCAAATGCATGTAACAGTGAGAAACACACTGTCTTGGCGAAATAAAGCGATTTTCAACCACTTCATATAAATCGCTGTAACTTTTGATAGAAGACTCAGACAAACATGTTTATGGCTTTATCTTATAGAACTCAATATCCCCGTGCTGGGCAAACAGGTTTTGCAGCCGTTTGAGCTAAGATTTAAAAATGATTCACATAATGAAAACCTATACTTTGTTTCAGGCGAGTTTCCCATTCAAATGCATGTAACAGTGAGAAACGCATTGTCTTGGCGAAATAAAGCGTTTTTGAACAACTTCATATAAATCGCTGTAACTTTTGATAGAAGACTCAGACAAACATGTTTATGGCTTTATCTTATAGAACTCAATATCCCCGTGCTGGGCAAACAGGTTTTGCAGCCGTTTGAGCTAAGATTTTAAAATGATTCACATAATGAAAACCTATACTTTGTCTCGGGTGAGTTTCCCATTCAAATGCATGTAACAGTGAGAAACACACTGTCTTGGCGAAATAAAGCGATTTTCAACCACTTCATATAAATCGCTGTAACTTTTGATAGAAGACTCAGACAACCATGTTTATGGCTTTATCTTATAGAACTCAATATCCCCGTGCTGGGCAAACAGGTTTTGCAGCCGTTTGAGCTAAGATTTAAAAATGATTCACATAATGAAAACCTATACTTTGTTTCAGGCGAGTTTCCCATTCAAATGCATGTAACAGTGAGAAACGCATTGTCTTGGCGAAATAAAGCGTTTTTGAACAACTTCATATAAATCGCTGTAACTTTTGATAGAAGACTCAGACAAACATGTTTATGGCTTTATCTTATAGAACTCAATATCCCCGTGCTGGGCAAACAGAACAGGTTTTGCAGCCGTTTGAGCTAAGATTTTAAAATTATTCACATAATGAAAACCTATACTTTGTCTCGGGTGAGTTTCCCATTCAAATGCATGTAACAGTGAGAAACACACTGTCTTGGCGAAATAAAGCGATTTTCAACCACTTCATATAAATCGCTGTAACTTTTGATAGAAGACTCAGACAACCATGTTTATGGCTTTATCTTATAGAACTCAATATCCCCGTGCTGGGCAAACAGGTTTTGCAGCCGTTTGAGCTAAGATTTAAAAATTATTCACATAATGAAAACCTATACTTTGTTTCAGGCGAGTTTCCCATTCAAATGCATGTAACAGTGAGAAACGCATTGTCTTGGCGAAATAAAGCGTTTTTGAACAACTTCATATAAATCGCTGTAACTTTTGATAGAAGACTCAGACAAACATGTTTATGGCTTTATCTTATAGAACTCAATATCCCCGTGCTGGGCAAACAGAACAGGTTTTGCAGCCGTTTGAGCTAAGATTTTAAAATTATTCACATAATGAAAACCTATACTTTGTCTCGGGTGAGTTTCCCATTCAAATGCATGTAACAGTGAGAAACACACTGTCTTGGCGAAATAAAGCGATTTTCAACCACTTCATATAAATCGCTGTAACTTTTGATAGAAGACTCAGACAAACATGTTTATGGCTTTATCTTATAGAACTCAATATCCCCGTGCTGGGCAAACAGGTTTTGCAGCCGTTTGAGCTAAGATTTAAAAATGATTCACATAATGAAAACCTATACTTTGTTTCAGGCGAGTTTCCCATTCAAATGCATGTAACAGTGAGAAACGCATTGTCTTGGCGAAATAAAGCGTTTTTGAACAACTTCATATAAATCGCTGTAACTTTTGATAGAAGACTCAGACAAACATGTTTATGGCTTTATCTTATAGAACTCAATATCCCCGTGCTGGGCAAACAGGTTTTGCAGCCGTTTGAGCTAAGATTTTAAAATGATTCACATAATGAAAACCTATACTTTGTCTCGGGTGAGTTTCCCATTCAAATGCATGTAACAGTGAGAAACACACTGTCTTGGCGAAATAAAGCGATTTTCAACCACTTCATATAAATCGCTGTAACTTTTGATAGAAGACTCAGACAACCATGTTTATGGCTTTATCTTATAGAACTCAATATCCCCGTGCTGGGCAAACAGGTTTTGCAGCCGTTTGAGCTAAGATTTAAAAATGATTCACATAATGAAAACCTATACTTTGTTTCAGGCGAGTTTCCCATTCAAATGCATGTAACAGTGAGAAACGCATTGTCTTGGCGAAATAAAGCGTTTTTGAACAACTTCATATAAATCGCTGTAACTTTTGATAGAAGACTCAGACAAACATGTTTATGGCTTTATCTTATAGAACTCAATATCCCCGTGCTGGGCAAACAGAACAGGTTTTGCAGCCGTTTGAGCTAAGATTTTAAAATTATTCACATAATGAAAACCTATACTTTGTCTCGGGTGAGTTTCCCATTCAAATGCATGTAACAGTGAGAAACACACTGTCTTGGCGAAATAAAGCGATTTTCAACCACTTCATATAAATCGCTGTAACTTTTGATAGAAGACTCAGACAACCATGTTTATGGCTTTATCTTATAGAACTCAATATCCCCGTGCTGGGCAAACAGGTTTTGCAGCCGTTTGAGCTAAGATTTTAAAATTATTCACATAATGAAAACCTATACTTTGTCTCGGGTGAGTTTCCCATTCAAATGCATGTAACAGTGAGAAACACACTGTCTTGGCGAAATAAAGCGATTTTCAACCACTTCATATAAATCGCTGTAACTTTTGATAGAAGACTCAGACAAACATGTTTATGGCTTTATCTTATAGAACTCAATATCCCCGTGCTGGGCAAACAGAACAGGTTTTGCAGCCGTTTGAGCTAAGATTTTAAAATTATTCACATAATGAAAACCTATACTTTGTTTCAGGCGAGTTTCCCATTCAAATGCATGTAACAGTGAGAAACGCATTGTCTTGGCGAAATAAAGCGTTTTTGAACAACTTCATATAAATCGCTGTAACTTTTGATAGAAGACTCAGACAAACATGTTTATGGCTTTATCTTATAGAACTCAATATCCCCGTGCTGGGCAAACAGGTTTTGCAGCCGTTTGAGCTAAGATTTTAAAATGATTCACATAATGAAAACCTATACTTTGTTTCAGGCGAGTTTCCCATTCAAATGCATGTAACAGTGAGAAACACACTGTCTTGGTGAAATAAAGCGTTTTTGTACAACTTCATATAAATCGCTGTAACCTTTGATAGAAGACTCAGACAAACATGTTTATGGCTTTATCTTATAGAACTCAATATCCCCGTGCTGGGCAAACAGGTTTTGCAGCCGTTTGAGCTAAGATTTTAAAATTATTCACATAATGAAAACCTATACTTTGTCTCGGGTGAGTTTCCCATTCAAATGCATGTAACAGTGAGAAACACACTGTCTTGGCGAAATAAAGCGATTTTCAACCACTTCATATAAATCGCTGTAACTTTTGATAGAAGACTCAGACAAACATGTTTATGGCTTTATCTTATAGAACTCAATATCCCCGTGCTGGGCAAACAGGTTTTGCAGCCGTTTGAGCTAAGATTTTAAAATGATTCACATAATGAAAACCTATACTTTGTTTCAGGCGAGTTTCCCATTCAAATGCATGTAACAGTGAGAAACGCATTGTCTTGGCGAAATAAAGCGTTTTTGAACAACTTCATATAAATCGCTGTAACTTTTGATAGAAGACTCAGACAAACATGTTTATGGCTTTATCTTATAGAACTCAATATCCCCGTGCTGGGCAAACAGGTTTTGCAGCCGTTTGAGCTAAGATTTTAAAATGATTCACATAATGAAAACCTATACTTTGTTTCAGGCGAGTTTCCCATTCAAATGCATGTAACAGTGAGAAACGCATTGTCTTGGCGAAATAAAGCGTTTTTGAACAACTTCATATAAATCGCTGTAACTTTTGATAGAAGACTCAGACAAACATGTTTATGGATTTATCTTATAGAACTCAATATCCCCGTGCTGGGCAAACAGAACAGGTTTTGCAGCCGTTTGAGCTAAGATTTTAAAATTATTCACATAATGAAAACCTATACTTTGTCTCGGGTAAGTTTCCCATTCAAATGCATGTAACAGTGAGAAACACACTGTCTTGGCGAAATAAAGCGATTTTCAACCACTTCATATAAATCGCTGTAACTTTTGATAGAAGACTCAGACAAACATGTTTATGGCTTTATCTTATAGAACTCAATATCCCCGTGCTGGGCAAACAGGTTTTGCAGCCGTTTGAGCTAAGATTTTAAAATTATTCACATAATGAAAACCTATACTTTGTTTCAGGCGAGTTTCCCATTCAAATGCATGTAACAGTGAGAAACGCATTGTCTTGGCGAAATAAAGCGTTTTTGAACAACTTCATATAAATCGCTGTAACTTTTGATAGAAGACTCAGACAAACATGTTTATGGATTTATCTTATAGAACTCAATATCCCCGTGCTGGGCAAACAGAACAGGTTTTGCAGCCGTTTGAGCTAAGATTTTAAAATTATTCACATAATGAAAACCTATACTTTGTCTCGGGTAAGTTTCCCATTCAAATGCATGTAACAGTGAGAAACACACTGTCTTGGCGAAATAAAGCGATTTTCAACCACTTCATATAAATCGCTGTAACTTTTGATAGAAGACTCAGACAAACATGTTTATGGCTTTATCTTATAGAACTCAATATCCCCGTGCTGGGCAAACAGGTTTTGCAGCCGTTTGAGCTAAGATTTTAAAATTATTCACATAATGAAAACCTATACTTTGTTTCAGGCGAGTTTCCCATTCAAATGCATGTAACAGTGAGAAACGCATTGTCTTGGCGAAATAAAGCGTTTTTGAACAACTTCATATAAATCGCTGTAACTTTTGATAGAAGACTCAGACAACCATGTTTATGGCTTTATCTTATAGAACTCAATATCCCCGTGCTGGGCAAACAGAACAGGTTTTGCAGCCGTTTGAGCTAAGATTTTAAAATTATTCACATAATGAAAACCTATACTTTGTTTCAGGCGAGTTTCCCATTCAAATGCATGTAACAGTGAGAAACACACTGTCTTGGTGAAATAAAGCGTTTTTGTACAACTTCATATAAATCGCTGTAACCTTTGATAGAAGACTCAGACAAACATGTTTATGGCTTTATCTTATAGAACTCAATATCCCCGTGCTGGGCAAACAGGTTTTGCAGCCGTTTGAGCTAAGATTTTAAAATTATTCACATAATGAAAACCTATACTTTGTCTCGGGTGAGTTTCCCATTCAAATGCATGTAACAGTGAGAAACACACTGTCTTGGCGAAATAAAGCGATTTTCAACAACTTCATATAAATCGCTGTAACTTTTGATAGAAGACTCAGACAACCATGTTTATGGCTTTATCTTATAGAACTCAATATCCCCGTGCTGGGCAAACAGGTTTTGCAGCCGTTTGAGCTAAGATTTAAAAATGATTCACATAATGAAAACCTATACTTTGTTTCAGGCGAGTTTCCCATTCAAATGCATGTAACAGTGAGAAACGCATTGTCTTGGCGAAATAAAGCGTTTTTGAACAACTTCATATAAATCGCTGTAACTTTTGATAGAAGACTCAGACAAACATGTTTATGGCTTTATCTTATAGAACTCAATATCCCCGTGCTGGGCAAACAGAACAGGTTTTGCAGCCGTTTGAGCTAAGATTTTAAAATTATTCACATAATGAAAACCTATACTTTGTCTCGGGTGAGTTTCCCATTCAAATGCATGTAACAGTGAGAAACACACTGTCTTGGCGAAATAAAGCGATTTTCAACCACTTCATATAAATCGCTGTAACTTTTGATAGAAGACTCAGACAACCATGTTTATGGCTTTATCTTATAGAACTCAATATCCCCGTGCTGGGCAAACAGGTTTTGCAGCCGTTTGAGCTAAGATTTTAAAATTATTCACATAATGAAAACCTATACTTTGTCTCGGGTGAGTTTCCCATTCAAATGCATGTAACAGTGAGAAACACACTGTCTTGGCGAAATAAAGCGATTTTCAACCACTTCAT
The DNA here is from genome assembly GCF_057381845.1 of Rhamphochromis longiceps. NCBI lineage: Eukaryota > Metazoa > Chordata > Actinopteri > Cichliformes > Cichlidae > Rhamphochromis > Rhamphochromis longiceps. The sequence goes on from NC_140562.1 coordinate 10,055,492, forward strand.
ATAAATCGCTGTAACTTTTGATAGAAGACTCAGACAAACATGTTTATGGCTTTATCTTATAGAACTCAATATCCCCGTGCTGGGCAAACAGAACAGGTTTTGCAGCCGTTTGAGCTAAGATTTTAAAATTATTCACATAATGAAAACCTATACTTTGTTTCAGGCGAGTTTCCCATTCAAATGCATGTAACAGTGAGAAACGCATTGTCTTGGCGAAATAAAGCGTTTTTGAACAACTTCATATAAATCGCTGTAACTTTTGATAGAAGACTCAGACAAACATGTTTATGGCTTTATCTTATAGAACTCAATATCCCCGTGCTGGGCAAACAGGTTTTGCAGCCGTTTGAGCTAAGATTTTAAAATGATTCACATAATGAAAACCTATACTTTGTTTCAGGCGAGTTTCCCATTCAAATGCATGTAACAGTGAGAAACACACTGTCTTGGTGAAATAAAGCGTTTTTGTACAACTTCATATAAATCGCTGTAACCTTTGATAGAAGACTCAGACAAACATGTTTATGGCTTTATCTTATAGAACTCAATATCCCCGTGCTGGGCAAACAGGTTTTGCAGCCGTTTGAGCTAAGATTTTAAAATTATTCACATAATGAAAACCTATACTTTGTCTCGGGTGAGTTTCCCATTCAAATGCATGTAACAGTGAGAAACACACTGTCTTGGCGAAATAAAGCGATTTTCAACCACTTCATATAAATCGCTGTAACTTTTGATAGAAGACTCAGACAACCATGTTTATGGCTTTATCTTATAGAACTCAATATCCCCGTGCTGGGCAAACAGGTTTTGCAGCCGTTTGAGCTAAGATTTTAAAATGATTCACATAATGAAAACCTATACTTTGTTTCAGGCGAGTTTCCCATTCAAATGCATGTAACAGTGAGAAACGCATTGTCTTGGCGAAATAAAGCGTTTTTGAACAACTTCATATAAATCGCTGTAACTTTTGATAGAAGACTCAGACAAACATGTTTATGGCTTTATCTTATAGAACTCAATATCCCCGTGCTGGGCAAACAGGTTTTGCAGCCGTTTGAGCTAAGATTTTAAAATGATTCACATAATGAAAACCTATACTTTGTTTCAGGCGAGTTTCCCATTCAAATGCATGTAACAGTGAGAAACGCATTGTCTTGGCGAAATAAAGCGTTTTTGAACAACTTCATATAAATCGCTGTAACTTTTGATAGAAGACTCAGACAAACATGTTTATGGATTTATCTTATAGAACTCAATATCCCCGTGCTGGGCAAACAGAACAGGTTTTGCAGCCGTTTGAGCTAAGATTTTAAAATTATTCACATAATGAAAACCTATACTTTGTCTCGGGTAAGTTTCCCATTCAAATGCATGTAACAGTGAGAAACACACTGTCTTGGCGAAATAAAGCGATTTTCAACCACTTCATATAAATCGCTGTAACTTTTGATAGAAGACTCAGACAAACATGTTTATGGCTTTATCTTATAGAACTCAATATCCCCGTGCTGGGCAAACAGAACAGGTTTTGCAGCCGTTTGAGCTAAGATTTTAAAATTATTCACATAATGAAAACCTATACTTTGTTTCAGGCGAGTTTCCCATTCAAATGCATGTAACAGTGAGAAACGCATTGTCTTGGCGAAATAAAGCGTTTTTGAACAACTTCATATAAATCGCTGTAACTTTTGATAGAAGACTCAGACAAACATGTTTATGGCTTTATCTTATAGAACTCAATATCCCCGTGCTGGGCAAACAGAACAGGTTTTGCAGCCGTTTGAGCTAAGATTTTAAAATTATTCACATAATGAAAACCTATACTTTGTTTCAGGCGAGTTTCCCATTCAAATGCATGTAACAGTGAGAAACGCATTGTCTTGGCGAAATAAAGCGTTTTTGAACAACTTCATATAAATCGCTGTAACTTTTGATAGAAGACTCAGACAAACATGTTTATGGCTTTATCTTATAGAACTCAATATCCCCGTGCTGGGCAAACAGAACAGGTTTTGCAGCCGTTTGAGCTAAGATTTTAAAATTATTCACATAATGAAAACCTATACTTTGTTTCAGGCGAGTTTCCCATTCAAATGCATGTAACAGTGAGAAACGCATTGTCTTGGCGAAATAAAGCGTTTTTGAACAACTTCATATAAATCGCTGTAACTTTTGATAGAAGACTCAGACAAACATGTTTATGGCTTTATCTTATAGAACTCAATATCCCCATGCTGGGCAAACAGAACAGGTTTTGCAGCCGTTTGAGCTAAGATTTTAAAATTATTCACATAATGAAAACCTATACTTTGTTTCAGGCGAGTTTCCCATTCAAATGCATGTAACAGTGAGAAACGCATTGTCTTGGCGAAATAAAGCGTTTTTGAACAACTTCATATAAATCGCTGTAACTTTTGATAGAAGACTCAGACAAACATGTTTATGGCTTTATCTTATAGAACTCAATGTCCCCGTGCTGGGCAAACAGGTTTTGCAGCCGTTTGAGCTAAGATTTAAAAATTATTCACATAATGAAAACCTATACTTTGTTTCAGGCGAGTTTCCCATTCAAATGCATGTAACAGTGAGAAACGCATTGTCTTGGCGAAATAAAGCGTTTTTGAACAACTTCATATAAATCGCTGTAACTTTTGATAGAAGACTCAGACAAACATGTTTATGGCTTTATCTTATAGAACTCAATATCCCCGTGCTGGGCAAACAGAACAGGTTTTGCAGCCGTTTGAGCTAAGATTTTAAAATTATTCACATAATGAAAACCTATACTTTGTCTCGGGTGAGTTTCCCATTCAAATGCATGTAACAGTGAGAAACACACTGTCTTGGCGAAATAAAGCGATTTTCAACCACTTCATATAAATCGCTGTAACTTTTGATAGAAGACTCAGACAAACATGTTTATGGCTTTATCTTATAGAACTCAATATCCCCGTGCTGGGCAAACAGGTTTTGCAGCCGTTTGAGCTAAGATTTTAAAATTATTCACATAATGAAAACCTATACTTTGTTTCAGGCGAGTTTCCCATTCAAATTCATGTAACAGTGAGAAACGCATTGTCTTGGCGAAATAAAGCGTTTTTGAACAACTTCATATAAATCGCTGTAACTTTTGATAGAAGACTCAGACAAACATGTTTATGGCTTTATCTTATAGAACTCAATATCCCCGTGCTGGGCAAACAGGTTTTGCAGCCGTTTGAGCTAAGATTTTAAAATTATTCACATAATGAAAACCTATACTTTGTTTCAGGCGAGTTTCCCATTCAAATTCATGTAACAGTGAGAAACGCATTGTCTTGGCGAAATAAAGCGTTTTTGAACAACTTCATATAAATCGCTGTAACTTTTGATAGAAGACTCAGACAAACATGTTTATGGCTTTATCTTATAGAACTCAATATCCCCGTGCTGGGCAAACAGGTTTTGCAGCCGTTTGAGCTAAGATTTTAAAATGATTCACATAATGAAAACCTATACTTTGTTTCAGGCGAGTTTCCCATTCAAATGCATGTAACAGTGAGAAACGCATTGTCTTGGCGAAATAAAGCGTTTTTGAACAACTTCATATAAATCGCTGTAACTTTTGATAGAAGACTCAGACAAACATGTTTATGGCTTTATCTTATAGAACTCAATGTCCCCGTGCTGGGCAAACAGGTTTTGCAGCCGTTTGAGCTAAGATTTAAAAATTATTCACATAATGAAAACCTATACTTTGTTTCAGGCGAGTTTCCCATTCAAATGCATGTAACAGTGAGAAACGCATTGTCTTGGCGAAATAAAGCGTTTTTGAACAACTTCATATAAATCGCTGTAACTTTTGATAGAAGACTCAGACAAACATGTTTATGGCTTTATCTTATAGAACTCAATATCCCCGTGCTGGGCAAACAGGTTTTGCAGCCGTTTGAGCTAAGATTTTAAAATTATTCACATAATGAAAACCTATACTTTGTCTCGGGTGAGTTTCCCATTCAAATGCATGTAACAGTGAGAAACACACTGTCTTGGCGAAATAAAGCGATTTTCAACCACTTCATATAAATCGCTGTAACTTTTGATAGAAGACTCAGACAAACATGTTTATGGCTTTATCTTATAGAACTCAATATCCCCGTGCTGGGCAAACAGAACAGGTTTTGCAGCCGTTTGAGCTAAGATTTAAAAATTATTCACATAATGAAAACCTATACTTTGTTTCAGGCGAGTTTCCCATTCAAATTCATGTAACAGTGAGAAACGCATTGTCTTGGCGAAATAAAGCGTTTTTGAACAACTTCATATAAATCGCTGTAACTTTTGATAGAAGACTCAGACAACCATGTTTATGGCTTTATCTTATAGAACTCAATATCCCCGTGCTGGGCAAACAGAACAGGTTTTGCAGCCGTTTGAGCTAAGATTTTAAAATTATTCACATAATGAAAACCTATACTTTGTCTCGGGTGAGTTTCCCATTCAAATGCATGTAACAGTGAGAAACACACTGTCTTGGCGAAATAAAGCGATTTTCAACCACTTCATATAAATCGCTGTAACTTTTGATAGAAGACTCAGACAACCATGTTTATGGCTTTATCTTATAGAACTCAATATCCCCGTGCTGGGCAAACAGGTTTTGCAGCCGTTTGAGCTAAGATTTTAAAATTATTCACATAATGAAAACCTATACTTTGTCTCGGGTGAGTTTCCCATTCAAATGCATGTAACAGTGAGAAACACACTGTCTTGGCGAAATAAAGCGATTTTCAACCACTTCATATAAATCGCTGTAACTTTTGATAGAAGACTCAGACAAACATGTTTATGGCTTTATCTTATAGAACTCAATATCCCCGTGCTGGGCAAACAGAACAGGTTTTGCAGCCGTTTGAGCTAAGATTTTAAAATTATTCACATAATGAAAACCTATACTTTGTTTCAGGCGAGTTTCCCATTCAAATGCATGTAACAGTGAGAAACGCATTGTCTTGGCGAAATAAAGCGTTTTTGAACAACTTCATATAAATCGCTGTAACTTTTGATAGAAGACTCAGACAAACATGTTTATGGCTTTATCTTATAGAACTCAATATCCCCGTGCTGGGCAAACAGGTTTTGCAGCCGTTTGAGCTAAGATTTTAAAATGATTCACATAATGAAAACCTATACTTTGTTTCAGGCGAGTTTCCCATTCAAATGCATGTAACAGTGAGAAACACACTGTCTTGGTGAAATAAAGCGTTTTTGTACAACTTCATATAAATCGCTGTAACCTTTGATAGAAGACTCAGACAAACATGTTTATGGCTTTATCTTATAGAACTCAATATCCCCGTGCTGGGCAAACAGGTTTTGCAGCCGTTTGAGCTAAGATTTTAAAATTATTCACATAATGAAAACCTATACTTTGTCTCGGGTGAGTTTCCCATTCAAATGCATGTAACAGTGAGAAACACACTGTCTTGGCGAAATAAAGCGATTTTCAACCACTTCATATAAATCGCTGTAACTTTTGATAGAAGACTCAGACAACCATGTTTATGGCTTTATCTTATAGAACTCAATATCCCCGTGCTGGGCAAACAGGTTTTGCAGCCGTTTGAGCTAAGATTTTAAAATGATTCACATAATGAAAACCTATACTTTGTTTCAGGCGAGTTTCCCATTCAAATGCATGTAACAGTGAGAAACGCATTGTCTTGGCGAAATAAAGCGTTTTTGAACAACTTCATATAAATCGCTGTAACTTTTGATAGAAGACTCAGACAAACATGTTTATGGCTTTATCTTATAGAACTCAATATCCCCGTGCTGGGCAAACAGGTTTTGCAGCCGTTTGAGCTAAGATTTTAAAATGATTCACATAATGAAAACCTATACTTTGTTTCAGGCGAGTTTCCCATTCAAATGCATGTAACAGTGAGAAACGCATTGTCTTGGCGAAATAAAGCGTTTTTGAACAACTTCATATAAATCGCTGTAACTTTTGATAGAAGACTCAGACAAACATGTTTATGGATTTATCTTATAGAACTCAATATCCCCGTGCTGGGCAAACAGAACAGGTTTTGCAGCCGTTTGAGCTAAGATTTTAAAATTATTCACATAATGAAAACCTATACTTTGTCTCGGGTAAGTTTCCCATTCAAATGCATGTAACAGTGAGAAACACACTGTCTTGGCGAAATAAAGCGATTTTCAACCACTTCATATAAATCGCTGTAACTTTTGATAGAAGACTCAGACAAACATGTTTATGGCTTTATCTTATAGAACTCAATATCCCCGTGCTGGGCAAACAGAACAGGTTTTGCAGCCGTTTGAGCTAAGATTTTAAAATTATTCACATAATGAAAACCTATACTTTGTTTCAGGCGAGTTTCCCATTCAAATGCATGTAACAGTGAGAAACGCATTGTCTTGGCGAAATAAAGCGTTTTTGAACAACTTCATATAAATCGCTGTAACTTTTGATAGAAGACTCAGACAAACATGTTTATGGCTTTATCTTATAGAACTCAATATCCCCGTGCTGGGCAAACAGAACAGGTTTTGCAGCCGTTTGAGCTAAGATTTTAAAATTATTCACATAATGAAAACCTATACTTTGTTTCAGGCGAGTTTCCCATTCAAATGCATGTAACAGTGAGAAACGCATTGTCTTGGCGAAATAAAGCGTTTTTGAACAACTTCATATAAATCGCTGTAACTTTTGATAGAAGACTCAGACAAACATGTTTATGGCTTTATCTTATAGAACTCAATATCCCCGTGCTGGGCAAACAGAACAGGTTTTGCAGCCGTTTGAGCTAAGATTTTAAAATTATTCACATAATGAAAACCTATACTTTGTTTCAGGCGAGTTTCCCATTCAAATGCATGTAACAGTGAGAAACGCATTGTCTTGGCGAAATAAAGCGTTTTTGAACAACTTCATATAAATCGCTGTAACTTTTGATAGAAGACTCAGACAAACATGTTTATGGCTTTATCTTATAGAACTCAATATCCCCATGCTGGGCAAACAGAACAGGTTTTGCAGCCGTTTGAGCTAAGATTTTAAAATTATTCACATAATGAAAACCTATACTTTGTTTCAGGCGAGTTTCCCATTCAAATGCATGTAACAGTGAGAAACGCATTGTCTTGGCGAAATAAAGCGTTTTTGAACAACTTCATATAAATCGCTGTAACTTTTGATAGAAGACTCAGACAAACATGTTTATGGCTTTATCTTATAGAACTCAATGTCCCCGTGCTGGGCAAACAGGTTTTGCAGCCGTTTGAGCTAAGATTTAAAAATTATTCACATAATGAAAACCTATACTTTGTTTCAGGCGAGTTTCCCATTCAAATGCATGTAACAGTGAGAAACGCATTGTCTTGGCGAAATAAAGCGTTTTTGAACAACTTCATATAAATCGCTGTAACTTTTGATAGAAGACTCAGACAAACATGTTTATGGCTTTATCTTATAGAACTCAATATCCCCGTGCTGGGCAAACAGAACAGGTTTTGCAGCCGTTTGAGCTAAGATTTTAAAATTATTCACATAATGAAAACCTATACTTTGTCTCGGGTGAGTTTCCCATTCAAATGCATGTAACAGTGAGAAACACACTGTCTTGGCGAAATAAAGCGATTTTCAACCACTTCATATAAATCGCTGTAACTTTTGATAGAAGACTCAGACAAACATGTTTATGGCTTTATCTTATAGAACTCAATATCCCCGTGCTGGGCAAACAGGTTTTGCAGCCGTTTGAGCTAAGATTTTAAAATTATTCACATAATGAAAACCTATACTTTGTTTCAGGCGAGTTTCCCATTCAAATTCATGTAACAGTGAGAAACGCATTGTCTTGGCGAAATAAAGCGTTTTTGAACAACTTCATATAAATCGCTGTAACTTTTGATAGAAGACTCAGACAAACATGTTTATGGCTTTATCTTATAGAACTCAATATCCCCGTGCTGGGCAAACAGGTTTTGCAGCCGTTTGAGCTAAGATTTTAAAATGATTCACATAATGAAAACCTATACTTTGTTTCAGGCGAGTTTCCCATTCAAATGCATGTAACAGTGAGAAACGCATTGTCTTGGCGAAATAAAGCGTTTTTGAACAACTTCATATAAATCGCTGTAACTTTTGATAGAAGACTCAGACAAACATGTTTATGGCTTTATCTTATAGAACTCAATGTCCCCGTGCTGGGCAAACAGGTTTTGCAGCCGTTTGAGCTAAGATTTAAAAATTATTCACATAATGAAAACCTATACTTTGTTTCAGGCGAGTTTCCCATTCAAATGCATGTAACAGTGAGAAACGCATTGTCTTGGCGAAATAAAGCGTTTTTGAACAACTTCATATAAATCGCTGTAACTTTTGATAGAAGACTCAGACAAACATGTTTATGGCTTTATCTTATAGAACTCAATATCCCCGTGCTGGGCAAACAGGTTTTGCAGCCGTTTGAGCTAAGATTTTAAAATTATTCACATAATGAAAACCTATACTTTGTCTCGGGTGAGTTTCCCATTCAAATGCATGTAACAGTGAGAAACACACTGTCTTGGCGAAATAAAGCGATTTTCAACCACTTCATATAAATCGCTGTAACTTTTGATAGAAGACTCAGACAAACATGTTTATGGCTTTATCTTATAGAACTCAATATCCCCGTGCTGGGCAAACAGAACAGGTTTTGCAGCCGTTTGAGCTAAGATTTAAAAATTATTCACATAATGAAAACCTATACTTTGTTTCAGGCGAGTTTCCCATTCAAATTCATGTAACAGTGAGAAACGCATTGTCTTGGCGAAATAAAGCGTTTTTGAACAACTTCATATAAATCGCTGTAACTTTTGATAGAAGACTCAGACAAACATGTTTATGGCTTTATCTTATAGAACTCAATATCCCCGTGCTGGGCAAACAGGTTTTGCAGCCGTTTGAGCTAAGATTTAAAAATTATTCACATAATGAAAACCTATACTTTGTTTCAGGCGAGTTTCCCATTCAAATTCATGTAACAGTGAGAAACGCATTGTCTTGGCGAAATAAAGCGTTTTTGAACAACTTCATATAAATCGCTGTAACTTTTGATAGAAGACTCAGACAAACATGTTTATGGCTTTATCTTATAGAACTCAATATCCCCGTGCTGGGCAAACAGAACAGGTTTTGCAGCCGTTTGAGCTAAGATTTTAAAATTATTCACATAATGAAAACCTATACTTTGTTTCAGGCGAGTTTCCCATTCAAATTCATGTAACAGTGAGAAACGCATTGTCTTGGCGAAATAAAGCGTTTTTGAACAACTTCATATAAATCGCTGTAACTTTTGATAGAAGACTCAGACAAACATGTTTATGGCTTTATCTTATAGAACTCAATATCCCCGTGCTGGGCAAACAGGTTTTGCAGCCGTTTGAGCTAAGATTTTAAAATTATTCACATAATGAAAACCTATACTTTGTTTCAGGCGAGTTTCCCATTCAAATGCATGTAACAGTGAGAAACGCATTGTCTTGGCGAAATAAAGCGTTTTTGAACAACTTCATATAAATCGCTGTAACTTTTGATAGAAGACTCAGACAAACATGTTTATGGCTTTATCTTATAGAACTCAATATCCCCGTGCTGGGCAAACAGGTTTTGCAGCCGTTTGAGCTAAGATTTTAAAATTATTCACATAATGAAAACCTATACTTTGTCTCGGGTGAGTTTCCCATTCAAATGCATGTAACAGTGAGAAACACACTGTCTTGGCGAAATAAAGCGATTTTCAACCACTTCATATAAATCGCTGTAACTTTTGATAGAAGACTCAGACAACCATGTTTATGGCTTTATCTTATAGAACTCAATATCCCCGTGCTGGGCAAACAGGTTTTGCAGCCGTTTGAGCTAAGATTTTAAAATTATTCACATAATGAAAACCTATACTTTGTTTCAGGCGAGTTTCCCATTCAAATGCATGTAACAGTGAGAAACGCATTGTCTTGGCGAAATAAAGCGTTTTTGAACAACTTCATATAAATCGCTGTAACTTTTGATAGAAGACTCAGACAAACATGTTTATGGCTTTATCTTATAGAACTCAATATCCCCGTGCTGGGCAAACAGGTTTTGCAGCCGTTTGAGCTAAGATTTAAAAATTATTCACATAATGAAAACCTATACTTTGTTTCAGGCGAGTTTCCCATTCAAATGCATGTAACAGTGAGAAACGCATTGTCTTGGCGAAATAAAGCGTTTTTGAACAACTTCATATAAATCGCTGTAACTTTTGATAGAAGACTCAGACAAACATGTTTATGGCTTTATCTTATAGAACTCAATATCCCCGTGCTGGGCAAACAGGTTTTGCAGCCGTTTGAGCTAAGATTTTAAAATTATTCACATAATGAAAACCTATACTTTGTCTCGGGTGAGTTTCCCATTCAAATGCATGTAACAGTGAGAAACACACTGTCTTGGCGAAATAAAGCGATTTTCAACCACTTCATATAAATCGCTGTAACTTTTGATAGAAGACTCAGACAAACATGTTTATGGCTTTATCTTATAGAACTCAATATCCCCGTGCTGGGCAAACAGAACAGGTTTTGCAGCCGTTTGAGCTAAGATTTAAAAATTATTCACATAATGAAAACCTATACTTTGTTTCAGGCGAGTTTCCCATTCAAATTCATGTAACAGTGAGAAACGCATTGTCTTGGCGAAATAAAGCGTTTTTGAACAACTTCATATAAATCGCTGTAACTTTTGATAGAAGACTCAGACAAACATGTTTATGGCTTTATCTTATAGAACTCAATATCCCCGTGCTGGGCAAACAGAACAGGTTTTGCAGCCGTTTGAGCTAAGATTTAAAAATTATTCACATAATGAAAACCTATACTTTGTTTCAGGCGAGTTTCCCATTCAAATTCATGTAACAGTGAGAAACGCATTGTCTTGGCGAAATAAAGCGTTTTTGAACAACTTCATATAAATCGCTGTAACTTTTGATAGAAGACTCAGACAAACATGTTTATGGCTTTATCTTATAGAACTCAATATCCCCGTGCTGGGCAAACAGAACAGGTTTTGCAGCCGTTTGAGCTAAGATTTTAAAATTATTCACATAATGAAAACCTATACTTTGTTTCAGGCGAGTTTCCCATTCAAATTCATGTAACAGTGAGAAACGCATTGTCTTGGCGAAATAAAGCGTTTTTGAACAACTTCATATAAATCGCTGTAACTTTTGATAGAAGACTCAGACAAACATGTTTATGGCTTTATCTTATAGAACTCAATATCCCCGTGCTGGGCAAACAGGTTTTGCAGCCGTTTGAGCTAAGATTTTAAAATTATTCACATAATGAAAACCTATACTTTGTTTCAGGCGAGTTTCCCATTCAAATGCATGTAACAGTGAGAAACGCATTGTCTTGGCGAAATAAAGCGTTTTTGAACAACTTCATATAAATCGCTGTAACTTTTGATAGAAGACTCAGACAAACATGTTTATGGCTTTATCTTATAGAACTCAATATCCCCGTGCTGGGCAAACAGGTTTTGCAGCCGTTTGAGCTAAGATTTAAAAATTATTCACATAATGAAAACCTATACTTTGTTTCAGGCGAGTTTCCCATTCAAATGCATGTAACAGTGAGAAACGCATTGTCTTGGCGAAATAAAGCGTTTTTGAACAACTTCATATAAATCGCTGTAACTTTTGATAGAAGACTCAGACAAACATGTTTATGGCTTTATCTTATAGAACTCAATATCCCCGTGCTGGGCAAACAGGTTTTGCAGCCGTTTGAGCTAAGATTTTAAAATTATTCACATAATGAAAACCTATACTTTGTCTCGGGTGAGTTTCCCATTCAAATGCATGTAACAGTGAGAAACACACTGTCTTGGCGAAATAAAGCGATTTTCAACCACTTCATATAAATCGCTGTAACTTTTGATAGAAGACTCAGACAAACATGTTTATGGCTTTATCTTATAGAACTCAATATCCCCGTGCTGGGCAAACAGAACAGGTTTTGCAGCCGTTTGAGCTAAGATTTAAAAATTATTCACATAATGAAAACCTATACTTTGTTTCAGGCGAGTTTCCCATTCAAATTCATGTAACAGTGAGAAACGCATTGTCTTGGCGAAATAAAGCGTTTTTGAACAACTTCATATAAATCGCTGTAACTTTTGATAGAAGACTCAGACAAACATGTTTATGGCTTTATCTTATAGAACTCAATATCCCCGTGCTGGGCAAACAGGTTTTGCAGCCGTTTGAGCTAAGATTTAAAAATTATTCACATAATGAAAACCTATACTTTGTTTCAGGCGAGTTTCCCATTCAAATTCATGTAACAGTGAGAAACGCATTGTCTTGGCGAAATAAAGCGTTTTTGAACAACTTCATATAAATCGCTGTAACTTTTGATAGAAGACTCAGACAAACATGTTTATGGCTTTATCTTATAGAACTCAATATCCCCGTGCTGGGCAAACAGGTTTTGCAGCCGTTTGAGCTAAGATTTTAAAATTATTCACATAATGAAAACCTATACTTTGTTTCAGGCGAGTTTCCCATTCAAATGCATGTAACAGTGAGAAACGCATTGTCTTGGCGAAATAAAGCGTTTTTGAACAACTTCATATAAATCGCTGTAACTTTTGATAGAAGACTCAGACAAACATGTTTATGGCTTTATCTTATAGAACTCAATATCCCCGTGCTGGGCAAACAGGTTTTGCAGCCGTTTGAGCTAAGATTTTAAAATTATTCACATAATGAAAACCTATACTTTGTCTCGGGTGAGTTTCCCATTCAAATGCATGTAACAGTGAGAAACACACTGTCTTGGCGAAATAAAGCGATTTTCAACCACTTCATATAAATCGCTGTAACTTTTGATAGAAGACTCAGACAACCATGTTTATGGCTTTATCTTATAGAACTCAATATCCCCGTGCTGGGCAAACAGGTTTTGCAGCCGTTTGAGCTAAGATTTTAAAATTATTCACATAATGAAAACCTATACTTTGTTTCAGGCGAGTTTCCCATTCAAATGCATGTAACAGTGAGAAACGCATTGTCTTGGCGAAATAAAGCGTTTTTGAACAACTTCATATAAATCGCTGTAACTTTTGATAGAAGACTCAGACAAACATGTTTATGGCTTTATCTTATAGAACTCAATATCCCCGTGCTGGGCAAACAGGTTTTGCAGCCGTTTGAGCTAAGATTTAAAAATTATTCACATAATGAAAACCTATACTTTGTTTCAGGCGAGTTTCCCATTCAAATGCATGTAACAGTGAGAAACGCATTGTCTTGGCGAAATAAAGCGTTTTTGAACAACTTCATATAAATCGCTGTAACTTTTGATAGAAGACTCAGACAAACATGTTTATGGCTTTATCTTATAGAACTCAATATCCCCGTGCTGGGCAAACAGGTTTTGCAGCCGTTTGAGCTAAGATTTTAAAATTATTCACATAATGAAAACCTATACTTTGTCTCGGGTGAGTTTCCCATTCAAATGCATGTAACAGTGAGAAACACACTGTCTTGGCGAAATAAAGCGATTTTCAACCACTTCATATAAATCGCTGTAACTTTTGATAGAAGACTCAGACAACCATGTTTATGGCTTTATCTTATAGAACTCAATATCCCCGTGCTGGGCAAACAGGTTTTGCAGCCGTTTGAGCTAAGATTTTAAAATGATTCACATAATGAAAACCTATACTTTGTTTCAGGCGAGTTTCCCATTCAAATGCATGTAACAGTGAGAAACACACTGTCTTGGCGAAATAAAGCGTTTTTGTACAACTTCATATAAATCGCTGTAACTTTTGATAGAAGACTCAGACAAACATGTTTATGGCTTTATCTTATAGAACTCAATATCCCCGTGCTGGGCAAACAGGTTTTGCAGCCGTTTGAGCTAAGATTTTAAAATTATTCACATAATGAAAACCTATACTTTGTTTCAGGCGAGTTTCCCATTCAAATGCATGTAACAGTGAGAAACGCATTGTCTTGGCGAAATAAAGCGTTTTTGAACAACTTCATATAAATCGCTGTAACTTTTGATAGAAGACTCAGACAAACATGTTTATGGCTTTATCTTATAGAACTCAATATCCCCGTGCTGGGCAAACAGGTTTTGCAGCCGTTTGAGCTAAGATTTAAAAATTATTCACATAATGAAAACCTATACTTTGTCTCGGGTGAGTTTCCCATTCAAATGCATGTAACAGTGAGAAACACACTGTCTTGGCGAAATAAAGCGATTTTCAACCACTTCATATAAATCGCTGTAACTTTTGATAGAAGACTCAGACAAACATGTTTATGGCTTTATCTTATAGAACTCAATATCCCCGTGCTGGGCAAACAGGTTTTGCAGCCGTTTGAGCTAAGATTTTAAAATTATTCACATAATGAAAACCTATACTTTGTTTCAGGCGAGTTTCCCATTCAAATTCATGTAACAGTGAGAAACGCATTGTCTTGGCGAAATAAAGCGTTTTTGAACAACTTCATATAAATCGCTGTAACTTTTGATAGAAGACTCAGACAAACATGTTTATGGCTTTATCTTATAGAACTCAATATCCCCGTGCTGGGCAAACAGGTTTTGCAGCCGTTTGAGCTAAGATTTAAAAATTATTCACATAATGAAAACCTATACTTTGTTTCAGGCGAGTTTCCCATTCAAATGCATGTAACAGTGAGAAACGCATTGTCTTGGCGAAATAAAGCGTTTTTGAACAACTTCATATAAATCGCTGTAACTTTTGATAGAAGACTCAGACAAACATGTTTATGGCTTTATCTTATAGAACTCAATATCCCCGTGCTGGGCAAACAGAACAGGTTTTGCAGCCGTTTGAGCTAAGATTTTAAAATTATTCACATAATGAAAACCTATACTTTGTCTCGGGTGAGTTTCCCATTCAAATGCATGTAACAGTGAGAAACACACTGTCTTGGCGAAATAAAGCGATTTTCAACCACTTCATATAAATCGCTGTAACTTTTGATAGAAGACTCAGACAACCATGTTTATGGCTTTATCTTATAGAACTCAATATCCCCGTGCTGGGCAAACAGGTTTTGCAGCCGTTTGAGCTAAGATTTTAAAATTATTCACATAATGAAAACCTATACTTTGTCTCGGGTGAGTTTCCCATTCAAATGCATGTAACAGTGAGAAACACACTGTCTTGGCGAAATAAAGCGATTTTCAACCACTTCATATAAATCGCTGTAACTTTTGATAGAAGACTCAGACAAACATGTTTATGGCTTTATCTTATAGAACTCAATATCCCCGTGCTGGGCAAACAGAACAGGTTTTGCAGCCGTTTGAGCTAAGATTTTAAAATTATTCACATAATGAAAACCTATACTTTGTTTCAGGCGAGTTTCCCATTCAAATGCATGTAACAGTGAGAAACGCATTGTCTTGGCGAAATAAAGCGTTTTTGAACAACTTCATATAAATCGCTGTAACTTTTGATAGAAGACTCAGACAAACATGTTTATGGCTTTATCTTATAGAACTCAATATCCCCGTGCTGGGCAAACAGGTTTTGCAGCCGTTTGAGCTAAGATTTAAAAATTATTCACATAATGAAAACCTATACTTTGTCTCGGGTGAGTTTCCCATTCAAATGCATGTAACAGTGAGAAACACACTGTCTTGGCGAAATAAAGCGATTTTCAACCACTTCATATAAATCGCTGTAACTTTTGATAGAAGACTCAGACAAACATGTTTATGGCTTTATCTTATAGAACTCAATATCCCCGTGCTGGGCAAACAGGTTTTGCAGCCGTTTGAGCTAAGATTTTAAAATTATTCACATAATGAAAACCTATACTTTGTTTCAGGCGAGTTTCCCATTCAAATTCATGTAACAGTGAGAAACGCATTGTCTTGGCGAAATAAAGCGTTTTTGAACAACTTCATATAAATCGCTGTAACTTTTGATAGAAGACTCAGACAAACATGTTTATGGCTTTATCTTATAGAACTCAATATCCCCGTGCTGGGCAAACAGGTTTTGCAGCCGTTTGAGCTAAGATTTAAAAATTATTCACATAATGAAAACCTATACTTTGTTTCAGGCGAGTTTCCCATTCAAATGCATGTAACAGTGAGAAACGCATTGTCTTGGCGAAATAAAGCGTTTTTGAACAACTTCATATAAATCGCTGTAACTTTTGATAGAAGACTCAGACAAACATGTTTATGGCTTTATCTTATAGAACTCAATATCCCCGTGCTGGGCAAACAGAACAGGTTTTGCAGCCGTTTGAGCTAAGATTTTAAAATTATTCACATAATGAAAACCTATACTTTGTCTCGGGTGAGTTTCCCATTCAAATGCATGTAACAGTGAGAAACACACTGTCTTGGCGAAATAAAGCGATTTTCAACCACTTCATATAAATCGCTGTAACTTTTGATAGAAGACTCAGACAACCATGTTTATGGCTTTATCTTATAGAACTCAATATCCCCGTGCTGGGCAAACAGGTTTTGCAGCCGTTTGAGCTAAGATTTAAAAATTATTCACATAATGAAAACCTATACTTTGTCTCGGGTGAGTTTCCCATTCAAATGCATGTAACAGTGAGAAACACACTGTCTTGGCGAAATAAAGCGATTTTCAACCACTTCATATAAATCGCTGTAACTTTTGATAGAAGACTCAGACAAACATGTTTATGGCTTTATCTTATAGAACTCAATATCCCCGTGCTGGGCAAACAGAACAGGTTTTGCAGCCGTTTGAGCTAAGATTTTAAAATTATTCACATAATGAAAACCTATACTTTGTTTCAGGCGAGTTTCCCATTCAAATGCATGTAACAGTGAGAAACGCATTGTCTTGGCGAAATAAAGCGTTTTTGAACAACTTCATATAAATCGCTGTAACTTTTGATAGAAGACTCAGACAAACATGTTTATGGCTTTATCTTATAGAACTCAATATCCCCGTGCTGGGCAAACAGGTTTTGCAGCCGTTTGAGCTAAGATTTTAAAATTATTCACATAATGAAAACCTATACTTTGTCTCGGGTGAGTTTCCCATTCAAATGCATGTAACAGTGAGAAACACACTGTCTTGGCGAAATAAAGCGATTTTCAACCACTTCATATAAATCGCTGTAACTTTTGATAGAAGACTCAGACAACCATGTTTATGGCTTTATCTTATAGAACTCAATATCCCCGTGCTGGGCAAACAGGTTTTGCAGCCGTTTGAGCTAAGATTTTAAAATTATTCACATAATGAAAACCTATACTTTGTTTCAGGCGAGTTTCCCATTCAAATGCATGTAACAGTGAGAAACGCATTGTCTTGGCGAAATAAAGCGTTTTTGAACAACTTCATATAAATCGCTGTAACTTTTGATAGAAGACTCAGACAAACATGTTTATGGCTTTATCTTATAGAACTCAATATCCCCGTGCTGGGCAAACAGGTTTTGCAGCCGTTTGAGCTAAGATTTAAAAATGATTCACATAATGAAAACCTATACTTTGTTTCAGGCGAGTTTCCCATTCAAATGCATGTAACAGTGAGAAACGCATTGTCTTGGCGAAATAAAGCGTTTTTGAACAACTTCATATAAATCGCTGTAACTTTTGATAGAAGACTCAGACAAACATGTTTATGGCTTTATCTTATAGAACTCAATATCCCCGTGCTGGGCAAACAGAACAGGTTTTGCAGCCGTTTGAGCTAAGATTTTAAAATTATTCACATAATGAAAACCTATACTTTGTCTCGGGTGAGTTTCCCATTCAAATGCATGTAACAGTGAGAAACACACTGTCTTGGCGAAATAAAGCGATTTTCAACCACTTCATATAAATCGCTGTAACTTTTGATAGAAGACTCAGACAAACATGTTTATGGCTTTATCTTATAGAACTCAATATCCCCGTGCTGGGCAAACAGGTTTTGCAGCCGTTTGAGCTAAGATTTTAAAATTATTCACATAATGAAAACCTATACTTTGTTTCAGGCGAGTTTCCCATTCAAATTCATGTAACAGTGAGAAACGCATTGTCTTGGCGAAATAAAGCGTTTTTGAACAACTTCATATAAATCGCTGTAACTTTTGATAGAAGACTCAGACAAACATGTTTATGGCTTTATCTTATAGAACTCAATATCCCCGTGCTGGGCAAACAGGTTTTGCAGCCGTTTGAGCTAAGATTTAAAAATTATTCACATAATGAAAACCTATACTTTGTCTCGGGTGAGTTTCCCATTCAAATGCATGTAACAGTGAGAAACACACTGTCTTGGCGAAATAAAGCGATTTTCAACCACTTCATATAAATCGCTGTAACTTTTGATAGAAGACTCAGACAACCATGTTTATGGCTTTATCTTATAGAACTCAATATCCCCGTGCTGGGCAAACAGGTTTTGCAGCCGTTTGAGCTAAGATTTTAAAATTATTCACATAATGAAAACCTATACTTTGTTTCAGGCGAGTTTCCCATTCAAATTCATGTAACAGTGAGAAACGCATTGTCTTGGCGAAATAAAGCGTTTTTGAACAACTTCATATAAATCGCTGTAACTTTTGATAGAAGACTCAGACAAACATGTTTATGGCTTTATCTTATAGAACTCAATATCCCCGTGCTGGGCAAACAGGTTTTGCAGCCGTTTGAGCTAAGATTTAAAAATTATTCACATAATGAAAACCTATACTTTGTTTCAGGCGAGTTTCCCATTCAAATGCATGTAACAGTGAGAAACGCATTGTCTTGGCGAAATAAAGCGTTTTTGAACAACTTCATATAAATCGCTGTAACTTTTGATAGAAGACTCAGACAAACATGTTTATGGCTTTATCTTATAGAACTCAATATCCCCGTGCTGGGCAAACAGAACAGGTTTTGCAGCCGTTTGAGCTAAGATTTTAAAATTATTCACATAATGAAAACCTATACTTTGTCTCGGGTGAGTTTCCCATTCAAATGCATGTAACAGTGAGAAACACACTGTCTTGGCGAAATAAAGCGATTTTCAACCACTTCATATAAATCGCTGTAACTTTTGATAGAAGACTCAGACAACCATGTTTATGGCTTTATCTTATAGAACTCAATATCCCCGTGCTGGGCAAACAGGTTTTGCAGCCGTTTGAGCTAAGATTTAAAAATTATTCACATAATGAAAACCTATACTTTGTCTCGGGTGAGTTTCCCATTCAAATGCATGTAACAGTGAGAAACACACTGTCTTGGCGAAATAAAGCGATTTTCAACCACTTCATATAAATCGCTGTAACTTTTGATAGAAGACTCAGACAAACATGTTTATGGCTTTATCTTATAGAACTCAATATCCCCGTGCTGGGCAAACAGAACAGGTTTTGCAGCCGTTTGAGCTAAGATTTTAAAATTATTCACATAATGAAAACCTATACTTTGTTTCAGGCGAGTTTCCCATTCAAATGCATGTAACAGTGAGAAACGCATTGTCTTGGCGAAATAAAGCGTTTTTGAACAACTTCATATAAATCGCTGTAACTTTTGATAGAAGACTCAGACAAACATGTTTATGGCTTTATCTTATAGAACTCAATATCCCCGTGCTGGGCAAACAGGTTTTGCAGCCGTTTGAGCTAAGATTTTAAAATTATTCACATAATGAAAACCTATACTTTGTTTCAGGCGAG
The DNA here is from genome assembly GCF_057381845.1 of Rhamphochromis longiceps. Classification (NCBI taxonomy): domain Eukaryota; kingdom Metazoa; phylum Chordata; class Actinopteri; order Cichliformes; family Cichlidae; genus Rhamphochromis; species Rhamphochromis longiceps. The sequence goes on from NC_140562.1 coordinate 10,075,234, forward strand.
TTTCCCATTCAAATGCATGTAACAGTGAGAAACACACTGTCTTGGTGAAATAAAGCGTTTTTGTACAACTTCATATAAATCGCTGTAACCTTTGATAGAAGACTCAGACAAACATGTTTATGGCTTTATCTTATAGAACTCAATATCCCCGTGCTGGGCAAACAGGTTTTGCAGCCGTTTGAGCTAAGATTTTAAAATTATTCACATAATGAAAACCTATACTTTGTCTCGGGTGAGTTTCCCATTCAAATGCATGTAACAGTGAGAAACACACTGTCTTGGCGAAATAAAGCGATTTTCAACCACTTCATATAAATCGCTGTAACTTTTGATAGAAGACTCAGACAACCATGTTTATGGCTTTATCTTATAGAACTCAATATCCCCGTGCTGGGCAAACAGGTTTTGCAGCCGTTTGAGCTAAGATTTAAAAATGATTCACATAATGAAAACCTATACTTTGTTTCAGGCGAGTTTCCCATTCAAATGCATGTAACAGTGAGAAACGCATTGTCTTGGCGAAATAAAGCGTTTTTGAACAACTTCATATAAATCGCTGTAACTTTTGATAGAAGACTCAGACAAACATGTTTATGGCTTTATCTTATAGAACTCAATATCCCCGTGCTGGGCAAACAGAACAGGTTTTGCAGCCGTTTGAGCTAAGATTTTAAAATTATTCACATAATGAAAACCTATACTTTGTCTCGGGTGAGTTTCCCATTCAAATGCATGTAACAGTGAGAAACACACTGTCTTGGCGAAATAAAGCGATTTTCAACCACTTCATATAAATCGCTGTAACTTTTGATAGAAGACTCAGACAACCATGTTTATGGCTTTATCTTATAGAACTCAATATCCCCGTGCTGGGCAAACAGGTTTTGCAGCCGTTTGAGCTAAGATTTTAAAATTATTCACATAATGAAAACCTATACTTTGTCTCGGGTGAGTTTCCCATTCAAATGCATGTAACAGTGAGAAACACACTGTCTTGGCGAAATAAAGCGATTTTCAACCACTTCATATAAATCGCTGTAACTTTTGATAGAAGACTCAGACAAACATGTTTATGGCTTTATCTTATAGAACTCAATATCCCCGTGCTGGGCAAACAGGTTTTGCAGCCGTTTGAGCTAAGATTTTAAAATTATTCACATAATGAAAACCTATACTTTGTTTCAGGCGAGTTTCCCATTCAAATGCATGTAACAGTGAGAAACGCATTGTCTTGGCGAAATAAAGCGTTTTTGAACAACTTCATATAAATCGCTGTAACTTTTGATAGAAGACTCAGACAAACATGTTTATGGATTTATCTTATAGAACTCAATATCCCCGTGCTGGGCAAACAGAACAGGTTTTGCAGCCGTTTGAGCTAAGATTTTAAAATTATTCACATAATGAAAACCTATACTTTGTCTCGGGTAAGTTTCCCATTCAAATGCATGTAACAGTGAGAAACACACTGTCTTGGCGAAATAAAGCGATTTTCAACCACTTCATATAAATCGCTGTAACTTTTGATAGAAGACTCAGACAAACATGTTTATGGCTTTATCTTATAGAACTCAATATCCCCGTGCTGGGCAAACAGGTTTTGCAGCCGTTTGAGCTAAGATTTTAAAATTATTCACATAATGAAAACCTATACTTTGTTTCAGGCGAGTTTCCCATTCAAATGCATGTAACAGTGAGAAACACACTGTCTTGGTGAAATAAAGCGTTTTTGTACAACTTCATATAAATCGCTGTAACCTTTGATAGAAGACTCAGACAAACATGTTTATGGCTTTATCTTATAGAACTCAATATCCCCGTGCTGGGCAAACAGGTTTTGCAGCCGTTTGAGCTAAGATTTTAAAATTATTCACATAATGAAAACCTATACTTTGTCTCGGGTGAGTTTCCCATTCAAATGCATGTAACAGTGAGAAACACACTGTCTTGGCGAAATAAAGCGATTTTCAACCACTTCATATAAATCGCTGTAACTTTTGATAGAAGACTCAGACAACCATGTTTATGGCTTTATCTTATAGAACTCAATATCCCCGTGCTGGGCAAACAGGTTTTGCAGCCGTTTGAGCTAAGATTTAAAAATGATTCACATAATGAAAACCTATACTTTGTTTCAGGCGAGTTTCCCATTCAAATGCATGTAACAGTGAGAAACGCATTGTCTTGGCGAAATAAAGCGTTTTTGAACAACTTCATATAAATCGCTGTAACTTTTGATAGAAGACTCAGACAAACATGTTTATGGCTTTATCTTATAGAACTCAATATCCCCGTGCTGGGCAAACAGAACAGGTTTTGCAGCCGTTTGAGCTAAGATTTTAAAATTATTCACATAATGAAAACCTATACTTTGTCTCGGGTGAGTTTCCCATTCAAATGCATGTAACAGTGAGAAACACACTGTCTTGGCGAAATAAAGCGATTTTCAACCACTTCATATAAATCGCTGTAACTTTTGATAGAAGACTCAGACAACCATGTTTATGGCTTTATCTTATAGAACTCAATATCCCCGTGCTGGGCAAACAGGTTTTGCAGCCGTTTGAGCTAAGATTTTAAAATTATTCACATAATGAAAACCTATACTTTGTCTCGGGTGAGTTTCCCATTCAAATGCATGTAACAGTGAGAAACACACTGTCTTGGCGAAATAAAGCGATTTTCAACCACTTCATATAAATCGCTGTAACTTTTGATAGAAGACTCAGACAAACATGTTTATGGCTTTATCTTATAGAACTCAATATCCCCGTGCTGGGCAAACAGAACAGGTTTTGCAGCCGTTTGAGCTAAGATTTTAAAATGATTCACATAATGAAAACCTATACTTTGTTTCAGGCGAGTTTCCCATTCAAATGCATGTAACAGTGAGAAACACACTGTCTTGGTGAAATAAAGCGTTTTTGTACAACTTCATATAAATCGCTGTAACCTTTGATAGAAGACTCAGACAAACATGTTTATGGCTTTATCTTATAGAACTCAATATCCCCGTGCTGGGCAAACAGGTTTTGCAGCCGTTTGAGCTAAGATTTAAAAATTATTCACATAATGAAAACCTATACTTTGTCTCGGGTGAGTTTCCCATTCAAATGCATGTAACAGTGAGAAACACACTGTCTTGGCGAAATAAAGCGATTTTCAACCACTTCATATAAATCGCTGTAACTTTTGATAGAAGACTCAGACAACCATGTTTATGGCTTTATCTTATAGAACTCAATATCCCCGTGCTGGGCAAACAGGTTTTGCAGCCGTTTGAGCTAAGATTTTAAAATGATTCACATAATGAAAACCTATACTTTGTTTCAGGCGAGTTTCCCATTCAAATGCATGTAACAGTGAGAAACGCATTGTCTTGGCGAAATAAAGCGTTTTTGAACAACTTCATATAAATCACTGTAACTTTTGATAGAAGACTCAGACAAACATGTTTATGGCTTTATCTTATAGAACTCAATATCCCCGTGCTGGGCAAACAGGTTTTGCAGCCGTTTGAGCTAAGATTTTAAAATGATTCACATAATGAAAACCTATACTTTGTTTCAGGCGAGTTTCCCATTCAAATGCATGTAACAGTGAGAAACGCATTGTCTTGGCGAAATAAAGCGTTTTTGAACAACTTCATATAAATCGCTGTAACTTTTGATAGAAGACTCAGACAAACATGTTTATGGATTTATCTTATAGAACTCAATATCCCCGTGCTGGGCAAACAGAACAGGTTTTGCAGCCGTTTGAGCTAAGATTTTAAAATTATTCACATAATGAAAACCTATACTTTGTCTCGGGTAAGTTTCCCATTCAAATGCATGTAACAGTGAGAAACACACTGTCTTGGCGAAATAAAGCGATTTTCAACCACTTCATATAAATCGCTGTAACTTTTGATAGAAGACTCAGACAAACATGTTTATGGCTTTATCTTATAGAACTCAATATCCCCGTGCTGGGCAAACAGGTTTTGCAGCCGTTTGAGCTAAGATTTTAAAATTATTCACATAATGAAAACCTATACTTTGTTTCAGGCGAGTTTCCCATTCAAATGCATGTAACAGTGAGAAACGCATTGTCTTGGCGAAATAAAGCGTTTTTGAACAACTTCATATAAATCGCTGTAACTTTTGATAGAAGACTCAGACAAACATGTTTATGGATTTATCTTATAGAACTCAATATCCCCGTGCTGGGCAAACAGAACAGGTTTTGCAGCCGTTTGAGCTAAGATTTTAAAATTATTCACATAATGAAAACCTATACTTTGTCTCGGGTAAGTTTCCCATTCAAATGCATGTAACAGTGAGAAACACACTGTCTTGGCGAAATAAAGCGATTTTCAACCACTTCATATAAATCGCTGTAACTTTTGATAGAAGACTCAGACAAACATGTTTATGGCTTTATCTTATAGAACTCAATATCCCCGTGCTGGGCAAACAGGTTTTGCAGCCGTTTGAGCTAAGATTTTAAAATTATTCACATAATGAAAACCTATACTTTGTTTCAGGCGAGTTTCCCATTCAAATGCATGTAACAGTGAGAAACGCATTGTCTTGGCGAAATAAAGCGTTTTTGAACAACTTCATATAAATCGCTGTAACTTTTGATAGAAGACTCAGACAAACATGTTTATGGCTTTATCTTATAGAACTCAATATCCCCGTGCTGGGCAAACAGAACAGGTTTTGCAGCCGTTTGAGCTAAGATTTAAAAATGATTCACATAATGAAAACCTATACTTTGTTTCAGGCGAGTTTCCCATTCAAATGCATGTAACAGTGAGAAACGCATTGTCTTGGCGAAATAAAGCGTTTTTGAACAACTTCATATAAATCGCTGTAACTTTTGATAGAAGACTCAGACAAACATGTTTATGGCTTTATCTTATAGAACTCAATATCCCCATGCTGGGCAAACAGAACAGGTTTTGCAGCCGTTTGAGCTAAGATTTTAAAATTATTCACATAATGAAAACCTATACTTTGTTTCAGGCGAGTTTCCCATTCAAATGCATGTAACAGTGAGAAACGCATTGTCTTGGCGAAATAAAGCGTTTTTGAACAACTTCATATAAATCGCTGTAACTTTTGATAGAAGACTCAGACAAACATGTTTATGGCTTTATCTTATAGAACTCAATATCCCCATGCTGGGCAAACAGGTTTTGCAGCCGTTTGAGCTAAGATTTTAAAATTATTCACATAATGAAAACCTATACTTTGTCTCGGGTAAGTTTCCCATTCAAATGCATGTAACAGTGAGAAACGCATTGTCTTGGCGAAATAAAGCGTTTTTGAACAACTTCATATAAATCGCTGTAACTTTTGATAGAAGACTCAGACAAACATGTTTATGGCTTTATCTTATAGAACTCAATATCCCCGTGCTGGGCAAACAGAACAGGTTTTGCAGCCGTTTGAGCTAAGATTTTAAAATTATTCACATAATGAAAACCTATACTTTGTCTCGGGTGAGTTTCCCATTCAAATGCATGTAACAGTGAGAAACACACTGTCTTGGCGAAATAAAGCGATTTTCAACCACTTCATATAAATCGCTGTAACTTTTGATAGAAGACTCAGACAACCATGTTTATGGCTTTATCTTATAGAACTCAATATCCCCGTGCTGGGCAAACAGGTTTTGCAGCCGTTTGAGCTAAGATTTTAAAATTATTCACATAATGAAAACCTATACTTTGTTTCAGGCGAGTTTCCCATTCAAATGCATGTAACAGTGAGAAACGCATTGTCTTGGCGAAATAAAGCGTTTTTGAACAACTTCATATAAATCGCTGTAACTTTTGATAGAAGACTCAGACAAACATGTTTATGGCTTTATCTTATAGAACTCAATATCCCCATGCTGGGCAAACAGAACAGGTTTTGCAGCCGTTTGAGCTAAGATTTTAAAATTATTCACATAATGAAAACCTATACTTTGTTTCAGGCGAGTTTCCCATTCAAATGCATGTAACAGTGAGAAACGCATTGTCTTGGCGAAATAAAGCGTTTTTGAACAACTTCATATAAATCGCTGTAACTTTTGATAGAAGACTCAGACAAACATGTTTATGGCTTTATCTTATAGAACTCAATATCCCCATGCTGGGCAAACAGAACAGGTTTTGCAGCCGTTTGAGCTAAGATTTTAAAATTATTCACATAATGAAAACCTATACTTTGTTTCAGGCGAGTTTCCCATTCAAATGCATGTAACAGTGAGAAACGCATTGTCTTGGCGAAATAAAGCGTTTTTGAACAACTTCATATAAATCGCTGTAACTTTTGATAGAAGACTCAGACAAACATGTTTATGGCTTTATCTTATAGAACTCAATATCCCCGTGCTGGGCAAACAGAACAGGTTTTGCAGCCGTTTGAGCTAAGATTTTAAAATTATTCACATAATGAAAACCTATACTTTGTTTCAGGCGAGTTTCCCATTCAAATGCATGTAACAGTGAGAAACGCATTGTCTTGGCGAAATAAAGCGTTTTTGAACAACTTCATATAAATCGCTGTAACTTTTGATAGAAGACTCAGACAAACATGTTTATGGCTTTATCTTATAGAACTCAATATCCCCGTGCTGGGCAAACAGGTTTTGCAGCCGTTTGAGCTAAGATTTTAAAATGATTCACATAATGAAAACCTATACTTTGTTTCAGGCGAGTTTCCCATTCAAATGCATGTAACAGTGAGAAACGCATTGTCTTGGCGAAATAAAGCGTTTTTGAACAACTTCATATAAATCGCTGTAACTTTTGATAGAAGACTCAGACAAACATGTTTATGGCTTTATCTTATAGAACTCAATATCCCCATGCTGGGTAAACAGGTTTTGCAGCCGTTTGAGCTAAGATTTTAAAATTATTCACATAATGAAAACCTATACTTTGTCTCGGGTAAGTTTCCCATTCAAATGCATGTAACAGTGAGAAACGCATTTTCTTGGCGAAATAAAGCGTTTTTGAACAACTTCATATAAATCGCTGTAACTTTTGATAGAAGACTCAGACAAACATGTTTATGGCTTTATCTTATAGAACTCAATATCCCCGTGCTGGGCAAACAGAACAGGTTTTGCAGCCGTTTGAGCTAAGATTTTAAAATTATTCACATAATGAAAACCTATACTTTGTCTCGGGTGAGTTTCCCATTCAAATGCATGTAACAGTGAGAAACACACTGTCTTGGCGAAATAAAGCGATTTTCAACCACTTCATATAAATCGCTGTAACTTTTGATAGAAGACTCAGACAACCATGTTTATGGCTTTATCTTATAGAACTCAATATCCCCGTGCTGGGCAAACAGGTTTTGCAGCCGTTTGAGCTAAGATTTTAAAATTATTCACATAATGAAAACCTATACTTTGTTTCAGGCGAGTTTCCCATTCAAATGCATGTAACAGTGAGAAACGCATTGTCTTGGCGAAATAAAGCGTTTTTGAACAACTTCATATAAATCGCTGTAACTTTTGATAGAAGACTCAGACAAACATGTTTATGGCTTTATCTTATAGAACTCAATATCCCCGTGCTGGGCAAACAGAACAGGTTTTGCAGCCGTTTGAGCTAAGATTTTAAAATTATTCACATAATGAAAACCTATACTTTGTCTCGGGTGAGTTTCCCATTCAAATGCATGTAACAGTGAGAAACACACTGTCTTGGCGAAATAAAGCGATTTTCAACCACTTCATATAAATCGCTGTAACTTTTGATAGAAGACTCAGACAACCATGTTTATGGCTTTATCTTATAGAACTCAATATCCCCGTGCTGGGCAAACAGGTTTTGCAGCCGTTTGAGCTAAGATTTAAAAATGATTCACATAATGAAAACCTATACTTTGTTTCAGGCGAGTTTCCCATTCAAATGCATGTAACAGTGAGAAACGCATTGTCTTGGCGAAATAAAGCGTTTTTGAACAACTTCATATAAATCGCTGTAACTTTTGATAGAAGACTCAGACAAACATGTTTATGGCTTTATCTTATAGAACTCAATATCCCCGTGCTGGGCAAACAGGTTTTGCAGCCGTTTGAGCTAAGATTTTAAAATTATTCACATAATGAAAACCTATACTTTGTCTCGGGTGAGTTTCCCATTCAAATGCATGTAACAGTGAGAAACACACTGTCTTGGCGAAATAAAGCGATTTTCAACCACTTCATATAAATCGCTGTAACTTTTGATAGAAGACTCAGACAAACATGTTTATGGCTTTATCTTATAGAACTCAATATCCCCGTGCTGGGCAAACAGGTTTTGCAGCCGTTTGAGCTAAGATTTTAAAATTATTCACATAATGAAAACCTATACTTTGTTTCAGGCGAGTTTCCCATTCAAATGCATGTAACAGTGAGAAACGCATTGTCTTGGCGAAATAAAGCGTTTTTGAACAACTTCATATAAATCGCTGTAACTTTTGATAGAAGACTCAGACAACCATGTTTATGGCTTTATCTTATAGAACTCAATATCCCCGTGCTGGGCAAACAGGTTTTGCAGCCGTTTGAGCTAAGATTTTAAAATTATTCACATAATGAAAACCTATACTTTGTCTCGGGTAAGTTTCCCATTCAAATGCATGTAACAGTGAGAAACGCATTGTCTTGGCGAAATAAAGCGTTTTTGAACAACTTCATATAAATCGCTGTAACTTTTGATAGAAGACTCAGACAAACATGTTTATGGCTTTATCTTATAGAACTCAATATCCCCGTGCTGGGCAAACAGAACAGGTTTTGCAGCCGTTTGAGCTAAGATTTTAAAATTATTCACATAATGAAAACCTATACTTTGTTTCAGGCGAGTTTCCCATTCAAATGCATGTAACAGTGAGAAACGCATTGTCTTGGCGAAATAAAGCGTTTTTGAACAACTTCATATAAATCGCTGTAACTTTTGATAGAAGACTCAGACAAACATGTTTATGGCTTTATCTTATAGAACTCAATATCCCCGTGCTGGGCAAACAGAACAGGTTTTGCAGCCGTTTGAGCTAAGATTTTAAAATTATTCACATAATGAAAACCTATACTTTGTTTCAGGCGAGTTTCCCATTCAAATGCATGTAACAGTGAGAAACGCATTGTCTTGGCGAAATAAAGCGTTTTTGAACAACTTCATATAAATCGCTGTAACTTTTGATAGAAGACTCAGACAAACATGTTTATGGCTTTATCTTATAGAACTCAATATCCCCGTGCTGGGCAAACAGAACAGGTTTTGCAGCCGTTTGAGCTAAGATTTTAAAATTATTCACATAATGAAAACCTATACTTTGTTTCAGGCGAGTTTCCCATTCAAATGCATGTAACAGTGAGAAACGCATTGTCTTGGCGAAATAAAGCGTTTTTGAACAACTTCATATAAATCGCTGTAACTTTTGATAGAAGACTCAGACAACCATGTTTATGGCTTTATCTTATAGAACTCAATATCCCCATGCTGGGCAAACAGGTTTTGCAGCCGTTTGAGCTAAGATTTTAAAATTATTCACATAATGAAAACCTATACTTTGTCTCGGGTAAGTTTCCCATTCAAATGCATGTAACAGTGAGAAACGCATTGTCTTGGCGAAATAAAGCGTTTTTGAACAACTTCATATAAATCGCTGTAACTTTTGATAGAAGACTCAGACAAACATGTTTATGGCTTTATCTTATAGAACTCAATATCCCCGTGCTGGGCAAACAGAACAGGTTTTGCAGCCGTTTGAGCTAAGATTTTAAAATTATTCACATAATGAAAACCTATACTTTGTCTCGGGTGAGTTTCCCATTCAAATGCATGTAACAGTGAGAAACACACTGTCTTGGCGAAATAAAGCGATTTTCAACCACTTCATATAAATCGCTGTAACTTTTGATAGAAGACTCAGACAACCATGTTTATGGCTTTATCTTATAGAACTCAATATCCCCGTGCTGGGCAAACAGGTTTTGCAGCCGTTTGAGCTAAGATTTTAAAATTATTCACATAATGAAAACCTATACTTTGTTTCAGGCGAGTTTCCCATTCAAATGCATGTAACAGTGAGAAACGCATTGTCTTGGCGAAATAAAGCGTTTTTGAACAACTTCATATAAATCGCTGTAACTTTTGATAGAAGACTCAGACAAACATGTTTATGGCTTTATCTTATAGAACTCAATATCCCCGTGCTGGGCAAACAGAACAGGTTTTGCAGCCGTTTGAGCTAAGATTTTAAAATTATTCACATAATGAAAACCTATACTTTGTCTCGGGTGAGTTTCCCATTCAAATGCATGTAACAGTGAGAAACACACTGTCTTGGCGAAATAAAGCGATTTTCAACCACTTCATATAAATCGCTGTAACTTTTGATAGAAGACTCAGACAAACATGTTTATGGCTTTATCTTATAGAACTCAATATCCCCGTGCTGGGCAAACAGGTTTTGCAGCCGTTTGAGCTAAGATTTTAAAATTATTCACATAATGAAAACCTATACTTTGTTTCAGGCGAGTTTCCCATTCAAATGCATGTAACAGTGAGAAACGCATTGTCTTGGCGAAATAAAGCGTTTTTGAACAACTTCATATAAATCGCTGTAACTTTTGATAGAAGACTCAGACAACCATGTTTATGGCTTTATCTTATAGAACTCAATATCCCCGTGCTGGGCAAACAGGTTTTGCAGCCGTTTGAGCTAAGATTTTAAAATTATTCACATAATGAAAACCTATACTTTGTCTCGGGTAAGTTTCCCATTCAAATGCATGTAACAGTGAGAAACGCATTGTCTTGGCGAAATAAAGCGTTTTTGAACAACTTCATATAAATCGCTGTAACTTTTGATAGAAGACTCAGACAAACATGTTTATGGCTTTATCTTATAGAACTCAATATCCCCGTGCTGGGCAAACAGAACAGGTTTTGCAGCCGTTTGAGCTAAGATTTTAAAATTATTCACATAATGAAAACCTATACTTTGTCTCGGGTGAGTTTCCCATTCAAATGCATGTAACAGTGAGAAACACACTGTCTTGGCGAAATAAAGCGATTTTCAACCACTTCATATAAATCGCTGTAACTTTTGATAGAAGACTCAGACAAACATGTTTATGGCTTTATCTTATAGAACTCAATATCCCCGTGCTGGGCAAACAGGTTTTGCAGCCGTTTGAGCTAAGATTTTAAAATTATTCACATAATGAAAACCTATACTTTGTTTCAGGCGAGTTTCCCATTCAAATGCATGTAACAGTGAGAAACGCATTGTCTTGGCGAAATAAAGCGTTTTTGAACAACTTCATATAAATCGCTGTAACTTTTGATAGAAGACTCAGACAACCATGTTTATGGCTTTATCTTATAGAACTCAATATCCCCGTGCTGGGCAAACAGGTTTTGCAGCCGTTTGAGCTAAGATTTTAAAATTATTCACATAATGAAAACCTATACTTTGTTTCAGGCGAGTTTCCCATTCAAATGCATGTAACAGTGAGAAACGCATTGTCTTGGCGAAATAAAGCGTTTTTGAACAACTTCATATAAATCGCTGTAACTTTTGATAGAAGACTCAGACAAACATGTTTATGGCTTTATCTTATAGAACTCAATATCCCCGTGCTGGGCAAACAGAACAGGTTTTGCAGCCGTTTGAGCTAAGATTTTAAAATTATTCACATAATGAAAACCTATACTTTGTCTCGGGTGAGTTTCCCATTCAAATGCATGTAACAGTAAGAAACACACTGTCTTGGCGAAATAAAGCGATTTTCAACCACTTCATATAAATCGCTGTAACTTTTGATAGAAGACTCAGACAACCATGTTTATGGCTTTATCTTATAGAACTCAATATCCCCGTGCTGGGCAAACAGGTTTTGCAGCCGTTTGAGCTAAGATTTTAAAATTATTCACATAATGAAAACCTATACTTTGTTTCAGGCGAGTTTCCCATTCAAATGCATGTAACAGTGAGAAACGCATTGTCTTGGCGAAATAAAGCGTTTTTGAACAACTTCATATAAATCGCTGTAACTTTTGATAGAAGACTCAGACAAACATGTTTATGGCTTTATCTTATAGAACTCAATATCCCCGTGCTGGGCAAACAGGTTTTGCAGCCGTTTGAGCTAAGATTTTAAAATTATTCACATAATGAAAACCTATACTTTGTCTCGGGTGAGTTTCCCATTCAAATGCATGTAACAGTGAGAAACACACTGTCTTGGCGAAATAAAGCGATTTTCAACCACTTCATATAAATCGCTGTAACTTTTGATAGAAGACTCAGACAAACATGTTTATGGCTTTATCTTATAGAACTCAATATCCCCGTGCTGGGCAAACAGGTTTTGCAGCCGTTTGAGCTAAGATTTTAAAATTATTCACATAATGAAAACCTATACTTTGTTTCAGGCGAGTTTCCCATTCAAATGCATGTAACAGTGAGAAACGCATTGTCTTGGCGAAATAAAGCGTTTTTGAACAACTTCATATAAATCGCTGTAACTTTTGATAGAAGACTCAGACAACCATGTTTATGGCTTTATCTTATAGAACTCAATATCCCCGTGCTGGGCAAACAGGTTTTGCAGCCGTTTGAGCTAAGATTTTAAAATTATTCACATAATGAAAACCTATACTTTGTCTCGGGTAAGTTTCCCATTCAAATGCATGTAACAGTGAGAAACGCATTGTCTTGGCGAAATAAAGCGTTTTTGAACAACTTCATATAAATCGCTGTAACTTTTGATAGAAGACTCAGACAAACATGTTTATGGCTTTATCTTATAGAACTCAATATCCCCGTGCTGGGCAAACAGAACAGGTTTTGCAGCCGTTTGAGCTAAGATTTTAAAATTATTCACATAATGAAAACCTATACTTTGTTTCAGGCGAGTTTCCCATTCAAATGCATGTAACAGTGAGAAACGCATTGTCTTGGCGAAATAAAGCGTTTTTGAACAACTTCATATAAATCGCTGTAACTTTTGATAGAAGACTCAGACAAACATGTTTATGGCTTTATCTTATAGAACTCAATATCCCCGTGCTGGGCAAACAGGTTTTGCAGCCGTTTGAGCTAAGATTTTAAAATTATTCACATAATGAAAACCTATACTTTGTTTCAGGCGAGTTTCCCATTCAAATGCATGTAACAGTGAGAAACGCATTGTCTTGGCGAAATAAAGCGTTTTTGAACAACTTCATATAAATCGCTGTAACTTTTGATAGAAGACTCAGACAAACATGTTTATGGCTTTATCTTATAGAACTCAATATCCCCGTGCTGGGCAAACAGAACAGGTTTTGCAGCCGTTTGAGCTAAGATTTTAAAATTATTCACATAATGAAAACCTATACTTTGTCTCGGGTGAGTTTCCCATTCAAATGCATGTAACAGTGAGAAACACACTGTCTTGGCGAAATAAAGCGATTTTCAACCACTTCATATAAATCGCTGTAACTTTTGATAGAAGACTCAGACAAACATGTTTATGGCTTTATCTTATAGAACTCAATATCCCCGTGCTGGGCAAACAGGTTTTGCAGCCGTTTGAGCTAAGATTTTAAAATTATTCACATAATGAAAACCTATACTTTGTTTCAGGCGAGTTTCCCATTCAAATGCATGTAACAGTGAGAAACGCATTGTCTTGGCGAAATAAAGCGTTTTTGAACAACTTCATATAAATCGCTGTAACTTTTGATAGAAGACTCAGACAAACATGTTTATGGCTTTATCTTATAGAACTCAATATCCCCGTGCTGGGCAAACAGAACAGGTTTTGCAGCCGTTTGAGCTAAGATTTTAAAATTATTCACATAATGAAAACCTATACTTTGTTTCAGGCGAGTTTCCCATTCAAATGCATGTAACAGTGAGAAACGCATTGTCTTGGCGAAATAAAGCGTTTTTGAACAACTTCATATAAATCGCTGTAACTTTTGATAGAAGACTCAGACAACCATGTTTATGGCTTTATCTTATAGAACTCAATATCCCCGTGCTGGGCAAACAGGTTTTGCAGCCGTTTGAGCTAAGATTTTAAAATTATTCACATAATGAAAACCTATACTTTGTTTCAGGCGAGTTTCCCATTCAAATGCATGTAACAGTGAGAAACGCATTGTCTTGGCGAAATAAAGCGTTTTTGAACAACTTCATATAAATCGCTGTAACTTTTGATAGAAGACTCAGACAAACATGTTTATGGCTTTATCTTATAGAACTCAATATCCCCGTGCTGGGCAAACAGAACAGGTTTTGCAGCCGTTTGAGCTAAGATTTTAAAATTATTCACATAATGAAAACCTATACTTTGTTTCAGGCGAGTTTCCCATTCAAATGCATGTAACAGTGAGAAACGCATTGTCTTGGCGAAATAAAGCGTTTTTGAACAACTTCATATAAATCGCTGTAACTTTTGATAGAAGACTCAGACAACCATGTTTATGGCTTTATCTTATAGAACTCAATATCCCCGTGCTGGGCAAACAGGTTTTGCAGCCGTTTGAGCTAAGATTTTAAAATTATTCACATAATGAAAACCTATACTTTGTCTCGGGTAAGTTTCCCATTCAAATGCATGTAACAGTGAGAAACGCATTGTCTTGGCGAAATAAAGCGTTTTTGAACAACTTCATATAAATCGCTGTAACTTTTGATAGAAGACTCAGACAAACATGTTTATGGCTTTATCTTATAGAACTCAATATCCCCGTGCTGGGCAAACAGAACAGGTTTTGCAGCCGTTTGAGCTAAGATTTTAAAATTATTCACATAATGAAAACCTATACTTTGTTTCAGGCGAGTTTCCCATTCAAATGCATGTAACAGTGAGAAACGCATTGTCTTGGCGAAATAAAGCGTTTTTGAACAACTTCATATAAATCGCTGTAACTTTTGATAGAAGACTCAGACAAACATGTTTATGGCTTTATCTTATAGAACTCAATATCCCCGTGCTGGGCAAACAGGTTTTGCAGCCGTTTGAGCTAAGATTTTAAAATTATTCACATAATGAAAACCTATACTTTGTTTCAGGCGAGTTTCCCATTCAAATGCATGTAACAGTGAGAAACGCATTGTCTTGGCGAAATAAAGCGTTTTTGAACAACTTCATATAAATCGCTGTAACTTTTGATAGAAGACTCAGACAAACATGTTTATGGCTTTATCTTATAGAACTCAATATCCCCGTGCTGGGCAAACAGAACAGGTTTTGCAGCCGTTTGAGCTAAGATTTTAAAATTATTCACATAATGAAAACCTATACTTTGTCTCGGGTGAGTTTCCCATTCAAATGCATGTAACAGTGAGAAACACACTGTCTTGGCGAAATAAAGCGATTTTCAACCACTTCATATAAATCGCTGTAACTTTTGATAGAAGACTCAGACAAACATGTTTATGGCTTTATCTTATAGAACTCAATATCCCCGTGCTGGGCAAACAGGTTTTGCAGCCGTTTGAGCTAAGATTTTAAAATTATTCACATAATGAAAACCTATACTTTGTTTCAGGCGAGTTTCCCATTCAAATGCATGTAACAGTGAGAAACGCATTGTCTTGGCGAAATAAAGCGTTTTTGAACAACTTCATATAAATCGCTGTAACTTTTGATAGAAGACTCAGACAAACATGTTTATGGCTTTATCTTATAGAACTCAATATCCCCGTGCTGGGCAAACAGAACAGGTTTTGCAGCCGTTTGAGCTAAGATTTTAAAATTATTCACATAATGAAAACCTATACTTTGTCTCGGGTGAGTTTCCCATTCAAATGCATGTAACAGTGAGAAACACACTGTCTTGGCGAAATAAAGCGATTTTCAACCACTTCATATAAATCGCTGTAACTTTTGATAGAAGACTCAGACAACCATGTTTATGGCTTTATCTTATAGAACTCAATATCCCCGTGCTGGGCAAACAGGTTTTGCAGCCGTTTGAGCTAAGATTTTAAAATTATTCACATAATGAAAACCTATACTTTGTTTCAGGCGAGTTTCCCATTCAAATGCATGTAACAGTGAGAAACGCATTGTCTTGGCGAAATAAAGCGTTTTTGAACAACTTCATATAAATCGCTGTAACTTTTGATAGAAGACTCAGACAAACATGTTTATGGCTTTATCTTATAGAACTCAATATCCCCGTGCTGGGCAAACAGGTTTTGCAGCCGTTTGAGCTAAGATTTTAAAATTATTCACATAATGAAAACCTATACTTTGTCTCGGGTGAGTTTCCCATTCAAATGCATGTAACAGTGAGAAACACACTGTCTTGGCGAAATAAAGCGATTTTCAACCACTTCATATAAATCGCTGTAACTTTTGATAGAAGACTCAGACAAACATGTTTATGGCTTTATCTTATAGAACTCAATATCCCCGTGCTGGGCAAACAGGTTTTGCAGCCGTTTGAGCTAAGATTTTAAAATTATTCACATAATGAAAACCTATACTTTGTTTCAGGCGAGTTTCCCATTCAAATGCATGTAACAGTGAGAAACGCATTGTCTTGGCGAAATAAAGCGTTTTTGAACAACTTCATATAAATCGCTGTAACTTTTGATAGAAGACTCAGACAAACATGTTTATGGCTTTATCTTATAGAACTCAATATCCCCGTGCTGGGCAAACAGGTTTTGCAGCCGTTTGAGCTAAGATTTTAAAATTATTCACATAATGAAAACCTATACTTTGTCTCGGGTGAGTTTCCCATTCAAATGCATGTAACAGTGAGAAACACACTGTCTTGGCGAAATAAAGCGATTTTCAACCACTTCATATAAATCGCTGTAACTTTTGATAGAAGACTCAGACAAACATGTTTATGGCTTTATCTTATAGAACTCAATATCCCCGTGCTGGGCAAACAGGTTTTGCAGCCGTTTGAGCTAAGATTTTAAAATTATTCACATAATGAAAACCTATACTTTGTTTCAGGCGAGTTTCCCATTCAAATGCATGTAACAGTGAGAAACGCATTGTCTTGGCGAAATAAAGCGTTTTTGAACAACTTCATATAAATCGCTGTAACTTTTGATAGAAGACTCAGACAAACATGTTTATGGCTTTATCTTATAGAACTCAATATCCCCGTGCTGGGCAAACAGGTTTTGCAGCCGTTTGAGCTAAGATTTTAAAATTATTCACATAATGAAAACCTATACTTTGTTTCAGGCGAGTTTCCCATTCAAATGCATGTAACAGTGAGAAACGCATTGTCTTGGCGAAATAAAGCGTTTTTGAACAACTTCATATAAATCGCTGTAACTTTTGATAGAAGACTCAGACAAACATGTTTATGGCTTTATCTTATAGAACTCAATATCCCCGTGCTGGGCAAACAGAACAGGTTTTGCAGCCGTTTGAGCTAAGATTTTAAAATTATTCACATAATGAAAACCTATACTTTGTCTCGGGTGAGTTTCCCATTCAAATGCATGTAACAGTGAGAAACACACTGTCTTGGCGAAATAAAGCGATTTTCAACCACTTCATATAAATCGCTGTAACTTTTGATAGAAGACTCAGACAAACATGTTTATGGCTTTATCTTATAGAACTCAATATCCCCGTGCTGGGCAAACAGGTTTTGCAGCCGTTTGAGCTAAGATTTTAAAATTATTCACATAATGAAAACCTATACTTTGTTTCAGGCGAGTTTCCCATTCAAATGCATGTAACAGTGAGAAACGCATTGTCTTGGCGAAATAAAGCGTTTTTGAACAACTTCATATAAATCGCTGTAACTTTTGATAGAAGACTCAGACAAACATGTTTATGGCTTTATCTTATAGAACTCAATATCCCCGTGCTGGGCAAACAGAACAGGTTTTGCAGCCGTTTGAGCTAAGATTTTAAAATTATTCACATAATGAAAACCTATACTTTGTCTCGGGTGAGTTTCCCATTCAAATGCATGTAACAGTGAGAAACACACTGTCTTGGCGAAATAAAGCGATTTTCAACCACTTCATATAAATCGCTGTAACTTTTGATAGAAGACTCAGACAACCATGTTTATGGCTTTATCTTATAGAACTCAATATCCCCGTGCTGGGCAAACAGGTTTTGCAGCCGTTTGAGCTAAGATTTTAAAATTATTCACATAATGAAAACCTATACTTTGTTTCAGGCGAGTTTCCCATTCAAATGCATGTAACAGTGAGAAACGCATTGTCTTGGCGAAATAAAGCGTTTTTGAACAACTTCATATAAATCGCTGTAACTTTTGATAGAAGACTCAGACAAACATGTTTATGGCTTTATCTTATAGAACTCAATATCCCCGTGCTGGGCAAACAGGTTTTGCAGCCGTTTGAGCTAAGATTTAAAAATTATTCACATAATGAAAACCTATACTTTGTTTCAGGCGAGTTTCCCATTCAAATGCATGTAACAGTGAGAAACGCATTGTCTTGGCGAAATAAAGCGTTTTTGAACAACTTCATATAAATCGCTGTAACTTTTGATAGAAGACTCAGACAACCATGTTTATGGCTTTATCTTATAGAACTCAATATCCCCGTGCTGGGCAAACAGAACAGGTTTTGCAGCCGTTTGAGCTAAGATTTTAAAATTATTCACATAATGAAAACCTATACTTTGTCTCGGGTAAGTTTCCCATTCAAATGCATGTAACAGTGAGAAACGCATTGTCTTGGCGAAATAAAGCGTTTTTGAACAACTTCATATAAATCGCTGTAACTTTTGATAGAAGACTCAGACAAACATGTTTATGGCTTTATCTTATAGAACTCAATATCCCCGTGCTGGGCAAACAGGTTTTGCAGCCGTTTGAGCTAAGATTTTAAAATTATTCACATAATGAAAACCTATACTTTGTTTCAGGCGAGTTTCCCATTCAAATGCATGTAACAGTGAGAAACGCATTGTCTTGGCGAAATAAAGCGTTTTTGAACAACTTCATATAAATCGCTGTAACTTTTGATAGAAGACTCAGACAAACATGTTTATGGCTTTATCTTATAGAACTCAATATCCCCGTGCTGGGCAAACAGAACAGGTTTTGCAGCCGTTTGAGCTAAGATTTTAAAATTATTCACATAATGAAAACCTATACTTTGTCTCGGGTGAGTTTCCCATTCAAATGCATGTAACAGTGAGAAACACACTGTCTTGGCGAAATAAAGCGATTTTCAACCACTTCATATAAATCGCTGTAACTTTTGATAGAAGACTCAGACAAACATGTTTATGGCTTTATCTTATAGAACTCAATATCCCCGTGCTGGGCAAACAGAACAGGTTTTGCAGCCGTTTGAGCTAAGATTTTAAAATTATTCACATAATGAAAACCTATACTTTGTCTCGGGTGAGTTTCCCATTCAAATGCATGTAACAGTGAGAAACACACTGTCTTGGCGAAATAAAGCGATTTTCAACCACTTCATATAAATCGCTGTAACTTTTGATAGAAGACTCAGACAACCATGTTTATGGCTTTATCTTATAGAACTCAATATCCCCGTGCTGGGCAAACAGGTTTTGCAGCCGTTTGAGCTAAGATTTTAAAATTATTCACATAATGAAAACCTATACTTTGTTTCAGGCGAGTTTCCCATTCAAATGCATGTAACAGTGAGAAACGCATTGTCTTGGCGAAATAAAGCGTTTTTGAACAACTTCATATAAATCGCTGTAACTTTTGATAGAAGACTCAGACAAACATGTTTATGGCTTTATCTTATAGAACTCAATATCCCCGTGCTGGGCAAACAGAACAGGTTTTGCAGCCGTTTGAGCTAAGATTTTAAAATTATTCACATAATGAAAACCTATACTTTGTCTCGGGTGAGTTTCCCATTCAAATGCATGTAACAGTGAGAAACACACTGTCTTGGCGAAATAAAGCGATTTTCAACCACTTCATATAAATCGCTGTAACTTTTGATAGAAGACTCAGACAACCATGTTTATGGCTTTATCTTATAGAACTCAATATCCCCGTGCGGGGAAAACAGGTTTTGCAGCCGTTTGAGCTAAGATTTTAAAATTATTCACATAATGAAAACCTATACTTTGTTTCAGGCGAGTTTCCCATTCAAATGCATGTAACAGTGAGAAACGCATTGTCTTGGCGAAATAAAGCGTTTTTGAACAACTTCATATAAATCGCTGTAACTTTTGATAGAAGACTCAGACAAACATGTTTATGGCTTTATCTTATAGAACTCAATATCCCCGTGCTGGGCAAACAGGTTTTGCAGCCATTTGAGCTAAGATTTTAAAATTATTCACATAATGAAAACCTATACTTTGTTTCAGGCGAGTTTCCCATTCAAATGCATGTAACAGTGAGAAACGCATTGTCTTGGCGAAATAAAGCGTTTTTGAACAACTTCATATAAATCGCTGTAACTTTTGATAGAAGACTCAGACAAACATGTTTATGGCTTTATCTTATAGAACTCAATATCCCCGTGCTGGGCAAACAGAACAGGTTTTGCAGCCGTTTGAGCTAAGATTTTAAAATTATTCACATAATGAAAACCTATACTTTGTCTCGGGTGAGTTTCCCATTCAAATGCATGTAACAGTGAGAAACACACTGTCTTGGCGAAATAAAGCGATTTTCAACCACTTCATATAAATCGCTGTAACTTTTGATAGAAGACTCAGACAACCATGTTTATGGCTTTATCTTATAGAACTCAATATCCCCGTGCTGGGCAAACAGGTTTTGCAGCCGTTTGAGCTAAGATTTTAAAATTATTCACATAATGAAAACCTATACTTTGTTTCAGGCGAGTTTCCCATTCAAATGCATGTAACAGTGAGAAACGCATTGTCTTGGCGAAATAAAGCGTTTTTGAACAACTTCATATAAATCGCTGTAACTTTTGATAGAAGACTCAGACAACCATGTTTATGGCTTTATCTTATAGAACTCAATATCCCCGTGCTGGGCAAACAGAACAGGTTTTGCAGCCGTTTGAGCTAAGATTTTAAAATTATTCACATAATGAAAACCTATACTTTGTCTCGGGTGAGTTTCCCATTCAAATGCATGTAACAGTGAGAAACACACTGTCTTGGCGAAATAAAGCGATTTTCAACCACTTCATATAAATCGCTGTAACTTTTGATAGAAGACTCAGACAACCATGTTTATGGCTTTATCTTATAGAACTCAATATCCCCGTGCTGGGCAAACAGGTTTTGCAGCCGTTTGAGCTAAGATTTTAAAATTATTCACATAATGAAAACCTATACTTTGTCTCGGGTGAGTTTCCCATTCAAATGCATGTAACAGTGAGAAACACACTGTCTTGGCGAAATAAAGCGATTTTCAACCACTTCATATAAATCGCTGTAACTTTTGATAGAAGACTCAGACAACCATGTTTATGGCTTTATCTTATAGAACTCAATATCCCCGTGCGGGGAAAACAGGTTTTGCAGCCGTTTGAGCTAAGATTTTAAAATTATTCACATAATGAAAACCTATACTTTGTTTCAGGCGAGTTTCCCATTCAAATGCATGTAACAGTGAGAAACGCATTGTCTTGGCGAAATAAAGCGTTTTTGAACAACTTCATATAAATCGCTGTAACTTTTGATAGAAGACTCAGACAAACATGTTTATGGCTTTATCTTATAGAACTCAATATCCCCGTGCTGGGCAAACAGAACAGGTTTTGCAGCCGTTTGAGCTAAGATTTTAAAATTATTCACATAATGAAAACCTATACTTTGTCTCGGGTGAGTTTCCCATTCAAATGCATGTAACAGTGAGAAACACACTGTCTTGGCGAAATAAAGCGATTTTCAACCACTTCATATAAATCGCTGTAACTTTTGATAGAAGACTCAGACAACCATGTTTATGGCTTTATCTTATAGAACTCAATATCCCCGTGCTGGGCAAACAGGTTTTGCAGCCGTTTGAGCTAAGATTTTAAAATTATTCACATAATGAAAACCTATACTTTGTTTCAGGCGAGTTTCCCATTCAAATGCATGTAACAGTGAGAAACGCATTGTCTTGGCGAAATAAAGCGTTTTTGAACAACTTCATATAAATCGCTGTAACTTTTGATAGAAGACTCAGACAAACATGTTTATGGCTTTATCTTATAGAACTCAATATCCCCGTGCTGGGCAAACAGAACAGGTTTTGCAGCCGTTTGAGCTAAGATTTTAAAATTATTCACATAATGAAAACCTATACTTTGTCTCGGGTGAGTTTCCCATTCAAATGCATGTAACAGTGAGAAACACACTGTCTTGGCGAAATAAAGCGATTTTCAACCACTTCATATAAATCGCTGTAACTTTTGATAGAAGACTCAGACAACCATGTTTATGGCTTTATCTTATAGAACTCAATATCCCCATGCTGGGCAAACAGGTTTTGCAGCCGTTTGAGCTAAGATTTTAAAATTATTCACATAATGAAAACCTATACTTTGTCTCGGGTAAGTTTCCCATTCAAATGCATGTAACAGTGAGAAACACACTGTCTTGGCGAAATAAAGCGATTTTCAACCACTTCATATAAATCGCTGTAACTTTTGATAGAAGACTCAGACAAACATGTTTATGGCTTTATCTTATAGAACTCAATATCCCCGTGCTGGGCAAACAGAACAGGTTTTGCAGCCGTTTGAGCTAAGATTTTAAAATTATTCACATAATGAAAACCTATACTTTGTTTCAGGCGAGTTTCCCATTCAAATGCATGTAACAGTGAGAAACGCATTGTCTTGGCGAAATAAAGCGTTTTTGAACAACTTCATATAAATCGCTGTAACTTTTGATAGAAGACTCAGACAAACATGTTTATGGCTTTATCTTATAGAACTCAATATCCCCGTGCTGGGCAAACAGAACAGGTTTTGCAGCCGTTTGAGCTAAGATTTTAAAATTATTCACATAATGAAAACCTATACTTTGTTTCAGGCGAGTTTCCCATTCAAATGCATGTAACAGTGAGAAACGCATTGTCTTGGCGAAATAAAGCGTTTTTGAACAACTTCATATAAATCGCTGTAACTTTTGATAGAAGACTCAGACAAACATGTTTATGGCTTTATCTTATAGAACTCAATATCCCCGTGCTGGGCAAACAGAACAGGTTTTGCAGCCGTTTGAGCTAAGATTTTAAAATTATTCACATAATGAAAACCTATACTTTGTTTCAGGCGAGTTTCCCATTCAAATGCATGTAACAGTGAGAAACGCATTGTCTTGGCGAAATAAAGCGTTTTTGAACAACTTCATATAAATCGCTGTAACTTTTGATAGAAGACTCAGACAACCATGTTTATGGCTTTATCTTATAGAACTCAATATCCCCGTGCGGGGAAAACAGGTTTTGCAGCCGTTTGAGCTAAGATTTTAAAATTATTCACATAATGAAAACCTATACTTTGTTTCAGGCGAGTTTCCCATTCAAATGCATGTAACAGTGAGAAACGCATTGTCTTGGCGAAATAAAGCGTTTTTGAACAACTTCATATAAATCGCTGTAACTTTTGATAGAAGACTCAGACAAACATGTTTATGGCTTTATCTTATAGAACTCAATATCCCCGTGCTGGGCAAACAGGTTTTGCAGCCATTTGAGCTAAGATTTTAAAATTATTCACATAATGAAAACCTATACTTTGTTTCAGGCGAGTTTCCCATTCAAATGCATGTAACAGTGAGAAACGCATTGTCTTGGCGAAATAAAGCGTTTTTGAACAACTTCATATAAATCGCTGTAACTTTTGATAGAAGACTCAGACAAACATGTTTATGGCTTTATCTTATAGAACTCAATATCCCCGTGCTGGGCAAACAGAACAGGTTTTGCAGCCGTTTGAGCTAAGATTTTAAAATTATTCACATAATGAAAACCTATACTTTGTCTCGGGTGAGTTTCCCATTCAAATGCATGTAACAGTGAGAAACACACTGTCTTGGCGAAATAAAGCGATTTTCAACCACTTCATATAAATCGCTGTAACTTTTGATAGAAGACTCAGACAACCATGTTTATGGCTTTATCTTATAGAACTCAATATCCCCGTGCTGGGCAAACAGGTTTTGCAGCCGTTTGAGCTAAGATTTTAAAATTATTCACATAATGAAAACCTATACTTTGTTTCAGGCGAGTTTCCCATTCAAATGCATGTAACAGTGAGAAACGCATTGTCTTGGCGAAATAAAGCGTTTTTGAACAACTTCATATAAATCGCTGTAACTTTTGATAGAAGACTCAGACAACCATGTTTATGGCTTTATCTTATAGAACTCAATATCCCCGTGCTGGGCAAACAGAACAGGTTTTGCAGCCGTTTGAGCTAAGATTTTAAAATTATTCACATAATGAAAACCTATACTTTGTCTCGGGTGAGTTTCCCATTCAAATGCATGTAACAGTGAGAAACACACTGTCTTGGCGAAATAAAGCGATTTTCAACCACTTCATATAAATCGCTGTAACTTTTGATAGAAGACTCAGACAACCATGTTTATGGCTTTATCTTATAGAACTCAATATCCCCGTGCTGGGCAAACAGGTTTTGCAGCCGTTTGAGCTAAGATTTTAAAATTATTCACATAATGAAAACCTATACTTTGTCTCGGGTGAGTTTCCCATTCAAATGCATGTAACAGTGAGAAACACACTGTCTTGGCGAAATAAAGCGATTTTCAACCACTTCATATAAATCGCTGTAACTTTTGATAGAAGACTCAGACAACCATGTTTATGGCTTTATCTTATAGAACTCAATATCCCCGTGCGGGGAAAACAGGTTTTGCAGCCGTTTGAGCTAAGATTTTAAAATTATTCACATAATGAAAACCTATACTTTGTTTCAGGCGAGTTTCCCATTCAAATGCATGTAACAGTGAGAAACGCATTGTCTTGGCGAAATAAAGCGTTTTTGAACAACTTCATATAAATCGCTGTAACTTTTGATAGAAGACTCAGACAAACATGTTTATGGCTTTATCTTATAGAACTCAATATCCCCGTGCTGGGCAAACAGAACAGGTTTTGCAGCCGTTTGAGCTAAGATTTTAAAATTATTCACATAATGAAAACCTATACTTTGTCTCGGGTGAGTTTCCCATTCAAATGCATGTAACAGTGAGAAACACACTGTCTTGGCGAAATAAAGCGATTTTCAACCACTTCATATAAATCGCTGTAACTTTTGATAGAAGACTCAGACAACCATGTTTATGGCTTTATCTTATAGAACTCAATATCCCCGTGCTGGGCAAACAGGTTTTGCAGCCGTTTGAGCTAAGATTTTAAAATTATTCACATAATGAAAACCTATACTTTGTTTCAGGCGAGTTTCCCATTCAAATGCATGTAACAGTGAGAAACGCATTGTCTTGGCGAAATAAAGCGTTTTTGAACAACTTCATATAAATCGCTGTAACTTTTGATAGAAGACTCAGACAAACATGTTTATGGCTTTATCTTATAGAACTCAATATCCCCGTGCTGGGCAAACAGAACAGGTTTTGCAGCCGTTTGAGCTAAGATTTTAAAATTATTCACATAATGAAAACCTATACTTTGTCTCGGGTGAGTTTCCCATTCAAATGCATGTAACAGTGAGAAACACACTGTCTTGGCGAAATAAAGCGATTTTCAACCACTTCATATAAATCGCTGTAACTTTTGATAGAAGACTCAGACAACCATGTTTATGGCTTTATCTTATAGAACTCAATATCCCCATGCTGGGCAAACAGGTTTTGCAGCCGTTTGAGCTAAGATTTTAAAATTATTCACATAATGAAAACCTATACTTTGTCTCGGGTAAGTTTCCCATTCAAATGCATGTAACAGTGAGAAACACACTGTCTTGGCGAAATAAAGCGATTTTCAACCACTTCATATAAATCGCTGTAACTTTTGATAGAAGACTCAGACAAACATGTTTATGGCTTTATCTTATAGAACTCAATATCCCCGTGCTGGGCAAACAGAACAGGTTTTGCAGCCGTTTGAGCTAAGATTTTAAAATTATTCACATAATGAAAACCTATACTTTGTTTCAGGCGAGTTTCCCATTCAAATGCATGTAACAGTGAGAAACGCATTGTCTTGGCGAAATAAAGCGTTTTTGAACAACTTCATATAAATCGCTGTAACTTTTGATAGAAGACTCAGACAAACATGTTTATGGCTTTATCTTATAGAACTCAATATCCCCGTGCTGGGCAAACAGAACAGGTTTTGCAGCCGTTTGAGCTAAGATTTTAAAATTATTCACATAATGAAAACCTATACTTTGTTTCAGGCGAGTTTCCCATTCAAATGCATGTAACAGTGAGAAACGCATTGTCTTGGCGAAATAAAGCGTTTTTGAACAACTTCATATAAATCGCTGTAACTTTTGATAGAAGACTCAGACAAACATGTTTATGGCTTTATCTTATAGAACTCAATATCCCCGTGCTGGGCAAACAGAACAGGTTTTGCAGCCGTTTGAGCTAAGATTTTAAAATTATTCACATAATGAAAACCTATACTTTGTTTCAGGCGAGTTTCCCATTCAAATGCATGTAACAGTGAGAAACGCATTGTCTTGGCGAAATAAAGCGTTTTTGAACAACTTCATATAAATCGCTGTAACTTTTGATAGAAGACTCAGACAACCATGTTTATGGCTTTATCTTATAGAACTCAATATCCCCATGCTGGGCAAACAGGTTTTGCAGCCGTTTGAGCTAAGATTTTAAAATTATTCACATAATGAAAACCTATACTTTGTCTCGGGTAAGTTTCCCATTCAAATGCATGTAACAGTGAGAAACGCATTGTCTTGGCGAAATAAAGCGTTTTTGAACAACTTCATATAAATCGCTGTAACTTTTGATAGAAGACTCAGACAAACATGTTTATGGCTTTATCTTATAGAACTCAATATCCCCGTGCTGGGCAAACAGAACAGGTTTTGCAGCCGTTTGAGCTAAGATTTTAAAATTATTCACATAATGAAAACCTATACTTTGTCTCGGGTGAGTTTCCCATTCAAATGCATGTAACAGTGAGAAACACACTGTCTTGGCGAAATAAAGCGATTTTCAACCACTTCATATAAATCGCTGTAACTTTTGATAGAAGACTCAGACAACCATGTTTATGGCTTTATCTTATAGAACTCAATATCCCCGTGCTGGGCAAACAGGTTTTGCAGCCGTTTGAGCTAAGATTTTAAAATTATTCACATAATGAAAACCTATACTTTGTTTCAGGCGAGTTTCCCATTCAAATGCATGTAACAGTGAGAAACGCATTGTCTTGGCGAAATAAAGCGTTTTTGAACAACTTCATATAAATCGCTGTAACTTTTGATAGAAGACTCAGACAAACATGTTTATGGCTTTATCTTATAGAACTCAATATCCCCGTGCTGGGCAAACAGAACAGGTTTTGCAGCCGTTTGAGCTAAGATTTTAAAATTATTCACATAATGAAAACCTATACTTTGTCTCGGGTGAGTTTCCCATTCAAATGCATGTAACAGTGAGAAACACACTGTCTTGGCGAAATAAAGCGATTTTCAACCACTTCATATAAATCGCTGTAACTTTTGATAGAAGACTCAGACAAACATGTTTATGGCTTTATCTTATAGAACTCAATATCCCCGTGCTGGGCAAACAGGTTTTGCAGCCGTTTGAGCTAAGATTTTAAAATTATTCACATAATGAAAACCTATACTTTGTTTCAGGCGAGTTTCCCATTCAAATGCATGTAACAGTGAGAAACGCATTGTCTTGGCGAAATAAAGCGTTTTTGAACAACTTCATATAAATCGCTGTAACTTTTGATAGAAGACTCAGACAAACATGTTTATGGCTTTATCTTATAGAACTCAATATCCCCGTGCTGGGCAAACAGAACAGGTTTTGCAGCCGTTTGAGCTAAGATTTTAAAATTATTCACATAATGAAAACCTATACTTTGTCTCGGGTGAGTTTCCCATTCAAATGCATGTAACAGTGAGAAACACACTGTCTTGGCGAAATAAAGCGATTTTCAACCACTTCATATAAATCGCTGTAACTTTTGATAGAAGACTCAGACAAACATGTTTATGGCTTTATCTTATAGAACTCAATATCCCCGTGCTGGGCAAACAGGTTTTGCAGCCGTTTGAGCTAAGATTTTAAAATTATTCACATAATGAAAACCTATACTTTGTTTCAGGCGAGTTTCCCATTCAAATGCATGTAACAGTGAGAAACGCATTGTCTTGGCGAAATAAAGCGTTTTTGAACAACTTCATATAAATCGCTGTAACTTTTGATAGAAGACTCAGACAACCATGTTTATGGCTTTATCTTATAGAACTCAATATCCCCGTGCTGGGCAAACAGGTTTTGCAGCCGTTTGAGCTAAGATTTTAAAATTATTCACATAATGAAAACCTATACTTTGTTTCAGGCGAGTTTCCCATTCAAATGCATGTAACAGTGAGAAACGCATTGTCTTGGCGAAATAAAGCGTTTTTGAACAACTTCATATAAATCGCTGTAACTTTTGATAGAAGACTCAGACAAACATGTTTATGGCTTTATCTTATAGAACTCAATATCCCCGTGCTGGGCAAACAGAACAGGTTTTGCAGCCGTTTGAGCTAAGATTTTAAAATTATTCACATAATGAAAACCTATACTTTGTCTCGGGTGAGTTTCCCATTCAAATGCATGTAACAGTGAGAAACACACTGTCTTGGCGAAATAAAGCGATTTTCAACCACTTCATATAAATCGCTGTAACTTTTGATAGAAGACTCAGACAAACATGTTTATGGCTTTATCTTATAGAACTCAATATCCCCGTGCTGGGCAAACAGGTTTTGCAGCCGTTTGAGCTAAGATTTTAAAATTATTCACATAATGAAAACCTATACTTTGTTTCAGGCGAGTTTCCCATTCAAATGCATGTAACAGTGAGAAACGCATTGTCTTGGCGAAATAAAGCGTTTTTGAACAACTTCATATAAATCGCTGTAACTTTTGATAGAAGACTCAGACAACCATGTTTATGGCTTTATCTTATAGAACTCAATATCCCCGTGCTGGGCAAACAGGTTTTGCAGCCGTTTGAGCTAAGATTTTAAAATTATTCACATAATGAAAACCTATACTTTGTCTCGGGTAAGTTTCCCATTCAAATGCATGTAACAGTGAGAAACGCATTGTCTTGGCGAAATAAAGCGTTTTTGAACAACTTCATATAAATCGCTGTAACTTTTGATAGAAGACTCAGACAAACATGTTTATGGCTTTATCTTATAGAACTCAATATCCCCGTGCTGGGCAAACAGAACAGGTTTTGCAGCCGTTTGAGCTAAGATTTTAAAATTATTCACATAATGAAAACCTATACTTTGTCTCGGGTGAGTTTCCCATTCAAATGCATGTAACAGTAAGAAACACACTGTCTTGGCGAAATAAAGCGATTTTCAACCACTTCATATAAATCGCTGTAACTTTTGATAGAAGACTCAGACAACCATGTTTATGGCTTTATCTTATAGAACTCAATATCCCCGTGCTGGGCAAACAGGTTTTGCAGCCGTTTGAGCTAAGATTTTAAAATTATTCACATAATGAAAACCTATACTTTGTTTCAGGCGAGTTTCCCATTCAAATGCATGTAACAGTGAGAAACGCATTGTCTTGGCGAAATAAAGCGTTTTTGAACAACTTCATATAAATCGCTGTAACTTTTGATAGAAGACTCAGACAAACATGTTTATGGCTTTATCTTATAGAACTCAATATCCCCGTGCTGGGCAAACAGGTTTTGCAGCCGTTTGAGCTAAGATTTTAAAATTATTCACATAATGAAAACCTATACTTTGTCTCGGGTGAGTTTCCCATTCAAATGCATGTAACAGTGAGAAACACACTGTCTTGGCGAAATAAAGCGATTTTCAACCACTTCATATAAATCGCTGTAACTTTTGATAGAAGACTCAGACAAACATGTTTATGGCTTTATCTTATAGAACTCAATATCCCCGTGCTGGGCAAACAGGTTTTGCAGCCGTTTGAGCTAAGATTTTAAAATTATTCACATAATGAAAACCTATACTTTGTTTCAGGCGAGTTTCCCATTCAAATGCATGTAACAGTGAGAAACGCATTGTCTTGGCGAAATAAAGCGTTTTTGAACAACTTCATATAAATCGCTGTAACTTTTGATAGAAGACTCAGACAACCATGTTTATGGCTTTATCTTATAGAACTCAATATCCCCGTGCTGGGCAAACAGGTTTTGCAGCCGTTTGAGCTAAGATTTTAAAATTATTCACATAATGAAAACCTATACTTTGTCTCGGGTAAGTTTCCCATTCAAATGCATGTAACAGTGAGAAACGCATTGTCTTGGCGAAATAAAGCGTTTTTGAACAACTTCATATAAATCGCTGTAACTTTTGATAGAAGACTCAGACAAACATGTTTATGGCTTTATCTTATAGAACTCAATATCCCCGTGCTGGGCAAACAGAACAGGTTTTGCAGCCGTTTGAGCTAAGATTTTAAAATTATTCACATAATGAAAACCTATACTTTGTTTCAGGCGAGTTTCCCATTCAAATGCATGTAACAGTGAGAAACGCATTGTCTTGGCGAAATAAAGCGTTTTTGAACAACTTCATATAAATCGCTGTAACTTTTGATAGAAGACTCAGACAAACATGTTTATGGCTTTATCTTATAGAACTCAATATCCCCGTGCTGGGCAAACAGGTTTTGCAGCCGTTTGAGCTAAGATTTTAAAATTATTCACATAATGAAAACCTATACTTTGTTTCAGGCGAGTTTCCCATTCAAATGCATGTAACAGTGAGAAACGCATTGTCT
This sequence comes from Rhamphochromis longiceps, assembly GCF_057381845.1. Taxonomy (NCBI): domain Eukaryota; kingdom Metazoa; phylum Chordata; class Actinopteri; order Cichliformes; family Cichlidae; genus Rhamphochromis; species Rhamphochromis longiceps. The sequence goes on from NC_140562.1 coordinate 10,106,119, forward strand.
TGGCGAAATAAAGCGTTTTTGAACAACTTCATATAAATCGCTGTAACTTTTGATAGAAGACTCAGACAAACATGTTTATGGCTTTATCTTATAGAACTCAATATCCCCGTGCTGGGCAAACAGAACAGGTTTTGCAGCCGTTTGAGCTAAGATTTTAAAATTATTCACATAATGAAAACCTATACTTTGTCTCGGGTGAGTTTCCCATTCAAATGCATGTAACAGTGAGAAACACACTGTCTTGGCGAAATAAAGCGATTTTCAACCACTTCATATAAATCGCTGTAACTTTTGATAGAAGACTCAGACAAACATGTTTATGGCTTTATCTTATAGAACTCAATATCCCCGTGCTGGGCAAACAGGTTTTGCAGCCGTTTGAGCTAAGATTTTAAAATTATTCACATAATGAAAACCTATACTTTGTTTCAGGCGAGTTTCCCATTCAAATGCATGTAACAGTGAGAAACGCATTGTCTTGGCGAAATAAAGCGTTTTTGAACAACTTCATATAAATCGCTGTAACTTTTGATAGAAGACTCAGACAAACATGTTTATGGCTTTATCTTATAGAACTCAATATCCCCGTGCTGGGCAAACAGAACAGGTTTTGCAGCCGTTTGAGCTAAGATTTTAAAATTATTCACATAATGAAAACCTATACTTTGTTTCAGGCGAGTTTCCCATTCAAATGCATGTAACAGTGAGAAACGCATTGTCTTGGCGAAATAAAGCGTTTTTGAACAACTTCATATAAATCGCTGTAACTTTTGATAGAAGACTCAGACAACCATGTTTATGGCTTTATCTTATAGAACTCAATATCCCCGTGCTGGGCAAACAGGTTTTGCAGCCGTTTGAGCTAAGATTTTAAAATTATTCACATAATGAAAACCTATACTTTGTCTCGGGTAAGTTTCCCATTCAAATGCATGTAACAGTGAGAAACGCATTGTCTTGGCGAAATAAAGCGTTTTTGAACAACTTCATATAAATCGCTGTAACTTTTGATAGAAGACTCAGACAAACATGTTTATGGCTTTATCTTATAGAACTCAATATCCCCGTGCTGGGCAAACAGAACAGGTTTTGCAGCCGTTTGAGCTAAGATTTTAAAATTATTCACATAATGAAAACCTATACTTTGTTTCAGGCGAGTTTCCCATTCAAATGCATGTAACAGTGAGAAACGCATTGTCTTGGCGAAATAAAGCGTTTTTGAACAACTTCATATAAATCGCTGTAACTTTTGATAGAAGACTCAGACAAACATGTTTATGGCTTTATCTTATAGAACTCAATATCCCCGTGCTGGGCAAACAGGTTTTGCAGCCGTTTGAGCTAAGATTTTAAAATTATTCACATAATGAAAACCTATACTTTGTTTCAGGCGAGTTTCCCATTCAAATGCATGTAACAGTGAGAAACGCATTGTCTTGGCGAAATAAAGCGTTTTTGAACAACTTCATATAAATCGCTGTAACTTTTGATAGAAGACTCAGACAAACATGTTTATGGCTTTATCTTATAGAACTCAATATCCCCGTGCTGGGCAAACAGAACAGGTTTTGCAGCCGTTTGAGCTAAGATTTTAAAATTATTCACATAATGAAAACCTATACTTTGTCTCGGGTGAGTTTCCCATTCAAATGCATGTAACAGTGAGAAACACACTGTCTTGGCGAAATAAAGCGATTTTCAACCACTTCATATAAATCGCTGTAACTTTTGATAGAAGACTCAGACAAACATGTTTATGGCTTTATCTTATAGAACTCAATATCCCCGTGCTGGGCAAACAGGTTTTGCAGCCGTTTGAGCTAAGATTTTAAAATTATTCACATAATGAAAACCTATACTTTGTTTCAGGCGAGTTTCCCATTCAAATGCATGTAACAGTGAGAAACGCATTGTCTTGGCGAAATAAAGCGTTTTTGAACAACTTCATATAAATCGCTGTAACTTTTGATAGAAGACTCAGACAAACATGTTTATGGCTTTATCTTATAGAACTCAATATCCCCGTGCTGGGCAAACAGAACAGGTTTTGCAGCCGTTTGAGCTAAGATTTTAAAATTATTCACATAATGAAAACCTATACTTTGTCTCGGGTGAGTTTCCCATTCAAATGCATGTAACAGTGAGAAACACACTGTCTTGGCGAAATAAAGCGATTTTCAACCACTTCATATAAATCGCTGTAACTTTTGATAGAAGACTCAGACAACCATGTTTATGGCTTTATCTTATAGAACTCAATATCCCCGTGCTGGGCAAACAGGTTTTGCAGCCGTTTGAGCTAAGATTTTAAAATTATTCACATAATGAAAACCTATACTTTGTTTCAGGCGAGTTTCCCATTCAAATGCATGTAACAGTGAGAAACGCATTGTCTTGGCGAAATAAAGCGTTTTTGAACAACTTCATATAAATCGCTGTAACTTTTGATAGAAGACTCAGACAAACATGTTTATGGCTTTATCTTATAGAACTCAATATCCCCGTGCTGGGCAAACAGGTTTTGCAGCCGTTTGAGCTAAGATTTTAAAATTATTCACATAATGAAAACCTATACTTTGTCTCGGGTGAGTTTCCCATTCAAATGCATGTAACAGTGAGAAACACACTGTCTTGGCGAAATAAAGCGATTTTCAACCACTTCATATAAATCGCTGTAACTTTTGATAGAAGACTCAGACAAACATGTTTATGGCTTTATCTTATAGAACTCAATATCCCCGTGCTGGGCAAACAGGTTTTGCAGCCGTTTGAGCTAAGATTTTAAAATTATTCACATAATGAAAACCTATACTTTGTTTCAGGCGAGTTTCCCATTCAAATGCATGTAACAGTGAGAAACGCATTGTCTTGGCGAAATAAAGCGTTTTTGAACAACTTCATATAAATCGCTGTAACTTTTGATAGAAGACTCAGACAAACATGTTTATGGCTTTATCTTATAGAACTCAATATCCCCGTGCTGGGCAAACAGGTTTTGCAGCCGTTTGAGCTAAGATTTTAAAATTATTCACATAATGAAAACCTATACTTTGTCTCGGGTGAGTTTCCCATTCAAATGCATGTAACAGTGAGAAACACACTGTCTTGGCGAAATAAAGCGATTTTCAACCACTTCATATAAATCGCTGTAACTTTTGATAGAAGACTCAGACAAACATGTTTATGGCTTTATCTTATAGAACTCAATATCCCCGTGCTGGGCAAACAGGTTTTGCAGCCGTTTGAGCTAAGATTTTAAAATTATTCACATAATGAAAACCTATACTTTGTTTCAGGCGAGTTTCCCATTCAAATGCATGTAACAGTGAGAAACGCATTGTCTTGGCGAAATAAAGCGTTTTTGAACAACTTCATATAAATCGCTGTAACTTTTGATAGAAGACTCAGACAAACATGTTTATGGCTTTATCTTATAGAACTCAATATCCCCGTGCTGGGCAAACAGGTTTTGCAGCCGTTTGAGCTAAGATTTTAAAATTATTCACATAATGAAAACCTATACTTTGTTTCAGGCGAGTTTCCCATTCAAATGCATGTAACAGTGAGAAACGCATTGTCTTGGCGAAATAAAGCGTTTTTGAACAACTTCATATAAATCGCTGTAACTTTTGATAGAAGACTCAGACAAACATGTTTATGGCTTTATCTTATAGAACTCAATATCCCCGTGCTGGGCAAACAGAACAGGTTTTGCAGCCGTTTGAGCTAAGATTTTAAAATTATTCACATAATGAAAACCTATACTTTGTCTCGGGTGAGTTTCCCATTCAAATGCATGTAACAGTGAGAAACACACTGTCTTGGCGAAATAAAGCGATTTTCAACCACTTCATATAAATCGCTGTAACTTTTGATAGAAGACTCAGACAAACATGTTTATGGCTTTATCTTATAGAACTCAATATCCCCGTGCTGGGCAAACAGGTTTTGCAGCCGTTTGAGCTAAGATTTTAAAATTATTCACATAATGAAAACCTATACTTTGTTTCAGGCGAGTTTCCCATTCAAATGCATGTAACAGTGAGAAACGCATTGTCTTGGCGAAATAAAGCGTTTTTGAACAACTTCATATAAATCGCTGTAACTTTTGATAGAAGACTCAGACAAACATGTTTATGGCTTTATCTTATAGAACTCAATATCCCCGTGCTGGGCAAACAGAACAGGTTTTGCAGCCGTTTGAGCTAAGATTTTAAAATTATTCACATAATGAAAACCTATACTTTGTCTCGGGTGAGTTTCCCATTCAAATGCATGTAACAGTGAGAAACACACTGTCTTGGCGAAATAAAGCGATTTTCAACCACTTCATATAAATCGCTGTAACTTTTGATAGAAGACTCAGACAACCATGTTTATGGCTTTATCTTATAGAACTCAATATCCCCGTGCTGGGCAAACAGGTTTTGCAGCCGTTTGAGCTAAGATTTTAAAATTATTCACATAATGAAAACCTATACTTTGTTTCAGGCGAGTTTCCCATTCAAATGCATGTAACAGTGAGAAACGCATTGTCTTGGCGAAATAAAGCGTTTTTGAACAACTTCATATAAATCGCTGTAACTTTTGATAGAAGACTCAGACAAACATGTTTATGGCTTTATCTTATAGAACTCAATATCCCCGTGCTGGGCAAACAGGTTTTGCAGCCGTTTGAGCTAAGATTTAAAAATTATTCACATAATGAAAACCTATACTTTGTTTCAGGCGAGTTTCCCATTCAAATGCATGTAACAGTGAGAAACGCATTGTCTTGGCGAAATAAAGCGTTTTTGAACAACTTCATATAAATCGCTGTAACTTTTGATAGAAGACTCAGACAACCATGTTTATGGCTTTATCTTATAGAACTCAATATCCCCGTGCTGGGCAAACAGAACAGGTTTTGCAGCCGTTTGAGCTAAGATTTTAAAATTATTCACATAATGAAAACCTATACTTTGTCTCGGGTAAGTTTCCCATTCAAATGCATGTAACAGTGAGAAACGCATTGTCTTGGCGAAATAAAGCGTTTTTGAACAACTTCATATAAATCGCTGTAACTTTTGATAGAAGACTCAGACAAACATGTTTATGGCTTTATCTTATAGAACTCAATATCCCCGTGCTGGGCAAACAGGTTTTGCAGCCGTTTGAGCTAAGATTTTAAAATTATTCACATAATGAAAACCTATACTTTGTTTCAGGCGAGTTTCCCATTCAAATGCATGTAACAGTGAGAAACGCATTGTCTTGGCGAAATAAAGCGTTTTTGAACAACTTCATATAAATCGCTGTAACTTTTGATAGAAGACTCAGACAAACATGTTTATGGCTTTATCTTATAGAACTCAATATCCCCGTGCTGGGCAAACAGAACAGGTTTTGCAGCCGTTTGAGCTAAGATTTTAAAATTATTCACATAATGAAAACCTATACTTTGTCTCGGGTGAGTTTCCCATTCAAATGCATGTAACAGTGAGAAACACACTGTCTTGGCGAAATAAAGCGATTTTCAACCACTTCATATAAATCGCTGTAACTTTTGATAGAAGACTCAGACAAACATGTTTATGGCTTTATCTTATAGAACTCAATATCCCCGTGCTGGGCAAACAGAACAGGTTTTGCAGCCGTTTGAGCTAAGATTTTAAAATTATTCACATAATGAAAACCTATACTTTGTCTCGGGTGAGTTTCCCATTCAAATGCATGTAACAGTGAGAAACACACTGTCTTGGCGAAATAAAGCGATTTTCAACCACTTCATATAAATCGCTGTAACTTTTGATAGAAGACTCAGACAACCATGTTTATGGCTTTATCTTATAGAACTCAATATCCCCGTGCTGGGCAAACAGGTTTTGCAGCCGTTTGAGCTAAGATTTTAAAATTATTCACATAATGAAAACCTATACTTTGTTTCAGGCGAGTTTCCCATTCAAATGCATGTAACAGTGAGAAACGCATTGTCTTGGCGAAATAAAGCGTTTTTGAACAACTTCATATAAATCGCTGTAACTTTTGATAGAAGACTCAGACAAACATGTTTATGGCTTTATCTTATAGAACTCAATATCCCCGTGCTGGGCAAACAGAACAGGTTTTGCAGCCGTTTGAGCTAAGATTTTAAAATTATTCACATAATGAAAACCTATACTTTGTCTCGGGTGAGTTTCCCATTCAAATGCATGTAACAGTGAGAAACACACTGTCTTGGCGAAATAAAGCGATTTTCAACCACTTCATATAAATCGCTGTAACTTTTGATAGAAGACTCAGACAACCATGTTTATGGCTTTATCTTATAGAACTCAATATCCCCGTGCGGGGAAAACAGGTTTTGCAGCCGTTTGAGCTAAGATTTTAAAATTATTCACATAATGAAAACCTATACTTTGTTTCAGGCGAGTTTCCCATTCAAATGCATGTAACAGTGAGAAACGCATTGTCTTGGCGAAATAAAGCGTTTTTGAACAACTTCATATAAATCGCTGTAACTTTTGATAGAAGACTCAGACAAACATGTTTATGGCTTTATCTTATAGAACTCAATATCCCCGTGCTGGGCAAACAGGTTTTGCAGCCATTTGAGCTAAGATTTTAAAATTATTCACATAATGAAAACCTATACTTTGTTTCAGGCGAGTTTCCCATTCAAATGCATGTAACAGTGAGAAACGCATTGTCTTGGCGAAATAAAGCGTTTTTGAACAACTTCATATAAATCGCTGTAACTTTTGATAGAAGACTCAGACAAACATGTTTATGGCTTTATCTTATAGAACTCAATATCCCCGTGCTGGGCAAACAGAACAGGTTTTGCAGCCGTTTGAGCTAAGATTTTAAAATTATTCACATAATGAAAACCTATACTTTGTCTCGGGTGAGTTTCCCATTCAAATGCATGTAACAGTGAGAAACACACTGTCTTGGCGAAATAAAGCGATTTTCAACCACTTCATATAAATCGCTGTAACTTTTGATAGAAGACTCAGACAACCATGTTTATGGCTTTATCTTATAGAACTCAATATCCCCGTGCTGGGCAAACAGGTTTTGCAGCCGTTTGAGCTAAGATTTTAAAATTATTCACATAATGAAAACCTATACTTTGTTTCAGGCGAGTTTCCCATTCAAATGCATGTAACAGTGAGAAACGCATTGTCTTGGCGAAATAAAGCGTTTTTGAACAACTTCATATAAATCGCTGTAACTTTTGATAGAAGACTCAGACAACCATGTTTATGGCTTTATCTTATAGAACTCAATATCCCCGTGCTGGGCAAACAGAACAGGTTTTGCAGCCGTTTGAGCTAAGATTTTAAAATTATTCACATAATGAAAACCTATACTTTGTCTCGGGTGAGTTTCCCATTCAAATGCATGTAACAGTGAGAAACACACTGTCTTGGCGAAATAAAGCGATTTTCAACCACTTCATATAAATCGCTGTAACTTTTGATAGAAGACTCAGACAACCATGTTTATGGCTTTATCTTATAGAACTCAATATCCCCGTGCTGGGCAAACAGGTTTTGCAGCCGTTTGAGCTAAGATTTTAAAATTATTCACATAATGAAAACCTATACTTTGTCTCGGGTGAGTTTCCCATTCAAATGCATGTAACAGTGAGAAACACACTGTCTTGGCGAAATAAAGCGATTTTCAACCACTTCATATAAATCGCTGTAACTTTTGATAGAAGACTCAGACAACCATGTTTATGGCTTTATCTTATAGAACTCAATATCCCCGTGCGGGGAAAACAGGTTTTGCAGCCGTTTGAGCTAAGATTTTAAAATTATTCACATAATGAAAACCTATACTTTGTTTCAGGCGAGTTTCCCATTCAAATGCATGTAACAGTGAGAAACGCATTGTCTTGGCGAAATAAAGCGTTTTTGAACAACTTCATATAAATCGCTGTAACTTTTGATAGAAGACTCAGACAAACATGTTTATGGCTTTATCTTATAGAACTCAATATCCCCGTGCTGGGCAAACAGAACAGGTTTTGCAGCCGTTTGAGCTAAGATTTTAAAATTATTCACATAATGAAAACCTATACTTTGTCTCGGGTGAGTTTCCCATTCAAATGCATGTAACAGTGAGAAACACACTGTCTTGGCGAAATAAAGCGATTTTCAACCACTTCATATAAATCGCTGTAACTTTTGATAGAAGACTCAGACAACCATGTTTATGGCTTTATCTTATAGAACTCAATATCCCCGTGCTGGGCAAACAGGTTTTGCAGCCGTTTGAGCTAAGATTTTAAAATTATTCACATAATGAAAACCTATACTTTGTTTCAGGCGAGTTTCCCATTCAAATGCATGTAACAGTGAGAAACGCATTGTCTTGGCGAAATAAAGCGTTTTTGAACAACTTCATATAAATCGCTGTAACTTTTGATAGAAGACTCAGACAAACATGTTTATGGCTTTATCTTATAGAACTCAATATCCCCGTGCTGGGCAAACAGAACAGGTTTTGCAGCCGTTTGAGCTAAGATTTTAAAATTATTCACATAATGAAAACCTATACTTTGTCTCGGGTGAGTTTCCCATTCAAATGCATGTAACAGTGAGAAACACACTGTCTTGGCGAAATAAAGCGATTTTCAACCACTTCATATAAATCGCTGTAACTTTTGATAGAAGACTCAGACAACCATGTTTATGGCTTTATCTTATAGAACTCAATATCCCCATGCTGGGCAAACAGGTTTTGCAGCCGTTTGAGCTAAGATTTTAAAATTATTCACATAATGAAAACCTATACTTTGTCTCGGGTAAGTTTCCCATTCAAATGCATGTAACAGTGAGAAACACACTGTCTTGGCGAAATAAAGCGATTTTCAACCACTTCATATAAATCGCTGTAACTTTTGATAGAAGACTCAGACAAACATGTTTATGGCTTTATCTTATAGAACTCAATATCCCCGTGCTGGGCAAACAGAACAGGTTTTGCAGCCGTTTGAGCTAAGATTTTAAAATTATTCACATAATGAAAACCTATACTTTTTCTCAGGCGAGTTTCCCATTCAAATGCATGTAACAGTGAGAAACGCATTGTCTTGGCGAAATAAAGCGTTTTTGAACAACTTCATATAAATCGCTGTAACTTTTGATAGAAGACTCAGACAAACATGTTTATGGCTTTATCTTATAGAACTCAATATCCCCGTGCTGGGCAAACAGGTTTTGCAGCCGTTTGAGCTAAGATTTTAAAATTATTCACATAATGAAAACCTATACTTTGTTTCAGGCGAGTTTCCCATTCAAATGCATGTAACAGTGAGAAACGCATTGTCTTGGCGAAATAAAGCGTTTTTGAACAACTTCATATAAATCGCTGTAACTTTTGATAGAAGACTCAGACAAACATGTTTATGGCTTTATCTTATAGAACTCAATATCCCCGTGCTGGGCAAACAGGTTTTGCAGCCGTTTGAGCTAAGATTTTAAAATTATTCACATAATGAAAACCTATACTTTGTTTCAGGCGAGTTTCCCATTCAAATGCATGTAACAGTGAGAAACGCATTGTCTTGGCGAAATAAAGCGTTTTTGAACAACTTCATATAAATCGCTGTAACTTTTGATAGAAGACTCAGACAAACATGTTTATGGCTTTATCTTATAGAACTCAATATCCCCGTGCTGGGCAAACAGAACAGGTTTTGCAGCCGTTTGAGCTAAGATTTTAAAATTATTCACATAATGAAAACCTATACTTTGTCTCGGGTGAGTTTCCCATTCAAATGCATGTAACAGTGAGAAACACACTGTCTTGGCGAAATAAAGCGATTTTCAACCACTTCATATAAATCGCTGTAACTTTTGATAGAAGACTCAGACAAACATGTTTATGGCTTTATCTTATAGAACTCAATATCCCCGTGCTGGGCAAACAGAACAGGTTTTGCAGCCGTTTGAGCTAAGATTTTAAAATTATTCACATAATGAAAACCTATACTTTGTCTCGGGTGAGTTTCCCATTCAAATGCATGTAACAGTGAGAAACACACTGTCTTGGCGAAATAAAGCGATTTTCAACCACTTCATATAAATCGCTGTAACTTTTGATAGAAGACTCAGACAACCATGTTTATGGCTTTATCTTATAGAACTCAATATCCCCGTGCTGGGCAAACAGGTTTTGCAGCCGTTTGAGCTAAGATTTTAAAATTATTCACATAATGAAAACCTATACTTTGTCTCGGGTGAGTTTCCCATTCAAATGCATGTAACAGTGAGAAACACACTGTCTTGGCGAAATAAAGCGATTTTCAACCACTTCATATAAATCGCTGTAACTTTTGATAGAAGACTCAGACAACCATGTTTATGGCTTTATCTTATAGAACTCAATATCCCCGTGCTGGGCAAACAGGTTTTGCAGCCGTTTGAGCTAAGATTTTAAAATTATTCACATAATGAAAACCTATACTTTGTTTCAGGCGAGTTTCCCATTCAAATGCATGTAACAGTGAGAAACGCATTGTCTTGGCGAAATAAAGCGTTTTTGAACAACTTCATATAAATCGCTGTAACTTTTGATAGAAGACTCAGACAAACATGTTTATGGCTTTATCTTATAGAACTCAATATCCCCGTGCTGGGCAAACAGAACAGGTTTTGCAGCCGTTTGAGCTAAGATTTTAAAATTATTCACATAATGAAAACCTATACTTTGTCTCGGGTGAGTTTCCCATTCAAATGCATGTAACAGTGAGAAACACACTGTCTTGGCGAAATAAAGCGATTTTCAACCACTTCATATAAATCGCTGTAACTTTTGATAGAAGACTCAGACAACCATGTTTATGGCTTTATCTTATAGAACTCAATATCCCCGTGCTGGGCAAACAGAACAGGTTTTGCAGCCGTTTGAGCTAAGATTTTAAAATTATTCACATAATGAAAACCTATACTTTGTCTCGGGTGAGTTTCCCATTCAAATGCATGTAACAGTGAGAAACACACTGTCTTGGCGAAATAAAGCGATTTTCAACCACTTCATATAAATCGCTGTAACTTTTGATAGAAGACTCAGACAACCATGTTTATGGCTTTATCTTATAGAACTCAATATCCCCGTGCTGGGCAAACAGGTTTTGCAGCCGTTTGAGCTAAGATTTTAAAATTATTCACATAATGAAAACCTATACTTTGTTTCAGGCGAGTTTCCCATTCAAATGCATGTAACAGTGAGAAACGCATTGTCTTGGCGAAATAAAGCGTTTTTGAACAACTTCATATAAATCGCTGTAACTTTTGATAGAAGACTCAGACAAACATGTTTATGGCTTTATCTTATAGAACTCAATATCCCCGTGCTGGGCAAACAGAACAGGTTTTGCAGCCGTTTGAGCTAAGATTTTAAAATTATTCACATAATGAAAACCTATACTTTGTCTCGGGTGAGTTTCCCATTCAAATGCATGTAACAGTGAGAAACACACTGTCTTGGCGAAATAAAGCGATTTTCAACCACTTCATATAAATCGCTGTAACTTTTGATAGAAGACTCAGACAACCATGTTTATGGCTTTATCTTATAGAACTCAATATCCCCGTGCTGGGCAAACAGGTTTTGCAGCCGTTTGAGCTAAGATTTTAAAATTATTCACATAATGAAAACCTATACTTTGTTTCAGGCGAGTTTCCCATTCAAATGCATGTAACAGTGAGAAACGCATTGTCTTGGCGAAATAAAGCGTTTTTGAACAACTTCATATAAATCGCTGTAACTTTTGATAGAAGACTCAGACAACCATGTTTATGGCTTTATCTTATAGAACTCAATATCCCCGTGCTGGGCAAACAGAACAGGTTTTGCAGCCGTTTGAGCTAAGATTTTAAAATTATTCACATAATGAAAACCTATACTTTGTCTCGGGTGAGTTTCCCATTCAAATGCATGTAACAGTGAGAAACACACTGTCTTGGCGAAATAAAGCGATTTTCAACCACTTCATATAAATCGCTGTAACTTTTGATAGAAGACTCAGACAACCATGTTTATGGCTTTATCTTATAGAACTCAATATCCCCGTGCTGGGCAAACAGGTTTTGCAGCCGTTTGAGCTAAGATTTTAAAATTATTCACATAATGAAAACCTATACTTTGTCTCGGGTGAGTTTCCCATTCAAATGCATGTAACAGTGAGAAACACACTGTCTTGGCGAAATAAAGCGATTTTCAACCACTTCATATAAATCGCTGTAACTTTTGATAGAAGACTCAGACAACCATGTTTATGGCTTTATCTTATAGAACTCAATATCCCCGTGCGGGGAAAACAGGTTTTGCAGCCGTTTGAGCTAAGATTTTAAAATTATTCACATAATGAAAACCTATACTTTGTTTCAGGCGAGTTTCCCATTCAAATGCATGTAACAGTGAGAAACGCATTGTCTTGGCGAAATAAAGCGTTTTTGAACAACTTCATATAAATCGCTGTAACTTTTGATAGAAGACTCAGACAAACATGTTTATGGCTTTATCTTATAGAACTCAATATCCCCGTGCTGGGCAAACAGAACAGGTTTTGCAGCCGTTTGAGCTAAGATTTTAAAATTATTCACATAATGAAAACCTATACTTTGTCTCGGGTGAGTTTCCCATTCAAATGCATGTAACAGTGAGAAACACACTGTCTTGGCGAAATAAAGCGATTTTCAACCACTTCATATAAATCGCTGTAACTTTTGATAGAAGACTCAGACAACCATGTTTATGGCTTTATCTTATAGAACTCAATATCCCCGTGCTGGGCAAACAGGTTTTGCAGCCGTTTGAGCTAAGATTTTAAAATTATTCACATAATGAAAACCTATACTTTGTTTCAGGCGAGTTTCCCATTCAAATGCATGTAACAGTGAGAAACGCATTGTCTTGGCGAAATAAAGCGTTTTTGAACAACTTCATATAAATCGCTGTAACTTTTGATAGAAGACTCAGACAAACATGTTTATGGCTTTATCTTATAGAACTCAATATCCCCGTGCTGGGCAAACAGAACAGGTTTTGCAGCCGTTTGAGCTAAGATTTTAAAATTATTCACATAATGAAAACCTATACTTTGTCTCGGGTGAGTTTCCCATTCAAATGCATGTAACAGTGAGAAACACACTGTCTTGGCGAAATAAAGCGATTTTCAACCACTTCATATAAATCGCTGTAACTTTTGATAGAAGACTCAGACAACCATGTTTATGGCTTTATCTTATAGAACTCAATATCCCCATGCTGGGCAAACAGGTTTTGCAGCCGTTTGAGCTAAGATTTTAAAATTATTCACATAATGAAAACCTATACTTTGTCTCGGGTAAGTTTCCCATTCAAATGCATGTAACAGTGAGAAACACACTGTCTTGGCGAAATAAAGCGATTTTCAACCACTTCATATAAATCGCTGTAACTTTTGATAGAAGACTCAGACAAACATGTTTATGGCTTTATCTTATAGAACTCAATATCCCCGTGCTGGGCAAACAGAACAGGTTTTGCAGCCGTTTGAGCTAAGATTTTAAAATTATTCACATAATGAAAACCTATACTTTTTCTCAGGCGAGTTTCCCATTCAAATGCATGTAACAGTGAGAAACGCATTGTCTTGGCGAAATAAAGCGTTTTTGAACAACTTCATATAAATCGCTGTAACTTTTGATAGAAGACTCAGACAAACATGTTTATGGCTTTATCTTATAGAACTCAATATCCCCGTGCTGGGCAAACAGGTTTTGCAGCCGTTTGAGCTAAGATTTTAAAATTATTCACATAATGAAAACCTATACTTTGTTTCAGGCGAGTTTCCCATTCAAATGCATGTAACAGTGAGAAACGCATTGTCTTGGCGAAATAAAGCGTTTTTGAACAACTTCATATAAATCGCTGTAACTTTTGATAGAAGACTCAGACAACCATGTTTATGGCTTTATCTTATAGAACTCAATATCCCCGTGCTGGGCAAACAGAACAGGTTTTGCAGCCGTTTGAGCTAAGATTTTAAAATTATTCACATAATGAAAACCTATACTTTGTCTCGGGTGAGTTTCCCATTCAAATGCATGTAACAGTGAGAAACACACTGTCTTGGCGAAATAAAGCGATTTTCAACCACTTCATATAAATCGCTGTAACTTTTGATAGAAGACTCAGACAAACATGTTTATGGCTTTATCTTATAGAACTCAATATCCCCGTGCTGGGCAAACAGAACAGGTTTTGCAGCCGTTTGAGCTAAGATTTTAAAATTATTCACATAATGAAAACCTATACTTTGTTTCAGGCGAGTTTCCCATTCAAATGCATGTAACAGTGAGAAACGCATTGTCTTGGCGAAATAAAGCGTTTTTGAACAACTTCATATAAATCGCTGTAACTTTTGATAGAAGACTCAGACAACCATGTTTATGGCTTTATCTTATAGAACTCAATATCCCCGTGCTGGGCAAACAGAACAGGTTTTGCAGCCGTTTGAGCTAAGATTTTAAAATTATTCACATAATGAAAACCTATACTTTGTTTCAGGCGAGTTTCCCATTCAAATGCATGTAACAGTGAGAAACGCATTGTCTTGGCGAAATAAAGCGTTTTTGAACAACTTCATATAAATCGCTGTAACTTTTGATAGAAGACTCAGACAACCATGTTTATGGCTTTATCTTATAGAACTCAATATCCCCGTGCTGGGCAAACAGAACAGGTTTTGCAGCCGTTTGAGCTAAGATTTTAAAATTATTCACATAATGAAAACCTATACTTTGTCTCGGGTGAGTTTCCCATTCAAATGCATGTAACAGTGAGAAACACACTGTCTTGGCGAAATAAAGCGATTTTCAACCACTTCATATAAATCGCTGTAACTTTTGATAGAAGACTCAGACAAACATGTTTATGGCTTTATCTTATAGAACTCAATATCCCCGTGCTGGGCAAACAGAACAGGTTTTGCAGCCGTTTGAGCTAAGATTTTAAAATTATTCACATAATGAAAACCTATACTTTGTTTCAGGCGAGTTTCCCATTCAAATGCATGTAACAGTGAGAAACGCATTGTCTTGGCGAAATAAAGCGTTTTTGAACAACTTCATATAAATCGCTGTAACTTTTGATAGAAGACTCAGACAACCATGTTTATGGCTTTATCTTATAGAACTCAATATCCCCGTGCTGGGCAAACAGAACAGGTTTTGCAGCCGTTTGAGCTAAGATTTTAAAATTATTCACATAATGAAAACCTATACTTTGTTTCAGGCGAGTTTCCCATTCAAATGCATGTAACAGTGAGAAACGCATTGTCTTGGCGAAATAAAGCGATTTTCAACCACTTCATATAAATCGCTGTAACTTTTGATAGAAGACTCAGACAAACATGTTTATGGCTTTATCTTATAGAACTCAATATCCCCGTGCTGGGCAAACAGGTTTTGCAGCCGTTTGAGCTAAGATTTTAAAATGATTCACATAATGAAAACCTATACTTTGTTTCAGGCGAGTTTCCCATTCAAATGCATGTAACAGTGAGAAACGCATTGTCTTGGCGAAATAAAGCGTTTTTGAACAACTTCATATAAATCGCTGTAACTTTTGATAGAAGAATCAGACAACCATGTTTATGGCTTTATCTTATAGAACTCAATATCCCCGTGCTGGGCAAACAGAACAGGTTTTGCAGCCGTTTGAGCTAAGATTTTAAAATTATTCACATAATGAAAACCTATACTTTGTCTCGGGTGAGTTTCCCATTCAAATGCATGTAACAGTGAGAAACACACTGTCTTGGCGAAATAAAGCGATTTTCAACCACTTCATATAAATCGCTGTAACTTTTGATAGAAGACTCAGACAAACATGTTTATGGCTTTATCTTATAGAACTCAATATCCCCGTGCTGGGCAAACAGAACAGGTTTTGCAGCCGTTTGAGCTAAGATTTTAAAATTATTCACATAATGAAAACCTATACTTTGTTTCAGGCGAGTTTCCCATTCAAATGCATGTAACAGTGAGAAACGCATTGTCTTGGCGAAATAAAGCGTTTTTGAACAACTTCATATAAATCGCTGTAACTTTTGATAGAAGACTCAGACAACCATGTTTATGGCTTTATCTTATAGAACTCAATATCCCCGTGCTGGGCAAACAGAACAGGTTTTGCAGCCGTTTGAGCTAAGATTTTAAAATTATTCACATAATGAAAACCTATACTTTGTTTCAGGCGAGTTTCCCATTCAAATGCATGTAACAGTGAGAAACGCATTGTCTTGGCGAAATAAAGCGTTTTTGAACAACTTCATATAAATCGCTGTAACTTTTGATAGAAGACTCAGACAAACATGTTTATGGCTTTATCTTATAGAACTCAATATCCCCGTGCTGGGCAAACAGAACAGGTTTTGCAGCCGTTTGAGCTAAGATTTTAAAATTATTCACATAATGAAAACCTATACTTTGTTTCAGGCGAGTTTCCCATTCAAATGCATGTAACAGTGAGAAACGCATTGTCTTGGCGAAATAAAGCGTTTTTGAACAACTTCATATAAATCGCTGTAACTTTTGATAGAAGACTCAGACAAACATGTTTATGGCTTTATCTTATAGAACTCAATATCCCCGTGCTGGGCAAACAGAACAGGTTTTGCAGCCGTTTGAGCTAAGATTTTAAAATTATTCACATAATGAAAACCTATACTTTGTTTCAGGCGAGTTTCCCATTCAAATGCATGTAACAGTGAGAAACGCATTGTCTTGGCGAAATAAAGCGTTTTTGAACAACTTCATATAAATCGCTGTAACTTTTGATAGAAGACTCAGACAAACATGTTTATGGCTTTATCTTATAGAACTCAATATCCCCGTGCTGGGCAAACAGAACAGGTTTTGCAGCCGTTTGAGCTAAGATTTTAAAATTATTCACATAATGAAAACCTATACTTTGTTTCAGGCGAGTTTCCCATTCAAATGCATGTAACAGTGAGAAACGCATTGTCTTGGCGAAATAAAGCGTTTTTGAACAACTTCATATAAATCGCTGTAACTTTTGATAGAAGACTCAGACAAACATGTTTATGGCTTTATCTTATAGAACTCAATATCCCCGTGCTGGGCAAACAGGTTTTGCAGCCGTTTGAGCTAAGATTTTAAAATTATTCACATAATGAAAACCTATACTTTGTTTCAGGCGAGTTTCCCATTCAAATGCATGTAACAGTGAGAAACGCATTGTCTTGGCGAAATAAAGCGTTTTTGAACAACTTCATATAAATCGCTGTAACTTTTGATAGAAGACTCAGACAAACATGTTTATGGCTTTATCTTATAGAACTCAATATCCCCGTGCTGGGCAAACAGGTTTTGCAGCCGTTTGAGCTAAGATTTTAAAATTATTCACATAATGAAAACCTATACTTTGTTTCAGGCGAGTTTCCCATTCAAATGCATGTAACAGTGAGAAACGCATTGTCTTGGCGAAATAAAGCGTTTTTGAACAACTTCATATAAATCGCTGTAACTTTTGATAGAAGACTCAGACAAACATGTTTATGGCTTTATCTTATAGAACTCAATATCCCCGTGCTGGGCAAACAGGTTTTGCAGCCGATTGAGCTAAGATTTTAAAATTATTCACATAATGAAAACCTATACTTTGTCTCGGGCGAGTTTCCCATTCAAATGCATGTAACAGTGAGAAACGCATTGTCTTGGCGAAATAAAGCGTTTTTGAACAACTTCATATAAATCGCTGTAACTTTTGATAGAAGACTCAGACAAACATGTTTATGGCTTTATCTTATAGAACTCAATATCCCCGTGCTGGGCAAACAGGTTTTGCAGCCGATTGAGCTAAGATTTTAAAATTATTCACATAATGAAAACCTATACTTTGTCTCGGGTAAGTTTCCCATTCAAATGCATGTAACAGTGAGAAACGCATTGTCTTGGCGAAATAAAGCGTTTTTGAACAACTTCATATAAATCGCTGTAACTTTTGATAGAAGACTCAGACAAACATGTTTATGGCTTTATCTTATAGAACTCAATATCCCCGTGCTGGGCAAACAGAACAGGTTTTGCAGCCGTTTGAGCTAAGATTTTAAAATTATTCACATAATGAAAACCTATACTTTGTCTCGGGTGAGTTTCCCATTCAAATGCATGTAACAGTGAGAAACACACTGTCTTGGCGAAATAAAGCGATTTTCAACCACTTCATATAAATCGCTGTAACTTTTGATAGAAGACTCAGACAACCATGTTTATGGCTTTATCTTATAGAACTCAATATCCCCGTGCTGGGCAAACAGGTTTTGCAGCCGTTTGAGCTAAGATTTTAAAATTATTCACATAATGAAAACCTATACTTTGTTTCAGGCGAGTTTCCCATTCAAATGCATGTAACAGTGAGAAACGCATTGTCTTGGCGAAATAAAGCGTTTTTGAACAACTTCATATAAATCGCTGTAACTTTTGATAGAAGACTCAGACAAACATGTTTATGGCTTTATCTTATAGAACTCAATATCCCCGTGCTGGGCAAACAGAACAGGTTTTGCAGCCGTTTGAGCTAAGATTTAAAAATTATTCACATAATGAAAACCTATACTTTGTTTCAGGCGAGTTTCCCATTCAAATGCATGTAACAGTGAGAAACGCATTGTCTTGGCGAAATAAAGCGTTTTTGAACAACTTCATATAAATCGCTGTAACTTTTGATAGAAGACTCAGACAACCATGTTTATGGCTTTATCTTATAGAACTCAATATCCCCGTGCTGGGCAAACAGGTTTTGCAGCCGTTTGAGCTAAGATTTTAAAATTATTCACATAATGAAAACCTATACTTTGTCTCGGGTAAGTTTCCCATTCAAATGCATGTAACAGTGAGAAACGCATTGTCTTGGCGAAATAAAGCGTTTTTGAACAACTTCATATAAATCGCTGTAACTTTTGATAGAAGACTCAGACAAACATGTTTATGGCTTTATCTTATAGAACTCAATATCCCCGTGCTGGGCAAACAGAACAGGTTTTGCAGCCGTTTGAGCTAAGATTTTAAAATTATTCACATAATGAAAACCTATACTTTGTTTCAGGCGAGTTTCCCATTCAAATGCATGTAACAGTGAGAAACGCATTGTCTTGGCGAAATAAAGCGTTTTTGAACAACTTCATATAAATCGCTGTAACTTTTGATAGAAGACTCAGACAAACATGTTTATGGCTTTATCTTATAGAACTCAATATCCCCGTGCTGGGCAAACAGGTTTTGCAGCCGTTTGAGCTAAGATTTTAAAATTATTCACATAATGAAAACCTATACTTTGTTTCAGGCGAGTTTCCCATTCAAATGCATGTAACAGTGAGAAACGCATTGTCTTGGCGAAATAAAGCGTTTTTGAACAACTTCATATAAATCGCTGTAACTTTTGATAGAAGACTCAGACAAACATGTTTATGGCTTTATCTTATAGAACTCAATATCCCCGTGCTGGGCAAACAGAACAGGTTTTGCAGCCGTTTGAGCTAAGATTTTAAAATTATTCACATAATGAAAACCTATACTTTGTCTCGGGTGAGTTTCCCATTCAAATGCATGTAACAGTGAGAAACACACTGTCTTGGCGAAATAAAGCGATTTTCAACCACTTCATATAAATCGCTGTAACTTTTGATAGAAGACTCAGACAAACATGTTTATGGCTTTATCTTATAGAAC
This sequence comes from Rhamphochromis longiceps, assembly GCF_057381845.1. Lineage (NCBI taxonomy): Eukaryota > Metazoa > Chordata > Actinopteri > Cichliformes > Cichlidae > Rhamphochromis > Rhamphochromis longiceps. The sequence continues at coordinate 10,125,855 of NC_140562.1, forward strand.
TCAATATCCCCGTGCTGGGCAAACAGAACAGGTTTTGCAGCCGTTTGAGCTAAGATTTTAAAATTATTCACATAATGAAAACCTATACTTTGTCTCGGGTGAGTTTCCCATTCAAATGCATGTAACAGTGAGAAACACACTGTCTTGGCGAAATAAAGCGATTTTCAACCACTTCATATAAATCGCTGTAACTTTTGATAGAAGACTCAGACAACCATGTTTATGGCTTTATCTTATAGAACTCAATATCCCCGTGCTGGGCAAACAGGTTTTGCAGCCGTTTGAGCTAAGATTTTAAAATTATTCACATAATGAAAACCTATACTTTGTTTCAGGCGAGTTTCCCATTCAAATGCATGTAACAGTGAGAAACGCATTGTCTTGGCGAAATAAAGCGTTTTTGAACAACTTCATATAAATCGCTGTAACTTTTGATAGAAGACTCAGACAAACATGTTTATGGCTTTATCTTATAGAACTCAATATCCCCGTGCTGGGCAAACAGAACAGGTTTTGCAGCCGTTTGAGCTAAGATTTTAAAATTATTCACATAATGAAAACCTATACTTTGTCTCGGGTGAGTTTCCCATTCAAATGCATGTAACAGTGAGAAACACACTGTCTTGGCGAAATAAAGCGATTTTCAACCACTTCATATAAATCGCTGTAACTTTTGATAGAAGACTCAGACAACCATGTTTATGGCTTTATCTTATAGAACTCAATATCCCCGTGCGGGGAAAACAGGTTTTGCAGCCGTTTGAGCTAAGATTTTAAAATTATTCACATAATGAAAACCTATACTTTGTTTCAGGCGAGTTTCCCATTCAAATGCATGTAACAGTGAGAAACGCATTGTCTTGGCGAAATAAAGCGTTTTTGAACAACTTCATATAAATCGCTGTAACTTTTGATAGAAGACTCAGACAAACATGTTTATGGCTTTATCTTATAGAACTCAATATCCCCGTGCTGGGCAAACAGGTTTTGCAGCCATTTGAGCTAAGATTTTAAAATTATTCACATAATGAAAACCTATACTTTGTTTCAGGCGAGTTTCCCATTCAAATGCATGTAACAGTGAGAAACGCATTGTCTTGGCGAAATAAAGCGTTTTTGAACAACTTCATATAAATCGCTGTAACTTTTGATAGAAGACTCAGACAAACATGTTTATGGCTTTATCTTATAGAACTCAATATCCCCGTGCTGGGCAAACAGAACAGGTTTTGCAGCCGTTTGAGCTAAGATTTTAAAATTATTCACATAATGAAAACCTATACTTTGTCTCGGGTGAGTTTCCCATTCAAATGCATGTAACAGTGAGAAACACACTGTCTTGGCGAAATAAAGCGATTTTCAACCACTTCATATAAATCGCTGTAACTTTTGATAGAAGACTCAGACAACCATGTTTATGGCTTTATCTTATAGAACTCAATATCCCCGTGCTGGGCAAACAGGTTTTGCAGCCGTTTGAGCTAAGATTTTAAAATTATTCACATAATGAAAACCTATACTTTGTTTCAGGCGAGTTTCCCATTCAAATGCATGTAACAGTGAGAAACGCATTGTCTTGGCGAAATAAAGCGTTTTTGAACAACTTCATATAAATCGCTGTAACTTTTGATAGAAGACTCAGACAAACATGTTTATGGCTTTATCTTATAGAACTCAATATCCCCGTGCTGGGCAAACAGAACAGGTTTTGCAGCCGTTTGAGCTAAGATTTTAAAATTATTCACATAATGAAAACCTATACTTTGTCTCGGGTGAGTTTCCCATTCAAATGCATGTAACAGTGAGAAACACACTGTCTTGGCGAAATAAAGCGATTTTCAACCACTTCATATAAATCGCTGTAACTTTTGATAGAAGACTCAGACAACCATGTTTATGGCTTTATCTTATAGAACTCAATATCCCCGTGCTGGGCAAACAGGTTTTGCAGCCGTTTGAGCTAAGATTTTAAAATTATTCACATAATGAAAACCTATACTTTGTCTCGGGTGAGTTTCCCATTCAAATGCATGTAACAGTGAGAAACACACTGTCTTGGCGAAATAAAGCGATTTTCAACCACTTCATATAAATCGCTGTAACTTTTGATAGAAGACTCAGACAACCATGTTTATGGCTTTATCTTATAGAACTCAATATCCCCGTGCTGGGCAAACAGGTTTTGCAGCCGTTTGAGCTAAGATTTTAAAATTATTCACATAATGAAAACCTATACTTTGTCTCGGGTGAGTTTCCCATTCAAATGCATGTAACAGTGAGAAACACACTGTCTTGGCGAAATAAAGCGATTTTCAACCACTTCATATAAATCGCTGTAACTTTTGATAGAAGACTCAGACAACCATGTTTATGGCTTTATCTTATAGAACTCAATATCCCCGTGCGGGGAAAACAGGTTTTGCAGCCGTTTGAGCTAAGATTTTAAAATTATTCACATAATGAAAACCTATACTTTGTTTCAGGCGAGTTTCCCATTCAAATGCATGTAACAGTGAGAAACGCATTGTCTTGGCGAAATAAAGCGTTTTTGAACAACTTCATATAAATCGCTGTAACTTTTGATAGAAGACTCAGACAAACATGTTTATGGCTTTATCTTATAGAACTCAATATCCCCGTGCTGGGCAAACAGGTTTTGCAGCCGTTTGAGCTAAGATTTTAAAATTATTCACATAATGAAAACCTATACTTTGTTTCAGGCGAGTTTCCCATTCAAATGCATGTAACAGTGAGAAACGCATTGTCTTGGCGAAATAAAGCGTTTTTGAACAACTTCATATAAATCGCTGTAACTTTTGATAGAAGACTCAGACAAACATGTTTATGGCTTTATCTTATAGAACTCAATATCCCCGTGCTGGGCAAACAGAACAGGTTTTGCAGCCGTTTGAGCTAAGATTTTAAAATTATTCACATAATGAAAACCTATACTTTGTCTCGGGTGAGTTTCCCATTCAAATGCATGTAACAGTGAGAAACACACTGTCTTGGCGAAATAAAGCGATTTTCAACCACTTCATATAAATCGCTGTAACTTTTGATAGAAGACTCAGACAACCATGTTTATGGCTTTATCTTATAGAACTCAATATCCCCGTGCTGGGCAAACAGGTTTTGCAGCCGTTTGAGCTAAGATTTTAAAATTATTCACATAATGAAAACCTATACTTTGTTTCAGGCGAGTTTCCCATTCAAATGCATGTAACAGTGAGAAACGCATTGTCTTGGCGAAATAAAGCGTTTTTGAACAACTTCATATAAATCGCTGTAACTTTTGATAGAAGACTCAGACAAACATGTTTATGGCTTTATCTTATAGAACTCAATATCCCCGTGCTGGGCAAACAGAACAGGTTTTGCAGCCGTTTGAGCTAAGATTTTAAAATTATTCACATAATGAAAACCTATACTTTGTCTCGGGTGAGTTTCCCATTCAAATGCATGTAACAGTGAGAAACACACTGTCTTGGCGAAATAAAGCGATTTTCAACCACTTCATATAAATCGCTGTAACTTTTGATAGAAGACTCAGACAACCATGTTTATGGCTTTATCTTATAGAACTCAATATCCCCATGCTGGGCAAACAGGTTTTGCAGCCGTTTGAGCTAAGATTTTAAAATTATTCACATAATGAAAACCTATACTTTGTCTCGGGTAAGTTTCCCATTCAAATGCATGTAACAGTGAGAAACACACTGTCTTGGCGAAATAAAGCGATTTTCAACCACTTCATATAAATCGCTGTAACTTTTGATAGAAGACTCAGACAAACATGTTTATGGCTTTATCTTATAGAACTCAATATCCCCGTGCTGGGCAAACAGAACAGGTTTTGCAGCCGTTTGAGCTAAGATTTTAAAATTATTCACATAATGAAAACCTATACTTTGTCTCGGGTGAGTTTCCCATTCAAATGCATGTAACAGTGAGAAACACACTGTCTTGGCGAAATAAAGCGATTTTCAACCACTTCATATAAATCGCTGTAACTTTTGATAGAAGACTCAGACAAACATGTTTATGGCTTTATCTTATAGAACTCAATATCCCCGTGCTGGGCAAACAGGTTTTGCAGCCGTTTGAGCTAAGATTTTAAAATTATTCACATAATGAAAACCTATACTTTGTTTCAGGCGAGTTTCCCATTCAAATGCATGTAACAGTGAGAAACGCATTGTCTTGGCGAAATAAAGCGTTTTTGAACAACTTCATATAAATCGCTGTAACTTTTGATAGAAGACTCAGACAAACATGTTTATGGCTTTATCTTATAGAACTCAATATCCCGTGCTGGGCAAACAGAACAGGTTTTGCAGCCGTTTGAGCTAAGATTTTAAAATTATTCACATAATGAAAACCTATACTTTTTCTCAGGCGAGTTTCCCATTCAAATGCATGTAACAGTGAGAAACGCATTGTCTTGGCGAAATAAAGCGTTTTTGAACAACTTCATATAAATCGCTGTAACTTTTGATAGAAGACTCAGACAAACATGTTTATGGCTTTATCTTATAGAACTCAATATCCCCGTGCTGGGCAAACAGGTTTTGCAGCCGTTTGAGCTAAGATTTTAAAATTATTCACATAATGAAAACCTATACTTTGTTTCAGGCGAGTTTCCCATTCAAATGCATGTAACAGTGAGAAACGCATTGTCTTGGCGAAATAAAGCGTTTTTGAACAACTTCATATAAATCGCTGTAACTTTTGATAGAAGACTCAGACAACCATGTTTATGGCTTTATCTTATAGAACTCAATATCCCCGTGCTGGGCAAACAGAACAGGTTTTGCAGCCGTTTGAGCTAAGATTTTAAAATTATTCACATAATGAAAACCTATACTTTGTCTCGGGTGAGTTTCCCATTCAAATGCATGTAACAGTGAGAAACACACTGTCTTGGCGAAATAAAGCGATTTTCAACCACTTCATATAAATCGCTGTAACTTTTGATAGAAGACTCAGACAAACATGTTTATGGCTTTATCTTATAGAACTCAATATCCCCGTGCTGGGCAAACAGAACAGGTTTTGCAGCCGTTTGAGCTAAGATTTTAAAATTATTCACATAATGAAAACCTATACTTTGTTTCAGGCGAGTTTCCCATTCAAATGCATGTAACAGTGAGAAACGCATTGTCTTGGCGAAATAAAGCGTTTTTGAACAACTTCATATAAATCGCTGTAACTTTTGATAGAAGACTCAGACAACCATGTTTATGGCTTTATCTTATAGAACTCAATATCCCCGTGCTGGGCAAACAGAACAGGTTTTGCAGCCGTTTGAGCTAAGATTTTAAAATTATTCACATAATGAAAACCTATACTTTGTTTCAGGCGAGTTTCCCATTCAAATGCATGTAACAGTGAGAAACGCATTGTCTTGGCGAAATAAAGCGTTTTTGAACAACTTCATATAAATCGCTGTAACTTTTGATAGAAGACTCAGACAACCATGTTTATGGCTTTATCTTATAGAACTCAATATCCCCGTGCTGGGCAAACAGAACAGGTTTTGCAGCCGTTTGAGCTAAGATTTTAAAATTATTCACATAATGAAAACCTATACTTTGTCTCGGGTGAGTTTCCCATTCAAATGCATGTAACAGTGAGAAACACACTGTCTTGGCGAAATAAAGCGATTTTCAACCACTTCATATAAATCGCTGTAACTTTTGATAGAAGACTCAGACAAACATGTTTATGGCTTTATCTTATAGAACTCAATATCCCCGTGCTGGGCAAACAGAACAGGTTTTGCAGCCGTTTGAGCTAAGATTTTAAAATTATTCACATAATGAAAACCTATACTTTGTTTCAGGCGAGTTTCCCATTCAAATGCATGTAACAGTGAGAAACGCATTGTCTTGGCGAAATAAAGCGTTTTTGAACAACTTCATATAAATCGCTGTAACTTTTGATAGAAGACTCAGACAACCATGTTTATGGCTTTATCTTATAGAACTCAATATCCCCGTGCTGGGCAAACAGAACAGGTTTTGCAGCCGTTTGAGCTAAGATTTTAAAATTATTCACATAATGAAAACCTATACTTTGTTTCAGGCGAGTTTCCCATTCAAATGCATGTAACAGTGAGAAACGCATTGTCTTGGCGAAATAAAGCGATTTTCAACCACTTCATATAAATCGCTGTAACTTTTGATAGAAGACTCAGACAAACATGTTTATGGCTTTATCTTATAGAACTCAATATCCCCGTGCTGGGCAAACAGGTTTTGCAGCCGTTTGAGCTAAGATTTTAAAATTATTCACATAATGAAAACCTATACTTTGTTTCAGGCGAGTTTCCCATTCAAATGCATGTAACAGTGAGAAACGCATTGTCTTGGCGAAATAAAGCGTTTTTGAACAACTTCATATAAATCGCTGTAACTTTTGATAGAAGAATCAGACAACCATGTTTATGGCTTTATCTTATAGAACTCAATATCCCCGTGCTGGGCAAACAGAACAGGTTTTGCAGCCGTTTGAGCTAAGATTTTAAAATTATTCACATAATGAAAACCTATACTTTGTCTCGGGTGAGTTTCCCATTCAAATGCATGTAACAGTGAGAAACACACTGTCTTGGCGAAATAAAGCGATTTTCAACCACTTCATATAAATCGCTGTAACTTTTGATAGAAGACTCAGACAAACATGTTTATGGCTTTATCTTATAGAACTCAATATCCCCGTGCTGGGCAAACAGAACAGGTTTTGCAGCCGTTTGAGCTAAGATTTTAAAATTATTCACATAATGAAAACCTATACTTTGTTTCAGGCGAGTTTCCCATTCAAATGCATGTAACAGTGAGAAACGCATTGTCTTGGCGAAATAAAGCGTTTTTGAACAACTTCATATAAATCGCTGTAACTTTTGATAGAAGACTCAGACAACCATGTTTATGGCTTTATCTTATAGAACTCAATATCCCCGTGCTGGGCAAACAGAACAGGTTTTGCAGCCGTTTGAGCTAAGATTTTAAAATTATTCACATAATGAAAACCTATACTTTGTTTCAGGCGAGTTTCCCATTCAAATGCATGTAACAGTGAGAAACGCATTGTCTTGGCGAAATAAAGCGTTTTTGAACAACTTCATATAAATCGCTGTAACTTTTGATAGAAGACTCAGACAAACATGTTTATGGCTTTATCTTATAGAACTCAATATCCCCGTGCTGGGCAAACAGAACAGGTTTTGCAGCCGTTTGAGCTAAGATTTTAAAATTATTCACATAATGAAAACCTATACTTTGTTTCAGGCGAGTTTCCCATTCAAATGCATGTAACAGTGAGAAACGCATTGTCTTGGCGAAATAAAGCGTTTTTGAACAACTTCATATAAATCGCTGTAACTTTTGATAGAAGACTCAGACAAACATGTTTATGGCTTTATCTTATAGAACTCAATATCCCCGTGCTGGGCAAACAGAACAGGTTTTGCAGCCGTTTGAGCTAAGATTTTAAAATTATTCACATAATGAAAACCTATACTTTGTTTCAGGCGAGTTTCCCATTCAAATGCATGTAACAGTGAGAAACGCATTGTCTTGGCGAAATAAAGCGTTTTTGAACAACTTCATATAAATCGCTGTAACTTTTGATAGAAGACTCAGACAAACATGTTTATGGCTTTATCTTATAGAACTCAATATCCCCGTGCTGGGCAAACAGAACAGGTTTTGCAGCCGTTTGAGCTAAGATTTTAAAATTATTCACATAATGAAAACCTATACTTTGTTTCAGGCGAGTTTCCCATTCAAATGCATGTAACAGTGAGAAACGCATTGTCTTGGCGAAATAAAGCGTTTTTGAACAACTTCATATAAATCGCTGTAACTTTTGATAGAAGACTCAGACAAACATGTTTATGGCTTTATCTTATAGAACTCAATATCCCCGTGCTGGGCAAACAGGTTTTGCAGCCGTTTGAGCTAAGATTTTAAAATTATTCACATAATGAAAACCTATACTTTGTTTCAGGCGAGTTTCCCATTCAAATGCATGTAACAGTGAGAAACGCATTGTCTTGGCGAAATAAAGCGTTTTTGAACAACTTCATATAAATCGCTGTAACTTTTGATAGAAGACTCAGACAAACATGTTTATGGCTTTATCTTATAGAACTCAATATCCCCGTGCTGGGCAAACAGAACAGGTTTTGCAGCCGTTTGAGCTAAGATTTTAAAATTATTCACATAATGAAAACCTATACTTTGTTTCAGGCGAGTTTCCCATTCAAATGCATGTAACAGTGAGAAACGCATTGTCTTGGCGAAATAAAGCGTTTTTGAACAACTTCATATAAATCGCTGTAACTTTTGATAGAAGACTCAGACAAACATGTTTATGGCTTTATCTTATAGAACTCAATATCCCCGTGCTGGGCAAACAGAACAGGTTTTGCAGCCGTTTGAGCTAAGATTTTAAAATTATTCACATAATGAAAACCTATACTTTGTTTCAGGCGAGTTTCCCATTCAAATGCATGTAACAGTGAGAAACGCATTGTCTTGGCGAAATAAAGCGTTTTTGAACAACTTCATATAAATCGCTGTAACTTTTGATAGAAGACTCAGACAAACATGTTTATGGCTTTATCTTATAGAACTCAATATCCCCGTGCTGGGCAAACAGGTTTTGCAGCCGTTTGAGCTAAGATTTTAAAATTATTCACATAATGAAAACCTATACTTTGTTTCAGGCGAGTTTCCCATTCAAATGCATGTAACAGTGAGAAACGCATTGTCTTGGCGAAATAAAGCGTTTTTGAACAACTTCATATAAATCGCTGTAACTTTTGATAGAAGACTCAGACAAACATGTTTATGGCTTTATCTTATAGAACTCAATATCCCCGTGCTGGGCAAACAGGTTTTGCAGCCGTTTGAGCTAAGATTTTAAAATTATTCACATAATGAAAACCTATACTTTGTTTCAGGCGAGTTTCCCATTCAAATGCATGTAACAGTGAGAAACGCATTGTCTTGGCGAAATAAAGCGTTTTTGAACAACTTCATATAAATCGCTGTAACTTTTGATAGAAGACTCAGACAAACATGTTTATGGCTTTATCTTATAGAACTCAATATCCCCGTGCTGGGCAAACAGGTTTTGCAGCCGATTGAGCTAAGATTTTAAAATTATTCACATAATGAAAACCTATACTTTGTCTCGGGCGAGTTTCCCATTCAAATGCATGTAACAGTGAGAAACGCATTGTCTTGGCGAAATAAAGCGTTTTTGAACAACTTCATATAAATCGCTGTAACTTTTGATAGAAGACTCAGACAAACATGTTTATGGCTTTATCTTATAGAACTCAATATCCCCGTGCTGGGCAAACAGGTTTTGCAGCCGATTGAGCTAAGATTTTAAAATTATTCACATAATGAAAACCTATACTTTGTCTCGGGTAAGTTTCCCATTCAAATGCATGTAACAGTGAGAAACGCATTGTCTTGGCGAAATAAAGCGTTTTTGAACAACTTCATATAAATCGCTGTAACTTTTGATAGAAGACTCAGACAAACATGTTTATGGCTTTATCTTATAGAACTCAATATCCCCGTGCTGGGCAAACAGAACAGGTTTTGCAGCCGTTTGAGCTAAGATTTTAAAATTATTCACATAATGAAAACCTATACTTTGTCTCGGGTGAGTTTCCCATTCAAATGCATGTAACAGTGAGAAACACACTGTCTTGGCGAAATAAAGCGATTTTCAACCACTTCATATAAATCGCTGTAACTTTTGATAGAAGACTCAGACAACCATGTTTATGGCTTTATCTTATAGAACTCAATATCCCCGTGCTGGGCAAACAGGTTTTGCAGCCGTTTGAGCTAAGATTTTAAAATTATTCACATAATGAAAACCTATACTTTGTTTCAGGCGAGTTTCCCATTCAAATGCATGTAACAGTGAGAAACGCATTGTCTTGGCGAAATAAAGCGTTTTTGAACAACTTCATATAAATCGCTGTAACTTTTGATAGAAGACTCAGACAAACATGTTTATGGCTTTATCTTATAGAACTCAATATCCCCGTGCTGGGCAAACAGAACAGGTTTTGCAGCCGTTTGAGCTAAGATTTTAAAATTATTCACATAATGAAAACCTATACTTTGTTTCAGGCGAGTTTCCCATTCAAATGCATGTAACAGTGAGAAACGCATTGTCTTGGCGAAATAAAGCGTTTTTGAACAACTTCATATAAATCGCTGTAACTTTTGATAGAAGACTCAGACAAACATGTTTATGGCTTTATCTTATAGAACTCAATATCCCCATGCTGGGCAAACAGGTTTTGCAGCCGTTTGAGCTAAGATTTTAAAATTATTCACATAATGAAAACCTATACTTTGTCTCGGGTAAGTTTCCCATTCAAATGCATGTAACAGTGAGAAACACACTGTCTTGGCGAAATAAAGCGATTTTCAACCACTTCATATAAATCGCTGTAACTTTTGATAGAAGACTCAGACAAACATGTTTATGGCTTTATCTTATAGAACTCAATATCCCCGTGCTGGGCAAACAGGTTTTGCAGCCGTTTGAGCTAAGATTTTAAAATTATTCACATAATGAAAACCTATACTTTGTTTCAGGCGAGTTTCCCATTCAAATGCATGTAACAGTGAGAAACGCATTGTCTTGGCGAAATAAAGCGTTTTTGAACAACTTCATATAAATCGCTGTAACTTTTGATAGAAGACTCAGACAACCATGTTTATGGCTTTATCTTATAGAACTCAATATCCCCGTGCTGGGCAAACAGAACAGGTTTTGCAGCCGTTTGAGCTAAGATTTTAAAATTATTCACATAATGAAAACCTATACTTTGTTTCAGGCGAGTTTCCCATTCAAATGCATGTAACAGTGAGAAACGCATTGTCTTGGCGAAATAAAGCGTTTTTGAACAACTTCATATAAATCGCTGTAACTTTTGATAGAAGACTCAGACAAACATGTTTATGGCTTTATCTTATAGAACTCAATATCCCCGTGCTGGGCAAACAGAACAGGTTTTGCAGCCGTTTGAGCTAAGATTTTAAAATTATTCACATAATGAAAACCTATACTTTGTTTCAGGCGAGTTTCCCATTCAAATGCATGTAACAGTGAGAAACGCATTGTCTTGGCGAAATAAAGCGTTTTTGAACAACTTCATATAAATCGCTGTAACTTTTGATAGAAGACTCAGACAAACATGTTTATGGCTTTATCTTATAGAACTCAATATCCCCGTGCTGGGCAAACAGAACAGGTTTTGCAGCCGTTTGAGCTAAGATTTTAAAATTATTCACATAATGAAAACCTATACTTTGTTTCAGGCGAGTTTCCCATTCAAATGCATGTAACAGTGAGAAACGCATTGTCTTGGCGAAATAAAGCGTTTTTGAACAACTTCATATAAATCGCTGTAACTTTTGATAGAAGACTCAGACAAACATGTTTATGGCTTTATCTTATAGAACTCAATATCCCCGTGCTGGGCAAACAGAACAGGTTTTGCAGCCGTTTGAGCTAAGATTTTAAAATTATTCACATAATGAAAACCTATACTTTGTCTCGGGTGAGTTTCCCATTCAAATGCATGTAACAGTGAGAAACACACTGTCTTGGCGAAATAAAGCGATTTTCAACCACTTCATATAAATCGCTGTAACTTTTGATAGAAGACTCAGACAAACATGTTTATGGCTTTATCTTATAGAACTCAATATCCCCGTGCTGGGCAAACAGGTTTTGCAGCCGTTTGAGCTAAGATTTTAAAATTATTCACATAATGAAAACCTATACTTTGTTTCAGGCGAGTTTCCCATTCAAATGCATGTAACAGTGAGAAACGCATTGTCTTGGCGAAATAAAGCGTTTTTGAACAACTTCATATAAATCGCTGTAACTTTTGATAGAAGACTCAGACAAACATGTTTATGGCTTTATCTTATAGAACTCAATATCCCCATGCTGGGCAAACAGGTTTTGCAGCCGTTTGAGCTAAGATTTTAAAATTATTCACATAATGAAAACCTATACTTTGTCTCGGGTAAGTTTCCAATTCAAATGCATGTAACAGTGAGAAACACACTGTCTTGGCGAAATAAAGCGATTTTCAACCACTTCATATAAATCGCTGTAACTTTTGATAGAAGACTCAGACAACCATGTTTATGGCTTTATCTTATAGAACTCAATATCCCCGTGCTGGGCAAACAGGTTTTGCAGCCGTTTGAGCTAAGATTTTAAAATTATTCACATAATGAAAACCTATACTTTGTTTCAGGCGAGTTTCCCATTCAAATGCATGTAACAGTGAGAAACGCATTGTCTTGGCGAAATAAAGCGTTTTTGAACAACTTCATATAAATCGCTGTAACTTTTGATAGAAGACTCAGACAACCATGTTTATGGCTTTATCTTATAGAACTCAATATCCCCGTGCTGGGCAAACAGAACAGGTTTTGCAGCCGTTTGAGCTAAGATTTTAAAATTATTCACATAATGAAAACCTATACTTTGTTTCCGGCGAGTTTCCCATTCAAATGCATGTAACAGTGAGAAACGCATTGTCTTGGCGAAATAAAGCGTTTTTGAACAACTTCATATAAATCGCTGTAACCTTTGATAGAAGACTCAGACAAACATGTTTATGGCTTTATCTTATAGAACTCAATATCCCCGTGCTGGGCAAACAGGTTTTGCAGCCGTTTGAGCTAAGATTTTAAAATTATTCACATAATGAAAACCTATACTTTGTTTCAGGCGAGTTTCCCATTCAAATGCATGTAACAGTGAGAAACGCATTGTCTTGGCGAAATAAAGCGTTTTTGAACAACTTCATATAAATCGCTGTAACTTTTGATAGAAGACTCAGACAAACATGTTTATGGCTTTATCTTATAGAACTCAATATCCCCGTGCTGGGCAAACAGAACAGGTTTTGCAGCCGTTTGAGCTAAGATTTTAAAATTATTCACATAATGAAAACCTATACTTTGTTTCAGGCGAGTTTCCCATTCAAATGCATGTAACAGTGAGAAACGCATTGTCTTGGCGAAATAAAGCGTTTTTGAACAACTTCATATAAATCGCTGTAACTTTTGATAGAAGACTCAGACAAACATGTTTATGGCTTTATCTTATAGAACTCAATATCCCCATGCTGGGCAAACAGGTTTTGCAGCCGTTTGAGCTAAGATTTTAAAATTATTCACATAATGAAAACCTATACTTTGTCTCGGGTAAGTTTCCAATTCAAATGCATGTAACAGTGAGAAACACACTGTCTTGGCGAAATAAAGCGATTTTCAACCACTTCATATAAATCGCTGTAACTTTTGATAGAAGACTCAGACAACCATGTTTATGGCTTTATCTTATAGAACTCAATATCCCCGTGCTGGGCAAACAGGTTTTGCAGCCGTTTGAGCTAAGATTTTAAAATTATTCACATAATGAAAACCTATACTTTGTTTCAGGCGAGTTTCCCATTCAAATGCATGTAACAGTGAGAAACGCATTGTCTTGGCGAAATAAAGCGTTTTTGAACAACTTCATATAAATCGCTGTAACTTTTGATAGAAGACTCAGACAACCATGTTTATGGCTTTATCTTATAGAACTCAATATCCCCGTGCTGGGCAAACAGAACAGGTTTTGCAGCCGTTTGAGCTAAGATTTTAAAATTATTCACATAATGAAAACCTATACTTTGTTTCCGGCGAGTTTCCCATTCAAATGCATGTAACAGTGAGAAACGCATTGTCTTGGCGAAATAAAGCGTTTTTGAACAACTTCATATAAATCGCTGTAACCTTTGATAGAAGACTCAGACAAACATGTTTATGGCTTTATCTTATAGAACTCAATATCCCCGTGCTGGGCAAACAGGTTTTGCAGCCGTTTGAGCTAAGATTTTAAAATTATTCACATAATGAAAACCTATACTTTGTTTCAGGCGAGTTTCCCATTCAAATGCATGTAACAGTGAGAAACGCATTGTCTTGGCGAAATAAAGCGTTTTTGAACAACTTCATATAAATCGCTGTAACTTTTGATAGAAGACTCAGACAAACATGTTTATGGCTTTATCTTATAGAACTCAATATCCCCGTGCTGGGCAAACAGAACAGGTTTTGCAGCCGTTTGAGCTAAGATTTTAAAATTATTCACATAATGAAAACCTATACTTTGTTTCAGGCGAGTTTCCCATTCAAATGCATGTAACAGTGAGAAACGCATTGTCTTGGCGAAATAAAGCGTTTTTGAACAACTTCATATAAATCGCTGTAACTTTTGATAGAAGACTCAGACAAACATGTTTATGGCTTTATCTTATAGAACTCAATATCCCCGTGCTGGGCAAACAGAACAGGTTTTGCAGCCGTTTGAGCTAAGATTTTAAAATTATTCACATAATGAAAACCTATACTTTGTTTCAGGCGAGTTTCCCATTCAAATGCATGTAACAGTGAGAAACGCATTGTCTTGGCGAAATAAAGCGTTTTTGAACAACTTCATATAAATCGCTGTAACTTTTGATAGAAGACTCAGACAAACATGTTTATGGCTTTATCTTATAGAACTCAATATCCCCGTGCTGGGCAAACAGAACAGGTTTTGCAGCCGTTTGAGCTAAGATTTTAAAATTATTCACATAATGAAAACCTATACTTTGTCTCGGGTGAGTTTCCCATTCAAATGCATGTAACAGTGAGAAACACACTGTCTTGGCGAAATAAAGCGATTTTCAACCACTTCATATAAATCGCTGTAACTTTTGATAGAAGACTCAGACAAACATGTTTATGGCTTTATCTTATAGAACTCAATATCCCCGTGCTGGGCAAACAGAACAGGTTTTGCAGCCGTTTGAGCTAAGATTTTAAAATTATTCACATAATGAAAACCTATACTTTGTTTCAGGCGAGTTTCCCATTCAAATGCATGTAACAGTGAGAAACACATTGTCTTGGCGAAATAAAGCGTTTTTGAACAACTTCATATAAATCGCTGTAACTTTTGATAGAAGACTCAGACAAACATGTTTATGGCTTTATCTTATAGAACTCAATATCCCCGTGCTGGGCAAACAGAACAGGTTTTGCAGCCGTTTGAGCTAAGATTTTAAAATTATTCACATAATGAAAACCTATACTTTGTTTCAGGCGAGTTTCCCATTCAAATGCATGTAACAGTGAGAAACGCATTGTCTTGGCGAAATAAAGCGTTTTTGAACAACTTCATATAAATCGCTGTAACTTTTGATAGAAGACTCAGACAAACATGTTTATGGCTTTATCTTATAGAACTCAATATCCCCGTGCTGGGCAAACAGAACAGGTTTTGCAGCCGTTTGAGCTAAGATTTTAAAATTATTCACATAATGAAAACCTATACTTTGTCTCGGGTGAGTTTCCCATTCAAATGCATGTAACAGTGAGAAACACACTGTCTTGGCGAAATAAAGCGATTTTCAACCACTTCATATAAATCGCTGTAAATTTTGATAGAAGACTCAGACAACCATATTTATGGCTTTATCTTATAGAACTCAATATCCCCGTGCTGGGCAAACAGGTTTTGCAGCCGTTTGAGCTAAGATTTTAAAATTATTCACATAATGAAAACCTATACTTTTTCTCAGGCGAGTTTCCCATTCAAATGCATGTAACAGTGAGAAACGCATTGTCTTGGCGAAATAAAGCGTTTTTGAACAACTTCATATAAATCGCTGTAACTTTTGATAGAAGACTCAGACAAACATGTTTATGGCTTTATCTTATAGAACTCAATATCCCCATGCTGGGCAAACAGAACAGGTTTTGCAGCCGTTTGAGCTAAGATTTTAAAATTATTCACATAATGAAAACCTATACTTTGTTTCAGGCGAGTTTCCCATTCAAATGCATGTAACAGTGAGAAACGCATTGTCTTGGCGAAATAAAGCGTTTTTGAACAACTTCATATAAATCGCTGTAACTTTTGATAGAAGACTCAGACAAACATGTTTATGGCTTTATCTTATAGAACTCAATATCCCCATGCTGGGCAAACAGAACAGGTTTTGCAGCCGTTTGAGCTAAGATTTTAAAATTATTCACATAATGAAAACCTATACTTTGTTTCAGGCGAGTTTCCCATTCAAATGCATGTAACAGTGAGAAACGCATTGTCTTGGCGAAATAAAGCGTTTTTGAACAACTTCATATAAATCGCTGTAACTTTTGATAGAAGACTCAGACAAACATGTTTATGGCTTTATCTTATAGAACTCAATATCCCCGTGCTGGGCAAACAGGTTTTGCAGCCGTTTGAGCTAAGATTTTAAAATTATTCACATAATGAAAACCTATACTTTTTCTCAGGCGAGTTTCCCATTCAAATGCATGTAACAGTGAGAAACGCATTGTCTTGGCGAAATAAAGCGTTTTTGAACAACTTCATATAAATCGCTGTAACTTTTGATAGAAGACTCAGACAAACATGTTTATGGCTTTATCTTATAGAACTCAATATCCCCGTGCTGGGCAAACAGGTTTTGCAGCCGTTTGAGCTAAGATTTTAAAATTATTCACATAATGAAAACCTATACTTTTTCTCAGGCGAGTTTCCCATTCAAATGCATGTAACAGTGAGAAACGCATTGTCTTGGCGAAATAAAGCGTTTTTGAACAACTTCATATAAATCGCTGTAACTTTTGATAGAAGACTCAGACAAACATGTTTATGGCTTTATCTTATAGAACTCAATATCCCCGTGCTGGGCAAACAGAACAGGTTTTGCAGCCGTTTGAGCTAAGATTTTAAAATTATTCACATAATGAAAACCTATACTTTTTCTCAGGCGAGTTTCCCATTCAAATGCATGTAACAGTGAGAAACGCATTGTCTTGGCGAAATAAAGCGTTTTTGAACAACTTCATATAAATCGCTGTAACTTTTGATAGAAGACTCAGACAAACATGTTTATGGCTTTATCTTATAGAACTCAATATCCCCGTGCTGGGCTAACAGGTTTTGCAGCCGTTTGAGCTAAGATTTTAAAATTATTCACATAATGAAAACCTATACTTTTTCTCAGGCGAGTTTCCCATTCAAATGCATGTAACAGTGAGAAACGCATTGTCTTGGCGAAATAAAGCGTTTTTGAACAACTTCATATAAATCGCTGTAACCTTTGATAGAAGACTCAGACAAACATGTTTATGGCTTTATCTTATAGAACTCAATATCCCCGTGCTGGGCAAACAGGTTTTGCAGCCGTTTGAGCTAAGATTTTAAAATTATTCACATAATGAAAACCTATACTTTGTCTCGGGCGAGTTTCCCATTCAAATGCATGTAACAGTGAGAAACACACTGTCTTGGCGAAAGAAAGCATTTTCGTACAACTTCATATAAATCGCTGTAACTTTTGATAGAAGACTCAGAAACACATGTTCATGGCTTTATCTTATAGAACTCAATATCCCCGTGCTGGGCAAACAGGTTTTGCAGCCGTTTGAGCTAAGATTTTAAAATTATTCACATAATGAAAACCTATACTTTGTTTCCGGCGAGTTTCCCATTCAAATGCATGTAACAGTGAGAAACGCATTGTCTTGGCGAAATAAAGCGTTTTTGAACAACTTCATATAAATCGCTGTAACTTTTGATAGAAGACTCAGACAAACATGTTTATGGCTTTATCTTATAGAACTCAATATCCCCGTGCTGGGCAAACAGAACAGGTTTTGCAGCCGTTTGAGCTAAGATTTTAAAATTATTCACATAATGAAAACCTATACTTTGTCTCGGGTGAGTTTCCCATTCAAATGCATGTAACAGTGAGAAACATACTGTCTTGGCGAAATAAAGCGATTTTCAACCACTTCATATAAATCGCTGTAACTTTTGATAGAAGACTCAGACAAACATGTTTATGGCTTTATCTTATAGAACTCAATATCCCCGTGCTGGGCAAACAGGTTTTGCAGCCGTTTGAGCTAAGATTTTAAAATTATTCACATAATGAAAACCTATACTTTGTTTCAGGCGAGTTTCCCATTCAAATGCATGTAACAGTGAGAAACGCATTGTCTTGGCGAAATAAAGCGTTTTTGAACAACTTCATATAAATCGCTGTAACTTTTGATAGAAGACTCAGACAAACATGTTTATGGCTTTATCTTATAGAACTCAATATCCCTGTGCTGGGCAAACAGAACAGGTTTTGCAGCCGTTTGAGCTAAGATTTTAAAATTATTCACATAATGAAAACCTATACTTTGTTTCAGGCGAGTTTCCCATTCAAATGCATGTAACAGTGAGAAACGCATTGTCTTGGCGAAATAAAGCGTTTTTGAACAACTTCATATAAATCGCTGTAACTTTTGATAGAAGACTCAGACAAACATGTTTATGGCTTTATCTTATAGAACTCAATATCCCCGTGCTGGGCAAACAGAACAGGTTTTGCAGCCGTTTGAGCTAAGATTTTAAAATTATTCACATAATGAAAACCTATACTTTGTCTCGGGTGAGTTTCCCATTCAAATGCATGTAACAGTGAGAAACACACTGTCTTGGCGAAATAAAGCGATTTTCAACCACTTCATATAAATCGCTGTAAATTTTGATAGAAGACTCAGACAACCATATTTATGGCTTTATCTTATAGAACTCAATATCCCCGTGCTGGGCAAACAGGTTTTGCAGCCGTTTGAGCTAAGATTTTAAAATTATTCACATAATGAAAACCTATACTTTTTCTCAGGCGAGTTTCCCATTCAAATGCATGTAACAGTGAGAAACGCATTGTCTTGGCGAAATAAAGCGTTTTTGAACAACTTCATATAAATCGCTGTAACTTTTGATAGAAGACTCAGACAACCATGTTTATGGCTTTATCTTATAGAACTCAATATCCCCGTGCTGGGCAAACAGAACAGGTTTTGCAGCCGTTTGAGCTAAGATTTTAAAATTATTCACATAATGAAAACCTATACTTTGTCTCGGGTGAGTTTCCCATTCAAATGCATGTAACAGTTGTTGTTAAAGACTAGTAGTCAAACATATGCCATTTTATGACCAGTAGTCAATGTAGTAAATTAGCTTAACAGCTGCAGGCCATATATTATCCTTTAGTTCTAATGGTGTGTTATATACGTAGTTTAGTCTCTATTATACTCTTGAATAAAAGAAACATAATCATTTGTAGTTCATTAGACAAAATGTGCATTACTCTGTATCCTTGATCAGCTGTGAATGTCTGACACTGTTTTCTTGAGAATGTTTTACTGCTGAATCATGTGAAGAAGGCCATAAGAGGGAGACTAGGTGTCTGAACAGAAGAGATAAAACACATTCTTTACCCCCCTTCCAGTTTCACACAGAAAGACAGGGAGGCAAGGTCAGGAGCCAGGCTCACTAAGAATTAGAAAAACATGTGAAGATGCAGCTTTTATGACAGAAAGGGGGGCTGGGATTAGCTATAAAAGTCTGTGAAAGTTGCCACCATTTTGAGACATGCTGTCGAACCTCTGCAGGCATCTCTCCCGTCCGGACGTTGTAATGCTCTTATTGTGAATTGTACCGAAATAAATGATTGTTGATTGAGCATATATACACCGAGTATTGTCCTTCCTTCAGCCCAAAGATTCAAAGAACTGCTTGTTTTCAACAACTTGGTGCCGTGTGACCCGGATCTTTGGTGTGCTGAGGAGGTGCAGATTTGGCCTTTGGTGAGATCGTGGGGCAAGGCGAACGGAAGACCGGTCTAACAACAAAAAGGTAAGCACAACCTGTTGTATTATACCAAATGTGCATATTGGGCTTTCCAAATTAATCTGTTCGCTGAGTCACATGTATTTTCACAGTAAATTTGTCGGTGTCTGGTTTTTGGCGCAAGATACTAACAACATAAGTTGAGGCTGAATTCCAGTGTGTTAAATAAACTGCTTCTACCGAGATACTAATAACATACTACGTTGGTCTAGATTGCAGTAATCTGCTTCTACCGAGATACTAATAACATACTACGTTGGTCTAGATTGCAGTAATCTGCCTCTACCGAGATACTAATAACATACTACGTTGGACTAGAGTGCAGCCACTTTACCTTCCACATTTAATTTTGTCTAATACTGGCTTCTGTAGCAATAATACGTTAGAATTTCTTCTGAAGACGCGGCCATTAGTTCAGTACATTGAAGTCGAGGTTTGTTTATTTTGTTTATGGTGTCAGTGACGTCCTGGCTTTTGCCGGCTATGAAATAGAAGTTGATTTAAGGACAAGCAGATACTGGCTTCACGGTGCAGTTGGACGCTGGCAACGCGAGAGCGAAACACGTCCGTAGGTTTGGTTTATGATACGGCGTGTTCCGGTGGTGCGGCCGTGAAGTGCAGTAGTGGTTGGTGCTAGTTTTAGTACATTTGATAGAGGTTTTGACGGTGGTTTGTGGCGTCAGTCGAGTATAAAGGGCTGCGGCCATAATACAAAGTAAAAATTTAAGTACAGAGCAACACCTGGTTTATGATGTCAGGTATAACTTCGGGGATGCAAGCATCACTTTTATGATGCGACTTTGCCCCGTGGTGGCGGTCATAATCGCAGAGAAAAGGGTATTTTGGTCTATGGTGCAGTGTGCTTTCAGAAGATCTAATAGTTGAGCTCAGAGGTTTCTGTGTAAAATTCCCGCTGAGGAAAAGTGTTGTGTGTGAGTGTCAAAGCGCGCTCTGGGTGAGAGAGTGTGTGTGAAGCTGCGAGGCGCGCTCTGGGTGCTGTCTTGTGGGTGAAGCGCGCACTGAGTGAGAGGGTGAGTGAGGCGCGCTCTGAGTGTGTTTTGTGTGGAGTGTGAAGCGTGAACACAGTGACAGTGACGGTTAATGTGTTTGATTAGGAGGACATTAGAGCAAACACACATTTTAGGATCAAAGGTTGATGCCTAGTGTACCTGTGGAACTTTGCCTATGGAGTAGCGACCCTCCTGTCCGTGGACGCGTGGCCAGGACCGGCGTTGTCCGGGTGCTGAGGTGGTGACTTGGGGAGGTGAGGGCCCCCGCATAGCCACGGAAATAACACTGGAACGACCGTGTAATCACGGGTTCACATTTATTTCCGGACTAGAACAAGACACATTTTGCGAACAAACGTTGAGTCTAGATTTAGTAAAGAAATATAAAAAGGTTGAATTCCTCGTTTCAGTGGTTGAAATTGTTGTGTGCCTGTCCCCTGACGAGTGTGAAATTAGAATAAAGAGGGAATTCGGAGCCACATAGAGATAGACGGGCATAATTGGGTGTATTACTCTGTGGTGTAAACATTTAAAGTATTAAAAATAAAAAAAAAAGGGAGTGAAAGGGCGAGAAGCGTGTGGTGGTGTGAATATGTCGGGTCCTAAATCTGACATAGAAAGAGGAGAAATGCAGGGTGAGTGGAAAACTGTTGATGAGCAGGTGAAGGAGTTGTTGCGGGCGCTGAGGGTCATGCGACCTGGCAGCGTGGGTGAGAAAAAATCAAAGGCTGCAGCTGTGGCAGCCAAAGTAAAAAAGTTGTGTGATAAGGAAGGAGTGAGAGGAGAATCAAGAAGTTCGTTGGCAAAATTACTTCTGGGAATAGCACAGAAGCGCCAGGAAGAAGAACAGGACATTAGTACACAGTTAGAGGAGGCTGCTTTTTGGAGCAGGCGGAAACTCGGGAAAAAGTTGCAGGAAATTCAGGAGGAGAAAGCCCGTGTAACAAGGTGGGCTGTGACATGCCAGGGGGTGGAGCACTGGATGAGGGAGAGAAGGGAGGAGCCTGAGAAGCTGATGCTGCCGGCTTCTCCGGTGAAGTCATCGCTCACTGGCTTTCCCCCTCCCTATCAGGCCCCCGCCCCCCTCTACCCTGTGCTGAGGGTGGAGCAGGGCAGTCTCTCTAGTGAAAATGGCCAAGTTTTAGAAGTGACAGGAGGCTATGTAGATTGTGATATATCTAAAGAGCCCAAACGACCTACTCCACCCCCGAGGGGTGAAACAATAAAACAAAGCTCCACTTTTGTTAATGAAGAGGGAGCTTGTGGCGGAGTGCAGTCACCGCCCATGAAACAGTCTCCCCAGCAGGCAGAGTCTGAAGAAGAGCGGGCTGTGCGGCTGCTTGAAACAGCTATAATAACTCTAGAGCAGCGTCATCAAATTTCTGAGGATGAGACATGTAGTGGAGTAGTTGTTGCACCACAGGTTGAGAAAGGTGAGGTGTGCGGGCCCGATGGGGACGCATACGAGGGCTGGTTATCAGGCACACTGGATGATAATACACCAGTAAGTGTCTGGGAAAAGCAGAAATTAGATGCAGTGCCGGAGCTAGAAGAGGCCTTTTACAATAGAGCAGCTAGAGAAAAAAGCAGGAAGAGGCAGAGTAGTTAAACCTAAACTTCCAAACAAACCACACCCCATGACACGTCGGAGCCAGGATGACAGGGACACTTTGTCTCTGCCGGGATCATTTCCCCTGGTGGTGACCGCTGGGGGTCACATGAAATACAAGCCATACGGGGTGGGAGATGTAACTGCATTGATTGAGTTATTACCTCCTATTACAGACGGAGGTGCAGGGTGGTTGAGAGAATTTGATAGAGCAACAACAGGTGTTCAACTGGCCATAGGTGATTTCAGAGCTGTGGTGGCCAGATGTGTTAAAGGCACAGCACTGGATGACATAGAAAAAATAGCAGGTACAGCATTGATGGCTGATAGCATCCCGTTTTGCCGTGTTGTGAATGAAATATCTCATGCATTACGTGAAAAATATCCCACTCCAAATGCTGCTAAAATTTTGAAGTTGTTGTGGAAGCCTGATCAAACTCCAAGGGAGTACATAGAACAGGCTAAAGCCACATGGGCCCTTAACACTGGCCAGCATCCTGGTAGAGAGGAGATGCAACAATTGTGGTTTAGAGACGCTGTGTTAAAAGGTGTGCCCGAAAAGGTCAGAGTGGCCATGACTGATAATCCCGACATGGAGGGAGCAGAGTCTCATGTGTGGGAGAAACATCTGGTGCATCGCCTGCAGACAGCTCATGATGAGGTTATGGCTAAGAATGAGGATGCAGATAACATGAAAGAGCAATTGTTGAAATTACAGCTGGGTGAAGCGAGGCTAAAAGCACAGGAGAAGAAAAAGGAGGAAAAAATAGCAAAAGTAATGGTAGCTCAAGGTTTCCAACAAATGGGGACTGATGTTGATCCTAATGCATTGCCAGTAGACACACCGGGACCCGCGCGAGGCACAAATTGGGGTGGCCGTGGGGTCGGTAGAGGAAATTGGGGCTCACGTGGTGGTCAACGGGGAGGAGGCGGCGGCATGGGCAGACAAAGGGGTGCGCCAAGAGGAGGTTTATATGTGCCAGGGACTGTGTGCTTCAACTGTGGTCAGACTGGACATTGGTTTCGAGAGTGCCCAGAACCACCTCAGCCGTTCACCAACAACATGCCACGTTCAGCCAGAAGGGGGCGTGGACAATGGTCGGCCCCCAACTCACAGATGGCTCCACCAGGCCAGTATTCAGTGGAATACGGGCAGCAGGGACAATACTGACACACCCCACAGAGAGGCCTGGAAATAGGGGGAGGGGCAGACCCCCTGTTACCACTGAGGGTTCATGGACGTAACCTGCCCTTTTTAGTGGACACAGGAGCAACGTATTCCACCATTCGTACGGCTCCTGACGACATCCCACTCACAGACACAAAAATCAGTGTTATCGGCTTCTCTGGGGTAACCATGACTTTGCCAGTGACTGTCCCTCTAAAGACGGAGTTAGGACGTCAGTCCTTAACACATTCATACATGATTTCATCACAAGTTCCAGTTAATCTGTTGGGCAGGGACCTGCTCATTAAGCTTGGAGCTACTATCATGTGTGGAGCTGATGGATTGACAGTGACTTTGAGAGATGGCACACAGCTGTCCTGTTTGCAATCAGGAATGAGAGGACAGTGGCTGTTATCTGAGGATTGTGAACGTACAGCGCAGATTTACTGGGCGCGACTGACCACATCAGATGGAATTCTGGCACAATACCAACTCTGGCGTCCCTGGATAATGTCCATGTCTGTTTACTCTCCCTTGCGTGACCCCTACCACGTGACCTTGTTTTATGATCACGAGCGCACTGAGTGCTTTGAGGAATTGTTTAACGAGTGTTTAGATGAGACAACTTGGGAGCTTAACTCTCAGGACATTTATGTTGGTACAGCTGGAGTGGCAGCGTTTGTTCCACTCCCTGAAGAGAAAATGAGCTGGTATAGAATGGGGGATGAAGCGGTTCCCCATGTGTCTTTGGCAGTACACGAGGGTCATCAAGCAAAAGATTTAGGCCCCATGGTGAGAACAGCCACAAGGGCCACAGATTGGCAACAAACACAACTCACTGATGTCTCATACTCACCCAGTTGTAAAACATATCGAATTTCTGTGACTGCTACTGATCAGAGTGTGTTAGAGCACAAATTTTTAAAGCGCACACATGGCAGGGAGAAATCTGATCACGAGGAAGCTGTTAAAGGCTTAACAGAACTCCCAGACACTCTGTGGTCTAAAGGTCCAACTGATGTGGGTTTAACATTTTGTTCACCCATCACATTTGAGTTAAAGGATGACACCCCTATTTGGCGTTCACAATACAGACACAGTCCAGAGGCAGATAATGGGATTGCAGAAACAATTTCAGGGCTCCTGCAGGTGGGTGTGCTGGAGTCGTCTTCCTCTGCATGGAACACTCCGATCCTCCCAGTTGAAAAGTCAGGCACGGGCAAGTATCGCATGGCACATGACCTTAGGGCAATAAACGCTGTCCTTAAGACACAAACAGTACCGGTACCAAACCCCTACACAGCTTTGACTAATTTATCTCCAGACCAGCGGTGGTTCACATGCATAGATTTGGCAAATGCTTTCTTTTGTCTCCCTCTGCATCCATCCTTAAGAGATATTTTTTCATTCACATACAGGGGCCAGCAGCTGCGTTACACACGGCTGCCGCAGGGTTTTGCCCTTTCACCTGGCATTTTCAATCAGGTACTAAAAAATGCTCTTTCTCCATGTGTTTTACCTGAAGGATGCACACTGATCCAATATGTGGACGATTTGCTGATTGCCGCTAAAACAGCTGATGCTTGTTTTCAAGCGACACTGACGGTGCTTCGCCAGCTGGCTAAAACAGGCTTTAAAGTAAGTAGAGAAAAACTCCAACTTGTCAGAACTGAAGTTACATTTCTAGGTCGTGTGGTGGCGATGCAGACGGTGGGCATGTTGGCGTCCCAGAGGGAAACAATTATGTCACACCCCCAGCCACGTACAGTCAAAGAAATGTTGTCATTTCTTGGGCTCACAGGTTACAGCAGACACTACATTCCTGACTATGTGGGCAAAACCAAACCTCTCAGGGATTTGGTAAGAGAACACGGCATGAGAGATCTCACAGCTAATCTCAACTGGACCACTGAAGCTGAAATGCGGTTCATTGAATTAAAGCAGGCCCTGTCTCGTGCAGCAGATTTGGCAATCCCCGATTATAACTCTGATTTCTCAGTTGATGTTTCTGAAACAAATGGAGTAGTAAATGGTGTGTTGTTTCAGAAAAAAGGGGGAAAGAGACAAGTACTGATGTATATCAGCATTGGCCTGGATAACACAGAAAAAAGACACCCCATGTGCACACAACATGCAGCAGGGGTAGCAAAAATAATTCAGAAAGTGGCTCACATTGTAAGAGGGCACCCACTGAAAGTGCTCACAACACACAGTGTGGTGGCCTATGTGAACTCACAGGCATTTACAATGACCCCATTGAGACAACAGAGACTGACTAAGATTCTGGAGTCTCCAAACTTGACCTTCACACATGAAGGGATTAACATGGCAGATCAAATGGGGGGGGGAACACCTCATGACTGTACACAAATAGTAGAGGTTGAAGAGAAAGTAAGATCTGATTTGAGGGCAGAACCGGTGAGTGACGCAGATGATTACTTTACAGATGGATGTTGTTTTAGAGATCCGAGTGAAGGATTGAAAACAGGCTATGCAGTGATGAAAGGAGTTGGAGAACAGCTGCTGGTGGAAAAATCAGGAACATTAGAAGGGCCTCAGTCAGCACAGAGAGCAGAGCTTGTTGCAGTGATAGAAGCTCTGAGATTAGGGAAAGGAAAAAGAGTTAACATTTATACTGACTCAGCATATGTTTTCGGAGCAGCACATGTAGAGTTGGGGCAATGGAGAAGGGCTGGATTCAGAACAGCCACAAATAAACCAATCAAACATGAGGAGGAAATGAGACAGCTGGAGGACGCTCTGAAAGAGCCTCTGGAGGTCGCTATCATAAAGTGTAAAGGGCATGACGACTCTGACACTTGGGTGGCGAAAGGAAACAGAGCAGCCGACGAGGAAGCAAAACGGGCGGCAGGCTATAAGGAAGGAAAACAAATGGTAAGTATGGGTATGGAATGGGGAGACCTGCCAGCCCAAAAGCGAGAGGACATCGAAAAGGCGCAAGGGGGAGCCTCACCCGAGGAAAAGGCGGTGTGGCAGGAAAGAGGGGCTGTACAATCAGAAGGATTGTGGAGAGGGCCCGACGGGCGACCAGTGCTCGCAGCAGGAGTGGCCCAGGAGAAAATCAAAGAAGCTCATGGGTTAGGTCATGTGGGCGTGGCCCAGATGGAAAGGGATTTGTGTCATTGGTGGCATCCCTACATGAAAAACCTGGTAAGGGAACATCTGAGAGCCTGCCTGATTTGTGGACAACACAATCCGAAGCCCACCGTGAAACCAGAAATGGGTAAGTTTCCTTTGCCAGAAAGACCAGGCCAGGAAATTGTGATTGATTACACTGACATGATAACCGCCGTTCGAGGGTGTAGATATCTGTTGGTGTGTGTGGATGGACTGACTGGTTGGCCAGAGGCGTGGCCTACCCGCAGAGAGGATAGCAAAACAGTGATCAAATGTCTGGTGAATTATTATGTCCCTTGGCATGGATTCCCAGAGAAGGTAAGATCAGATAATGGCACTCACTTTAAAAATCGAGATCTCGCTGAGGTGGAATGTATGTTGGGGTTGCAACATAGATATGGTACAGTTTACCATCCACAGTCTCAGGGAAAAGTGGAGAGAATGAACCAAAATCTTAAAAACAAATTGGCAAAAATCTGTGCACAGACTAACATGAATTGGGTTGATGCTCTTCCCATAGCCTTAATGAGTGTAAGGTGCGCCGTTAATCAGCGCACTGGGTTCACTCCATATGAGCTGCTGACAGGAAGACAATTTCCAGGCCCTGCAGCAGGTGTAAGAGAATTGAGAGAGGAAGTAAAAGTGTCTGAACATGTGAAACAGTTTAAAGCACTAAAAGCTCTTGTCTCTAGTTTCACTACGCAGGTGGGAGATCCAACAGGAAAGGAGGTGACCACGCCAGAGGCAAAGTGGGTGTGGCTGAAGGTGTATAAGCGAAAGTGGGACGAGCCAAGGTGGACAGGACCTTTCGAGGTGACCACTCGAACCTCTCACGCGGTCCAGCTGAGGGGCAAAGGCGACACCTGGTACCACTGGAGCCAGTGTGCAGCGGCGGAGGAGCCTAGGCGATCGGAGAGGCTCTTGGCGAAAAAGGGGGACACGGCTGTGACCCCAACAAAAAACACAGATCTTAGTATAGAAGGGGAAAAATAATACCCTGATCTGTGTAACGACCAAAGGGTAGTCTACCCCTGAGGTTGAAGAAAGAAGTCGAGAATCACCCGACGAGAAGATAGAATTACCTACAGCAAAATTAAAATTTAAAAAAAAAAAAAAAGTGCCATAGGCCCAAAGCTATAGTCTACAAGTTATTAGCCAGTATTAAAATGGGGGAGGAAAAGTCTAATGTAAAAATAAAGCTTCTGGAGAACTGGAAACTGATGGGAGTGTTAGCTATGATCACTATTGGTGTGCTAACTACTGTTTTTCTGTTGTGTGAGTTGCCCAGTTACAGAACTCATCCACCTCCTCTTCCTCTCGCGGACCCTGAGGCGACCAGCTCTGAGCGTGATGTAGGTGAGAAACCAGATCCTTGTTTGGAGTATTATGGAGGCATAGAGGTGGATTACGTTAGAGGATCCACCACAGCCTTCACTTTTGATCTGTGTTCCGTGATAGACTGTGGAAAGGATCAGACCAGTTGGCGCGGGTACGAAGTGTGGACATGTCATGACAGAAGATTCACAAATGCTTGTCTTGTAGGTAAACCCACCGCCACGGGGTACACCCCGTGTGAGGAGTGGGACATGGTGACCGGTTACACCCTCCCAGGATGGGATACACGGGGCCGTTGGGAGGGGTTTGCAATCCAGCGTGATTTCAGTAACACACAAAATCCACTTACAATGTCTATTGGTGGGTGGCAGGTTACACCGCAGCGGTACAGGAAAGAAGATAAAGTGTTTTATTTAGTGTTAGGAGTAGATGTATTTGGGAAAGACCCGAGGGGCGTCATAAAGATAAACTTTAAAGATCCACCCTGTAAATTACCTAGCCACAACACCACATTGAGCTGTAATTTCTCTAGCAGCGACACCGCATCAACCAAAGCCCCACCTTCCGTGTCTAAGGTAACAAAAATGGACTACACAAAGTGGAAACCCCGACAGCTGATGTCTCGTGCCACAGGATATGTGGACAGCAACCTGTGGTTGGACTGGCTGATTGAAACTACAAAAGAGCAAAAGGTGTCGGATTGTGTGGCATGCGCTACAGCACGCCCACGTTTATTTATTGAACCGGCACCTCTGTATCCAGAGGACCCCTGGGGTTTTGATTGCATGCTCCGACTTACTCGGAGAGCAGTAAATACAGGAAAATGTGCTCCATTATCTGCTTTATTTCCCCCAATAGATAATAACACCATTCCCGGACCGTTCACACCTAGGAAAGCTAATTATACTTGTTTTAATTTTACTGCAGATGATCCAGGAGAGCAGGAGTATGACGCTGGAGAGATCCCGGCAGATTGGTGTGAGGCCACATTTCCAGGAAGAGGAGAGGCAGCGCGTGCGAGCGCCACGGTCGTGGGTACTTGGGCTCGAGCCGGTTTGTACTATTATTGTGGAGGTGGGAGTCTGCATGTGCGAATACCAAATGAAGCGGTTGGTGTTTGTGCCATGGTCAGACTAGGAGCGCCTCTGCTGATAATAGGGGGTAAGGATAATTCTGAGAGGGTAGAGGGACATGCGCGACGACCACCTAGGCGCAGACGTCAAGGGTGGCCTAAAGGATCATCTTGGTCGTTTGATTTGACTGTTAATTCGCCCACATATATAGATTCTATCGGTGTTCCGCGTGGCGTTCCAAATGAGTTTAAATTAGTAGATCAGATAGCAGCCGGCTTTGAAAACATTCCAGTACTTTCTGCCTTGTTTCCCGTCACCCCCAACAAAAACGTAGATAGAATTAACTATGTCCACTATAACGTTCTCCGACTGTCAAATTTGACCCGTGATGCAATTCAGGGTTTAGCAGAACAAGTAGGTCCAACCTCTCTGATGGCAGTGCAGAACCGGATGGCGCTGGATATGGTTCTGGCTGAAAAAGGAGGGGTTTGTGAAATGTTTGGACAAATGTGTTGTACTTTTATTCCCAATAATACAGCTCCGGATGGCTCTGTAACTCGAGCACTGGAGGGGCTACGGACTCTGGCCCATAATATGCATGAACATTCAGGTATCGATAATCCGCTGGAGGAATGGATGACTTCTGTTTTTGGGCAATGGAAGGGATTTGTTATGTCAATCTTGGTCTCACTGTCTGTTTTTACTGCTGTCTTAACCACATGTGGTTGTTGTTTGATCCCATGCCTCAGAGCTCTGGTAGTTCGTCTTATTGACAGGGCCGTAACCTCAGGGCCGGAGGGCCGGGGGGTTATGATGCCTCTGTTAAAGGATGATCCTGAGGAATGGAGAGACGTGGACCTTGTGACCCTGGAATGCGTCTTGTAAGTGATCTCTTTGAGAAAAGAGATCAAAGGGGGTGTTGTTAAAGACTAGTAGTCAAACATATGCCATTTTATGACCAGTAGTCAATGTAGTAAATTAGCTTAACAGCTGCAGGCCATATATTATCCTTTAGTTCTAATGGTGTGTTATATACGTAGTTTAGTCTCTATTATACTCTTGAATAAAAGAAACATAATCATTTGTAGTTCATTAGACAAAATGTGCATTACTCTGTATCCTTGATCAGCTGTGAATGTCTGACACTGTTTTCTTGAGAATGTTTTACTGCTGAATCATGTGAAGAAGGCCATAAGAGGGAGACTAGGTGTCTGAACAGAAGAGATAAAACACATTCTTTACCCCCCTTCCAGTTTCACACAGAAAGACAGGGAGGCAAGGTCAGGAGCCAGGCTCACTAAGAATTAGAAAAACATGTGAAGATGCAGCTTTTATGACAGAAAGGGGGGCTGGGATTAGCTATAAAAGTCTGTGAAAGTTGCCACCATTTTGAGACATGCTGTCGAACCTCTGCAGGCATCTCTCCCGTCCGGACGTTGTAATGCTCTTATTGTGAATTGTACCGAAATAAATGATTGTTGATTGAGCATATATACACCGAGTATTGTCCTTCCTTCAGCCCAAAGATTCAAAGAACTGCTTGTTTTCAACACAGTGAGAAACACACTGTCTTGGCGAAATAAAGCGATTTTCAACCACTTCATATAAATCGCTGTAACTTTTGATAGAAGACTCAGACAACCATGTTTATGGCTTTATCTTATAGAACTCAATATCCCCGTGCTGGGCAAACAGGTTTTGCAGCCGTTTGAGCTAAGATTTTAAAATTATTCACATAATGAAAACCTATACTTTTTCTCAGGCGAGTTTCCCATTCAAATGCATGTAACAGTGAGAAACGCATTGTCTTGGCGAAATAAAGCGTTTTTGAACAACTTCATATAAATCGCTGTAACCTTTGATAGAAGACTCAGACAAACATGTTTATGGCTTTATCTTATAGAACTCAATATCCCCGTGCTGGGCAAACAGGTTTTGCAGCCGTTTGAGCTAAGATTTTAAAATTATTCACATAATGAAAACCTATACTTTTTCTCAGGCGAGTTTCCCATTCAAATGCATGTAACAGTGAGAAACGCATTGTCTTGGCGAAATAAAGCGTTTTTGAACAACTTCATATAAATCGCTGTAACTTTTGATAGAAGACTCAGACAAACATGTTTATGGCTTTATCTTATAGAACTCAATATCCCCGTGCTGGGCAAACAGAACAGGTTTTGCAGCCGTTTGAGCTAAGATTTTAAAATTATTCACATAATGAAAACCTATACTTTGTTTCAGGCGAGTTTCCCATTCAAATGCATGTAACAGTGAGAAACGCATTGTCTTGGCGAAATAAAGCGTTTTTGAACAACTTCATATAAATCGCTGTAACTTTTGATAGAAGACTCAGACAAACATGTTTATGGCTTTATCTTATAGAACTCAATATCCCCGTGCTGGGCTAACAGGTTTTGCAGCCGTTTGAGCTAAGATTTTAAAATTATTCACATAATGAAAACCTATACTTTTTCTCAGGCGAGTTTCCCATTCAAATGCATGTAACAGTGAGAAACGCATTGTCTTGGCGAAATAAAGCGTTTTTGAACAACTTCATATAAATCGCTGTAACTTTTGATAGAAGACTCAGACAAACATGTTTATGGCTTTATCTTATAGAACTCAATATCCCCGTGCTGGGCAAACAGGTTTTGCAGCCGTTTGAGCTAAGATTTTAAAATTATTCACATAATGAAAACCTATACTTTTTCTCAGGCGAGTTTCCCATTCAAATGCATGTAACAGTGAGAAACGCATTGTCTTGGCGAAATAAAGCGTTTTTGAACAACTTCATATAAATCGCTGTAACTTTTGATAGAAGACTCAGACAAACATGTTTATGGCTTTATCTTATAGAACTCAATATCCCCGTGCTGGGCAAACAGAACAGGTTTTGCAGCCGTTTGAGCTAAGATTTTAAAATTATTCACATAATGAAAACCTATACTTTGTTTCAGGCGAGTTTCCCATTCAAATGCATGTAACAGTGAGAAACGCATTGTCTTGGCGAAATAAAGCGTTTTTGAACAACTTCATGTAAATCGCTGTAACCTTTGATAGAAGACTCAGACAAACATGTTTATGGCTTTATCTTATAGAACTCAATATCCCCGTGCTGGGCAAACAGGTTTTGCAGCCGTTTGAGCTAAGATTTTAAAATGATTCACATAATGAAAACCTATACTTTGTTTCAGGCGAGTTTCCCATTCAAATGCATGTAACAGTGAGAAACGCATTGTCTTGGCGAAATAAAGCGTTTTTGAACAACTTCATATAAATCGCTGTAACTTTTGATAGAAGACTCAGACAAACATGTTTATGGCTTTATCTTATAGAACTCAATATCCCCGTGCTGGGCAAACAGAACAGGTTTTGCAGCCGTTTGAGCTAAGATTTTAAAATTATTCACATAATGAAAACCTATACTTTTTCTCAGGCGAGTTTCCCATTCAAATGCATGTAACAGTGAGAAACGCATTGTCTTGGCAAAATAAAGCGTTTTTGAACAACTTCATATAAATCGCTGTAACTTTTGATAGAAGACTCAGACAAACATGTTTATGGCTTTATCTTATAGAACTCAATATCCCCGTGCTGGGCAAACAGAACAGGTTTTGCAGCCGTTTGAGCTAAGATTTTAAAATTATTCACATAATGAAAACCTATACTTTTTCTCAGGCGAGTTTCCCATTCAAATGCATGTAACAGTGAGAAACGCATTGTCTTGGCGAAATAAAGCGTTTTTGAACAACTTCATATAAATCGCTGTAACTTTTGATAGAAGACTCAGACAAACATGTTTATGGCTTTATCTTATAGAACTCAATATCCCCGTGCTGGGCAAACAGGTTTTGCAGCCGTTTGAGCTAAGATTTTAAAATTATTCACATAATGAAAACCTATACTTTTTCTCAGGCGAGTTTCCCATTCAAATGCATGTAACAGTGAGAAACGCATTGTCTTGGCAAAATAAAGCGTTTTTGAACAACTTCATATAAATCGCTGTAACTTTTGATAGAAGACTCAGACAAACATGTTTATGGCTTTATCTTATAGAACTCAATATCCCCGTGCTGGGCAAACAGAACAGGTTTTGCAGCCGTTTGAGCTAAGATTTTAAAATTATTCACATAATGAAAACCTATACTTTGTTTCAGGCGAGTTTCCCATTCAAATGCATGTAACAGTGAGAAACGCATTGTCTTGGCGAAATAAAGCGTTTTTGAACAACTTCATATAAATCGCTGTAACTTTTGATAGAAGACTCAGACAAACATGTTTATGGCTTTATCTTATAGAACTCAATATCCCCGTGCTGGGCAAACAGGTTTTGCAGCCGTTTGAGCTAAGATTTTAAAATTATTCACATAATGAAAACCTATACTTTTTCTCAGGCGAGTTTCCCATTCAAATGCATGTAACAGTGAGAAACGCATTGTCTTGGCGAAATAAAGCGTTTTTGAACAACTTCATATAAATCGCTGTAACTTTTGATAGAAGACTCAGACAAACATGTTTATGGCTTTATCTTATAGAACTCAATATCCCCGTGCTGGGCAAACAGAACAGGTTTTGCAGCCGTTTGAGCTAAGATTTTAAAATTATTCACATAATGAAAACCTATACTTTTTCTCAGGCGAGTTTCCCATTCAAATGCATGTAACAGTGAGAAACGCATTGTCTTGGCGAAATAAAGCGTTTTTGAACAACTTCATATAAATCGCTGTAACTTTTGATAGAAGACTCAGACAAACATGTTTATGGCTTTATCTTATAGAACTCAATATCCCCGTGCTGGGCAAACAGGTTTTGCAGCCGTTTGAGCTAAGATTTTAAAATTATTCACATAATGAAAACCTATACTTTGTTTCAGGCGAGTTTCCCATTCAAATGCATGTAACAGTGAGAAACGCATTGTCTTGGCGAAATAAAGCGTTTTTGAACAACTTCATATAAATCGCTGTAACTTTTGATAGAAGACTCAGACAAACATGTTTATGGCTTTATCTTATAGAACTCAATATCTCCGTGCTGGGCAAACAGGTTTTGCAGCCGTTTGAGCTAAGATTTTAAAATTATTCACATAATGAAAACCTATACTTTGTTTCAGGCGAGTTACCCATTCAAATGCATGTAACAGTGAGAAACGCATTGTCTTGGCGAAATAAAGCGTTTTTGAACAACTTCATATAAATCGCTGTAACTTTTGATAGAAGACTCAGACAAACATGTTTATGGCTTTATCTTATAGAACTCAATATCCCCGTGCTGGGCAAACAGAACAGGTTTTGCAGCCGTTTGAGCTAAGATTTTAAAATTATTCACATAATGAAAACCTATACTTTTTCTCAGGCGAGTTTCCCATTCAAATGCATGTAACAGTGAGAAACGCATTGTCTTGGCGAAATAAAGCGTTTTTGAACAACTTCATATAAATCGCTGTAACTTTTGATAGAAGACTCAGACAAACATGTTTATGGCTTTATCTTATAGAACTCAATATCCCCGTGCTGGGCAAACAGGTTTTGCAGCCGTTTGAGCTAAGATTTTAAAATTATTCACATAATGAAAACCTATACTTTGTTTCAGGCGAGTTTCCCATTCAAATGCATGTAACAGTGAGAAACGCATTGTCTTGGCGAAATAAAGCGTTTTTGAACAACTTCATATAAATCGCTGTAACTTTTGATAGAAGACTCAGACAAACATGTTTATGGCTTTATCTTATAGAACTCAATATCTCCGTGCTGGGCAAACAGGTTTTGCAGCCGTTTGAGCTAAGATTTTAAAATTATTCACATAATGAAAACCTATACTTTGTTTCAGGCGAGTTACCCATTCAAATGCATGTAACAGTGAGAAACGCATTGTCTTGGCGAAATAAAGCGTTTTTGAACAACTTCATATAAATCGCTGTAACTTTTGATAGAAGACTCAGACAAACATGTTTATGGCTTTATCTTATAGAACTCAATATCCCCGTGCTGGGCAAACAGAACAGGTTTTGCAGCCGTTTGAGCTAAGATTTTAAAATTATTCACATAATGAAAACCTATACTTTGTTTCAGGCGAGTTTCCCATTCAAATGCATGTAACAGTGAGAAACGCATTGTCTTGGCGAAATAAAGCGTTTTTGAACAACTTCATATAAATCGCTGTAACTTTTGATAGAAGACTCAGACAAACATGTTTATGGCTTTATCTTATAGAACTCAATATCCCCCGTGCTGGGCAAACAGGTTTTGCAGCCGTTTGAGCTAAGATTTTAAAATTATTCACATAATGAAAACCTATACTTTGTTTCAGGCGAGTTTCCCATTCAAATGCATGTAACAGTGAGAAACGCATTGTCTTGGCGAAATAAAGCGTTTTTGAACAACTTCATATAAATCGCTGTAACTTTTGATAGAAGACTCAGACAAACATGTTTATGGCTTTATCTTATAGAACTCAATATCCCCGTGCTGGGCAAACAGGTTTTGCAGCCGTTTGAGCTAAGATTTTAAAATGATTCACATAATGAAAACCTATACTTTGTTTCAGGCGAGTTTCCCATTCAAATGCATGTAACAGTGAGAAACGCATTGTCTTGGCGAAATAAAGCGTTTTTGAACAACTTCATATAAATCGCTGTAACTTTTGATAGAAGACTCAGACAAACATGTTTATGGCTTTATCTTATAGAACTCAATATCCCCGTGCTGGGCAAACAGAACAGGTTTTGCAGCCGTTTGAGCTAAGATTTTAAAATTATTCACATAATGAAAACCTATACTTTTTCTCAGGCGAGTTTCCCATTCAAATGCATGTAACAGTGAGAAACGCATTGTCTTGGCGAAATAAAGCGTTTTTGAACAACTTCATATAAATCGCTGTAACTTTTGATAGAAGACTCAGACAAACATGTTTATGGCTTTATCTTATAGAACTCAATATCCCCGTGCTGGGCAAACAGGTTTTGCAGCCGTTTGAGCTAAGATTTTAAAATTATTCACATAATGAAAACCTATACTTTGTTTCAGGCGAGTTTCCCATTCAAATGCATGTAACAGTGAGAAACGCATTGTCTTGGCGAAATAAAGCGTTTTTGAACAACTTCATATAAATCGCTGTAACTTTTGATAGAAGACTCAGACAAACATGTTTATGGCTTTATCTTATAGAACTCAATATCCCCGTGCTGGGCAAACAGGTTTTGCAGCCGTTTGAGCTAAGATTTTAAAATTATTCACATAATGAAAACCTATACTTTGTTTCAGGCGAGTTTCCCATTCAAATGCATGTAACAGTGAGAAACGCATTTTCTTGGCGAAATAAAGCGTTTTTGAACAACTTCATATAAATCGCTGTAACTTTTGATAGAAGACTCAGACAAACATGTTTATGGCTTTATCTTATAGAACTCAATATCCCCGTGCTGGGCAAACAGGTTTTGCAGCCGTTTGAGCTAAGATTTTAAAATTATTCACATAATGAAAACCTATACTTTGTTTCAGGCGAGTTTCCCATTCAAATGCATGTAACAGTGAGAAACGCATTGTCTTGGCGAAATAAAGCGTTTTTGAACAACTTCATATAAATCGCTGTAACTTTTGATAGAAGACTCAGACAAACATGTTTATGGCTTTATCTTATAGAACTCAATATCCCCGTGCTGGGCAAACAGAACAGGTTTTGCAGCCGTTTGAGCTAAGATTTTAAAATTATTCACATAATGAAAACCTATACTTTGTTTCAGGCGAGTTTCCCATTCAAATGCATGTAACAGTGAGAAACGCATTGTCTTGGCGAAATAAAGCGTTTTTGAACAACTTCATATAAATCGCTGTAACTTTTGATAGAAGACTCAGACAAACATGTTTATGGCTTTATCTTATAGAACTCAATATCCCCGTGCTGGGCAAACAGAACAGGTTTTGCAGCCGTTTGAGCTAAGATTTTAAAATGATTCACATAATGAAAACCTATACTTTGTTTCAGGCGAGTTTCCCATTCAAATGCATGTAACAGTGAGAAACGCATTGTCTTGGCGAAATAAAGCGTTTTTGAACAACTTCATATAAATCGCTGTAACTTTTGATAGAAGACTCAGACAAACATGTTTATGGCTTCATCTTATAGGATTCAATATCCCCGTGCTGGGCAAACAGGTTTTGCAGCTGTGTGAGCAAAGATTTCCAAGTTATTCACATAATGAAAACCTATACTTTGTCTCGGGCGAGTTCCCCATTCAAATGCATGTAATCGTCAGAAACGCACTGTCTTGGCGAAAGAAAGCGTTTTTGTTCAACTTCATATAAATAGCTGTAACTTTTGATAGAAGACTCAGAAATACATATTAATGGCTTTATCTTATAGAACTCAATATCCCCGTGCTGGGCAAACAGGTTTTGCAGCTGTTTGAGCTAAGATTTTCAAGTTATTCACATAATGAAAACCTATACTTTGTTTCAGGCGAGTTCCCCATTCAAAAGCATGTAATCGTCAGAAACGCACTGTCTTGGCGAAATAAAGCGTTTTTGTACAACTTCATGAAGACAGCTGTAGTTTTTGATAGAAGGCTCAGACACACATATTTATGGCTTCATCTCATAGGATTCAATATCCCCGTGCTGGGCAAACAGGTTTTGCAGCTGTGTGAGCTAAGATTTCCAAGTTATTCACATAATGAAAACGTATACTTTGTTTCAGGCGAGTTCCCCATTCAAATGCATGTAATCGTCAGAAACGCACTGTCTTGGCGAAATAAAGCGTTTTTGTACAACTTCATATAAATCGCTGTAACTTTTGATAGAAGACTCAGAAATACATATTCATGGCTTTATCTTATAGAATTCAATATTCCCGTGCTGGGCAAACAGGTTTTGCAGCTGTGTCAGCTAAGATTTTCAAGTTATTCACATAATGAAAACCTATACTTTGTTTCAGACGAGTTCGCCATTCAAATGCATGTAATAGCGAGAAACGCATTGTCTTGGCGAAAGAAAGCGTTTTTGTTCAACTTCATATAAATCGCTGTAACTTTTGATAGAAGACTCAGAAATACATATTTATGGCTTTATCTTATAGAATTCAATATTCCCGTGCTGGGCAAACAGGTTTTGCAGCTGTGTGAGCTAAGATTTTCAAGTTATTCACATAATGAATACCTATACTTTGTTTCAGGCGAGTTTCCCATTCAAATGCATGTAATCGTCAGAAACGCACTGTCTTGGCGAAATAAAGCCTTTTTGTACAACTTCATGAAGACAGCTGTAGTTTTTGATGATAGAAAACTCAGAAATACATATTTATGGCTTTATCTTATAGAATTCAATATCCCCGTGCTGGGCAAACAGGTTTTGCAGCTGTTTGAGCTAAGATTTTCAAGTTATTCACAAAATGAAAACTACTTTGTGTCGGGCGAGAACTCCATTCAAATGCATGTAATAGCGAGAACTGCACTAACGTGGTGAAATAAAGCGTTTTTCATGGTCTTCATAAAGACAGCTGTAACTTTTGATAGAAGACTCAGAAATACATATTTATGGCTTTATCTTATAGAATTCAAGATCCCCGTGTTGAGCAAACAGGTTTTGCAGCTGTTTGAACTAAGATTTCCAAGTTATTCACATAATGAAAACCTATACTTTGTTTCGTTCGAGAACTCCATTCAAATGCATGTAATAGCGAGAAACGCACTAACGTGGTAAAATAAAGCGTTTTTCATGGTCTTCATGAAGACAGCTGTAACTTTCGATAGAAGACTCAGAAATACATATTTATGGCTTTGTCTTATAGAATTCAATATCCCCGTGCTATGCAAACAGGTTTTGCAGCTGTTTGAGCTAAGATTTTCAAGTTATTCACATAATGAAAACCTATACTTTGTGTCGGTCGAGAACTCCATTCAAATGCATATAATAGCGAGAAACGCACTAACGTGGTGAAATAAAGCATTTTTCATGTTCTTCATCAAAATCGGTTTAACTTTTGATAGAAGACTCAAAAATACATATTTATGGCTTTATCTTATAGAATTCAATATCCCCGTGCTGGGTATTAGATTATTCTGTTATTATATGTTACCTTATATATGTAATCAAAGTAGTTGAAGTAGAATACTGCTGTAGATCACATTATACCCTTTAATATAGAGTGTGTGAGCTGTATGTAGTTTAGTTCTCATTATACTTTTGAGTTAACAGAACATATTCACATATTAGTTCATTAGATAAATGTGCATCACTCTGTATCCTTGATCTGCTGGGAATGTGTTACACTGTTTTCTTGACATGCTTAATTGTTGAATCATGAAGAGAAGGTTGTAAGCAGGAGACTCTGTGTCTAAAGACAGGGGAGATAGATAGACCACATTCCACACCCCCACCTTACAGAAAGCAGAGAAACAACTGCCGAGGTCATAACTTAGGCGCTGTAACAGAGAAAAAATGTGATGTTTTGGCTTTTACGACTAGCTGGGGGCCACTAGAGACTATAAAAAGCTGAGCAACCCGTCACCATTTTGAGACATGTGCCTGACCCTCTGGTAGCATCTCTCCCGTCCGGACGTTGTAATGCTCTGACTGTTGAATTGTATGGAAATAAATGATTGTTGATTGAGCATTTATACACCGAGTATTGTCCCTCCTTCAGCCCAAAGATTCAAAGAATTGGGAGATTTCAACAACTTGGTGCCGTGTGACCCGGATCTTTGGTGTGCTGAGGAGGTGCAGATTTGACCTTTGGTGAGATCGTGAGGCGAGGTGAACAGAGGACCGGTCCAAAAATAAAAAGGTAAGCACAGCCTGTTGTATTATAAATACCAAATGTGCATATTGGGCTTTCCAAATTAATCTGTTCACTGAGTCACATGTATTTTCACAGTAAATTTGTCGGTGTCTGGTTTTTGGCACAAGATACTAACAACATAAGTTGAGGCTGAATCCCAGTGTGTTAAATAAACTGCTTCTACCGAGAAACTAATAAGACACTACGTTGAGCTAGTTGCAGTAAACTGCTTCTACCGAGAAACTAATAAGATACTACGTTGAGCTAGTTGCAGCCACTTTACCTTCCACATTTAATTTTGTCTAATACTGGCTTCTGTAGCAATAATACATTAGAATTTCTTCTGAAGACGCGGCCATTAGTTCAGTACATTGAAGTCGAGGTTTGAAGTTTGTTTATGGTGTCGGTTACGTCCTGGCTCTTGCCGGCCATGAAATAGAAGTTGATTTAAGGAAAAGCAGATGCTGGCTTCACGGTGCGGTTGAACGCTGGCAACGCGAGAGCGAAACACGTCCGTAGGTTTGGTTTATGATATGGCCGTGTTCCGGTGGTGCGGCCGTGAAGTGCAGTAGTGGTTGGTGCTAATTTTAGTACATTGAACAGAGGCTTGACGGTGGTTTGTGGCGTCAGTCGAGTTTTTTTTTTTAAGGGCTGCGGTCATAAAACAAAGTAAAATTTTACTTGCCAAGAAGTACATAGAGCAAAACCTGGTTTATGATGTCGGGTATAACTTCGGGGATGCAAGCATCACTTTTATGATGCGACTTTGCCCCGTTGTGGCGGTCATAAGCGCAGAGAAAGGGGTATTTTGGTCTATGGTGCAGTGTGCTTCAGAAGATCTAATAGTTGAGCTCAGAGGTTTCTGTGCAAATTTCTGCTGATGAGGAGCGCTCTCTGTGTGTCTCACTGATGGTGAAACGCGCTGTGTGTGTAAGGCGCGCTCTGGCTGTGGGTGAGGCGTGCGCTGAGTGTGCTTTTTGTGTGTGTGAAGTCTGAACACAGTGACAGTGACGGTTGATGTGTTTGATTAGGAGGACATTAGAGCAAAGACACATTTTAGGATCAAAGGTTGATGCCTAGTGTACCTGTGGAACATTTTGCCTATGGAGTAGCGACCCTCCTGTTCGTGGACGCGCGGGCAGGACCGGCGGCGTCCGGGTGCCGAGGTGGTGACTTGGGGAGGTGAGGGCCCCCGCATAGCTACGGAAATAACACTGGAACGGCCGTGTAATCACGGGTTCACATTTATTCCGGACTAGAACAAGACACATTTTGCGAACAAAGGTTGAGTCTAGATTAGTAAAGAAATATAAAAAGGTTGAATTCCTCGTTTCAGTGGTTGAAATTGTTGTGTGCCTGTCCCCTGACGAGTGTGAAATTAAAATAAAGAGGGAATTTGGAGCCACATAGAGATAGACGGGCATAATTGGGTGTATTACTCTGTGGTGTAATAAAAATAAAAAGGAGAGATAGTAAGAGGTGTGCAGTGGAGAATTATGGAGGAGTACAGAGAGGAATGTGTTGGGAGACTGGCGTACAGTTTACGCTGTCAAGGTAGGCGGGTTGCCTGCTTATCTGTTTAACATGTGATGAAAATGAAATTAAATAAATCTCTTAGTGTGTTAATACAGGAAGCTGCGGACCTGGACCAACTGCCCCCACAAGCACAGCGGTCGAAGCAAAATTATAGGTAATGGGAACCACACCCAGCACGAATCAGCAGCTGTGAAAAAGACAGCAGCGAGGAGAGAATTAGAGGAGAAATTAAGAGAAGTTTTAACACATAAAATTGGGGCCAACGGACTTGTGGAGGTTGGGAAGGCGTCCGGAGCATCACAACAAAAAGGTGAAACAAAAACACACAAGCAGAGAAATCTGAGAGAAAGGCTCCTTTTAAGGTAACGCCTAGTTTGAGAAAAGATAAAATTAACCTGCTTTTATACAAATGCACATACACGCAATGAAGAAACAGCTTACACTCATGAACACGTGAAGATTTTCCAGCAAGGTTAAAGAAAAATTAACATACTTAAATGATGAAGTCTATACATTACTGACAAAGAAACCCTCTGGGTTGCAGGACAACAATTTAACTAAAAAAAAAAAAAAAGGAACACTGGTCTAACCAACCAGGCAAGACACAACAAATTTAGTGGTTAAAAGATTCAAATTGTGACATGTTTTCTGTTGATTGATTAATAAAAGTGATTACTGAATGAAAGAAAGTTCCTTTTTTGGGCTTTTAAACATGATCTTAAGAATTTTAACATATACCGGTGTTGTCCTGTCAACTTGGTGGGTTAGGAGTTGATTATATCGGGAGACAAAAAACAAAAAAAGGGGGAGAGAAGGCTGACACAGGGCCTGGCCCCATTGTCTCCCCTCTGAATAACACAGCCAACACAACATCATTTTCCTGTTCGTTTGTTTTTGTTTTTTGTTTGTTTTTGTTTTGTTTTGTTTTTGTTTTTTCTATACATATTTAATTACAGGCTGCTTTGCCGGCCCTGAAAGCCGAGGCTGACTGGACTCCTGCTCTCCCCCATACGTGACACTGACCAAATGCTGCAACAGCTGGACCCACAACAACGACCTGAGAATGTCAACAGACCTGCAGGAATGTGATCTCATGCAGCCGAGACAGAGAGCACTAAACCTAAGGCCCGTTTCACTACACGGGGGAAAATTCCCAGACTGCGTCAGCTGACAGAGCTCAGCTGTGACGAGACGCCCGCCAAGCCCGAATGAAAAGTAAGGCCGAGCGAAAGAATGCTGACCTTGATAACTTTGCATTCACACTGTGCAGGACAGTGATGGACCAACACGGATGATCGGGCGGCAAAAAGGGCGTGACCGAGACAAGAGGAGTAACTGAGGACAGAAGGCACCTCAGAATGGACAAAACACAGAAGAAGATGCAGGTTTCACCTGCGGTGAACATCGACACTGGAGAAAGGACTGCCCCAATTGGGGTCAGAACCAGGACGGACTGAATTTTGAGCAGCAGCAGCAGCAATGGTCGCAAACAAACTGAAAAGGAGGGGGGCAGGACCCCAGGGCATGCTTCAGGCCGTGGTTTACCCAGAACACCAGAACAGGAAAGTGATGAACACACACACACACACACACACACACACACACACACACACACACACACACACACACACACACACACGGGAATGCTGATTCACTGAGAAGTGATGCACACACATACACATGCACACGCTTGTGCAATGAAGAGTGATCCACACGCACACACACATACACGCTGATGCAATGAAGAATGCTTTGCTTATGCTGATATGCAAAATGCTGCACACAAACATCCCAATGCATAATTTTTATGAGGAGCCATTGATTACCATTAAATACTTAGAATGTGTTATATGTCACCCAGAGGGCATTTATGTAGATTTTAGGAATAAGGT
Organism: Rhamphochromis longiceps; assembly: GCF_057381845.1. Lineage (NCBI taxonomy): Eukaryota > Metazoa > Chordata > Actinopteri > Cichliformes > Cichlidae > Rhamphochromis > Rhamphochromis longiceps. Next base: position 10,169,189 of record NC_140562.1, read on the forward strand.
CTAAAAAAGTTTGGTTATGAAAACAATGTCTGTGCGTGATGTCTGTTTATGGCTCAAGGCCTTGACTGAATTCTTTGCTGTGCTTCACACAGCCCTGATGAGGAACAGTGGCACAGAGTGAAATTGATGAATTAATAGTGTAAGTTTTAGGTCGGAGTACGGCATTTTCTGTGATTGAGTTTTAATTCAAGGAGGAACAAAAGGTGTTACGGCACCTGAGGTTCTCATTCCCACACAATATTGTCCCGGCAGGAAGCAAAATGTTCCTGTGAATTTCTGGTTGATTGTTTGGTTTTGTTTAGCGCTAGCTTGATTTTATCAGTGAGCTTTGGCTTGTGTTCTTTCTCGTAAGCGAGAGAGGGATAGTTTTATGCTTGGACATGTCTGCAACGGGCCCTAGTTTGTGTTATTTTAGTAGTATTTTGTTGGTTATGTCTGTTTTCGTTTTTGTTACAGTGCACTGGAGAAAAAACATCTGAGAGGTGTGATCCACCGGTGGTGATATGTTGATATTTTGTGAGTTCATGATTTAACAATCAGCTCTTTGAACAAGGCCTGAAAGATTGAAATTTAAAGCGCTATAAAATATTATTACTGTAAACAGTTGCAAAGTGTGCTTCTCCATGATTGTAATTGGCTTGGGAGAAATTCACTTATAGGGAACACTGATCTAAAAGGATTGCACCGAGTCAATCCGGCCCAAAAAAACAACAAGGAATTGTTTTCCTTTAAAATGATGACGTCATCTTGCTGGTGATGGAGGCTCGAATAGGTTGCGCGGGAGACTCCATTATCAGCAACATCTGGTATGAATGTGTATGGAGGTATGCATGTGAATGGACTGTGATGGACTGACGACTAAAAGTTTTGACTGACTTGATACTGAGACAATGACTGCACCAACTTTAGGATTAGTAAATGCCAATAAACAATTAATAAACAATTCACCCAGCCGACAAGAGAAGGGTGGATGCTTCGCTTTGTTTTGTTTTGTTTTTTCAGGAGCAGGAGGATAAGAGAGACTGGAGGAGGAGACTCTAGCTTCACATAAGTATGAACTGCAGACTTAACACTGTGGTTGCTGATTTTGAGTTACCGATGTTTGCATTAAGAAAACTGTGCTATATTAGCTGTGTTTTGAGTAAGGTATCATGTTATATTATTGGGAATGCCAAATGCTACAGTGGAGAAGACTTTTGATACCACTCATGACTGGAATATGTTATTATTAACCATAGCAGGCCACTGTAAAAAGTCAATTAAATTTTATAGAGGAAAATCGCCAAAATTTAACAATACCTATGAATGACTGGCCACATTCAGAATAGAGATATGCAATAATAAACATTGGTCCACGTGATTTAGGTTCTCACTTGAAATAGTAAGTTATTAAATGTAGAATATAATCGACAGGGACATTTGATAGGATGTGGTACTGAAAAAGAACAAGAGCAAAGTAAATAAAGAAAATATTGTGTTTAGTTTGGATAAATTCAATTTAAAATGTACCATTTAAAATTTTGTTACGCTTAATTTTTGCAAAACACAACTAAAACTAAATTGAAACTAAGGATTTTCAGAAAATAAAAACTACACTAAACTAGCAAAGAATTGGTAAAAACTAATTACAACTGGTAAAAATTTAAAATCTGGAGTCGAAACTAAATAAAAATAACAACTAATGAAAATGGTGAAAAGTTTAAAACCCTGGTGCAGAGATTGGCAAATCTGACCAGGAAACGTTATAAAATGGATTGTCAGGATAGTCAGCGTTAAAGCCACTTTTGACAGTCCATACTAGGATGGCATTGGACATCTTCGGGGCGGAAGAGGGTTGGTGTGACCAAGGTGTGGTTTGGCTTGTTGTATGTACATTTCAAAATGTTACAGCTCTGGATGGACCAGTTACCAGGGCATGGAAGGATGACAGACTTTAGAAGATCCTCAGGGATGACAAGGCTGGAGCAACGGTACTCGAGAGAAGAATTTCTGATACTTTCTGAGATATGATGTCACCAACCTTCTCTTTTAAGTGTCTAGCTCCGGTGAATTGACACATGGGAGTGTGTCAAAAAAGGGGGAAGTGGAAGTTGAGTTTGAACATCAAACAATGGTGATATGAAAATTTCTATGAGTTTATTTTTGTGTTTAATAAATTAGCTATGGTAATGTGTTAGACTTAGAAAGGGTTCACTAATTTTTGATTTCTTTTACACACACATAAATTATGATTAGAATAAGTCCTGAACATAATATTTTAAACCAAATTTGAATCATTAGAAGAACAATGGATAACAATATTAGATTATCAAGGCTAGGGAGAGAGGTGTTTTGGTTTTCTGTCTCTTGCAGAGAAAGGAACAGACACCAGACGGGGGCCTGGAGATGTGAGGACCCTTCACAGCAGGGACAGATGTAGGGACTGCCGAGACAGCAACTGGGGTCAAGTGTCATGACGTTTGGGCTCCTGGAGAAGATGGATCCCACAAACACAGCAATAACCATGAAGGGGTTGGCGAAAACCAGGAACACCAGACCAACGAGGTTCAAGAGGCTCTTGGCAAAAAGGGGGACACGCCGGTGACCCCAAAATACACAGATCTTTGTTTGAAATCGGGGCAGAATAATCCCCAGAACTGTGCAATGACTAAAGGGTGGTCTAACCCCGGAGGTCGAAGAAAGAAGCTGAGAATCACCCAACTGGAAGACACTGGTAGCTGCAGCAATAAAAATAAAGGTTAAAAGCTCCTTAGACAGAGGTTCTAGTCTAAGTACATTTGAAAGGTATAAGGGGGCATTAAAATGGGAGTGGAAAACTGGAGCACCAAAATAAAGCTGTGGGAGAATTGGGGAGTGATGGGAGAGTCATCTGTAACTGCTGTTATGGTTGTAAATCTAACTTTGCTTGCATCTGAACTGCGTGAACACAGAGGTCATCCCACATATGGTCCACCCGTTAAAGGGGGACAGAGGGCCTCAGGATCAAGAAAACTTGGACCTTGCGACCCTGGAGTGCATGTTGTAAGTGATCTCTTTCAGAGATCAAAAGGGGGAATTATTAGATTATTCTGTTATTATATGTTACCTTATATATGTAATCAAAGTAGTTGAATTAGAATACTGCTGTAGATCACATTATACCCTTTAATATAGAGTGTGTGAGCTGTATGTAGTTTAGTTCTCATTATACTTTTGAGTTAACAGAACATATTCACATATTAGTTCATTAGATAAATGTGCATCACTCTGTATCCTTGATCTGCTGGGAATGTGTTACACTGTTTTCTTGACATGCTTAATTGTTGAATCATGAAGAGAAGGTTGTAAGCAGGAGACTCTGTGTCTAAAGACAGGGGAGATAGATAGACCACATTCCACACCCCCACCTTACAGAAAGCAGAGAAACAACTGCCGAGGTCATAACTTAGGCGCTGTAACAGAGAAAAAATGTGATGTTTTGGCTTTTACGACTAGCTGGGGGCCACTAGAGACTATAAAAAGCTGAGCAACCCGTCACCATTTTGAGACATGTGCCTGACCCTCTGGTAGCATCTCTCCCGTCCGGACGTTGTAATGCTCTGACTGTTGAATTGTATGGAAATAAATGATTGTTGATTGAGCATTTATACACCGAGTATTGTCCCTCCTTCAGCCCAAAGATTCAAAGAATTGGGAGATTTCAACATGGGCAAAAAGGTTTTGCAGCTGTTTGAGCTAAGATTTTCAAGTTATTCACATAATGAAAACCTATACTTTGTTTCGTGCGAGTTCCCCATTCAAATGCATGTAATCGTCAGAAACGCACTGTCTTGGCGAAATAAAGCGTTTTTGCACAACTTCATATAAATCGGCGTAACTTTTGATAGAAGATTCAGATATATGTATTCATGGCTTTATCTTATAGAATTCAATATCCCCGTGCTGGGCAAAAAGGTTTTGCAGCTGTGTGAGCTAAGATTTTCAAGTTATTCACATAATGAAAACCTATACTTTGTTTCGTGCGAGTTCCCCATTCAAATGCATGTAATCGTCAGAAACGCACTGTCTTGGCGAAATAAAGCGTTTTTGCACAACTTCATATAAATCGCTGTAACTTTTGATAGATGACTCAGACACACATATTTATGGCTTTATCTTATAGAATTCGATATCCCCGTGCTGGGCAAAAAGGTTTCGCAGCTGTTTGAGCTAAGATTTTCAAGTTATTCACATAATGAAAACCTATACTTTGTTTCAGGCGAGTTCCCCATTCAAATGCATGTAATCGTCAGAAACGAACTGTCTTGGCGAAATAAAGCGATTTTGCACAACTTCATATAAATCGGTGTAACTTTTGATAGAAGATTCAGATATACGTATTCATGGCTTTATCTTATAGAATTCAATATCCCCGTGCTGGGCAAAAAGGTTTTGCAGCTGTGTGAGCTAAGATTTTCAAGTTATTCACATAATGAAAACCTATCCTTTGTTTCGGGCGAGTTTCCCATTCAAATGCATGTAATCGTCAGAAACGCACTGTCTTGGCGAAATAAAGCGTTTTTGCACAACTTCATATAAATCGGTGTAACTTTTGATAGAAGATTCAGATATACGTATTCATGGCTTTGTCTTATAGAATTCAATATCCCCGTGCTATGCAAACAGGTTTTGCAGCTGTTTGAGCTAAGATTTTCAAGTTATTCACATAATGAAAACCTATACTTTGTGTCGGTCGAGAACTCCATTCAAATGCATGTAATAGCGAGAAACGCACTAACGTGGTGAAATAAAGCATTTTTCATGGTCTTCATTAAAATCGGTTTAACTTTTGATAGAAGACTCAAAAATACATATTTATGGCTTTATCTTATAGAATTCAATATCCCCGTGCTGGGCAAAAAGGTTTTGCAGCTGTTTGAGCTAAGATTTTCAAGTTATTCACATAATGAAAACCTATACTTTGTTTCGTGCGAGTTCCCCATTCAAATGCATGTAATCGTCCGAAACGCACTGTCTTGGCGAAATAAAGCGTTTTTGCACAACTTCATATAAATCGCTGTAACTTTTGATAGATGACTCAGACACACATATTTATGGCTTTATCTTATAGAATTCGATATCCCCGTGCTGGGCAAAAAGGTTTCGCAGCTGTTTGAGCTAAGATTTTCAAGTTATTCACATAATGAAAACCTATACTTTGTGTCGTTCGAGAACGCCATTCAAATGCATGTAATAATCAGAACGGTTCGCAGCCGAGTGTGAAGCAGCGGGAATGAGGATCAGCACCTCCAAATCTGAGGCCATGGTTCTCAGCCGGAAAAGGGTGGAGTGCCCACTCCGGGTCGGGGATGAGTTCCTGCCCCAAGTGGAGGAGTTCAAGTATCTCGGGGTGTTGTTCGCGAGTGATGGGAGAAGGGAGCCGGAGTTCGACAGACGGATTGGGGCTGCAGCTGCAGTAATGCTGACGCTGCACCGGTCCGTCGTGGTGAAGAGGGAGCTGAGTGTAAAAGCGAAGCTCTCAATTTACCGGTCGATCTACGTCCCTACCCTCACCTATGGCCACGAGCTGTGGGTAGTGTCCAAAAGAACGAGATCGCGGATACAAGCGGCAGAAATGAGCTTCCTCCGAAGGGTGGCTGGCCTCTCCCTTAGAGATAGGGTGAGAAGTTCGGCCATCCGGGAGGGGCTCAGAGTAGAGCAGCTGCTGCTCCACATCGAAAGGAGCCAGCTGAGGTGGTTCGGGCATCTGACAAGGATGTCCCCTGGGCGCCTCCTGGGTGAGGTGTTCCAGGCATGTCCCACTGGGAGGAGGCCCCGGGGCAGACCCAGGACACGCTGGAGAGATTATATCTCTCGGCTGGCCTGGGAACGCCTTGGTATTCCCCCGGATAAGCTGGAGGAGGTGGTTGGGGAGAGGGAGGTCTGGGCCTCTTTGCTTAGGCTGCTGCCCCCGCGACCCGGCCCCGGATAAAGCGGATGAAGATGGATGGATGGATGGATACAAAGCCAGTGACTAGAAAGGCTACAACTGGTACCTATCCAGTTCGGACGGCAATAACCCAGGCTGGGACACCGTTTTCACTTATACTGGAAACGATTGGACACCATACAAAGAAGATAAACTACAAGGGTCTGCAAAAAATCTTTCAAAACAACTGGCCTTGACTCAAGCAAATGATCATTTGATCCTGAACTTCAACACAGAAAGCAACCCACTGCTGGAGAAACCACCAAGTTCACAGAAAAGAACCCACCTGTTTCCAACAACTAAAACATCCAGTGGAACGCTGGCAGGAGACTCAAGTTGCTATCATCTAACCCTGTTCATATACAAGAGTGGAAAAGACCCACATCATTTCTTGTCAATATGTAACAACATAACGAAGGAAGTAAACACCGCAACGAGCCCCTCCTCTACAGACACAACTCCTGCTTTGACCAAAGGCCCACTATCAACAACCATGACAGCAGTGATGATAGTAGGACCAAAACTGAAATCAGACGACTGGTTCCGAATAACCACAGGTATCACAGGACACACAAACAACTGGCTGTTGCTGGCAGAACAAGCAGCTCAAGATGCTAGTGATGACTGCATGGTCTGCCTAGGACCAAGACCAATACTGAGAGTGGTACCTGCACCTATAGGAAAAGATTGCCTGACAGCTGTCATGAACTATACCAACATTGGAAACTCAAACTGCACAAACTGAGACAGAATTTTCCCCATCACCAAACAAGAAAAGAGAAAACCCATCTTCTCACGAGACGTGACAGCAACAAACCACACCTGCATAAATATGACAGGTCCAGGAGAGAGGCTGGGAAGCCTTAATGCATCAAGCTGTCTAACCATTACAGAAGTGGACCCCTCATTCAAACCAGAGAGCAGAGCCGATGTCTGGTGGTGGTGCGGGGACCCACAACTGTACGACCGCCTGCCCGGAAACTGGACTGGTATGTGTGGACTGGTGTCACTGTTGCTGCCCGTCCAAGTCATCAAACTCTCAGCCACTGACATCACCATAACAGCAGGACAACTGAAACTGGAGGGCCGAAAGAAGAGATCGGCACCAGTACAACCTGGACCAGATCCAACTTATGTCGACGCCATAGGAATTCCCCGAGGAGTACCAGATGAATACAAACTGGTGGACCAAGTGGCTGCCGGTTTTGAATCTTCAATTCAATATGTTGGTGGTGCACAATCAACAAGAACGTGGACCGCATAAACTACGTCCATTACAATGTGCAATGCCTAGGAAACCTGACACAATCGGGCCTCCATGCAGTAGCTGAGCAACTGAGAGCTACATCACTGATGTCTTTCCAGAACAGAATTGCGCTGGACATGCTACTGAGCGAGAAGAATGGAGTTTGCTCGATGTTTGGAGAGCGATGCTGCACCTTCATCCCAAAAAACACAGCAGCTGATGGAAGTTTAACCAGAGCCCTAGAGGGCCTGAAGACCCTGAATAAAAAGATGAAGGAGCATTCTGGAGTTGACACTTCCACGTGGGACAACTGGATGGACATGTTTGGGAAATATTGGAGTTTGGTGTCATCAATCCTGGTATCCGTAGCAGTATTCGCAGCCATACTCACCTTGTGCGGATGCTGTTGCATACCTTGTATCAGAGCACTGATAAACAGACTTATCGCAACAGCCATAACTCCCCAAGTCACATCCCCACCAGAGACTATGATGCTCCTTGAAAACAATGAAAGTGACACAGACTCTGAGGAAGAAGAGGACGACATATAAATAAGGAAAAATAATTTATAATGTTGAACATTTAACTATGCTAAATGAAAATGTACCCGCAAGTGACTAGAAGTTGATAAGATGCAAAATATTTGAACAACAGCAGGGAATGATAGGAGTAACTTTTAAGTTTAAACTGCAGATGTGTATTATTAAAACATACCTCCGTTATAAAGCTTTCAAATGTATTAAAATGTTCATATATTTTTGTATCACATGCCATTACATCCTGTCACGTACACACACACACACACAGAACACACACACATGCTGATAAGTAAGCTTGAAAAACAGGAAATGCTATGCAACTGTCTCTTGGTATAAATAAATCTGACTGCAATGCCTCGGTTATGAGTATCACCCGATCACTCACCCGTGCACGTAGCTCTATGAAACTCCTTTTGACTGTCTTGTATTCCTTCATCGTATTTAAAAATGTCACACACCACTGACATCACATAATGAAAACCTATACTTTGTTTCGTGCGAGTTCCCCATTCAAATGCATGTAATCGTCAGAAACGCACTGTCTTGGCGAAATAAAGCGTTTTTGCACAACTTCATATAAATCGGTGTAACTTTTGATAGAACATTCAGATATACGTATTCATGGCTTTATCTTATAGAATTCAATATCCCCGTGCTGGGCAAAAAGGTTTTGCAGCTGTTTGAGCTAAGATTTTCAAGTTATTCACATAATGAAAACCTATACTTTGTTTCGTGCGAGTTCCCCATTCAAATGCATGTAATCGTCAGAAACGCACTGTCTTGGCGAAATAAAGCGTTTTTGCACAACTTCATATAAATCGCTGTAACTTTTGATAGACGACTCAGACACACATATTCATGGATTTATCTTATAGAATTCGATATCCCCATGCAGGGCAAAAAGGTTTTGCAGCTGGTTGAACCTAAGATTTTCAAGTTATTCACATAATGAAAACCTATACTTTGTTTCGTGCGAGTTCCCAATTCAAATGCATAATGTGGATGGCCTCAGCATGTAGCACAGGCCCTGTTGTAATGTGGATGGACTCATCTACCAACACTGGCCCAGGTGCAATGTGGATGGTAATGGCCAGCACCACAGACCTTGGTGTAATGTGGATGGCCTTAGCCAACACCACTGGCCCTGGTGAAATGTGGATTACATCGGCAAGGACCAATGGCCCTGATGTAATGTGGATGGTTTCAGTCAACAGCACAGTCCCTGGTGTTGTGAAGATGGCCTCACGGGAAGCACTGTCCCTGGTGTAATGTGGATGGTATTGGCCACCACCACAGACCTTGGTGTAATGTGGATGGCCTTAGCCAACACCACTGGCCCTGGTGAAATGTGGATGACATCGGCAAGGACCAATGGCCCTGATGTAATGTGGATGGTTTCAGTCAACAGCACAGTCCCTGGTGTTGTGAAGATGGCCTCACGGGAAGCACTGTCCCTGGTGTAATGTGGATGGTATTGGCCACCACCACAGGGCCTGGTGTAATGTGAATGGCCTCATCCAACAACACTGGCCCTGGTGAAATGTGGATGGTATTGGCCAACACAACAGGCCCTGGCGTAATGTGAATGTCGTCAGCCAACACCACTGGCCCTGGTTTAATGTGGATGGCATCAACGAGTAGCACAGGCCCTTGTGTAATGTAGATCACATCAGCCAGCAACACAGGCTCTGGTGAAATGTAGGTGACCTCAGACAGCAGAACAGGCCTTGCTGTCGTGAAGTTGGCCTCAGAGGGAGCACTAGCCCTGGTGCAATGTGGATAGCCTAAGCCAGCAATACAGGCCCTGGTGTGGTGACGATAGCCGCACAGGGAGCACATGCTCCCTGTATAATGTGGATGGCCTCAGCCAGTAGCACAGGCCGTGTTGCAATGTGGATGGCTTCATCTAACAACACTGGCCCTTGTGAAATATGGATGGTATTGGTAAAGCACCACACACCCTGGTGTAATGTGGATGGCCTTAGCTTACACCACTGGCCCTGGTGTAATGTGCATGATATCGGCCAGCATCACAGGCCCTAATGTGGATGGCATCAACGAGTATCAAAGGCCCTGGTGGGATAAAGATGGCCTCACAGGAAGCACAGGCCCTGGTGTAATGTGGATGGTAGAAGCCGGAATCACAGTCTCTGGTAGGGCTGCTCGATTATGGCAAAAATGATAATCACGATTATTTTCACTGAAATTGAGATCACGATTATTTGACGATATTTATTTAACCCTTTAAGACCTACTATAGAACCAAGTCCACCAGAGCTTATATTATTTTTTTTACATGCTGTAGTGCCATTTGTGGGAGCATTTCAAGTTGCTATACATCAATACAACTGTTATAGCCCATATTTTAATAATATGTATGCATTAAGTCCATAGTAACTACATAAATTGCAAAAAAGTGCAATAAACGACAAAAAAATTGAAAATCGCTTTTGTTTTGTTTACATATATTTCTACTTGGAGAAATTTAAGAGGCTTATCCCTCAAAACTTTAAATACAATAAAGTTGCAAAAAATAGTTTCCCACCACAGGAAATTTATTTTGAGTGTCTTCATAGTTTTATTTTGGAGATACAGCAATTTTTATATACTGCAGGAAAAACAAAAAACAATCCTATGATGCAAATTTGCAAAGAAAACAGCAGGTGCATCATTTCACTGTGGGAAGTGTTACGAACAGCTGATAGGAACGGCAAAGCGTGTTTCTGGAATATTATGTTTTTGTTCCTGCAAGCGCTTTTTATGCAATTTTTGCAAAGCTATATGTGGAACGAAACCGTGACCGAGGACAAGCTGATGGCATCAGATGTAAGTACAACTCCTCCGGTTTCATATGCAAAACAAATTATTGCGCTAGCTTACACGGTTCAGGTTCTACAGGGATTTAAAAATAGTTACGCAAAACGGAGCGTGCTGCTCTGACCGGCTTTAAAGGGTTAACAATGACTTTAAAAAAATAATATAAAATAGTGTGCAACACCTATGGAAGCCCGTTTCCGCCACTAAAAAAAAAAAAGAAGCTAGTATCCATAACTCGAAATTTCGAGTTATTATCTTGAAATTTCGAGAAATATAACTCGAAATTTCGAGTTACTTTTCTCAAAATTTCGAGTTAGCTCTGCCAATCAAAAATATACGTGAATGAGGTCGCTTTCTTGTTACCCGGAAGCATATGGCGCAGGACCGCGCACTCAAAAACGGATCCCAACAAATTAAAGTATGTTTGCTGATAGTAACACCATGTGATTCAGCTAATAACACAGGGATTTCATCATTTGTGAAGCCAGGCTGAAAACACTCAGCAATCTGTGCATTCACGACTGGATGTAATACCGGTAGCTTAGCTGTAGCATTTGTAGCTGAGGGCTTCAGCTTCCGGGTAACATGGAAATGACGTCATTCGCGTAGATTACTGATTGGCAGCGCTAACTCGAAATTTCGAGTTGCTTTTCTCAAAATTTTGAGTTAATATGTCGAAATTTCGAGAAAATAACTCGAAATTTCGAGAAAATAACTTGAAATTTTGAGTTATGGATCCTTTTTTTTTTTTTTTTAGTGGCGGAAACGGGCTTCCATAGTAACACCACTGAAGTTTTTTTTTTAAACTCTTTTCAACCAGCGGCAGTCACTCTCCAAATAACTTCTGCTTAGCTTTCCGTGCTTCCCTCGGGTCCTCTTAATCAGCGGTCTCCAACCTTTTTTGCGCCACCGGTTTATGCCCGACAATATTTTCACGGACCGGCCTTTAAGGTGTCGCGGATAAATTAGGGAGGGGCTAATAATCGGCTCAGTCATTTTTAATGATCGTTGAAAGCCCAGATCGTAATCGGGATTAAAGTTCGATTAATTGAGCAGCCCTAGTCTCTGGTGTAATGTTGATGGCCTAAGCCAACAACAGTGGCCCTGGTGAAATGTGGATGGTGTTGGCAAGCACCAGAAGCCCTGGTGTAATTTGAATGGCTTAGGCCACCAGCACAGGCCCTTGTGTGGTGAAGATGGCCTCACAGGAAGCACTGTCCCTGGTGTAATGTGGATGGCCTCAGCAAACAACACTGGCCTTGGTAAAATGTTGATGGTATTGGCCAGCACCACAGGCCCTGCTGTAATGTAGATGGCATCAGCCAGTAGAACAGGCCCTTGAGTATTGTGAATGGCATCAGCCAGCAACACAGGTCCTTGGGTAATATGGAAGGCTAGCAGCACAGGCCCTTGTGTAATGTGGATGGTATTGGCTAGCACCACAGGCCCTGGTGTAATGTGAATGTCCTCAGCCATGACCACAGGCACTGATGAAATGTAGTTGGCCTCAGCCATGACCACAGGCCCTGGTGAAATGTGAATGTCCTCAGCCAGTAGCACAGGCCCTGTTGTAATGTGGATGGCCTCATCTAACAACTCTGTCGCTGGTGAAATATGGATGGGATTGGTCAGCACCACACACCCTGGTGAAATGTGCATGATATCGGTCAGCAGCACAGGCTCAGGTGTAATCTGGATGGCATCAACGAGCAGCAGAGGCCCTGGTGTGGTGAATATGGCCTCACAGGAAGCACTGTCCCTTGTGTAATGTGTATGGCCTTTGCCAAAAACAGTGGCCCTGGTGAAATGTGGATTATATTGGCCAGCACCACAGGCCCTGGTGTAATGTGAATATCCTCAGCCAGTAGTAAAGGCCCTTGTGTTTTGTGGAACGCATCAGCCAGCAACACAATCCCTGGTGAAATGTGGATGGCCTCATCCAGCACCACAGGCCCTGGTTTGGTGATGATTGCCACACAGGAAGAACTGTACCTGGTGTAATGTGGATGGCCTCATCCAACAGTACAGGCCCTGGTGTGGTGAAGATGGCCTCACAGGAAGCACAGGCCTTGGTGTAATGTGAATGGCCTCAGACGGATGCCAGGCCCTGGTGAAATGTAGATGGCCTCAGCCGGCAACATGCGCTCTGGTGAAAGGTAGTCTGCCTCAGCCAGTAGCACAGGCCCTGTTGTGGTGAAGATGGCCTCACAGGAAGCACTGTCCCTGGTGTAATGTGTATTTCCTCAGCCAACAACACTGGCCCTGGTGAAATGTGGATGGTATTGGCCAACACCACAGGCCCTGGCGTAATGTGAATGTCCTCAGCCAACACCACTGGCCCTGGTGTAATGGGGATGGCATCAGCCAGTAGCACAGGCCCTTGTGTATTGTGGATCGCATCAGCCAGCAACACAAGCCCTGGTGAAATGTGGATGGTTTGGGCCTGCACCACAGGCCCTGGTTTAATGTGGATGGCATCAACGAGTTGCACAGGCCCTTGTGTAATGTGGATCACATCAGCCAGCAACACAGGCTCTGGTGAAATGTAGATGACCTCAGACAGCTGTCGTGAAGTTGGCCTCAGAGGGAGCACTAGCCCTGGTGCAATGTGGATGGCCTAAGCCAGCAATACAGGCCCTGGTGTGGTGACGATGGCCTCACAGGGAGCACATGCCATGGTATAATGTGGATGGCCTCAGCCAGTAGCACAGGCCCTGTTGTAATGTGGATGGCCACATCTACCAACATTGGCCCAGGTGAAATGTGGACGGTAATGGCCAGCACCACAGACCTTGGTGTAATGTGGATGGCCTTAGCCAACACCACTGACCCTGGTGAAATGTGGATGACATCGGCAAGGACCAATGGCCCTGATGTAATGTGGATGGTTTCAGCCAACAGCACAGTCCCTCGTGTGGTGAAGATGGCCTCACAGTAAGCACTGTCCCTGGTGTAATGTGGATGGCCTCAGCAAACAACACTGGCCCTGGTGAAATGTCGGTGGTATTGGCCAGCACCACAGGCCCTTGAGTATTTTCAATGGCATCAGCCAGCAACACCACTGGCCCTTGTCAAATGTGGATGGTTTCGGCCAGCAACACCAAGGTGTAATGTGAATGGCCTCATCCAACAAAACAGGCCCTGGCGTAATGTGAATGTCCTCCGCCAACACCACTGGCCCTGGTGTAATGGGGATGGCATCAGCCAGTAGCACAGGCCCTTGTGTATTGTGGATCGCATGAGCCAGCAACACAAGCCCTGGTGAAATGTGGATGGTTTGGGCCTGCACCACAGGCCCTGGTTAAATGTGGATGGCATCAACAAGTAGCACAGGCCCTTGTGTAATGTGGATCACATCAGCCAGCAACACAGGCTCTGGTGAAATGTAGATGACCTCAGACAGCAGCACAGGCCCTGCTGTCGTGAAGTTGGCCTCAGAGGGAGCACTAGCCCTGGTGCAATGTGGATGGCCTAAGCCAGCAATACAGGCCCTGGTGTGGTGACGATAGCCTCACAGGGAGCACATGCCGTGGTATAATGTGGATGGCCTAAGCCAGTAGCACACAACCTGTTGTAATGTGGATGGCCTCATCTGCCAACACTGGCCCAGGTGAAATGTGAATGGTATTTGCCAGCACCACAGGCCCTGGTGTAATGTGAATGTCCTCGGCCATGACCACAGGCCCTGATGAAATGTAGTTGGCCTCAGCCATGACCACAGGCCCTGGTGAAATGTAAATGTCTTCAGCCAGTAGCACAGGCCCTGTTGTGATTTGGAGGGCCTCATCTAACAACTCTGTCGCTGGTGAAATATGGATGGGATTGGTCAGCACCACACACCCTGGTGAAATGTGGATGATATCCGTCAGCACCACAGGCCCAGGTGTAATGTGGATGGCATCAACGAGCAGCAGAGGCCCTACTGTGGTGAAGATGGCCTCACAGGAAGCACTGTCCCTTGTGTAATGTGTATTGCCTTTGCCAACAACAGTGGCCCTGGTGAAATGTGTATTATATTGGCCAGCACCACAGGCCCTGGTGTAATGTGAATATCCTCAGCCAGTAGTAAAGGCCCTTGTGTTTTGTGGAACGCATCAGCCAGCAACACAATCCCTGGTAAAATGTGGATGGCCTCATCCAGCACCACAGGCCCTGGTTTGGTGATGATTGCCACACAGGAAGAACTGTACCTGGTGTAATGTGGATGGCCTCATCCAACAGTACAGGCCCTGGTGTGGTGAAGATGGCCTCACAGGAAGCACAGGCCTTGGTGTAATGTGAATGGCCTCAGACAGCAGACAGGCCCTGGTGAAATGTAGATGGCCTCAGCCGGCAACATGAGCTCTGGTGAAATGTAGTCTGCCTCAGCCAGTAGCACAGGCCCTGTTGTAATGTGGATGGCCTCATCTACCAACACTGGCCAAGGTGAAATGTGGATTGTAATGGCAAGCACCACAGACCTTGGTGTAATGTGGATGACCTTAGCCAACACCACTGGCCCTGGTGAAATGTGGATGACATCGGCAAGGACCAATGGCCCTGATGTAATGTGGATGGTTTCAGCAAACAACACTGGCCCTGGTGAAATGTCGGTGGTATTGGCCAGCACCACAGGCCCTGGTTTAATGTAGATGGCATCAGCCAGTAGCACAGGCCCTTGAGTATTGTGAATGTTATCAGCCAGCAACACCACTGGCACTTGTGAAATGTGGATGGTTTTGTGCAGCAATACAGGCCCTTGGGTAATGTGGAAGGCTAGCAGCACAGGCCCCTGTGTAATGTGGATGGTATCAGCCAGCACCACAGGCCCTGGTGGGGTGATGATGGCGTCACAGGAAGCACTGTCCCTGGTGTAATTTGGATGGCCTCATCCAACAACACTGGCCTTGGTGAAATGTGGATGGTATTAGCCAGCACCACAGGCCCTGGTGTAATTTGAATGTCCTCAGCCAACACCACTGGCCCTGGTGTAATGCGGATGGTATTGGCCAGCACCACAGGCCCTGGTGTAATATGAATGGCCTCATCCAACAACACTGGCCCTGGTGAAATGTGGATGGTATTGGCACACAACACGCCCTGGCGTATTGTGAATGTCCTCAGCCAACACCACAGGCCCTTGTGTATTGTGGATCGCATCAGCCAGCAACACAAGCCCTGGTGAAATGTGGATGGTTTCGGCCTGCACCACAGGCCTTGGTTTAATGTGGATGGCATCAACGAGTAGCACAGGCCCTTGTGTAATGTGGATCACATCAGCCAGCAACACAGGCCCTGGTTTAATGTAGATGGCATCAGCCAGTAGCACAGGCCCTTGAGTATTGTGAATGTTATCAGCGAGCAACACCACTGACACTTGTGAAATGTGGATGGTTTCGTGCAGCAATACAGGCCCTTGGGTAATGTGGAAGGCTAGCAGCACAGGCCCCTGTGTAATGTGGATGGTATCAGCCAGCAGCACAGGCCCTGGTGTGGTGATGATGGCCTCACAGGAAGCACTGTCCCTGGTGTAATTTGGATGGCCTCATCCAACAACACTGGCCCTGGTGAAATGTGGATGGTATTAGCCAGCACCACAGGCCCTGGTGTAATTTGAATGTCCTCAGCCAACACCACTGGCCCTGGTGTAATGCGGATGGTATTGGCCAGCACCACAGGCCCTGGTGTAATGTGAATGGCCTCATCCAACAACACTGGTCCTGGTGAAATGTGGATTGTATTGGCCAACACCACAGGCCCTGGCGTATTGTGAATGTCCTCAGCCAACACCACTGGCCCTGGTGTAATGGGGATGGCATCAGCCAGTAGCACAGGCCCTTGTGTATTGTGGATCGCATCAGCCAGCAACACAAGCCCTGGTGAAATGTGGATGGTTTGGGCCTGCACCACAGGCCTTGGTTTAATGTGGATGGCATCAACGAGTAGCACAGGCCCTTGTGTAATGTGGATCACATCAGCCAGCAACACAGGCTATGGTGAAATGTAGATGACCTCAGAAAGCAGCGCAGGCCCTGCTGTCGTGAAGTTGGCCTCAGAGGGAGCACTAGCCCTGGTGCAATGTGGATGGCCTAAGCCAGCAATACAGGCCCTGGTGTGGTGATGATGGCCTCACAGGAACCACTGTCCCTGGTGTAATTTGGATGGCCTCATCCAACAACACTGGCCCTGGTGAAATGTGGATGGTATTGGCCAGCACCACAGGCCCTGGTGTAATGTGAATGTCCTCAGCTAAAATCATTGGCCTTGGTGTAATGTGGATGGTATTGGCCAGCACCACAGGCCCTGGTGTAATGTGAATGTCCTCAGCCAGTAACACAGGCCCTTGTGTAATGTGGATGGCCTCATACAGCAACACCACAGGCCCTGGCGAAATGTGGTTGCTTTCGGCCAGCACCACAGGCCTTTCCACATTTCACCAGGGCCAGTGTTGTTGGATGAGGCCATCCAAATTACACCAGGGACAGTGCTTCCTGTGAGGCCATTATCACCACACCAGGGCCTGTGGTGCTGGCTGATACCATCCACATTACACAGGGGCCAGTGCTGATAGCCTTCCACATTACCCAAGGGCCTGTATTGCTGCACGAAACCATCCACATTTCACAAGTGCCAGTGGTGTTGCTGGCTGATAACATTCACAATACTCAAGGGCCTGTGCTACTGGCTGATGCCATCTACATTAAACCATGGCCTGTGGTGCTGGCCAATACCACCGACATTTCACCAGGGCCAGTGTTGTTCGCTGAAACCATCCACATTACATCAGGGCCATTGGTTCTTGCCGATGTCATCCACATTTCACCAGTGCCAGTGGTGTTGGCTAAGGTCATCCACATTACACCAAGGTCTGTGGTGCTTGCCATTACCATCCACATTTCACCTTGGCCAGTGTTGGTAGATGAGACCATCCACATTACAACAGGGCCTGTGCTACTGGCTGAGGCCATCAACATTATACCACGGCATGTGCTCCCTGTGAGGCCAACTTCACGAAAGCATGGCCTGCGCTGCTGTCTGAGGTCATCTACATTTCACCAGAGCCTGTGTTGCTGGCTGATGTGATCCACATTATGCAAGGGCCTGTGCTACTCGTTGATGCCATCCACATTAAACCAGGGCCTGTGGTGCAGGCCGAAACCATCCACATTTAAAGAGGGACAGTGTTGTTGGCTGAGGACCTACACATTACACCAGGGACAGTGCTTCCTGTGAGGCCATCTTCACCACAACAGGGCCTGTGCTACTGGCTGAGGCAGACTACCTTTCACCAGAGCTCATGTTGCCGGCTGAGGCCATCTACATTTCACCAGGGCCTGGCTGCTGTCTGAGGCCATCCACATTACACCATGGCCTGTGCTTCCTCTGAGGACATCTTCACCACACCAGGGCCTGTACTGTTGGATCAGGCCATCCACATTACACAAGGTACAATTCTTCCTGTGTTGCAATCATCACCAAACCAGGGCCTGTGGTGCTGGATGAGGCCATCCACATTTCACCAGGGATTGTTGTGCTGGCTGATGCGTTCCACGAAACACAAGGGCCTTTACTACTGGCTGAGGATATTCACATTACACCAGGGCCTGTGGTGCTGGCCAATATAATCCACATTTCACCAGGGCCACTGTTGTTGGCTGAGGCCATCCACATTTCAGGAAGCACAAGGGACAGTGCTGTGAGGTCATCTTCACCACACCAGGGCCTCTGCTGCTCGTTGATGCCATCCACATTACACCTGGGCCTGTGGTGCTGACCGATATCATGCACATTTCACCAGGGTGTGGTGGTGCTGACCAATACCATCCATATTTCACCAGCGACAGAGTTGTTAGATGAGGCCATCCACATTACACCAGGGCCTGTGCTACTGGCTGAGGACATTCACATTACACCAGGGCCAGTTGTGCTGGCCAATACCATCCACATTACACCAGAGCCAGTGTTGTTGGATGAGGCCATTCACGTCACACAAGGGCCTTTGGTGCTTGCCAATACCATCCACATTACACATTACGCTGCCATACACTTTACATCAGGGACAGTGCTTCCTATAAGGCCATCATCAGCACACCAGGGCCTTTGGTGCTGGCCAATACCATCCACATTTCAACAGGGCAGTGTTGTTGGCTCAGACCATCCACATTACACCACTGCCAGTGCTTCCTGTGATGCAATCATCACCAAACCAGGGCTTGTGTTGCTTGCTGAGGCCATCCACATTACACCAGGGCCTGTGCTACTCGTTGATACCAACCACATTTCACCAGGGCTTGTTTTGCTGGCTGATGCGATCCACAATACACAAGAGCCTGTGCTTCTGGCTGAGGCCATCCACATTACACCAGGGCCTGTGCTACTCGATGATACCATCCACATTTCACCAGGGATTGTGTTGCCGGCTGATGCGTTCCAGAAAACACAAGGGCCTTTACTACTGGCTTCACCACAACAGGGCCTGTGCCACTGGCTGAGGCAGACTACCTTTCACCAGAGCGCATGTTGCCGGCTGAGGCCATCTACATTTCACCAGGGCCTGTCTGCTGTCTGAGGTCATTCACATTACACCAAGGCCTGTGCTTCCTGTGAGGCCATCTTCACCACACCAGGGCCTGTACTGTTGGATGAGGCCATCCACATTACACCAGGCACAGTTCTTCCTGTGTGGCAATCATCACCAAACCAGGGCCTGTGGTGCTGGATGAGGCCATCCACATTTCACCAGGGATTGTGTTGCTGGCTGATGCGTTCCACAAAACAGAAGGGTCTTTACTACTGGCTGAGGATATTCACATTACACCAGGGGCTATTGGCCTGTGGTGCTGGACAATATAATCCACATTTCACCAGGGCCACTGTTTTTGGCAAAGGCCATACACATTACACAAGGGACAGTGCTTCCTGTGAGGCCATCTTCACCACACCAGGGCCTCTGCTGCTGACCGATATCATGCACATTTCACCAGGGTGTGTGGTGCTGACCAATCCCATCCATATTTCACCAGCGACAGAGTTGTTAGATGAGGCCATCCACATTACAACAGGGCCTGTGCTACTGGCTGAGGACATTTACATTTCACCAGGGCCTTTGGTCATGGCTGAGGCAAACTACATTTCATCAGGGCCTGTGGTCATGGCTGAGGACATTCACATTACACCAGGGCCTGTGGTGCTAGCCAATACCATCCACATTACACTAGGGCCAATGTTGTTGGCTGAGGCCATCCAAATTACACCAGGGACAGTGCTTCCTGTGAGGCCATCATCACCACACCAGGGCCTTTGGTGCTGGCTGATACCATCCACATTACACAAGGGCCTGTGCTGCTAGCCCTCCATATTACCCAAGGGCCTGTGTTGCTGGCTGATGCCATTCACAATACTCAAGGGCCTGTGGTGCTGGCTGAGGCCATCTACATTACAGCAGGGCCTGTGGTGCTGGCCAATACCATCGACATTTTACCAAGGCCAGTGTTGTTTGCTGAGGCCATCCACATTACACCAGGGACAGTGCTTCCTGCGAGGCCATCTTCACCACACGAGGGCCTGTGCTGGTGGCCTAAGCCATTCAAATTACACCAGGGCCTCTGGTGCTGGCCAACACCATCCACATTTCACCAGGGCCACTGTTGTTGGCTTAGGCCATCAACATTACACCAGAGACTGTGATGCCGGCTTCTACCATCCACATTACACCAGGGCCTGTGCTTCATGTGAGGCCATCTTTACCCCACCAGGGCCTTTGATGCTCGTTGATGCCATCCACATTAGGGCCTGTGATACTGGCCGATATCATGCACATTACACCAGGGCCAGTGGTGTAAGCTAAGGCCATCCACATTACACCAGGGTGTGTGTTGCTTACCATACCATCCACATTACACCAGGTCCTGTGCTGCTGGCTGAGGTCATCCACATTGCACCGGGGCCATTGGGTTGGATGAGGACATTAACATTACACCAGGGACTGTCTTGCTGGCTGAGGCCATTCACACTGCAGTAGAGCCTGTGCTGCTGGCTGAGGCCACCTATATTTCACGAGGGCCTGTGTTGACGACTGATGCCATCCACAATACACCAGGGCCAGTAATTTCTGTGAGGCCATCTTCACCAGACCAGGGCATGTGCTGCTAGCCATCCAAATTACCCAAGGGCCTGTGTTGCTGGCCGAAAACAACCACATTTCACCAGGGCCTGTGGTGTTGCTGGATGAGGCCATCCACAGTGCACAAGGGCCTGTGCTACTGGCTGAGGACATTCACATTACAACATGGCCTGTTGTGCTGGCCAATACCATCCACATTTCACTAGGGCCAATGTTGTTGGCTGAGACCATCCAAATTACACCAGGGACAGTGCTTCCTGTGAGGCCATCATCACCACACCAGGGCCTTTGGTGCTGGCTGATACCATCCACATTACACAAGGGCCTGTGCTGCTAGCCTTCCATATTACCCAAGGCCCTGTGTTGCTGGCTGATGGCATTCACAACACAGAAGGGCCTGTGGTGCTGGCTGATGCCATCTACATTACAGCAGGGCCTGTGGTGCTGGCCAATACCATCGACATTTTACCAAGGCCAGTGTTGTTTGCTGAGGCCATCCACATTACACTAGGGACATTGCTTCCTGCGAGGCCATCTTCACCACACGAGGTTCTGTGCTGGTGGCCTAAGCCATTCAAATTACACCAGGGCCTCTGGTGCTGGCCAACACCATCCAGGGCCTGTGCTACTCGTTGATACCAACCACATTTCACCAGGGCCACTGTTGTTGGCTTAGGCCATCAACATTACACCAGAGACTGTGATGCCGGCTTCTACCATCCACATTACACCAGGGCCTGTGCTTCCTGTGAGGCCATCTTTACCCCACCAGGGCCTTTGATGCTCGTTGATGCCATCCGCATTAGGGCCTGTGATACTGGCCGATATCATGCACATTACACCAGGGCCAGTGGTGTAAGCTAAGGCCATCCACATTACACCAGGGTGTGTGTTGCTTACCATACCATCCACATTACACCAGGTCCTGTGCTGCTGGCTGAGGTCATCAACATTACACCGGGGCCATTGGGTTGGATGAGGACATTAACATTAAACCAGGGACTGTCTTGCTGGCTGAGGCCATTCACATTGCAGTAGGGCCTGTGCTGCTGGCTGAGGCCACCTATATTTCACGAGGGCCTGTGTTGACGACTGATGCCATCCACAATACACCAGGGCCAGTAATTTCACCAGACCAGGGCCTGTGCTGCTAGCCATCCAAATTACCCAAGGGCCTGTGTTGCTGGCCGAAAACAACCACATTTCACCAGGGCCTGTGGTGTTGCTGGATGAGGCCATCCACAGTACACAAGGGCCTGTGCTACTGGCTGAGGACATTCACATTACAACATGGCCTGTTGTGCTGGCCAATACCATCCACATTTCACCAGGGCCACTGTTGTTGGCTGAGGCCATACACTTTACATCAGGGACAGTGCTTCCTGTGAGGCCATCTTCACCACACCAGGGCCTGTACTTCTGGCTGAGGCCATCCACATTACACCAGGGCCTTTGGTGCTGGCCAATACCATCCATATTTCACCAGGCCCTTTGGTGCTGTCCTAAACCATCCACATTTCACCAGGGCTTGTGTTGCTGGCTGATGACATCCACAACACAGAAGGGCCTGTGATACTGGCTGATGCCATCCACATTACACCAGGGCCAGTGGTGTTGGCTGAGGCCATCCACATTACACAACGTCCTTTGGTGCTGGCCAATACCATCCACATTTCACCAGGGCCAGTTTTGTTGGCTCAGGCCATCCACATTACACCAATGCCAGTGCTTCCTGTGATGCCATCATCACCAAACCAGGGCCTGTGTTGCTTGCTGAGGCCATCCACTTTACACCAGGGCCTGTGCTACTCGTTGATACCAACCACATTTCACCAGGGCCACTGTTGTTGGCTTAGGCCATGCACTTTACACCAGGGACACTGCTTCCTGTGAGGCGATCTTCACCACACCAGGGACTGTACTGTTGGATGAGGCCATCCACATTACACCAGGGCCTGTGCTACTCCATGATACCATCCACATTTCACCAGGGATTGTGTTGTCGGCTGATGCGTTCCAGAAAACACAAGGGCCTTTACTACTGGCTTCACCACAACAGGGCCTGTGCCACTGGCTGAGGCAGACTACCTTTCACCAGAGCGCATGTTGCCGGCTGAGGCCATCTATATTTCACCAGGGCCTGTCTACTGTCTGAGGCCATTCACATTACACCAAGGCCTGTGCTTCCTGTGAGGCCATCTTCACCACACCAGGGCCTGTACTGTTGGATGAGGCCATCCACATTACACCAGGTACAGTTCTTCCTGTGTGGCAATCATCACCAAACCAGGGCCTGTGGTGCTGGATGAGGCGATCCACATTACATCACGGCCTGTGATGCCGGCTTCTACCATCCACATTACACCAGGGAAAGTGATTGCTGTGTGGCCATCTTCACCCCACCAGGGCCTCTGCTGCTCATTAATGCCATCCACATTACATCTGGGCCTCTGGTGCTGACCGATATCATGCACATTTCACCAGGGCCAGTGGTGTTGGCTAAGGCCATTCACATTACACCAGGGTGTGTGGTTCTGACCAATACCATCCATATTTCACCAGGGACAGAGTTGTTAGATAAGGCCATCCACATTACAACAGGGCCTGTGCTACTGGCTGAGGACATTTACATTTCATCAGGGCCTGTGGTCATGGCTGAGGACATTCACATTACACCAGGGCCTGTGGTGCTGGCTAATACCATCCGCATTTCACCTGGGCCAGTGTTGGTAGATGAGGCCATCCACATTACAACAGGGCCTGTGCTACTGGCTGAGGCCATCCACATTATACCACGGCATGTGCTCCTTGTGAGGCTATCGTCAACACACCAGGGCCTGTATTGCTGGCTTAGGCCATCCACATTGCACCAGGGCTAGTGCTCCCTCTGAGGCCAACTTCACGACAGCAGGGCCTGCGCTGCTGTCTGAGGTCATCTACATTTCACAAGAGCCTGTGTTGCTGGCTGATGTGATCCACATTGGAAGGGAGACTCGGCTTCGCACCCTTCATTCACCCGTAGCTAGCAAGGCCCCTGTAACTGGTGCAGCCGAAGATAGCGTAGGCCCCGCTAGCTGTTCCCCGGCAGACCCCAAGCAGCTGGGGAAAGAGGGCGGCTGGGTGACGGTGAGGAGGAAGCATAGTCCTAAACAGAAGCCCCAGGTACACCACCAACCCGTTCATGTGTCTAACTGTTTTTCCCCACTCGGCAACACGCCCGCCGGGGGTCAAACTCTGGTAATTGGTGATTCTGTTCTCAGACATGTGAAGCTAGAGACACCGGCAACCATAGTCAATTGTCTTCCAGAGCAGGCGACATTGAAGGAAATGCAAAAACCGCTGGCTAAGGATAAACGTAAATTCAGTAAAATCATAATTCACGTCGGCAGTAATGACACCCGGTTACGCCAATCGGAGGTCACTAAAAGCAATATTGAATCGGTGTGCAACTTTGCCAAAACAATGTCAGATTCTGTAGTTTTCTCTGGTCCCCTCCCCAATCAGACCAGGAGTGACATGTTTAGCCGCATGTTCTCCTTAAATTGCTGGCTGTCTGAGTGGTGTCCCAGAAACGATGTGGAATTCATAGATAATTGGCAAACCTTCTGGAGGAAACCTGATCTTGTTAGGAGAGACGGCATCCATCCCACTTTGGATGGAGCAGCTCTCATTTCTAGAAATATGGACACATTTATTAACACTAGGAAGGCCCAGGCTTCTACCTTTCTACCTTTAAAACCCGCCACCAGCCAAATGGCTGGTAGGCTTTTAGCTAAGCTTTAGCTTCAGGCAAGTGGAAGCTAAATTGGCTAGTCATTCATATGTAAATTGGGTTGTTACCTGGGAATTCTGGAGGGAGGGGAGTGGGGGTGTGTGGATGAGGGGGTGGGGGAGCTGCTAAAAGCGGTGAGCTTCCTTTTGTTTCATCTTGATGCATTCTCAATCATCCAGGGAAACAAATCTCCAAAAGTCACCAACTTGGAGTGTTTCAGTTTGCCATCTTAGGGAGAAATCAACACACATGGGTGTATGTCCTTTGTTGCTGAGATTTATTGATAAAAACAGTACAAAAAATCAACCATTTGTACACATTTTTACAAATAATTATAAAAAGTGAGTGAGTACATTTCAACATTTTCAGCAATCACTCACAATCCTGGCACTGCCATGGTATCTGTAGTCTGCATTTACCTTGGCTTGGCTTCCTGATCAATTGTCCACTACCAAAAGGAAGCCAAGCCCTGTGATCACACCTTGTTTTGTTGTAAAGGGTGGCAGGGCTTGGCTTCCTTTTGGTAGTGGAGCATTGATCAGTCGTCCATTGTGGCATCAATGTGATCACACCTTGTTTTGTTGTAAAGGGTGGCAGGGCTTGGCTTCCTTTTGGTAGTGGAGCATTGATCAGTCGTCCATTGTGGCATCAATGTGATCACACCTTGTTTTGTTGTAAAGGGTGGCAGGGCTTGGCTTCCTTTTGGTAGTGGAGCATTGATCAGTCGTCCATTGTGGCATCAATGTGATCACACCTTGTTTTGTTGTAAAGGGTGGCAGGGCTTGGCTTCCTTTTGGTAGTGGAGCATTGATCAGTCGTCCATTGTGGCATCAATGTGATCACACCTTGTTTTGTTGTAAAGGGTGGCAGGGCTTGGCTTCCTTTTGGTAGTGGAGCATTGATCAGTCGTCCATTGTGGCATCAATGTGATCACACCTTGTTTTGTTGTAAAGGGTGGCAGGGCTTGGCTTCCTTTTGGTAGTGGAGCATTGATCAGTCGTCCATTGTGGCATCAATGTGATCACACCTTGTTTTGTTGTAAAGGGTGGCAGGGCTTGGCTTCCTTTTGGTAGTGGAGCATTGATCAGGAAGCCAAGCCAAGGTAAATGCAGACTACAGATACCATGGCAGTGCCAGGATTGTGAGTGATTGCTGAAAATGTTGAAATGTACTCACTCACTTTTTATAATTATTTGTAAAAATGTGTACAAATGGTTGATTTTTTGTACTGTTTTTATCAATAAATCTCAGCAACAAAGGACATACACCCATGTGTGTTGATTTCTCCCTAAGATGGCAAACTGAAACACTCCAAGTTGGTGACTTTTGGAGATTTGTTTCCCTGGATGATTGAGAATGCATCAAGATGAAACAAAAGGAAGCTCACCGCTTTTAGCAGCTCCCCCACCCCCTCATCCACACACCCCCACTCCCCTCCCTCCAGAATTCCCAGGTAACAACCCAATTTACATATGAATGACTAGCCAATTTAGCTTCCACTTGCCTGAAGCTAAAGCTTAGCTAAAAGCCTACCAGCCATTTGGCTGCTCTCCGGGTTTTAAAGGTAGAAAAGCCAAATGGCTGGGCTCTGGGCCTTCCTAGTGTTAAACCCCCCAAAATATGACTATCCAGAGTTGGGACCAGGAAGCAGAGTTGCAGTCTTACACGCATCTCTGCAGCTTCTCTCCTCCTGCTACCCCCCCCCCCCCCCCCCCCATCTCCTTACACAGAGTTTCTGTCTGATTTCTCAGACTTTTTATCTGATTTAGTGCTCAGCTCAGATAAAATAATTATTTTGGGTGATTTTAACATCCATGTAGATGCTAAAAATGACAGCCTCAACAAGGCATTTAATCTGTTATTAGACTCAATTGGCTTTTCATAAAAAGGAAAAGAACCCACCCACCACTTTAATAATCACACTCTAGATCTTGTTTTAACATAAGGCATAGAAACTGAACATTTAACAGTGTTTCCTGAAAACCCTCTCCTGTCTGATCATTTCCTGATAACATTTACATTTAAAATAATTGATTACACAGCAGTGGAAAGTAGACTTTATCAAAGTCTTTCTGAAAGTGCTGTAACTAAGTTTAAGAATATAATCCAACCACTGTTATCATTTTCAATGCCCTGTACCAACATAGAGCAGAGCAGCTATCTGAATACTACTCCAACAGAGGTCGATTATCTTGTTAATAATTTCACCTCCTCACTACATACGACTCTGGATACTGTAGCTCCTGTGAAAAGGTCTCAAATCAGAAGTACCTGACTCCGTGGTATAATTCTCAAACACACAGCCTAAAGCAGATGACTCGTAAG
The DNA here is from genome assembly GCF_057381845.1 of Rhamphochromis longiceps. Taxonomy (NCBI): domain Eukaryota; kingdom Metazoa; phylum Chordata; class Actinopteri; order Cichliformes; family Cichlidae; genus Rhamphochromis; species Rhamphochromis longiceps. Next base: position 10,195,937 of record NC_140562.1, read on the forward strand.
CTGGAGAGGAAATGGCGTGTCACAAATTTAGAGGATCATCATTTAGCCTCGAGAAATAGTGTGTTGCTTTATAAGAAAGTCCTCCGCAAAGCCAGAACATCTTACTATTCGTCACTGATTGAAGAAAATAAGAATAACCCCCAGTTTCTCTTCAGCACTGTAGTCAGGCTGACAAAAAGTCAGAGCTCTTTTGAGCCAACCATCCCTTTAACGTTAACTAGTAATGACTTCATGAACTTCTTCACAAATAAAATTTTTATCATTAGAGAAAAAATTACCAATAATCATCCCACAGATGTAATATTATCTACAGCTACTCTTAGTACCATTGATGTTATATTAGACTCTTTTTCTCCAATTGATCTTTCTGAGTTAACTTCAATAATTACTTCCTCCAAGCCATCAACGTGTCTTGTAGACCCCATTCCTACAAAACTGCTCAAAGAAGTCCTGCCATTAATTAATTCTTCAATCTTAAATATGATCAACCTATCTCTAATAATCGGCTATGTACCACAGGCCTTCAAGCTGGCTGTAGTTAAACCTTTACTCAAAAAGCATCTCTAGACCCAGCAGTCTTAGCTAATTATAGGCCAATCTCCAACGTTCCTTTCATATCAAACATCCTTGAAAGAGTAGCTGTCAAACAGCTAACAGATCATCTGCAGAGGAATGGTTTATTTGAAGAGTTTCAGTCAGGTTTCAGAGCTCATCACAGCACAGAAACAGCTTTAGTGAAGGTTACAAATGATCTTCTTATGGCCTCTGACAGTGGACTCATCTCTGTGCTTGTCCTGCTAGACCTTAGTGCAGCATTCGATACTGTCGACCATAATATCCTATTAGAGCGATTAGAACATGCTGTAGGTATTACAGGTACTGCACTGCAGTGGCTTGTATCATATCTATCTAATAGACTCCAATTTGTACATGTAAATGGAGAGTCCTCTTCACACACTGAGGTTAATTATGGAGTTCCACAGGTTCAGTGCTAGGACCAATTCTGCTTACACTATACATGCATCCCCTAGGCAGCATCATTAAAAGACATAGCATACATTTTCACTGCCATGCAGATGACACCCAGCTCTATCTGTCCATGAAGCCAGATAACACACACCAATTAGTTAAACTGCAGGAATGTCTTAAAGACATAAAGACCTGGATGGCCGCTAACTTTCTGCTTCTTAATTCAGATAAAACTGAGGTTATTGTACTCGGCCCTGAAAAGCCTAGAAATATGGTATCTAACCAGATTCTTACTCTGGATGGCATTACCTTGGCCTCCAGTAACGCTGTGAGGAACCTTGGAGTCATTTTTGACCAGGATATCTCCTTCAACGCACGTATTAAACAAATATGTAAGACTGCGTTCTTCCATTTGCACAACATCTCTAAAGTTAGAAATATCCTGTCTCAGAGTGATGCTGAAAAACTAGTTCATGCTTTTATTACTTCCAGGCTGGACTACTGCAATTCATTATTATCAGGATGTCCAAAAACTCGCTGAAAAGCCTTCAGCTAATCCAAAATGCTGCAGCAAGAGTCCTGACAGGGACTAGAAAGAGAGAGCATATTTCTCCTGTTTTGGCTTCCCTTCAAACCCAGAAATGAATTCAAAATCCTGCTCCTCACATACAAGGTCTTGAATAATCAGGCCCCATCTTATCTTAATGACCTTGTAGTACCATATCACCCCATTAGAGCACTTAGAGCACTGATCCTGAATCCTCCCGTAGTTATGCTGCGATAGACGTAGGCTGCCGGGGATTCCCATGATGCATTGAGTTTTTCCTTTCCAGTCACCTTTCTCACTCACTATGTATTAATACAGCGGTCCCCAACCCCCGGGCCTCGGTACCGGTCCGTGAGTCGTTTGGTACCGGGCCACGAGAGTTGAGAGTTGAGGCTCAGGTGTGAAATGTATGGTTTTCAGGATTTTTATCGCTTTTTTAGCGTTATTTTGTTATCGTTTTTATCGTTAACTCGGTTTTCCTGGGTCTTTTCACGTGTGTTATGAATAAATCTTCTTTTTTACGGTACCGGTACTAGGCCGGTCCGTAAAAATATTGTCGGGCATGAACCGGTCCGTGGCGCTTAGGGACCGCTGTGTTAATAGACCTCTCTGCATTGAATCATATCTGTTATTAACCTCTGTCTCTCTTCCACAGCATGTCTTTTATCCTGTCTTCCTTCTCTCACCCCAACCGGTCGCAGCAGATGGCCCCGCCCCTCCCTGAGCCTGGTTCTGCCGGAGGTTTCTTCCTGTTAAAAGGGAGTTTTTCCTTCCCACTGTCACCAAAGTGCTTGCTCATAGGGGGTCATATGATTGTTGGGTTTTTCTCTGTATCTATGAAGCCCCTTGAGGCGACTTTTGTTGTGATTTGGCGCTATATAAATAAAATTGAATTGAATTGAATTACGGACTAAACCTGGGACATTTGTGGCCCCAGTGCATGTGCCCTATCTGTCTTGTTGGTGTCCTTGATTTTTAAAAGTAAAATGTCTTATTATGCTATAAATAAAGCCAGAGAGTGAAATCTGTGCTGATCCTAATACAAATACCTGAAGACAAAGTGCCTTGGTTGTTTTCGATTGTTCTTTTCATCAGACATAATAACTACTCAGATCTCCTGGACTTCCTTCTTTCTTTCTTTCTTTCTTTCTTTCTTTCTTTCTTTCTTTCTTTCTTTCTTTCTTTCTTTCTTTCTTTCTTTCTTTCTTTTAATTCCTGAAGACATGCACATCTTCAGGAACAAAGCTACAACCCAGATGACATTGTCAAAAGTGTCTTTAACTGAGCTTTGAGAAAAGGTGGGCTGCTGAATGAAAGTAAGATTTGCATTTGGTTTGGAAATCAAACTCCTTGACCAATACTTAATGTTCCTTTTCCATATTTTCTAACACACACACACACACACACACACACACACACACACACACACACACACACACACACACACACACACACACACACACACACACACACACACACAGATATTGTGTATATATAAATGGTGAATGCTCATATCGAACATGGGCCAAGTTTCAAATAATGAGGTCAGTATATGTACAAGTAATCCCTGCTCCAAGCACAGAAGTACCACCCACCTGCTATTCAAAACTTCTGAGGAGCAGCCAATAAGACAAAGGTTGGCTCAAAGAGAGGACAGCTAAACTGGCATATTTCAAATGGAAGATAAATTGAAGGACTGCACCAAGACTCAGTATAGGATAAATAAGCATATTTTCAGCAATGAATCACACAAATTTGCTGTAGTGCACAAATTAAAGTATGGAGCTGGAAATAAACATAATTAGCTCTCTTTAAGGGACTAAAACATCTCTAGATTGTATTTTGAATAGATCATGAGTGGTCCATTTTTTTTGTCATTTGCTATAATAAAATCCCCCTCATAATGTAGTGAAGAGTTGCCAAGGCCATCTATCTGCAGCCGTGGTTTTTAAGATGCGGTACTTTTTAAAATACACACAGTGGGACACTGCCATAGACTGGTGAACTGTACAGGGTGTACCTTGCTCAGTCTGTGACAGCTGCTCCAGCCCTTCATGACCCTGAATCAGATACACCATTAAAAAGGGGGTGGATGGATTGACAGGGGATCAGAGGTATGGTGGACTGTAACTAAATAATTAAATAGAAAAAAATTAACTGTAAAAATAAATCTGTTAGGGTGCCTGGGTTCGTTGACCCAAAATTTTGAGTTTTACATTATTATTGAACTTTGATTTTGCCATTATTTATCATTTCTAGTCTTTTGGTTTCTTAGAGTTCTGTCTTCTGGTTTCTGTCTCTGTGTTACATAGTTGTTCTGTCTCCCCCTGTCTACTGTATCCCTCGTCAAGTCCGCGTTGTCTGTGTTATGTTTCCTGTTTTACTTTGAAAGTCCATGTCTCATGTTAATGTATCTGGATTTGCTTCCCTTGTCTCGCTACCCTTATTTGTCCCAGCTGTGTTTCTCTGTTGTCTCCCATTCCCTGATGGCTCTCTCTGGGTATGTAAGCCCTGAGTTTTCTTTGGTCTTTGTTGCGATCTCCCTCATCCTATGCTGTGTGTTCTGTTTGGCTGCCTGTGTAAGTTTCTTTTGGTATTCTTGCTTTTGTTATATTTGTGTTTAGCGTTAAAGCTGTTTTGAGTTCACACTTTTACCTCCAAGTGTCTGCACATTGGGTCCACAGTTCCTGCCTGCACACAGCACATGACAAAATCATTGTGTAAAAACAAAACAAAATGCTGTCTTCTTTATTGACCATTTACTGTCAAACACATTTCAACTATAAGCTTTCATTAGTGCAAACCAAAGCCACATCCCCAGATATAGAACCATGGGAGGTTTAAACACTAATTAGTGTGAATGCTTGAAAAGTTAAATCAGAAGAGCAGGCTGTCTTTACACTGTCACCACGTCCATATAATAAACTCCACAGGCATGAAAAATGAGAATTCAGTAGACATGACATATGTGAGTGAAGTTGGCCCCCCCACCTTCTTCAAATCCAACAAAAGTGGTATCAAATGTTTGAGCTGGTTTGTGCTGCAAAAATTGTCATTTGTGCTGCTATCATTTTAAAGATATTAATCAAAATATCTAGAGGTCATCAGAGGTCAACCAGCCCCCCCCACATTAATTAAATCAAACAAAATGGGTGTCAATCACCTGTGCTACGTTTGTGCTGGTTTGTGCGGCTTCTGTTTTAAAGATATTAATGAAAATGTAAAGGTCAACCAGCCCCCCCCCCCCCCCCCCCCCCCAACACACACACACACACACACATTAATGGAATCGAACAAAATTGATGTCAAACATTTGTGCTACGTTTGTGCTGGTTTGTTCTGCAAAAATTGTTGTTTGTGCTGCTATCATTTTAAAGATATTCAAGAAAATTTGTAGAGGTCATCAGAGGTCAACCAGCTCCCCCACATTAATGGAATCAGACAAAACTGGTGTCAATCAACTGTGCTGTGTTTGTGCTGTGTTTGTGCTGCTAAAATTGTCGTTTGTGCTGCCTCTGTTTTAAAGATATTAATGAAAATGCAAACGTCAAAAGGTCAACCAGCCCCCCCACATCACCCAAATCAAACAAAAGTTGATGTCACAGGTTTGTGCTGCAAAAAATTTTGTTTGTGGTGCTATTAAAGATATTAATAAAATTCCATCCATCCATCCATCCATCTGCTTATCCTTTTAAGGGTCGCAGGGGGTGCTGGAATCTATCCCAGCTGTCATAGGGCAAGAGGCAGGGTACATCCTGGACAGGTTGCCAGTCTGTCACAGGGCCAACACACAGGGACAGACAACCATTCACACTCACATTCACACCTATGGGCAATTCGGATTAACCAATTAACCTATCACCACAAGCTGCATGTCTTTGGAGAGAGCCCGGAGAGAACCCACGCAAACATGGCGAGAGAACCTGCAAACTCCACACAGAAAGACCCTGACGTGATGGAGGAATTGAACTCAGGACCTTCTTGCTGTGCGGCAACAGTGCTAACCACCGTGCTGCCGTAATAATAACATTAAATAACATTTATGAAGAAATTAAAAGGGGCATGCCAGTAGGTGCGTATCAGTTTATAATTGGATAAGGTGTTTTGAGCCATTAAGCATGTGAGTGAAGTTGGCCCCCCACCTTCTTCAAATCCAACAAAAGTGGTATCAAACGTTTGTGCTGGTTTGTGCTGCTAAAATTGTCGTTTGTGCTGCCTCTGTTTTAAAGATATTCAAGAAAATGTAAAGGTCAAAAGGTCAACCAGCCCCCCCACATTAATGGAATCGAACAAAATTGATGTCAAACGTTTGTGCTGGTTTGTGCTGCAAAAATTGTTGTTTGTGCTGCTATCATTTTAAAGATATTCAAGAAAATTTGTAGCGGTCATCAGAGGTCAACCAGCCCCCCCACATTAATGGAATCAAACAAAACTGGTGTCAATCAACTGTGCTGTGTTTGTGCTGGTATTTGCTGCAAAAATTTACGTTTGTGCTGCTATCATTTTAAAGAAATCCATACAAATTTCTAGAGGTCATCAGAGGTCAACCAGCCCCCCCCACATTAATGGAATCAAACAAAACTGGTGTCAATCAACTGTACTACGTTTGTGCTGCCTCTGTTTTAAAGATATTAATGAAAATGTAAAGGTCAAAAGGTCAACCAGCCCCCCCACATTAATGGGATCGAACAAAATTGATGTCAAACGTTTGTGCTGGTTTGTGCTGCTAAAATTGTCGTTTGTGCTGCCTCTGTTTTAAAGATATTAATGAAAATGTAAAGGTCAAAAGGTCAACCAGCCCTCCCACATTAATGGAATCAAACAAAACTGGTATCAATCAACTGTGCTACGTTTGTGCTGGTATGTGCTGCAAAAATTTACGTTTGTGCTGCTATCATTTTAAAGAAATCCATACAAATTTCTAGAGGTCATCAGAGGTCAACCAGCCCCCCCACATTAATGGAATCAAACAAAACTGGTGTCAGTCAACTGTACTACGTTTGTGCTGGTTTGTGCTGCCTCTGTTTTAAAGATATTAATGAAAATGTAAAGGTCAAAAGGTCAACCAGCCCCCCCACATTAATGGGATCGAACAAAATTGATGTCAAACGTTTGTGCTGGTTTGTGCTGCTAAAATTGTCGTTTGTGCTGCCTCTGTTTTAAAGATATTAATGAAAATGTAAAGGTCAAAAGGTCAACCAGCCCTCCCACATTAATGGAATCAAACAAAACTGGTATCAATCAACTGTGCTACGTTTGTGCTGGTATGTGCTGCAAAAATTTACGTTTGTGCTGCTATCATTTTAAAGAAATCCATACAAATTTCTAGAGGTCATCAGAAGTCAACCAGCCCCACCACATTAATGGAATCAAACAAAACTGGTGTCAATCAACTGTACTACATTTGTGCTGGTTTGTGCTGCAAAAATTGTCGTTTGTGCTGCATCTGTTTTAAAGATATTAATGTAAAGGTCAAAAGGTCAACCAGCCCCCCCACATTAATGGAATCGAATAAAAGCCTTCAGTTTTCAGGCCCCTCTTCTGTGGAACCAGCTTCCAGTTTGGATTCAGGAGACGGACACTATCTCTACTTTCAAGATTAGGCTTCAAACTTTCCTTTTTGCTAAAGCATATAGTTAGGGCTGGACCAGGTGACCCTGAATCCTCCCTTAGTTATGCTGCAATAGACATAGGCTGCTGGGGGATTCCCATGATGCATTGAGTTTTTCCTTTCCAGTCACCTTTCTCGCTCACTATGTATTAACAGACCTCTCTGCATTCAATCAAATCTGTTATTAACCTTTGTCTCTCTTCCACAGCATGTCTTTTATCCTGTCTTCCTTCTCTCACCCCAACCGGTCGCAGCAGATGGCCGCCCCTCCCTGAGCCTGGTTCTGCTGGAGGTTTCTTCCTGTTAAAAGGGAGTTTTTCCTTCCCACTGTTGCCAAAGTGCTTGCTCATAGGGGGTCATATGATTGTTGGGTTTTTCTCTGTATCTATGAAGCGCCTTGAGGCGACTTATGTTGTGATTTGGCGCTATATAAATAAAGTTGAATTGAATTGAATTGAAAAAGTTGAATTGAATTGAATTGAATGAAACAACTTACTTATGTGACCACATATGAAGTGTTATAACTTACCACAAAAGGTGAACTGTGCCACTGACCCTTGGTAGATCTGCACATGATAAAAAAAAAAAAAAAAAGCATTATAAATACTAACACAGCTATTAATAATTAAACTGGTGGGGTACATTTAAGATGTTAATGTCACAAAATAAAATAGACTGGTAGAAAGAAGTACAAGGAAATGGTAATGGGGGGAGCCATGAAAATATATCTTTTCAACATGATTCAGCGTGACAAAGCCAGGGCATGATTTAAAAAAACAAACAAAAAAAAAACAGGTTGTCACGGTCCTAGGTCAGTGACCCAGTGTTTTGAGTTTCTTGTGCCTCTGAGTTTTTTGTATTATGTTCTTAGTTCTCTTTGTTGTCCCAGCGTATTCTTAGTTTGGTTTTCTTGTATTCTGTTTAGTTCTGAGTATTTGGTAGCCGCCCTCTGTGTTTCTTAGTTGCTCTGTCTCCCCTAGTCTAGTTTGCATCTGTGCTAATTCCTGTTTTACTTTGAAGGTCTGTGTCTCACGTGAGTGTATCCTACTTTGCTCCCTTGTCTCGTCAGTTCTGATTTCTCCCAGCTGTGCTCTCCTTCTGTGTCTCATTCCCCTCGTTACTTCCCATTGTATTTAAACCCTGTGTTTCTCTGAGTCAGTGCTGCGTCGTCCCTTAAGCTGTGTGTTTCTTCGTGTGCCTCTCTGCAAGGTGTGAGTTTATATTTTCCCAGTTTAATTTTGTATGCTCGTTTTCTGTGACTAGCAATTAAAGCTGTGATTTTGAGTTCATCCCCTGAGTCTGAGTCCTGCATTTTGGGTATCTATAGACTTTATCAAAGTAGATGTCTTTCTGAAAGCGCTGTAACTAAGTTTAAGAATATAATCCACCCACTGTTATCATCTTCAATACCCTGTACCAACATAGAGCAGAGCAGCTATCTGATTGCTACCCCCAATTTCACCTCCTCACTACATACGACTCTGGATACTGTAGCTCCTGTGAAAACTAAGGTCTCTAATCAGAAGTACCTGACTCCGTGGTATAATTCTCAAACACGTAGCCTAAAGCAGATGACTCGTAAGCTGGAGAGGAAATGGCGTGTCACAAATTTAGAGGATCATCATTTAGCCTGGAGAAATGGTTTGCTGCTTTATAAGAAAGCCCTCCGCAAAGCCAGAACATCTTACTATTCGTCACTGATTGAAGAAAATAAGAATAACTCCCGGTTTCTCTTCAGCACTATAGCCAGGCTGACAAAAAGTCAGAGCTCTTTTGAGCCAACCATCCCTTTAACGTTAACTAGTAATGACTTCATGGACGTCTTCACAAATAAAATTTTTATCATTAGAGAAAAAATTACCAATAATCATCCCACAGATGTAATATTATCTACAGCTACTCTTAGTACCATTGATGTTATATTAGACTCTTTTTCTCCAATTGATCTTTCTGAGTTAACTTCAATAATTACTTCCTCCAAGCCATCAACGTGTCTTGTAGACCCCATTCCTACAAAACTGCTCAAAGAAGTCCTGCCATTAATTAATTCTTCAATCTTAAATATGATCAACCTATCTCTAATAATCGGCTATGTACCACAGGCCATCAAGCTGGCTGTAGTTAAACCTTTACTCAAAAAGCCATCTCTAGACCCCGCAGTCTTAGCTAATTATATGCCAATCTCCAACGTTCCTTTCATATCAAAAACCTTGAAAGAGTAGTTGTCAAACAGCTAACAGATCATCTGCAGAGGAATGGCTTATTTGAAGAGTTTCAGTCAGGTTTCAGAGCTCATCATGGCACAGAAACAGCTTTAGTGAAGGTTACAAATGATCTTCTTATGGCCTCTGACAGTGGACTCATCTCTGTGCTTGTCCTGCTAGACCTTAGTGCAGCATTCGATACTGTTGACCATAATATCCTATTAGAGCGATTAGAACATGCTGTAGGTATTACAGGTACTGTGCTGCAGTGGTTTGTATCATATCTAATAGACTCCATCCTCTTCACACACTGAGATTAATTATGGAGTTCCACAGGGTTCAGTGCTGGGACCAATTCTGTTTACATTATACATGCTTCCCTTAGGCAGCATCATTAGAAGACATAGCATACAATTTCACTGCCATGCAGATGACACCCAGCTCTATCTGTCCATGAAGCCAGATAACACACACCAATTAGTTAAACTGCAGGAATGTCTTAAAGACATAAAGACCTGGATGGCCGCTAACTTTCTGCTTCTTAATTCAGATAAAACTGAGGTTATTGTACTCGGCCCTGAAAAGCCTAGAAATATGGTATCTAACCAGATTCTTACTCTGGATGGCATTACCTTGGCCTCCAGTAACGCTGTGAGGAACCTTGGAGTCATTTTTGACCAGGATATCTCCTTCAACGCACATATTAAACAAATATGTAAGACTGCATTCTTCCATTTGCGCAACATCTCTAAAATTAGAAATATCCTCTCTCAGAGTGATGCTGAAAAACTAGTTCACGCATTTATTACTTCCAGGCTGGACTACTGTAATTCATTATTATCAGGATGTCCAAAAAACTCACTGAAAAGCCTTCAGCTAATCCAAAATGCTGCAGCAAGAGTACTGACAGGGACTAGAAAGAGAGAGCATATTTCTCCTGTTTTGGCTTCCCTTCATTGGCTTCCTGTTAAATCCAGAATTGAATTCAAAATCCTGCTCCTCACATACAAGGTCTTGAATAATCAGGCCCCATCTTATCTTAATGACCTTGTAGTACCATATCACCCCATTAGAGCACTTCGCTCTCGCTCTGCAGGCCTACTTGTTGTTCCTAGAGTATTTAAAAGTAGAATGGGAGGGAGAGCCTTCAGTTTTCAGGCCCCTCTTCTGTGGAACCAGCTTCCAGTTTGGATTCAGGAGACAGACACTATCTCTACTTTCAAGATTAGGCTTCAAACTTTCCTTTTTGCTAAAGCATATAGTTAGGGCTGGACCAGGTGACCCTGAATCCTCCCTTAGTTATGCTGCAATAGACATAGGCTGCCGGAGGATTCCCATGATGCATTGAGTTTTTCCTTTCCAGTCACCTTTCTCAGTCACTATGTATTAACAGACCTCTCTGCATTGAATTATATCTGTTATTAACCTCTGTCTCTCTTCCACAGCATGTCTTTTATCCTGTCTTCCTTCTCTCACCCCAACCAGTCGCAGCAGATGGCCCCGCCCCTCCCTGAGCCTGGTTCTGCTGGAGGTTTCTTCCTGTTAAAAGGGAGTTTTTCCTTCCCACTGTCGCCAAAATGCTTGCTCATAGGGGGTCATATGATTGTTGGGTTTTTCTCTGTATCTATGAAGCGCCTTGAGGCAACTTATGTTGTGATTTGGCGCTATATAAATAAAATTGAATTGAATTGGGTCCAACTCCTGCCTGCCGCACAGCGATTCATGACACGGGTCTTTTAACCTAAAAATGTTTTAATGGCCATGAAGAAAGGACTCTTCAATAGATCTTTCAACTCACCGGTGTTTACTGTCTCCACCTGAAATTAATTGCAGTCTGAATTTATTTTTTTTTCTTCTGTCCTTTTGTCTTCGGTCTTCAGCCTTGGAAGGAAAAAATAAAAATATTGAAAACCTTATTAGCACACTAAATATACAAAACCTTGCTATATTTCAATTGTTTTAGATTGAAGTTGCCACTGCTAGCTAAGTCAGTTTTGAGTCATGCTAATGAGAAGAAGAAAAAAAAACCCTGCCGAACAATGAGGCTGCTGTTGTAAAAACGCCAACTTTCTTGCGTTGGCAAGTGGTCGTTAAAATATCATTAAGACCCTTTCTTTTTATGTAATTCTTAGTAAAACTGTTTTAATCGGTTAAAACTGACGACATAATCTATGTTTGAAAAAGAGCGCGAACAACAGCGAACCACTATTCACCACCTGGGTCTGTGCTTTTTAACACAGCAGCGCATTCGAAATCGAATTTCTTGCCTGCAACATATTAATATACTTGCTTTTTTACGGAAAAAATAAACATAACGAAGGTTCCGTTTTACTTGCAAGTTTCTCCAAATGTGCTCTCCAGTCGCTCGAGAAAGGCAGCCATATTGAACAGAATTTTCTGTCAACGTCGTTCAGGTTAGAGAGAAAACGTCATGACGTAGTTGACATACACATGCGGAGCTCGGAAAAAAATTTACTCAAAAATCATAATTAAGAAAGCAGTATTTACTCTTAACTTCTAAGCCATGTACAATTATAACTGTTTGAATCGTTAACAGAACAAAAGTTTTAAGTTGTTTCAACTTTGGGGAATTTCAATTGTTATATCCACAAACTTTATAAGTCAGGTAGACTGTTGGGGTTTACAGTGCAGTAAAACTTGGCAAAGGACAATACTGTGTCATGAACACCTGTGCCTTTGATGCCTTCTGTCAAAGTCTGTGCTGCGCTTACTGTGACAGTCGTACTGCTCAAAACATGTTGAATAGTTCAGAGGAGAACAAAGTATTCCAGCTTGTGAAATCCCTTGCTTCAAAGGGTGTCACTCAACATGCCTATTCATTCATTCATTCTGCCCTGTTCAGTTGAAGACTGGTGTTCATCGTGTTGATGCACAGTGCCATGTGTCCACAGTAATTCAAAAAACAATGATGGAAAATCCAAGTGTTCACTTCACAAGACAGTGTTCCTCCCAGTACTGCAAACTTTACACACCAAACACAAGGCAAATACCTTTTGTTTCCATTGATCTGTCAGTCCTCTCAGCTTCTGGCATAGCTCACCTTCAGTCTGCTGTTGAACAAGGGCTCAACCTTCCAGCATCGCCATGCCTAAGACCAATCGAAAGTCCTGATGCATCTCCAACAGCATTTAAAACAGATTCATCAGGAAAGCAACTTTGCACAGGGACTGTTTGTCACAGTTTCACCCTGAGAGAGCTTGTATGGATTGACACAGACCTTGGAAAATGCTCTACAGAAACTCTGGAGCACAGTTTTCACAGTCCAAAAAGGTTTTTGCTTACTGAATTCCCATCCACTCTGCTACTTCAAGGAGAGAAATTCACACTGAAAGCAGTCATTACATTTAGGAGGGCCCAACACCAGAAACACTCGGGCATTATATGACATTCTGTAACAGGACCCCGTAATTAATTATTGACATATTTAATTAATTATTTATGTATTTCACATTTTAATTAATTATTGACACATTTCATTAATTATTGACACATTTAATTAATTATTTAATGATATATTTATTTATTTCATTTTGGCAGTCCTGACGCCTGGCTCTCATCATGAAATAATTTTATCTGTCAGCCTCACCCATCAAACTCAGGGGGCGGGGTTAACGCTGATCGAGTCAAAACCATTGCTTTGGCCTGGTGGCCATTGTTTCTAGCACACAACAACCGGCATGTGGAAGCTAACAGAACTGAGCTTTGAAAAACCCTGTTTGTGTGTTACCAAATACCGTTTTAATATTTTTTTAGCCGAGAATGTAGTGGTTTAATCTTCATGTGTCTGGTCGGTTTGTCAAGATACAGCCTCTTTGCAAAAGTGTTTCGATGATTTCGGAGATGTCGTCCCAGTCTCACGGCAAAGCGTGGGATAGACCCGCTCGCCTCGCAAGCAATCCCACCGACAAAGCGCAGGCCCCGGTACACAGCTGTAGTAACCCCCGCTGACTTCTTTTACTGAGGTTATATTTATCGGTGTTTTATTTCCTGATGTTCTTATGTGTCCTACGTGTTTCAGTCGCCAATTCTGAATTATAACTAACATTAAAAACATGTTTAAGGAGGAGAGAGAGCAAATAAATCTGTTTAACATCTGATCTTTGGGTTTTTGTTCAGTAATCAGCGTGACCTGTGTATAAACACATAAAAGAGATAACGTTGGTGTTTCCGTCATGTAGTAACTGCTGGCTTTAACTGTACAAAGGTTGTTCGACACTATGAAACACATACAGACTTCATGATGTTCGGCTAATATTTTTATTGTGAATATTAATCATGCTGACCTCGCTCTGTACACCACGCAGCGAGGTCAGCATATCCACGATATCCTCAGCTCCATGAGTTAACACAAAGTTTCCCAGCTGACTATCTAACTGCCAACTATTCCAGAGACGTGAAAATATACAGCATAAAGAAAAGTGTAAGAGACTCAGCAGCAGATTAGAATAACAGTTATACATTTAATAAATCACCAAATGAATCCAAGAAACGAGCAAACCTGTTCCGACAATTTGAATTTGTATTCCCTCAGCTGCAGACTCGCTGCTGTTTAAATTTTTGAAAAGGAAGATTAGATATAAACAAACGTCAAACATAGACTCAGTCTGCCTTCACATTTGATATGAGGCCAGCACGTATAGTGGCCTCAGCTATTACTGAAATACACATGCTATATCATAAACTATGATATAAATAGGGAGGTCCTATTAACATGTTTAGTTTTAAAGGACACCTTCCTGCCTTTAGTCTCATTCATGAGCAGTATTCGTTTTCTTCTAACATCCAGAAGTCTGCACAATGTGTTTCATAGTTTGTAACAAGCCTTTGACAGGTAAACATAACATGACCGAAAAAGCAAAAAAAAAAAAAAAAAAAAGAGAGAGAGAGAGAGAGAGAGAGAGAGAGAGTGTTGACATAAGAAGAGAAAATGCTCTCAATTATGGAGACAGGCAAATGGTTCATTTATGTTTGATGTGTGTTTATTCCTCCCTAAATATCGTCGGTGAAGTTTGCCATGCACGTCAGATTTTCCTGCGCATTTTTATACCTCTGCCAACAGAGAGAGAAAAAAAATCACATTCTAACAGACAGCTGGTGCTTAGAATACAGTTGAATAACTATTAAAAAACAGATGATATTTAGATGATAGTTCAGTCTAACACATGTGCCAGTGAACCATTAAACGTCTGTGAAACTATGCAGTTATGAAACGTAACTTTAACCTCAGCCAAACCGATTTGCTCAGTTGTAAATAAAACAGCGAAGTAAACGTGACCCGACAGACAGAACCTGAGTGAATGAAGTCCAGCGTTTAACCACTGAGAGCTAAAACTCAGCTGAGGTTTGAAAGCTGTGTGCTGGTGATTGGACATCAGCCGCTGATAAAGCTGGCTCGCCTATAAAGTGCTCTGTAAGGAAACAAGCTCCAGCAGCTCTGCGCTCGGGGAAAATACTATATTTACTTATCTTGTGCAGAAAAATGCGCTGACATTGCTTTATATCGAGCACCGGCTGCCCAGTTAAACTGTGACTATCACCAGGTAACTAGGCGTGTTTCTTGAATTAGCAGCAGGTGTTAAACAGCTGACAGATGAGGAGGAGGATGCATGCAGGTAAACTGAGGGTCTGCTGAGCTGATCGCTGGTTTCGTGAGAAAAATGTCAGCTCGTTCTTTATGTTACAGAAGCACAGAGACACAAGACCAGGCGGAAAGAGACGATCGTTCGGTGAAAATGAGAATCTGCGAATGCAACATGTGGAACACGGAGAGTGGAATATGTAAACAAACCGGTTAATGTACCCCCTCGGTGCGCTCTGCATGCTAACTGTTAGCAGAGCTAGTGAAATCTCTGAAAACATCTGAGCACTTTTGCAAGCATGTTCTATGTTGACAACCTGACCAGACATACGGCGCGACATTCGCGGCTAAAACACTGTTAAAAGTGTAGCTGGTGACAGAAAAACGGGGTATTTTAAAACTACACCACCACCATTGCTGCCTGTGATTTGATCTGCATTCTGGGATAACTGGCTGCCCCAAGTCTACACAAGCAATCGATTATCTAGGATCGACCTGTTTTGACTTACTTTGCACGGCAACCAATCAAATGTTAGAGAAGCTGCATGGGCAGCGTTAACCCCGCCCCCTGAGTTTGATGGGTGAGGCTGACAGATAAAATTATTTCATGACGAGAGCCAGGCGCCAGGACTGCCAAAATGAAATAAATAAATATATCATTAAATAATTAATTAAATGTGTCAATAATTAATTAAATGTGTCAATAATTAATTAAAATGTGAAATACATAAATAATTAATTAAATGTGTCAATAATTAATTAATTAAATGTGTCAATAATTAATTAAAATGTGAAATACATAAATAATTAATTAAATGTGTCAATAATTAATTAATTACATGTGTCATAACTATTTATTTAATTAATTAATTCCAATTTTAATTAATTATTGACACATTTAATTAATTATTTAATGGTGTATTTAATTAATTCATTATGGCAGTCCTGGCACTCCATACTTGTGAGGCTCAGACAGTTCAATGTATTTACCTTTTCTAACAGGAAACATATATACTACATTGTTCTCGTAGTTTTGTATTTTGTTACCAGCAAATAACGTTTTTTTCTCTAACCGAATGCATTAATTATTTTAAATGCTATATTTAACCTAGTTTTTAAATAAGTTATTGCAGTTTGATTACTAGGTTTAAGAGTGTGATCATAAGAAAAAAATATCCAATGCTGGTTAATATCTCTCAATTTCTTTACGGTAAAGAAAGTGGCTGGTTGAGCTTTAGAAACTTTTGGTAATATCTTTAAAATGAAAGCGGCACAAACGACAATTTTAGCAGCACAAACCAGCACAAACGTAGCACAAACGTTTGACACCAGTTTTGTTTGATTCCATTACTGTGGGGGGGCTGGTTGACCTCTGATGACCTCTAGAAATTTTGATTAATATCTTTAAAATGTTTGTGTTTTTGTACCCCGCTTTTCGCCCTATGACAGCTGGGATAGGCTCCAGCGCCCCCCGCGACCCTGAAAAGGATAAGCGGAAGCGAATGGATGGATGGATGGATGGATGGATGGATGGATGGATGGATCTTTAAAATGATAGTAGCACAAATGAAAATTTTTGCAGCACAAACCAGCACAAACGTAGCACAAACGTTTGATACCACTTTTGTTGGATTTGAAGAAGGTGGGGGGGCCAACTTCACTCACATGACTTCTCTGTTCATTTTAAGCAGCAGAAGTGAGGCGCATGTCTGTGTGCGTGTGTATGGAGCCATTGGGTGCAGTCACTATAGCAACCAGGCTCACACCTGCCTGCTTAACTAGCTCTGTCTCTCACTCTGCCAAGATTCATCTTAAACACTTCTCTTTCAACTGCTGCTGTGTCCTCAGTGTTTGCTCTACAGGTATGATTTTACCCTCAAAACGTTGCCATCGTTGTTCTATTTCCAACACCTTGTCTTTCAAAGCTCAGACATTTAAAATTTTTAAACTGTGTGGATCCAAGTGGAGGGATCACATTTTAGTCATTCAAAGAATATGAACTTTTAATATTCATTCAGAGGTTTTCTGACTCTAAATTTTCTTTTCTCATTTCTAAGGTTTTTCTAATTTACAATTAAAACATTTTCAGCTTTTTTCCAACTTCTTCTTCTGTGTAAACGTCAGCTTTTAGCACTTCAGCACTTTTGTTTTCAGATTAAATTCTTTTTCTTTTTATCTCATTCAAACTTTTTAACTTAAAGTTCAGCAATTAATTCATTTCAATGCATACATTCAGATTCAAGCATTCACACTGCAGTTTCTTCAGAAAATGCACTTTCTAGTTGACAACTAGAATACATACTTACATCATGTATGGACCAATGAAGAGGAAGCCATGAATCAAGCCAAAGTTAGAAACTTAAGAAAACTTTTTTTTTTCCTTTTCTTTCTTTTTTTTTAAACCAATGTTTGTAATTAGGGTGTAGATAGGTACACAAAGCTACATCATCTGGGGCTGGAAAAGAAAAGCAGCACTGAGGTGCTGAAAGATGCAGTTCCAATAGTGGCCACTTGAGGCTGGGAATCATGGGTGTCCCATGTTAAAATGTCCAACTTTAAACATGGATAGTTTCTGTCTATGATAACTGAACTCTTTCTCAGAACTAAACTGCTTCAGTTTTGCTGAGGCTTAAAGTTTGGGTGCATGTCCTCTTTGATGAACTCTTTGGCTTCCACTAATACACTGTGGCTGAACTGAACCTCTCAACTGTGTTTGTGCTCATGGTGCCTTTTGGAGTATTTTTTTTTTATGACAAATAGTCTGGCCTGCTAACTGCTACAAACCATCCACAAACCATCCACTTCAGTTTTGCTGAGTAAAATGCTAGTATTTTATTCATCTGTTTCTTTGCTTTAAAAGAGTCTTCACGTGACATCAGAGCTACTGGGACATGCACACATGAAAGTCAAAACAGTAGTGCAGTCCTTTGCTCTCCAGCCATCTTATGAACGTCTTTGAGTTTAGCCAAAATGCCGGATAGCTGCTGCCTTTTCGTGTTTCTTTACAGCGGCCAGAAGGGCATATAGCACCACAATGTGAACACACCCCTCCTGACCCTGCCTTACAGGTCAAATCACGCCAATCCCTGCATTTCCACAGTAACCTAGTCTGTCAATGGAGGCTCATTTAAACTGTAGGACTGATTCACTGTAAAATTCCAAGTCAACAAAATATAAGATTTACACGTGATCATTCATTTCAGCAAACAACAATTTCTTGTTCTTTACCTCTCTGATGACAACCATATTTACCCATCCAGATCTAAAACGCATGTAGATGTCCGTACTTTGAAAGCTTTGATCTTGGTACCAGTGTAAGGTGATCGAGCCATATAAGACGCCACCGAACTGGAGCTCTGGGAGAGACATTGATTTAATTTAAATGTAGATAAAGCTGCCAGCGAAAAGTATGGCTCACAAGTCCCAAAATCCATAGTTTCTCTGAATGCAGCTTGCTAACGTTAGCCCAGATTTGTGACTCCAAAAATCCAACATGGTGGCCATGTTGTTTTCTTTGCAGGGTCCTGAAATCAGTGTGAGATGTCCATGTGGCTAAAAACACATCATAGTCTATGAATGATAGAAAATAAAATATAAACCATAGCAACATTACATTACACCTGTGATATCTTTAGCATTGAAGGTGTCTTTATTTGGTATTCAGTAAATGTATCTCCTCATCTTTGTTAATGCTACATTTTTTTTAACTACCATTTGTTGTTACCATGGCAATGATTCCCTTCAATAAAGATTGTTGTTGTTGTTGTTGTTGTTGTTGTTGTTGTTGTTGTTGTTGTTGTTGGCATCATCCAGCACCACAGGCCCTGGTGTGCTGATGATGACCTGACAGGAAGCACTGTCCCTGATGTAAAGTATATGGCCTCAGCCAACAACAGTGGCCCTGCTGAAATGTGGATGGTATCATCGAGTAGCACAGGCCCTGGTGTAATGTGGATGGAATCATCCAACAGTACAGTCCCTGGTGTGGTGAAGATCGCCTCACAGGGAGCACTGT
Source organism: Rhamphochromis longiceps (assembly GCF_057381845.1). NCBI lineage: Eukaryota > Metazoa > Chordata > Actinopteri > Cichliformes > Cichlidae > Rhamphochromis > Rhamphochromis longiceps. The sequence continues at coordinate 10,214,882 of NC_140562.1, forward strand.
CCCTGATGTAAAGTGTATGGCCTCAACCAACCACAATGGCCCTGGTGAAATGTGGATGGTATTGGCCAGCACAACAGGCCATGTTGTAATGTGAATGTCCTCACCAGTAGACCAGGCCCTTGTGTACTGTGGATCGCATCAGCCAGCAACACAAGCCCTGGTGAAATGTGGATGGTATCAACGAGTAGCACAGGCCCTGGTATAATGTGGATGGCATCATCCAGCAACACCACAGGCCCTGGTGAAATGTGGATGTTTTCGGCCAGCAACACAGGCCTTTGGGTAATTTGGATGGCTAGCAGCACAGGCCCTGGTCTGGTGAAGATGGCCTCACAGGAGTCACTGGCCCTAGTGTATTGTGGATGGCATCAGCCATCAACACAGGCCCTCGTGAAATATAGGTGGCCTCAGCCAGCAACACAGTCCCTGGTGTAATGTGAATATCCTCAGCCAGTAGTAAAGGCCCTTGCGTTTTCTGGAACGCATCAGCCAGCAACACAATCCCTGGTGAAATGTGGATGGTCTAATCCAGCACCACAGGCCCTGGTTTGGTGATGATTGCCAACAGGAAGAACTGTACCTGGTGTAATGAGGATGGCCTCATCCAACAGTACAGGCCCTAGTGTTGTGAAGATGGCCTCACAGGAAGCACAGGCCATGGTGTAATGTGGATGGCCTCAGACAGCAGCCAGGCCCTGGTGAAATGTAGATGGCCACAGCCGGCAACATGCGCTCTGGTCAAATGTAGTCTGCCTCACCCAGTAGCACAGGCCCTGTTGTGGTGAAGATGGCCTCACAGGAAGCACTGTCCCTGGTGTAATGTGTATTTCCTCAGGCAACAACACTGGCCCTGGTGAAATGTGGATGGTATTGGCCAACACCACAGGCCCTGGCGTAATGTGAATGTCCTCAGCCAACACCACTGGCCCTGGTGTAATGGGGATGGCATCAGCCAGTAGCACAGGCCCTTGTGTATTGTGGATCGCATCAGCCAGCAACACAAGCCCTGGTGAAATGTGGATGGTTTGGGCCTGCACCACAGGCCCTGGTTTAATGTGGATGGCATCAACAAGTAGCACAGGCCCTTGTGTACTGTGGATCACATCAGCCAGCAACACAGGCTCTGGTGAAATGTAGATGACCTCAGACAGCAGCGCAGGCCCTTCTGTCATGAAGTTGGCCTCAGAGGGAGCACTAGCCCTGGTGCAATGTGAATGGTCTAAGCCAGCAATACAGGCCCTGGTGTGGTGACGATAGCCTCACAGGGAGCACATGCCGTGGTATAATGTGGATGGCCTCAGCCAGTAGCACAGGCCCTGTTGTAATGTGGATGGCCTCATTTACCAACACTGGCCCAGGTGAAATGTGGATGGTAACTGCCAGCACCAAAGAACTTGGTGTAATGTGGATGGCCTTAGCCAACACCACTGACCCAGGTGAAATGTGGATGAAATCGGCAAGGACTAATGGCCCTGGTTTAATGTAGATGGCATCAGCCAGTAGCACAGGCCCTTGAGTTTTGTTAATGGCATCAGCCAACAACACCACTGGCCCTTGTCAAATGTGGATGGTTTCGGCCAGCAACACAGGCCCTGGTGTAATGTGAATGTCCTCAGCCAACACCACTGGCCCTGGTGTAATGGGGATGTCATCAGCCAGTAGCACAGGCCCTTGTGTATTGTGGATCGCATCAGCCAGAAACACAAGCCCTGGTGAAATGTGGATGGTTTGGGCCTGCACCACAGGCCCTGGTTTAATGTGGATGGCATCAACGAGTAGCACAGGCCCTTGTGTAATGTGGATCACATCAGCCAGCAACACAGGCTCTGGTGAAATGTAGATGACCTCAGACAGCAGCGCAGGCCCTGCTGTCGTGAAGTTGGCCTCAGAGGGAGGACTAGCTATGGTGCAATGTGGATGGCCTAAGTCAGCAATACAGGCCCTGGTGCGGTGACGATAGCCTCACAGGGAGCACATGCCGTGGTATAATGTGGATGGCCTTAGCCAACACCACTGGCCCTGATGAAATGTGGATGACATCGGCAAGGACCAATGGCCCTGATGTAATGTGGATGGTTTCAGCCAACAGCACAGTCCCTGTTGTGGTGAAGATGGCCTCACAGGAAGCACTGTCCCTGGTGTAATGTGGATGGCCTCATCTACCAACACTGGCCCAGGTGAAATGTGGATGGTAATGGCCAGCACCACAGACCTTGGTGTAATGTGGATGGCCTTAGCCAACACCACTGACCCTGGTGAAATGTGGATGACATCAGCAAGGACCAATGGCCCTGATGTAATGTGGATGGTTTCAGCCAACAGCACAGTCCCTGGTGTGGTGAAGATGGCCTCACAGGAAGCACTGTCCCTGGTGTAATGTGGATGGCCTCAGCAAACAACACTGGCCCTGGTGAAATGTCGGTGCTATTGGCCAGCACCACAGGCCCTGGTGTAATGTAGATGGCATCAGCCAGCAACACAAACCCTGGTGAAATGTGGATGGTATCAACAAGTAGCAAACACCCTGGCGTAATGTCAATCGCCATAGCCAACACCACTTGATCGGGTGAAATGAGGATGATATCGTTTAGCACCACAGGCCCAGGTGTAATGTGAATGTCCTCAACCAAAACCACTGGCCCTGGTGTAATGTGGATCGCCTCATCCAGCACCCCACGCCCTGGTGTGGTGATGATGGCCTCAGCCAAAAGAACTGTCCCTGGTGTTATGTATATGGCCTCAGCCAACAACAGTGGCCCTGGTGAAATATGGATCGTATTGGTCAGCACCACACACCCTGGTTTAATGTGAATGGCCTTAGCCAGTAGCACAGGCCCTTGTGAATTGTGGATCACATCAGCCAGCAACGCAGGCCCTGGTCTGGTGAAGATGGCCTCACAGGGAGATTGGCCCTGGTGCAATGTGTATGGCCTCTGCCAGCAACACAGACAGTGGTGTGGTGAAGATGGCTTCACAGGGAGCACTGGCCCTGGTGTAATGTGGATGGCCTCAGCCAACAACACTGGCCCTGGTGAAATGTGGATCGCATCCGCCAGCAACACAAACCCTGGTGAAATGTGGATGGTATCAACGAGTAGCACACACCCTGGTGTAATGTGAATGGCCTCATCCAACACCACTTGATCTGGTGAAATGTGGATGATATCGTTCAGCACCACAGGCCCAGGTGTAATGTGAATGTCCTCAGCCGAAACCACTGGCCCTGGTGTAATGTGGATGGCATCAGCCAGTAGCAAAGGCCCTTGTGTATTGTGGATGGCACCAGCCAGTAGCACTGTCCCTGGTGTAAAGTGTATGGCGTCTGCCAACAACAGTGGCCCTGGTGAAATGTGGATGGTATTGGCCAGCATAACAGGCCCTGGTGTAATGTGGATGGCATCAACGAGTAACACAAGCCCTGGTGTAATGTGGATGGCCTCATCCAGCACCACACGCCCTGGTGTGGTGATGATGGCCTCAGCCAAAAGCACTGTCCCTGGTGTTAGGTGTATGGCCTCAGCCAACAACAGTGGCCCTGGTGAAATATGGATCGTATTGGTCAGCACCACACACCCTGGTTTAATGTGAATGGCCTTAGCCAGTAGCACAGGCCCTTGTGACTTGTGGATCACATCAGCCAGCAACGCAGGCAGTGGTGTGGTGAAGATGGCCTCATAGGGAGCACTGGCCCTGGTGTAATGTGGATGGCATCAGCCAGTAGCACAGGCCTTTGTATATTGTGGATGGGATCAGCCACTAACACAGGCCCTGGTAAAATGTAGTTGGCCTCAGTCATGACCACAGGCCCTGGTGAATTGTAAATGTCCTCAGCCAGTATCACAGTCCCTGTTGTAATGTGGATGGCCTGATCTAACAACACAGTCCCTGGTGAAATATGGATGGTATTGGTCAGCACCACACACCCTGGTGTAATGTGAATGGCCATAGCCAACACCACTTGATCTGGTGAAATGTGCATGATATCGTCCAGCACCAGAGGCCCAGGTGTAATGTGAATGTCCTCAGCCAACACCACTGGCCCTGGTGTAATGTGAATGGCCTTAGCCAGTAGCACAGGCCGTTGTGAATTGTGGATCACATCAGCCAGCAATGCAGGCCCTGGTGTGGTGAAGATGGCCTCACAGGGAGCACTGTCCCTAGCCAACACTACTTGATCTGGTGAAATGTGCATGAAATGGTTCAGCACCACAGGCCCAGGTGTAATGTGAATGTTCTCAACCAACACCACTGGCCCTGGTGTAATGTGAATGGCATCATCATGTACTTCCTGAGGCAGCTGAAGAAATTCAACCTGCCAACACGGACGATGATCCAGTTCTACACTGCAATCATTGAGTCCATCCTCACCTCCTCCATCACCGTGTGGTACGCTGGAGCCACTATCAGGGACAAACAGAGACTGCAGCGTGTTGTGCGCTCTGCTGAGAAGGTGATTGGCTGCAGACTCCCATCTTTGCAGGACCTGTACACCTCCAGGACATTGCGGCGTGCAGCTCGGATCTCAGCTGACCCTTCTCACCCTGGACACAGTCTGTTTGACCTGCTCCCCTCAGGCAGGAGGCTCCGGTCCATTCGCACCAGAACCTCTCGCCATAAGAACAGTTTCTTCCCCTCTGCTGTTGGACACATGAACAATAACCATATGACTGTCCCCGCCACTAACACATGACCCTACGCTGTGTTCACTGTATCATTCCATGTTTGGCACTGATCACCACCTGCACTCATGTATATATCTTTCAACGTAGCACTCTTAATTCTTACTCTCATGTATATATCTCATGTATATCTCATGCACATATCTTTCCACGTAGCACTTTTAATTCTTATCCCTACTTTTATTTTTTCCATGTCTATTTAAGTGTTATTTATGAAACCATGTTTGCACTGAAGCACCGCAGAAATTTCCTAATGCTGTAAACCTGCTCAACATTTGGCAATAAACCCCATTCTGATTCTGATTCTGATTCTGATTCTGATCAGCCAAAAGCACAGGCCCTGGTAAAATGTGGATGGTATCAGCCAGCAGCACAGGCCCTGGTGTGGTGAATATGGCCTCGCAGGGAGCATTGGCCCTGTTGCAATGTGTATGGCCTCTGCCAGCAACACAGACAGTGGTGTGGTGAAGATGGCTTCACAGGGAGCACCGGCCCTGGTGTATTGTGGATGGCCTCAGCCAACAACACTGGCCCTGGTGAAATGTGGATCGCATCAGCCAGCAACACAAAACCTGGTGAAATGTGGATTGTATCAACGAGTAGCACACACCCTGGTGTAATGTGAATGGCCATAGCCAACACCACTTGATCTGGTGAAATGTGGATGATATCGTTCAGAACCACAGGCCCAGGTGTAATGTGAATGTCCTCAGTCAACACCACTGGCCCTGGTGTAATGTGGATGGCATCAGCCAGTAACACAGGCCCTGGTGTAATGTGAATGTCCTCAGCCATGACCACAGGCCCTGATGAAATGTAGTTGGCCTCAGCAATGACCACAGGCCCTGGTGAAATGTAAATGTCCTCAGCCAGTAGCACAAGCCCTGGTGTAATGTGGATGGCCTCATCCAGCAACACCACAGGCCCTGGTGAAATGTGGTTGTTTTCGGCCAGCATCACAGGCCCTTGGGTAATTTGGATGGCTAGCAGCACAGGCCCTGGTCTGGTGAAGATGGCCTCACAGGAATCACTGTCCCTGGTGTATTTTCGATGGCATCAGCAAGCAGCACAGACCCTGGTCTAGTGAAGATGGCCTCACAGAAATCACTGGCCCTGGTGTATTGTGGATGGCATGAGCCATCAACACAGGCCCTTGTGAAATATAGGTGGCCTCAGCCAGCAGCAAAGGCCCTGGTGTAATGTTAATGTCCTCATCCAACCCCATGGCCCCGGTGCAATGTGGATGGCCTCAGCCAGCAGCACAGGACCTGGTGTAATGTGGATGGCATAATCTAACAACACTGGTCCTTGTGAAATATGGATGGTATTGGTAACCACCACACACCCTGGTGTAATGTGGATGGCCGTAGCTTACACCACTGGCCCTGGTGTAATGTGCATGATATCGGCCAGCATCACAGGCCCTAATGTGGATGGCATCAACGAGCATCAAAGGCCCTGGTGGGGTAAAGATGGCCTCACAGGAAGCACAGGCCCTGATGTAATGTGGATGGTATAAGCCGACATTACAGTCTCTGGTGTAATGTGGATGGCCTAAGCCAACAACAGTGGCCCTGGTGAAATGTGGATGGTATTGGCCAGCACCAGAGGCCCTGGTGTAATTTGAATGGCTTCAACCAGCAGCACCGGCCCTCGTGTGGTGAATATGGCCTCACAGGAAGCACTGTCCCTGGTGTAATGTGGATGGCCCCAGGAAACAACACTGAACTTGGTGAAATGTCGATGGTATTGGCCAGCACCACAGGCCCTTCTGTAATGTAGATGGCATCAGCCAGCAACACAGGCCCTTGGGTAATGTGGAAGGCTAGCAGCATGTCCCTGGTGTAATGTGTATTTCCTCAGCCAACAACACTGGCCCTCTTTAAATGTGGATGGTATTGGCCAACACCACAGGCCCTGGTGTAATTGGGATGGCATCAGCCAGTAGCACAGGCCCTGGTTTAATGTGGATGGCATCAACGAGTAGCACAGGCCCTTGTGTAATGTGGATCACATCAGCCAGCAACACAGGCTCTGGTGAAATGTAGATGACCTGGCCCTGCTGTCGTGAAGTTGGCCTCAGAGGGAGCACTAGCCCTGGTGCAATGTGGATGGTCTAAGCCAGCAATACAGGCCCTGGTGTGGTGACGATAGCCTCACAGGGAGCACATGCCGTGGTATAATGTGGATGGCCTCATCTACCAACACTGGCCCAGGTGAAATGTGGATGGTAATGGCCAGCACCACAGACCTTGGTGTAATGTGGATGGTCTTAGCCAACACCAATGGCCCTGATGTAATGTGGATGGTTTCAGCCAACAGCACAGTCCCTGGTGTGGTGAATATGGCCTCACAGGAAGCAATGTCCCTGGTGTAATGTGGATGGCCTCAGCAAACAACACTAGCCCTGGTGAAATGTCGGTGGTATTGGCCAGCACCACAGGCCCTGGTGTAATGTGGATGGTATCAGCCAGCACCACAGGCCCTGGTGTGGTGATGATGGCCTCACAGGAAGCAATGTCCCTGGTGTAATGTGGATGGCCTCAGCAAACAACACTAACCCTGATGAAATGTCAGTGGTATTGGCCAGCACCACAGGCACTGGTGTAATGTGGAAGGCTACCAGCACTGGCCCTAGTGTAATGTGGATGGCATCAGCCAGCAACACCACTGGCCCTTGTGAAATGTGGATTGTTTCGGCCAGCAACACAGGCCCTTGGGTAATGTGGAAGGCTAGCAGCACTGGCCCTTGTGTAATGTGGATGGTATGAGCCAGCACCACAGGACCTGGTGTGGTGATGATGGCATGACAGGAAGCACTGTCCCTGGTGTAATGCTGATGGCCTCAGCCAACACCACTGGCCCAGGTGTAATGTGGATGGCATCAGCCAGTATCACAGGCCCTTCTGTGTTTTGGATGTCATCATCCAGCAACACAAGCCCTGGTGAAATGTGGATGGTATTGGCCAGCACCAGAGGCCCTGGTGTAATTTGAACGGCTTCAGCCAGCAGCAGAGGCCCTCGTGTGGTGAAGATGGCCTCACAGGAAGCACTGTCCCTTGTGTAATGTGGATGGCCTCAGCAAACAACACTGGCCTTGGTGAAATGTCGATGGTATTGGCCAGCACAAAAAGGGCCTGCTGTAATGTAGATGGCATCAGCCAGTAGCACAGGCCCTTGAGTATTGTGAATGGCATCAACCAGCAACACAGGCCCTTGGGTAATGTGGAAGGCTAGCAGCACAGGCCCTTGTGTAATGTGGATGGTATCAGCCAGCACCACAGGCCCTGGTGTGGTGATGATGGCCTCACAGGAAGCACTATCCCTGGTGTAATTTCGATGGCCTCATCCAACAGCAATGGCCCTGGTGAAATGTGGATGGTATTGGCCAGCACCACAGGCCCTGGTGTAATGTGAATGTCCTCAGCCAACAACACTGGCCCTGGTGAAATGTGGATGGTATTGGCCAAAACCACAGGCCCTGGTATAATGTGAATGTCCTCAGCCATGACCACAGGCCCTGATGAAATGTAGTTGGCCTCAGTCATGACCACAGGCCCTGGTGAAATGTAAATGTCCTCAGCCAGTACCACAGGCCCTGGTGTAATGTGGATGGCCTCATCCAGCAACACCACAGGCCCTGGTGAAATGTGGTTGTTTTCGGCCAGCAACACAGGCCCTTGGGTAATTTGGATGGCTAGCAGCACAGGCCCTGGTCTGGTGAAGATGGCCTCACAGAAATCACTGGCCCTGGTGTATTTTCGATGGCATCAGCAAGCAGCACAGACCCTGGTCTAGTGAAGATGGCCTCACAGAAATCACTGGCCCTGGTGTATTGTGGATGGCATCAGCCATCAACACAGGCCTTCGTGAAATATAGGTGGCCTCAGCCAGCAGCACAGGCCCTACTGCAATGTGAATGGCCTCATCCAGCAAAACAGTCCCTGGTGTAATGTTAATGTCCTCATCCAACCCCATGGCCCCGGTGCAATGTGGATGGCCTCAGCCAGCAGCACAGGACCTGGTGTAATGTGGATGGCATAATCTAACAACACTGGCCCTTGTGAAATATGGATGGTATTGGTAACCACCACACAACCTGGTGTAATGTGGATGGCCTTAGCTTACACCATTGGCCCTGGTGTAACGTGCATGATATCGGCCAGCATCACAGGCCCTAATGTGGAATGCCTCAACGAGCATCAAAGGCCCTGGTGGGGTAAAGATGGCCTCACAGGAAGCACAGGCCCTGGTGTAATGTGGATGGTAGAAGCCGACATCACAGTCTCTGGTGTAATGTGGATGGCCTAAGCCAACAACAGTGGCCCTGGTGAAATGTGGATGGTTTCGGCCTGCACCACAGGCCCTGGTTTAATGTGGATGGCATCAACGAGTAGCACAGGCCCTTGTGTATTGTGGATCGCATCAGCCAGCAACACAAGCCCTGGTGAAATGTGGATGGTTTCGGCCTGCACCACAGGCCCTGGTTTAATGTGGATGGCATCAACGAGTAGCACAGGCCCTTGTGTAATGTGGATCACATCAGCCAGCAACACAGGCTCTGGTGAAATGTAGATGACCTCAGACAGCAGCGCAGGCCCTGCTGTCGTGAAGTTGGCTTTAGAGGGAGGACTAACCCAGGTGCAATGTGGATGGCCTAAGCCAGCAATACAGGCCCTGGTGTGGTGACGATAGCCTCACAGGGAGCACATGCCGTGGTATGATGTGGATGGCCTCATCTACCAACACTGGCCCAGGGGAAATGTGGATGGTAACGGCCAAAACCAAAGGCCCTGGTTTAATGTGCATGGCATGCACGAGTAGCACAGGCCCTGTTGAAATTTAGTTGGTCAAAGCCAGCAACACATGCCCTTGTGTAAAGTGGATGGCATCAGCCAGAAAAGCAGGTTCTGGTGAAATAGTAGATGGCCTCAGAAAGCAGTACAGGCCTTGGTGTGGTGAAGATTAGGGATGGGTACCGGTGTCCGGTGCCATGATGGCACCGGTTCTGACATAAACGGTAGTAACCAGACCGAAAAGCAGCGCACATTTCGGTGCTTTATTTCGGTGCTTTTTTTTTCCTGAGCTGTGATACACTTTAGATTCTAGCCAATCATTTTACGTTTCCGAGGATAGTAGGCGGGGCCAGGTACGTACGTACGTTCTGTTAAAGCAGAGCTACAGATTAAAAATGTCCAAGGCGAAGCGGTTAAAAGTCTGGCTGTACTTCATAGCAAAATATGCAAACTCAGCAGCCTGCAACAAGTGCTTTAAGCTGATACTGTGATACTGTCAAAGGAGGTAACACCTCAAATCCGATGAAACACCTGGCGACGCATAGCGTTTTTTTTAAAAGCCCAGAAATGCGCCGTATTTGATAGCTTGCTGCGAGACCTCACACCGAGCGCATCTACTGCGGGTGGGTTGCCTGTTATGCAACATCCCCCAAAAACACGAAGAGGAGAGTCCTGGCCCCTAGCCCTGCCAGTGTAGCAGAAATGATGACGGTTGATGATGGCAGCAGCCGTTCTTCGCTGCGTGAGTAGCTAATTTATGTTGAGTAGGCTAACCACGTTATTACATTAATGCATGTAAGGTGAACTAGCAAACATCATCATAGCTACATGCTGCTGTCTTCTTGTTTGATGGCAGACACTCCCTTCACCCTGGCTAAAAAGGCTAAAATGACCAAAGAAAAAGTGGAAAACAGTTAAACATGAGAGGTTTAGGACAAAGTTTGTGTTTTTTCCATTGTTTAAGCACTGCTTCCAGCCAAGAGTGATACCATCTATGCCCCATAGCTGCAGAAAAGGCTAACATTGTTATATTTTTACAAAAAACAGCTGAACATGAGAGGTTTTTGGACCAATTTTGTGTTCTCCATTCTTTAAGCACCGGTTTGAGCACCGTTTGAGCACCGGCACCGTTTCAAAAGTACCGATTTGGCACCGGTATCGGATAAAACCTAAACGATACCCATCCCTAGTGAAGATGGCCTCACATGGAGCACTGGCCCCGGTGTAATGTGGATGGCATCAGCCAGAAGCACAGGCCCTGATGTGGTGATGATGACCGCACAGGAAGCACTGGATCTGGTGTAATGTGGATGGCATCAGGCAGTAGCACAGACCCTGGTCTGGTGAAGATGGTCTCAGACAGAAAGCACAGGCCCCGGTGTGGTGAAGACGGCCTCACAGGGAGCACTGGCCCTTGTGAAATGTGTTTGGTATCGGCAAGCATCACAAGGCCCTGGTGTGGTAATGTGGATGGCCTCAGCCAGCACCACAGGCCCTGGTGTGGTGATGATGGCCTAACAGGAAGCACTGGCAGTGGTGTAAAGTGTATGGCGTCTGCCAACAACAGTGGCCCTGGTGAAATATGGATCGTATTGGTCAGCACCACACACCCTGGTTTAATGTGAATGGCCTTAGCCAGTAGCACAGGCCCTTGTGACTTGTGGATCACATCAGCCAGCAACGCAGGCAGTGGTGTGGTGAAGATGGCCTCATAGGGAGCACTGGCCCTGGTGGATGGCGTCAGCCAACAACGAAGACCATGGTGAAATGTGGATGGCATTAGCCAGCAACACAAGACCTTGTGAAATGTGAATGGTTTCCGACAGCACCACATGCACTGGTGTAATATGGATGGAATGAGCCAGCAACACGGGCCCTGGTGAAATGAGGATGGTATCAGCCAGAAGCACAGGCCCAGGTGTGGTGAATATGGCCTCAAAGGGAGCACTGGCCCTGGTGTAATGTGGATGGCATCAGCCAGTAGCACAGGCCTTTGTATATTGTGGATGGGATCAGCCACAAACACAGTCCCTGGTGAAATGTAAATGTCCTCAGCCAGTAGAACAGGTAATGTGGATGGCCTTAGCCAACACCACTGGCCCTGGTGAAATGTGCATGATATCGGTTAGCACCACAGGCCGAGGTGTAATGTGGATGGCATCAACGAGCAAAAGAGGCCCTGGTGGGGTGAAGATGGCCTCACATGAAGCACTGTCCCTGGTGTAATGTGGATGGTAGAAGCCGGCATCACAGGCCGTGATGTAATGTGAATGTCCTCAGCCAGTTGCACAGGCCCTTGTGTATGGTAGATCGCATCAGCCAGCAACACAAGGCCCTGGTGTGGTGATGATGGCTTCACAGGAAGCACTGTCCCTGTTGTAATGCGGATGGCCTCATCCGACAACAGTCGCCCTGATGAAATGTGGATGGTACTGGCCAGCACCAAAGGCCCTGGTGTAATGTGAATGTCCAAAGCCAGTAGCACAGACCCTTGTGTATTGTGGATTGAATCAGCCATCAACACAAGCCCTGATGAAATGTGGATGGTATCAACGAGTGGCACAGGCCTTGGTGAAACGTAGTTGGCCTCAGCCAGTATCACATGACCTGGTGGGATGTGGATGGGATGAGCCAGCAATGCAGGCCCTGGTGAAGTGAGGATGGCCTCAGCCAGCACCACACACACTGGTGTAATGTGAATGGACTTAGCCAACATCACTGGCCCTGGTGAAATGTGCATGATATCGGTCAGCACCACAGGCCCAGGTGTAATGTAGATGACATCAGCTAGTAACGCAGGTTCTGGTCAAATTTACATGGCCTCAGAAAGCAGTATAGGCCCTGGTGTGGTGAAGATGTCCTCACAGGAAGCAGTGGCCCTGATGTAATGTGGATGACATCAGCCAGAAGCACAGGCCCTGGTGAAATGTAGTTGGCCTAAGCCAGTAGCACAGGCCCTGGTGTAATGTGGATGGTATGACCCAGCAACGCAGGGCCTGGTGTGGTGAAGGTGGCCTCACAGGGAGCTTTGGCCCTGGTGCAATGTGGATGGCCTCAGCCAGCATCGCAGGCCTTGGTGTGGTGAAGATGACCTCACAGGGAGCACTAGCCCTGGTGTAATGTGGATGGCCTGATCTAACAACACTGTCCCTGTTGAAATATCGATGGTATTGGTCATCACCACACACACTGGTGTAATGTGAATGGCCTTAGCCAACACCACTGGCCCTGGTGAAATGCGCATGGGATCGGTCAGCACCCCAGGCCCAGGTGTAATGTGGATGGCATCAACGAGCAGCAGAGGCCCTGGTGGGGGGAAGATGGCCTCACAGGAAGCACTGTCCCTGGTGTAATGTGTATGGCCTCAGCCAACACCACTGGCCATGGTGAAATGTGCATGATATCTGTCAGCACCCCAGGCCCAGGTGTAATGTGGATGGCATCAACGAGCAGCAGAGGCCCTGGTGGGGTGAAGATGGCCTCACATGAAGCGCTGTCCCTGGTGTAATGTGGATGGTAGAAGCCGGCATCACAGACCGTGATGTAATGTGGATGGCCTCAGCCAACAACAGTGGCCCTGGTGAAATGTGTTTGATATTGGCCAGCACCACTGGCCCTGGTGTAATGTGAATGTCCTCAGCCAGTAGAACAGGCCCTTGCGTATTGTGGATGTCATCAGCCAGCAACACAAGCCCTGGTGAAATGTAGATGGTATCATCGAGTAGCACAGGCCCTGGTGTAGTGATGATGGTCTCTTAGGAAGAACTGTCCCTGGTGTAATTTTGATGGCCTCATCCAACAACACTGGCCCTGGTGAAATGTGGATGGTATTGGCCAGCACCACAGGCCCTGGCGTAATGTGAAAGTCTTCAGCCAGTAGCACAGGCCCTTGCGTATTGTGGAACGCATCAGCCAGCAACACAAGCCCTGGTGAAATGTGGATGGTATCATCGAGTAGCACAGGCCCTGGTGTAATGTGGATGGCCTCATCCAACAACACTGGCCCTGGTAAAAATGTGGATGGTAACCGCCAAAACCACAGGCCCTGGTGTAATGTGCATGGCATCAGGCAGAAGCACAGGCCCTGTTGTAATGTGGATGGCCTCATCTAACAACACTGTCCCTGGTGAAATATGGATGGTATTGGTCAGCACCACACACCCTGGTGTAATGTGAATCGCCTTAGCCAACAACACTTGCCCTGGTGAAATGTGGATGGTATTGGCCAGTATCACAGGCCCTTGTGTTTTGTGGATGTCATTAGCCAGTGATAGGTTTTGTATTGTTGATTGTCATTTATGCTTAGAAATATTTACTTATATATGCTTAGAAGTATATAATCATTTGTAGATTTAAAGAATGTCTCATCCTAAGAGGTCTGTAACAACTCTGTGTAGCATGAATAGGGGGTTGAGTTCACTCCCCTACAGAGGAGAGGTCGTATCTTCTTTTGCTGATTTATGGTATAGCAAACACACGTATATCTGTTTAAGTATAAAAGCCTTTTGTTAGATGGACCCAGACTTCTGGCACCAGCTTTGGGGAGTCTTCACAGGGTCACATCTTGACCTCACACAAATCACTCACACACACACACACACACACACACACACACACACACACACACACACACACACACACACACACACACACACACACAGTATTCTTTGTTCACATGTATACCTATGTAAGATGTTATATGTTAATGACCCTATGCATATTCATGTAACCACAATAAAAGGAGTGCTGTGGGGAACCTGGCTGAGAGTCTCTGACGGAGGTCAAGTGGTGGGACGACACTTGGCTCCAGCCAGATACCTCCCTCATGCATGAGTAAACCAGAGCCTTGTGTCTTGCTTTTTGTTGCGTAGCAGATTGTCCTTAACATTCCAGCAAATAGGTTTATGCTACAAACCTATCATTAATTGGTCCTTCGAGAGCCGGATCCCTGGAATCGACATTCACCGAGGGGAGGAGGGACACATTGAAAGACTGACGTCAGCCAGGAAGTTCCTGTGGATTCGCGGTCTGTCTTTTCTCCTCGATGAATGGCGATCGGCGGGATTCGGGACTGATGCTACTCGCAATAAGCAACACCAAGTAGGTATGTGAAAAATCTTAGCCACTGTGTGAGGCTGAGTATTAAAGTCTTTATCACTCTGTGTGATAAAGCGTGTAGTCACTGTGTGCGACTATTCTTTGCCGCTGTGTGCAGCAAAGCAACACGTCCACTGTGTGCGGTTGCGTTGAAAGTCTTTATCACCGTGTGCGATAAAGCGCGTGATCACTGCTATGTAAGTCTTTGCCACTGTGTGCGGCAGAGCGCGCAGATCTGTGTGAGACTGCGTTGAGACATTAGGCCTATTTTGTGTTGCTGCCGTTGTCGTCGTTGTTGTTGTTGTTTTGTGTGAGTGTGTGCGGAGCAGAACACGTGGTCTGTGACACCGACTGTTGTTGTTATCATGGGTTTCTAAGCAACCAAGAGTGAGTCGGAGGGAGACAGACGTTTGTGCTGGACTTTGCTCCTGGCAGCACAAAGTATTTATGTAAAAAAGAGAGAGAGCGACGGCTCCACAGCTGCGCGGGTTCACGCGAGCGCGGTCACGCGGGTTTCACGCGGACCTGAGCCGTGCGGTTAATCGCAGGCTTATAAATGGAAGAGATTCAAATGTTAGAAGTTTTCAGAAAACACACCAGCCTTGAAGAGCGTGTGGAGAAGGCCTGCCACATCAGCAGCACTTAAGATGTGCTCTGGCTTTCCCCCACCCCCTTGCTGACAAAAAATGTTAACTCTTTAGCTTGCCCTGATCAACAACAGCCTGTGTGCCAGACCATAGACGTAATTGAGGTGGATAGTTGTTAAAAGTAATCTACATTAAGCTTGTGGTTGCTCAAATTCAGTACAATGACATATGAGGTGAAGTGATATAGGTAAATATTTAAACTAATGAAGTGCATAGAGGCACTTGACCTGTGTGAAAGACTGTTGTCTTATTATGAGCCATTGTTGAGATATACAGCACACCTGTGAAAACAACTAATATGCTGAACCCTGTATGAAACATCTAAAAGTATATGATGGAGAAGCTGAATTGAATATGAAAGTGCAAGACTTTGCCACTGTGGGCAGAGCATGCGACTACTGTGTGATGTTGCGTTGCGGGGTTTTTTTTGTTTTCTTCTGAGCTGATGAGCAAGCTACACATTATCAGATCAAGAGCTGTCTGAGAACTACTCAAAGAGAGGGAAACAGAGCTCTGATAACTGTGATAATTGGAGTGTGCAGCGTTCCCGTGAGCAGTTTTCCTGCACCTTGACTCGTGTGTGTGTAGCATCAGCATCATGTTTTTGTTTATTTGTTTTGTTGGGTTAAAAATAATTAAATAAACTGGCGATCATATTTATGGATCACCATGGTATCATCAGTCATGTGATTTATTTATGCAGATGAAAAAGAGAAAGAATTTATATTGTAGATGAAAAATAATCATAGGGAAAAGGTTTTGTGTTGATCAGCCAAAAAACAACTACAATTTCATTTTCTGCTTTTAAGAAAGGATTGTTCACAAAAACACAGAGAGAGAGAGAGAGAGAGAGAGAGATGTGTGTTGATTAAGCAGTGATGATAATAATGAACATGTCTTAGTTTGTCACTTTCAGGTGAAAAGCAGACCTGAATCAATTTTCCACATGCAGCAGTCGGAAGAAAGTTATAGTTTATTTATTTATTTTGTTTATTTTATTTTCACTTGCTGAATACGGGACAGACTTGACTGGGGGAAAGAAGGGGAGAAAGAAAGAGGGAAAGAGAAACAGCTGAGAAGAGGGACGGGGGAGAAGGGCAAAAAACAAAAACCAACAGAATGAGCAGAAAAAAAAAGAAATAAAAAATGCATATATCAATCACCTGGATCACCTGCTGAGAAAGAAAAAAGAAAACAAGCAGAAGAGAACAAGAGTAATAGAATAAACAGCATCACAATGATATATGGGAATATGACAGTAAATACTAAATATTAAACATTATTGTGCAGCACATAAGATCAACAGAACACAGTGTGCTTTGAGGTAGGAGCCAAAAAGGGTGTAGTTTGTGGGTGTGATCACCCATGTGTACACCTGTGGGCATGGATGTGCTTGTTTTTTTTTTTAAAAGGTTCCTTCATGTAATGATCTGCTAGAGGGTGTGGGGGGGCCACAGCCCCGTCCTCCAGGGCATGAAGCAGGTATGGAGGAGATCAAAACTCCAGACATCCAGAGGCCCCCAGAACACAAGAGACCAAGGAAGACCAACAGAGGGGCAGCCGCGCCACTGTCCCAGAAAGAGCTGAGGAGAGTCCCAGCTGAGGGCTCACTCAGCAGCCGCGGAGCAGAACCACCGATGCCTGAGGGAGTCCGCCACTGGCAGGGGAAGTGGTGGTAGGGGGAGATAGGCCTCCAAACCTTGGAGGGCCTAAGATGTCCCCAGAGAGGTGGCGCCTGACACCCAACCTGACATATAGACACAGAAATACAGGCACACACATATACAAACATCCATTCCCACCCTCATGCTCTCATATGCACTTACTCCACACTCAACCAACGTGGAGACAGACATAAAGAGACGCTGTACACACGATCACACTCCCCAAGCGTACTCTACAAACCGGGTCTAGGTACCCTTGCCCCTGGAGGGGGAACTGCACCCAGACCCAGGTGATATTACCCTTTTCCCTGTGGTGGGGGGAGGCAGACCGCCCCGACTCCGCAGCAGCAGGGAGGCCCCACACTCCAGACCGCAGTCGGACGGCCAACTCCTCCTCCTAGCCCCCCCGCTCCAGCAGGTCGCAGAGAATGGGGGTGAGAGAAGACTCCAAACCTCCCTCCACCCGCTCATTGTAGTGTTGATGCATGTGTGTTCTAAGGTGCATTTAAAACCCAGGAGGGCATGGAGCTACCTGCCAGAGAGCAGCAGGTAAGCGCATGGTCCCTCCTGCTAGCCCTCAATGTCTACGTGTATTTAACCTTGAGAGGTGGGCAACGACGCCAGGGGTGGGGTGTACACCCTGATGGTACTTTGGATTCCGTGTATCGTGCCCACCCCCAAGATCCTATATGTATGTGTAATGAGAGTGTGAGTAATGTGAATGTCTAAGTTGTGGGATAAAATTTAGGCAGAGGCAGCCAGAAGGGGACGGGGGGGGGGGGGGGGGGTAGCCTCCTCTGCACCCTGGTGACATACCCCTACTCCAAGGTCCTGCATGTGTGGGTGGTTGTGGTGGAGCGGGAAGAGGGAGGCAGCTGGAGATGGGGAGGGAAGGAAGGGAGGGGCATGTGACCCCTCCCTGGGGCCAGCTCCCCCGCTGACCCCAGTAGGCACCCCCATACTCCGCAACCCACCAGGGAAAGGGGGCCCAGGCCCATCCAGACCGGGGCCCAATGCAGCAGCGCCTCCCGGCCCCACAGAGCCCGGGACAGTCCACCCAACCCCACCACAGAGAAAACTGCACCCACCCCACCATCCACTCATCTTCCAGACTACATAAGACAATAAACACCCAGGCTGAGATCTTCCTCCACCTCTCCTGTATCTCCCCCTCCTGCAGAGAAAGCTCCCGAGGAGAGGAAAGCTCCTGCAAGATGTGACAATCTCCCCCACCAGTTGAAGAGCCCCCCAGGTGGCTCGATGCACCGGCGGCACCCTGCTCCAGGGCCGGGCCCCCATGCACCCACCCGCCCACAACCCCGGCAACACACCAACCAGGACCCAAGCCCCCGAGGCCCGGCCCGAGCCCCAGCCCAGAGACGGAGCGCCCCCAGAACCTCACGCCCATCCCGGACCCACTCAGGGGCAGCCAGGCTACCAGGTCAGTAACCCACGTCCATCAGCACAGACCCTCCCCTAGCCCCGCTGCACGCAGCCGCGAGGAAACAGTCACCTGAGAGCCAACAGAGCCCCTAACCGGACACGACCGCTACCCCGGGTTGAGCCCCCCAAGGAAGATGCCTCCGGGGAACCCCCCGACGCCCTAAGCCTGTCCCTACCCCCACACCAATCACAACAGTGAAGGCGGGACCAAACTATGACCCCCCACCCCCACTAGGTGATGGAGCTGATCAAAGGAGCCCAGAGCAATTGATCTGATGTGGTGGCAGAGGCTGTATCAAGACTAATGTAATCTAATAGATAATTTCTATATTGGTTAGAATTAAGATTATTTTTATTTTTCCAGTTCATGAGGACTGTTTTCTTGGCTATGCATAGGGCAGTGAAAACCATATGGGCGATATTCTTTTCTGAAGTGACATTATCTAAGCTGCCCAACAAACACACTAAGGGGGAAGTTGGAATGTTACATTTCAGACACTTCGATAAGTCTTCACATATCTCGCGCCAAAACTTCTGAACTGGTGGACAGAACCAAAGAGCGTGGATATAATTGTCCGGTGAATTGGTTTGGCAGTGTGAGCAGTTGTTGGTAGACGTAAAGCCCATCTTGAACATCCGATGACCTGTATAGTGCACTCTATGTAATATTTTGTATTGAATTAATTGAAGACTGGGATTTCTAATTAGATGAAAGGTTTTTAAGCAAATCTGAGACCAGAAGTTTAGGTCTAAGTTAACTGATAAATCCGCTTCCCATTTTGCAATAGGAAGTGATATTGATTCATCTGTTTTAGAAAGCATTCTGTATATTTTGGATAGTAATTTGGGGGTTTTAAGAGTAAGAAATTGAACCACACTTGGTGGTGTTTGTAGTTCAACTTGACCCGGTTTAAATTTCTTTTTTACTATGGATTTAATTTGTTGATATTCTAAAAATCTTTTCTTGTTGATCCCATATTGTGTAACTAGTCCGTCAAATGAGATAAATTCTGTTCCTTCTAGTATATGTTCTAAATATTTGATTCCTTTACCACTCCAATCTGAAAAGTTTATCATATTATTGTTTTGTAATATGTCAGGGTTGTTCCAGATAGGTGTACGTTTGCATGGGATTAATGAAGACGCCGTCAATTTTAGAAACTCCCACCACGCTGTCAGAGAAGAGCTGATGTTGATGCTTTTAAAGCATTCATGTCGTTGGATGTTTGAGCTGATAAATGGTAGGTCTGAGATCTCTAGATTATTGCAAAGTGCTTGTTCTACGTCTAGCCAAGGTTCATCTAAGAGGGTATGTTTTAGCCATCCTGAGATAAACTGAAGCCTGTTGGCTAAGAAGTAGTGCTGAAAGTTAGGCAGTTCTAGTCCTCCTTTATCCTTGGTCTTTTGTAGTGTTTTTAAGCTTATACGTGGGGGTTTATTTTTCCAAAGGAATTTGGACATACATGAATCTAGCGATCTGAACCAATCTTGTGGCGGTTTAGTTGGGATCATTGGGAATAAATAATTTATTTTTGGTAAGACCATCATTTTTATAGCGGCAACCCTTCCCATGAGTGATATGGGTAGACATTTCCATCTAGCCAGATCATCTTCTACCTTCTTTAAAAGTGGGATATGGTTTAATTTAGTTAGATCTGCAAGCTTGGGAGAAACATTAATACCTAAATATTTTATATTTCCCGATTGCAGTGGTGTAGAAGAGGAATTATGGAGGGAGCAATTAATCGGTAGAACTGTAGATTTTGACCAGTTAATTGAGTAATCTGATATTCTTGCAAAAGAGTTTATCAATTCAATCACCCCAGAGATATTGGTTTGTGAATTTTGGAGAAAGAGTAACACATCATCCGCATAAAGGCTGATTTTATGTTCCACGTTCTTGCATTTTATGCCCTTAATTACTGAATTCTGTCTAATTGCTGCTGCTAGTGGTTCAATAAAAATTGCAAACAGTGAAGGGGAGAGTGGGCATCCCTGCCTGGTGTCCCTCAAGAGACAGAAGCTGGAGGATGTTTGGTCATTTGTTCTAACACAAGCTGTTGGGGAATTATATAATATTTTTAACCAGTTTATGAAAGAGGATCCAAAACCAAATTTGTGTAAAGTTGCAAATAGAAATTTCCAGTTAACTCTGTCAAATGCTTTTTCTGCGTCTAAAGAGAATATTGTAGTTTCTAGGTTTTTACTGTATGAGTAGTCTATCAAATTAAGTAATCTACGTGTATTTGTTGATGAGTGCCTACCTTTTATGAAACCAGTTTGGTCAGGATGAATTAAGAGGGGGGTTATTTTCTCCAGTCTCTTTGAGAGAGCTTTGCAGATTATTTTAAGGTCTACATTTATAAGGGATATTGGACGATAGCTTGAGGGATACACAGGGTCTTTGCCTGGTTTTAGTAGGAGATTAATGTTTGCAGAATTCATATTTGATGGAAGTCTGCCCTGTTCTTTAATTTCCAACAACGTTCTGTAGAAAACTGGTGCTAGAATCGACCAGAATTCTTTGTAGAATTCTGCAGGAAAGCCGTCTGGACCTGGAGCCTTATTATTGGGCATACTTATCAGGGCTTCCTGGAGTTCACCTGGTGTCAGTGGTGAATCCAGTGCCATTGCTTGAGTGTCTAATAATTTTGGAAGAGTTATGTTGTCCAAAAACTGATCAATTTCTTTTTTAGATGGGTTTATTTGTGGTGAATACAACGTTTTATAGAAATCCCTGAAAATGTTGTTTATTTGTATCGGATCATATATTGTGTTCCCAGATGAATCTTGAACAGCACATATAGTTGTTTTTTCTTTATTTATTTTTAGCTGGTTTGCTAGAAATTGACCGGATTTATTACCATGTTCATAATTTTGTAGGCGTAGTCTTTGTACTAAGAATTTTGTTTTTTTTTATCAATTATCTCATTTAATTCTAGTTTTGTTTTGCGTATTTTGTTCAATGTTTCCTGATCTTGGTGGGACGCGTAGGCTTCTTCTAGTGATTTGATGTTTTTTTCTAATTCCTGAATATTTTTGTTTTCTTTTTTCTTTTTATGTGATGAGAAAGAAATTATTTTACCTCTCATCACAGCTTTCCATGCTTCCCATAGAACAGAAGCTGATGTTTCGGGAGTGTCATTATAGTCCAAATATGAAGTCCACTCTTTTTTAAAATATTTAATAAAGTCTTCATCTTTAAGTAGTGATATATTAAATCTCCAGTTTTTTCTTGGCGTAGTATTATTCTTGTGCATTAGTGTTAAAGATACAGGACCATGATCGCTGACAGCTATAGGGTGAATCTCAGTGTCTGAAATGTCGTTCAGCAGTGAGCTGCTGACCAAAAAATAATCCAGACGAGAGTAGGAGTGATGGACATGTGAGAAAAAAGTATATTCCTTACTGGTGGGGTGAAGGGAGCGCCATGCATCGCAAAGACCAAAGTCGCTCATATACTGTTTGATTATATTTGTGGACTGCCAATTACGCTGAGTTCCCGCTGTATCCATGTCTTCATTTAGTCCAAGGTTGAGGTCGCCTCCAAGAACAAGTGTGCCATCTAAGTGTTCAGAGAGTGCACTGAAAAAACCGTGAAAGAATGAAAGTTATAGTTTAACATCATTGGAAACATGCAGGCCAAGTTTCTGGCTGACTTATTTACAGCGCCATGTGTCTCTCAACCTCACAAGCAAGCAAGCGCTCACCCCTCCCTGAAGACAAGGAATGCAGCTCCAAAGCAATAACATGATAAAGAGACAGCAGCAAGTCCTAAGCAAAGAGTCCCAGCAAAGCAGCAGCAATGTGGACAAACAACATCAGAGAAGAAGAGCAAACCCATCATCCTGACTGATCGGATGAATGGCACTGTGTCTACAACAAGCTGAAACTTCACTGTCCATGTGAAGAAAACGTTTGAGGAGAACTGAACAGTTGGAGTTTGACATTTGCCACCTGTGGAGTAAAATGGCAAGAACAGACAGTGGGACACAGGACAAAGCTGAAGGAGAACTGCCGGCTGTTGGACTGTTGAAGTGGGAGAGGACAACAGAGTGAGAAGACTAGGTGAGAACACATAGGAATTATTTAATGTGGGAAATCAAAATTTGCATTAGCAAACCTGCGGAAAAGAAAACTGACTGCTTAACTTGGAAAATTGTGAAGGAGTCTGAAACACTGCGAAAATAGAAACATACAAAATCACACAAACAAGCAGAACATGCATTAACCCTACTAACAATTCCAAACACAAAATAACTCATGAAGACTCATAGCACATTAGTTAAGAAATGATTAAATAATAGCAGAGAAGTGTGTAGGAAAGGCAGCTCTAAGAACATGCTCTGCTGGATATGCAGCTCCACAGACATGCATTAGACCTGCCTAATAACACAAACACCCATGCAATGAAATTTAGCTTGTTATCTTTCATCAGTGTTAAAATAGTGTCAATTTAGCAGACACTTGTTATCAAATACTGAATTTATCCAATGCAAAAAATTGACTCTCTAGGTTGCAGGACAACAATTTAACCTTTGTGGGGAAAAAAAGATTCTGGTTTGACCAACCAGTGATCTGACAATAAATTTAGTCGTTGATATAGTAAATTGGGAGAAGCTTCCTGCTTGATTGATGCAGCACAAGTAATTTACTGTATGAGGGAAATTGTCTTTTGTGATACTATTTTGAACATGCATTTCTGTTGTCCTGTCATCTTAGTGGGTTAATAGCTGATATGCAAATTAGTTGATTGTTCTTAGATTAATGAAAGGTGACTGAATTCTAGCACGAGTGAATGAGATGTGTTGGAGTTTGTTGTGTGTTGAGTGGAGACTCTAAAACACTGAGTTTCCTGCTTTGATGTGAGAGTGAATCCTGTATTTAGATACACAACTCTGAATATGTCAGAACAAACGTCTTTTGTGAAGTGCATGACAGCATGTCACATGTTTTATGATGAAGGGAAAAGGAAGACTGAATAAAATCTGTGGCTTAAATGAGTGAAGAGCACAGACCTGGTGATTAAACTCATAGCTAATATGACATTAGGCTTATGTTGTATGTTGTGCAGCTGATGGTTGGTTTGGAGTGAATCTAGCTGATGATTCTTCTCCTGTTGTGAAGTTGATGAGGAGTTTGTGTCATGACTTAACAAGGCCTTTTTATTTGATACTTTCACAGTGCACTGAGAGTTTGGTTTGATAATCTCTGTTATTTTTCATTTTTATCTTTTGAACAGGCACTGATTTTGTTTGTCTATTTCTGTTCTTTAAGCAGATCTGCACGTCAGGAATTAAAAGTGCTATACGACCTGTCGAGAAAGCCGTTACAAGTGAGTTTTCTCCACATTAAAATGGGCTCTGGAGAAAGCCACTTATTGGGACAATATTAAATGAAAGTCCCGGCCTAAAAAGGATTCAGCGATGTAATCCGATCTAAAGTTCTTTTTTTCTTTTTGAGATGACGTCATTTTGCTGAAAGTGGAAACTAAATGCGACAATCGGCTCCACTATCAGCAAAGAAAGAATGAATGCATGAATGAATGAGTGAAAGAAAAAAAAACTGACTGACTGGTAAAAGCTGACAGGACTTGACCACGACTCAAGGTTAACCTCCACCTAGACAGGACAAAAGGGTGGATGGATTTATGTGTTTTTTGTTACAGGAGCAGAAAGATGACAGCAACATCCGAGGTTGCGTGATGATTTAACCTTTTAAATGCCATTTTTATGTTTGTGAACTCTGAAAATTTAACCTTTTTAGTTTAAATTCTCTGTCTGTGAATTTACCATGTGTGTGTCATTCACTACCTTGTGTTGCTCACAGAGATTACTGTGAGAAAGTGTACACACCTGCGCAGCGCTAACATTTACATTTCTTTTTACAGCAGATGGTTAATCATGTTTTTGATCATGTGATTTACAAGAGGATTAGTTAATGTTTTTTCCTACTACAGGATTTCTGGGTTTATGTGTGAAGAAAACTGTGTTTACAGGTTATGAGTGGTGATACTGTTACACTGTGTTTTTGGGAAAATGTAACGGTTACTTTGATGAGATGAATAACATTCTTTCCACAGCGATGGATGGTTGATTTTATGGTGTTTTTATGGCACCTCTGGAATGTGGATGGCCGACGCCTGCCCACCAGGATGATCAATGTGTATTGCTAATGTTTGTTTTCTGAGACTGCATGTAGAGGAGTCAGCGGAAGCAGACAAGTGACATGAGAAAAATATATAAGGGATTGTTTATGGAATAGTTGAAGATGGGCTATTGAGCTCATAGTAATATTTGAGTGGAGTGACTTTGCTTAAGAGCAGTCACTGATTACATTAATGTTGACTGAGTACATGGGATGATCCATGTCTGAGGCAAATTATGGAAATAATTGTAGTTTACTGATTTGAGAAAACCTGCACATGACACTTGTCTTGCTGATGTTGAAAGCTTATTGTTCTTATGATACAATTGTTTACAGGTATGAAGTTTGATTTCACTTCCAGATTTTGCTGTCCAGGCCATGATGGTGTGTATGCAGGCTCCTGGGAGAGCCAGGTGTTAAGCAAACTTAATATGCAAAACACACTAAGATTTTCATTGCTGGATTATAGGTCCGGGGTGGAGCTACTCCAGCAGAGATGCCCTGATGTTGCCTGGGATGTGATCTAGCTAACCTTTTTCTTTAAGACAGGGATCCAGGTTTGATGAGTTGACTCGTGGGAGTGTCCATGAGTCAAGTGGAGGGGTCCAGGATTAATATTAAACAATGTTTTCTATTATTGTTGCAGTGATTTCTGTGATTAGCCGTTTATTTACAGGTATTAAACCTATGCAAGTGGTGCATCCATGTTCAGATGAGGCTTTGATGGCCTATAAGTGAAGTTCACTGAACTAAAGAATGTTGTTTGATGATTGTTGACATGCTCTCCAAATAGAAGTTTTCCCTCTTAGCAAGGAAATACAGGTGCAGCAGTAATCTCCTGAGAAATCTTAAGAGGCCCAGTGAGAAGCAAGAACCATTCCAGGCATAGCTGACAGCCCAGGCAGTGGTTGAGGTAAAAGGTCGAGCTGGTTGGGGCCCATCATGAGATCAGACTTTGGAGCCACAGCAAGGACCATGAAACTGCGTTGGAATGAGAGCTGTGCCACGGGGGGTTTCCAGAGGCCAAGAGAGGAGATTGTGGACAACAGACGGGCACCTGAAGGATGAGGGGAGCGTGCCAAGCTCCATCGACAGCGCAGAGGGAGTCTAAGGATGACATCATGATTCTGTGAAAAGCACAGGAACCAGAAGCTATGGTGGTGATAACAGCAGTTTCCTATGTGGTCTGCAGCTTTGGAAATAGCTGAGACACATGTTGACAAACAATAAAACTAACTGGTATGTTTGAATGTTTATTCTACATACATTTGGACTCTGGTCCTATGGACAGTGATGGAAACAACTGGAAGAGACATTAATGACGCCCTGCAGAGCTTAAACCACTCTGCAGAGAGACATGTGATGTGCACACCCGGAGGAAGCACCACCAAGCTGAGATGTTTTTGAAAATGTTACTTTCTTATTTCAACTATTACATTAACAATTTCTTTGTTTGCTCGTAGGATGCAGTTTGCCATTGGATGAGATCAATGAATGGGATAACTGCTAATACATTTGTTAAACTGTGTACCTTTTCAGTAATTTAGGGTGATTTGACATATGCTGAGTATAAAAATGTTTGCATTGAAACTGTCAGACATGAGGTATTCATAACTGGGAACTTTTCTAGCATAAAGGGCAAAAAGGGGGGAATGATAGGTTTTGTATTGTTGATTGTAATTTATGCTTAGAAATATTTACTTATATATGCTTAGAAGTATATAATCATTTGTAGATTAAAAGAATGTCTCATCCTAAGAGGTCTGTAACAACTCTGTGTAGCATGAATAGGGGGTTGAGTTCACTCCCCTACAGAGGAGAGGTCGTATCTTCTTTTGCTGATTTATGGTATAGCAAACACACGTATATCTGTTTAAGTATAAGAGCCTTTTGTTAGATGGACCCAGACTTCTGGCACCAGCTTTGGGGAGTCTTCACAGGGTCACATCTTGACCTCACACAAATCACACACACACACACACACACACACACACACACACACACACACACACACACACACACACACACACACACACACACAGTATTCTTTGTTCACATGTATCCCTATGTAAGATGTTATATGTTAATGACCCTATGCATATTCATGTAACCACAATAAAAGGAGTGCTGTGGGGAACCTGGCTGAGAGTCTCTGACGGAGGTCAAGTGGTGGGACGACACTTGGCTCCAGCCAGATACCTCCCTCATGCATGAGTAAACCAGAGCCTTGTGTCTTGCTTTTTGTTGCGTAGCAGATTGTCCTTTATGCTAGGTTTATGCTACAAACCTATCAGCCAGCAACACAATTCCTGGTGAAATGTGGATGGTTTCAGAAAGCACCACAGGCCCGGGTGTAATGTGGATGCCATCAACGAGTAGCAGAGGCCCTGTAACTCGTTGATGTAAAGTGGATGTAAAGTGGATGGCATGAGTCAGCAAAGTAGTTCTGGTGCAATGTGGATAGCCTCAGCCAGCAACGCAGGCCCTGGTGAAATGAGGATGTATCACCCAGCAGCACAGGCCCTGGTGTGGTCAATATGGCCTCACAGGGAGCACTGTCCCTGGTGTAATGTGGATGGCCTCAGCCAACAACACTTTTCCTGGTGAAATGTGGATGGTATTGGCCAGCACCACAGGACCTGGCGTAATGTGCATGTCCCCTGCCAACACCACTGGCCCTGGTGTAATGTGGATGGCATCAGCCAGTATCACAGGCCCTGGTGAAATGTGGATGTTTTCTGACAGCACCACAGGCCCTGGTGAAATGTGGATGGTATTGGCCAGCCCCACAGGCCCTTGTGAAATGTGAATGTCCTCAGCCAACACCACTGGCCCTGGTGTAATGTGGATGGCATCAGCCAGCAACACAGGCTCTGGTGAAATGTGGATGACCTCAGACAGCAGCGCAGGCCCTGCTGTCGTGAAGTTGGCCTCAGAGGGAGCACTAGCCCTGGTGCAATGTGGATGGCCTCAGCCAGCACCACAGGCCCTGGTGTGGAGACGATAGCCTCACAGGGAGCACATGCCGTGGCATAATGTGGATGGCCTCAGCCAGTAGCACAGGCCCTGGTGTAATGTGGATGGCCTCATCTACCAACACTGGCCCAGGTGAAATGTGGATGGTACTGGCCAGCACCACAGGTCCTGGTGTAATGTGAATGTCCTCAGCCATGACCACAGGCCCTGATGAAATGTAGTTGGCCTCAGCCATGACCACAGGCCCTGGTGAAATGTAAATGTCCTCAGCCAGTAGCACAGGCCCTGTTGTAATGTGGATGGCCTCATCTAACAACTCTGTCCCTGGTGAAATATGGATGGTACTGGTCAGCACCACACACCCTGGTGTAATGTGAATCGCCTTAGCCAACACCACTGGCCCTGGTGAAATGTGCATGATATCGGTCAGCACCAGAGGCCCAGGTGTAATGTGGATGGCATCAACGAGCAGCAGAGGCACTGGTGGGGTGAAGATGGCCACACAGCAATCACTGTCCCTGGTGTAATGTGGATGGTAGAAGCCGGCATCACAGGCCGTAATGTAATGTGGATCACCTCAGCCAAAAGCACAGGCCCTGGTGTGGTGAAGATGGCCTCACAGGAAGCACTGTCCCTTGTGTAATGTGTATGGCCTCAGCCAACAACAGTGGCCCTGGTGAAATGTGGATTATATTGGCCAGCACCACAGGCCCTGGTGTAATGTGAATATCCTCAGCCAGTAGTAAAGGCCCTTGTGTTATCTGGAACGCATCAGCCGGCAACACAAGCCCTGGTGTAATGTGGATGGCCTCAGCCAGCACCACAGGCCCTGGTTTGGTGATGATGGCATCACAGGAAGCACTGGCAGTGGTGTAATGTGGATGGCCTGAGCCAACAACACTGGCCCTGGTGAAATGTGGATGGTATTGGCCAGCACCAAAGGCCCTGGTGTAATGTTGATGTCATCATCCAGCACCAAAGGCCCTGGTGTGCTGATGATGGCCTGACAGGAAGCACTGTCCCTGATGTAAAGTATATGGCCTCAGCCAACAACAGTGGCCCTGCTGAAATGTGGATGGTATCATTGAGTAGAACAGGCCCTGGTGTAATGTGGATAGAATCATCCAACAGTACAGTCCCTGGTTTGGTGAAGATTTCCTCACAGGAAGCACTGTCCCTGGTGTGAAGTGTATGGCCTCAGCCATCAACAGTGGCCCTGGTGAAATGTGGATGGTATTGGCCAGCACAACAGGCCATGTTGTAATGTGAATGTCCTCAGCCAGTAGACCAGGTCCTTGTGTACTGTGGATCGCATCAGCCAGCAACACCACAGGCACTGGTGAAATGTGGTTGTTTTCGGCCAGCAACACAGGCCCTTGGGTAATTTGGATGGCTAGCAGCACAGGCCCTGGTCTGGTGAAGATGGCCTCACAGGAATCACTGGCCCTGGTGTATTTTCGATGTCATCAGCAAGCAGCACAGACCCTGGTCTATTGAAGATGGCCTCACAGAAATCACTGGCCCTGGTGTATTGTGGATGGCATCAGCCATCAACACAGGCCCTCATGAAATATAGGTGGCCTCAGCCAGTAGCACAGGACCTACTGCAATGTGAATGGCCTCAGCCAGCAACACAGTCGCTGGTGTAATGTTAATGTCCTTATCCAACCCCATGGCCCCGGTGCAATGTGGATGGCCTCAGCCAGCAGCACAGGACCTGGTGTAATGTGGATGGCATAATCTAACAACACTGGCCCTTGTGAAATATGGATGGTATTGGTAAGCACCACACACCCATGTGTAATGTGGATGGCTTTAGCTGACACCACTGGCCCTGGTGTAATGTGCATGATATCGGCCAGCATCAAAGGCCCTAATGTGGATGGCCTCAACGAGCATCAAAGGCCCTGGTGGGGTAAAGATGGCCCTTTACTCTACCAGCAATACATGACATAAATACACATATAAACATTATAAGACATAAATACACACATAAACATTATAAGACATAAAAACAAGTCAAAGATATTTGCAACAAACAGAACTCAGTGGAAGAAAGTTACTTACCAGCAATACAACACATAAATACACATATAAACATTACAAGACATAAATACACACATAAACATTACAAGACATAAATACACACATAAACATTATAAGACATAAAAACAAGTCAAAGATATTTGCAATAAACAGACCACAGTGCAAGAAAGTTACTTACCAGCAATACAACATATAAATACACATATAAACATTACAAGACATAAATACACACATAAACATTATAAGACATAAAAACAAGTCAAAGATATTTGCAACAAACAGACCTTAGTTGAAGAAAGTTACTTACCAGCAATACAACACATAAATACACATTTAACAGCAATACAAGACATAAATACACACATAAACATTACAAGACATAAATACACACATAAACATTATAAGACATAAAAACAAGTCAAAGATATTTGCAACAAACAGACCTTAGTGCAAGAAAGTTACTTACCAGCAATACAACACATAAATACACATTTAACAGCAATACAAGACATAAATACACACATAAACATTACAAGACATAAATACACACATAAACATTATAAGACATAAAAACAAGTCAAAGATATTTGCAATAAACAGACCTCAGTGCAAGAAAGTTACTTACCAGCAATACAACACATAAATACACACATAAACATTACAAGACATAAAAACAAGTCAAAGATATTTGCGACAAACAGACCTCAGTGTGACGCATGGTCAGGCTCCCTCTGCTGCACTTATGGACGCACAGGGTACCCCTCTCGCGTCGGGAATTGACGTGAAGGGTCCTCCGATTGAAGAGATTGCCGCGGAAGTGCCTTTTGTCGGTATATTTAGACATTTTCCAAATCACATTGTAGTGACGTATACAGAACACAATAAATTATATAATGTAAACAACTACCTGAAAAACAGGTAGAACGATACTTTTGTATGGTTTATTGCATTTACGGAGGCAGTGATGTATGCTGGGTAATGGCACAGCTAGCTACTGGGTGACTTTATTCACCCGCTTAGGCTGTTATCAGTCCATACAATGGGCGTTATTAGCACAAATCAATCCCATAGATATGGGCCATCTCCTGCTAGATTGTTCAGAAGGTTGTTCTCATCCATCCAGATGGAGGATCACTAACAGGAGCGTGGGAAGACTCCAGACTCTGGCTGCAAATCGGTGGATATACAGTGTTTACAGGTAAGACCATTTAAACGGACAGCATTTATAGAATGACTATTAAAAGTCAGCGAGTGTCAGTAATGTTAATGTGGTTATGTTAGTAATACACAGAGTGCTAATATAACAGCTTTAAGATGCATTTGTAGATATCATTACGTGTTTTACCGTCTTTATGGTGCTAGCTTAAAGTTACGGTGTAAACGTTAGCTTATATTGGAGTAAAGCTGTTACTGGTTAAACGATGTTAGCACAGAAATATTAGCTTCTGTCATGACTGATGAAGTTACTAGTTAATAAAGTTTCCAGTAAAGTGATTAATCGCAGCCACAGATTGACAGCAAATATCTCGATTAGCTTCAGTGCATCTGTAATAAATATGTGCAAGTTTCAGTGCTTCGTTTAAACTGTATGATACTTATACTGACCCAGGGTCAGTGTAAAATACAATCCTAGCTGTGTGAACAAAGCCTGGCTCCTTTAATCCTGCATGACAAACCTCAGGATGCAGGCTATTATTACTCTTTCCTGCTGGCACACCTGTCACACCTGAGAGTCAGCTAGAAACTTAGTGACGTGGACATCATGCAAAGACTGCCAGACTCTGTATTACTGCAAATGATCAGTGACTCGGGTTATCACTAAACTTTAAACAGTACCTCTGTGTCTCTGTGTGCTGAACATTTAGGATTGAGTCAGGCTGCATTGACTGTGGGACTTTAATGTGTTAAAAGCAGGTTGAAGACGGCTCAGAAACATTTGAAGATTAAAATTTAGCATTATGGCTGCTGGTGGTTTGTAAAGCCTCTACTCAGCTGTATTTTTGTTACTAATTTATGTTTGTTGTTGTTTAACACAGATTTCAGAAGAGCAAATATGCTTAATAGTTTAACTAGATTTCATTTGTCAGTGTGGGACTGCTGAGTCACCGGAAGAACTCATTTGATTCATTCTCCACATGATGTTCATTTACAGAAATGTTTCACAGGAACTGATTTCTCCCAAAGGGTGAACTAGTGTGTTTCCATAGATTACCTCTGTATGAATGTACTTCTTAAATGAAGGCAAGTGTTTGTCCTTTTTTGTTCCTCAGGTACAGTACGTGATATCAAGGGCAGGCGGTCAACACTGGGGGTAGACAAGAAGCAGACGTACTTCCAAGAGGGAGCTGCAGTGAGGACACAGCCAGGTCACTGAGGTCAGAGATCAGAATCTGAAACAGCTCAGGTTTATATTTTAGAGGTTATAAAAAATCAAAATGTATTATTTAAAGAAACCTTTAAATAATAGTCATAATTATGATTATTACAAGAAATATCAAACATTTAAGTGGATTTTCTGTTACACATATTGTGTTAGCCCTGCGATAAACTGGCAGCCTGTCTTTGTCCTGTATCAGCTGGGATAGGCTTCATCCTCCCGCAACCCTGAATTGGATACATTGTATTCCAATTATGTAATCTGATCATTTACAAACTCAAGGTATCTAATCAAAATGTAAGTAATAATTATAAAATGGGAAAGCAGAAATAAGTGTGACATAAATGTAAATGTGTTAGCTGACATAGAGGACAGCTACATGTAGTCTGAAAAACCTTTGTTGTCAAGTTTGCAGGTATATCAGCACGAGACATTCTTACATAGAAGAGACATTAAAGTCTCTAACTCAGCGAAGCATTATTGGTCCCGTCTGTTTGGATAAATATAGTAAGTTGATGTATGTCCATTTATTGACACATTTCCTTAAGTGCTTATCCAGCTCAGGATCACAGTGGAGCTGCAGCTGGATATGTTCAGTAAATAAACCTTCCAAAAGTTAACAATAAACCTGCATCCATGTACGTTGTTGTCCACAGGATGAGAAAATCAAACTGGAAGACTGTGGAACATGTTAATAAATGTTTGTGTGTTTATGCCTGTGTCTTTCACAGGAGGCGCTGGAAGGTTTCCCTAATAGTTCCTGGTGAATCAAAGCAGAACCATAAAGGTTGCTGGACTGCATGATGGCCTTACCCCTGAGCAGTCATCCTGTTAAAGGAGGAACCAGTTAGAAGCTGTTTTCAAAGTAGCTGAGCAGATTTCATCTCAAGTAAGCAATTAACTGTTTGTTCGTTTGTTCTGCCACTTAAAGAGCATTTAAGGACGTCTTTTGAGTGTCCAGTTGAATTAATTCTACTGGCTCTCATGGTCATTTGTTATTATAGACATATTTTTCATCTTCATCCAGCTATTTAGTAAATTCTATCTATTTAGTAATATCCGTCAGCTATAAAATGTAATATAAATATAAAAATATCTAAATATCTCCTGTCCTTTATGTTTTAATGATGTAAGTCTGTTATCATGTTACATTAGCATTCCTCACATATCAATGAGATGCTGTACAGTACAATCCTACTGACACAGCAGAGGGATAACGACGGCTATTCAACATCGTTACACGACACATTCGAGCTGCATGACGCAGACAAAGTGACTAAATCATCTTTTTGTGGTTTGTTGTCTTCAAACCAGCAGACAAAGCCGATGGCAGAAGATGTGAGAGAAGAACTTCAGGCCGTGGACTGAAAAGGTATTTTTTTCTTGTTATCAAAAGACATTTGGAGTGACGGCTTCTACAACTGGTTGTGCTAAAGTAAAGCTTACAGTCTAAGAAATCACAGTGTTGATGTTCAGCACAAAGAGAAAAGCTCACTTGTTTGAATTTATTTACAATCATAGTTTTATAAATTCTGACTGTAAACAGCTTTTACAGCTTTGATATTGTTTGACACTCGATATCAGGTTTAATTTAAAGGTTTCTGTGTCCCAATGAGCCATTTACACTGATCAGTGTCAGTTTAACTGTAACACATCCATTATTTAGATCCAGCAGAGAAATAACTGAATGTAAAAAATGGCAGCCCTCAGGCAGGTTTATAGAGATATATGCATGCATTATGAAATTTATGCATCCCAGATAATTGTTATTCATCTAGTCATGGCAGACCCACCTCTTCCTCCCAAGTTAACTGCAACCCAAAAGAACTAGTGGGGCTATTTACACACTCACAACCAGTGTGGGGTAAAAAGAGCCACCAAAAAGCTGTCAGCCACAGATGTGCTATAAGAGTTAGAAACTCTACTTATGGAGAAACTTTCTAAGTCTAACAGAGGACAGGTACTCCTGCCCAAATAACATGATATAACCCCACATACAGCCCAGCCATAAAGTGAACCAAGTCATTTAGTTAAAGACAGCATGGGACCAAATGCATGTAACCAGCCTGCATCAACCTGACATTTCTTCCTCCTGAATTAAATGAATGAATGGATGAAAGTTAAATGACTACAAACCTAAAGCCACTAGTTCCCACACTGGAGCTCCCTGACACTGTGTGTTAACCGTATTTAGCTTGTATCAACAGTTGTAACAGGCCAAGCCACCTGAGACACTGCATTGAATTTGTTCCTGTCTTAATGATTTCAGCTGACTGGTTTCAGCTCAGATGTTCCGCTTTTTCATTTCAGTAGATCAAAGCAGCTCGTGCTCCTTCTGCTTCCAATTTAGAAGAAGAAGAAGGCGAAGGCTTCAGCAAAGTGGCGTTCATGGTCTCAGTGAACAGTCACGGTCACACACTGCATGTGGTTTTAAAAGCAACATGTCTGTTCACCACAACAATGGAGATGTGTAATATTAGTGCAGCTACGGTTTGTTTTTGAACATCAGTTCTGTTTTCTACTTTGATCACTTAGACCAAAAAAGTGTTGTTTTCAGATTCTTTCTTTTAAATCTATAGAGCACCTGCTCATTTTTTTATCACAATTAGTTTCACATAAATGTTAGTGTTTCCTTTATGATCTTTTAATGCTTACACTACACTGTACATGTCTACATTAGAGACATTTCTGTTACCTGTTTCTGTTGACTCAGAGTTGTGAAATGTTCTTTTATTTGATGCACAATATGAAGTTCATAATTTTCTTACTAATAAAATTCTAATGACAAACATGAACAGCTGTGCTTATTTCTGAGACATGAGTTTTTGAATGTGTTCATATTTAGACAGTGTGCATCTGTCTGCTGAAACTGTAATGGTGAACCTGAGGTGATGGTCAACAGAAGGCAAATATATATCAATATAAAACAATATTGAAGTAATGTCTTTACCCTCTGCAGCGTGTGGACGCAATCACCTTATTCACTGTAGTAAACATGCACCGCTAGCTCACGTGACTGACTGTCTCCATGGTTACATCGTATATTATTAGCTATGTAAACAGCTTCCAAAGATGCCGCCATAGCTCTCTGCAGCTGTAACACTTAAACACTTTGCAAATCATTTCACGTTTTTGATAGTTATGAAGACAGAATATGTTTTTAAGGTCATGCTAGGCGGTTGCTATGGTGGTTGCTGTGGACTTGGGTGGACCGCGTCCGATTCCTGTTATTAGCTGTCCGCCGTAGGAAGGCTGCGTTCCATTTACAAGTAGTGACAGTCTGCCGTAACTCGAACTCAAACCCCGCTTTCTTTAATTAAAGGCCTTTTATAGCCGTTCATGACACGCACACACACACATAAAGCACTTTGCCTCACCATGAGAATGCAAGTTTACCTAACCTAACCTTAAAGTATCTGATATAGGATAGAAAAATGAAGCAACCAGAGATTTAATGATGAAGACTCTGGGTTCTGTAGTTCACGTTTTACAGTCCTGAATGACTCTTTGCATATGATTTATTGAAGAGGACTTTAGAATGCACTTTACATTTAGACTGTTGCTGTTTCATTTTTTACATTGTTGCAGTGTTATGTCATGAATAAGGTTCACCTGCTGGGGGTTTGATGGATCAGCTGGACAATACAGTCAAAGACAGACTTCATTCATCATATGCAAGAATCCTAGTTGGATTTTTGTTGTCACTCGTGTTTTTGAACCAAATATTGAAAACAATTCTGACAGACTGGATACCTGGTCAGGGTGTACATTACCTTGTACTCAAGCATCCCAGGACAGAGCCCTGCCCCACCATGAGCCTGGGTGGATACGTGGTTATAATATAAAAGGACCGATACTGAATATGAATATTTCATGAAAATTGAATTATAATACAAATTAGTAATAAGGGTTTCTCTGCGCCCTTATCTACCCCATACTCAAAGAGCTGCGGGCAGAGAGGGTGACAGGAGAGGATGGCACTGAAGAGAAGATGCTCGGTTTCTGGAGTCTCCTGGTCCTGTCAGTAGGATGCATCTGCTGTGTCTTCTCGTGGATGCTCACCTACCTTGACTCGTTCCAGCCTGGTATGGATTTCCCAACACTGCGGACAGTGGCCCACGTCAGAGACGTTTAATATTGATTACATGTGTCTGAATTGCTAACCCTAACCCTAGCTCAACAGACCACAATGCCCTGGACTGTCAGTATTATTACATGCTGTGAACATAAGTACCTTTGATCACAGTTTAAAAGAGAAGGAATATTGAAAAAAAGATCAACATTGTGATATTATTTCTTCCAAACTGACCAGAAACATGCTTGTCATACTCTCACAGCAAAGGATCAGACTCACTGTGCATGACAGCTCGGGCCAATGATGTCTGTTAGATTGTCAGTTGTTTAGTGCTTCTGTACAGTTAGGGTCACCGTCTCTATTTCAGAATAATTAATATGCGGAAAACACAAAGTTGATTGTCTTCCAATATTCTAGCATAATTAAAAAACTTTGACTTTGTAAGTACATATTATTAGTCCTAATGCCAGCATGATTCTTCATAACTCCTGCTTTGAAATACTGAACTTTAAAATTGACCTGATGAAAGATAATTCACAGTGGCACTCTGTCAGGATCATTCTGACTGTAAGATCACTGTATTAATCTGAATCCTTCTGAAATGTGCTGTGAATGAATGCTGATGCAACTCACTGTGGGAAAGCTGTTAATAAAATGAATCTGTGACACATGCAACACGTTCACAGAGGAAGAGGACACAAAGGGAGGACACGCAGAGGCTGTGTTGAAGTCAGAAATCCAAATCTTTATTAAAAAACAGGCGGCGGTAACAAACAGGAAGACAAGCAGTCCATCAAACAGTCTACAGGGTCAAACATTCAGAGAATTCAAACAGCAGTAAAAAATAACCGGACACTGAAAAACTTAAAGCAATGTGTGACGCAATAAAAGGAAGCAGCGCAGTATATTCACTGAATTATCATCAATTACAAAAGGGAAAAACAACAATTTCTAAGGATTATTTTCTTAAATGCAGTTAGAGTGTGGCTGGTAAAGATGGAAATACACAACAGATCATATTTTTTCTTTCTTATGATTTGCTTTGAGAATGAGCTGGCTATTCACAGTGAAAATCTTGTCCAACAGGTACAGCTGGGTCTTCCAGCATTTGGGTTGTACGTGAAGGAGAGGATCTTTCACTTTATAATCTTTTCACTGTGTCTGGAAACACAAAGTTCTTCTGCAAGGAAAAATGTGAGCGAGCAGAAAACATCCTCATTAAAACAGATGAAACCACAGCTCAGAGCGGCAGATACAGCATTAAATACAAAGATGCAGCTTCAGGAAGAGGAAGCCTGACTTTTACCATCACAAATATGAGAAAGTCTGACTCAGGAATGTACCGGTTTGGTTTGGGTAAATCTTCAGCTCCAGATTCATACTCAGACTTTGAGGTCAGAGTTTCAAATGGTGAGTTTCTACTAAAAGTTACTAAAGTCAAAATTGGGAAACCAATCACCTACTCTCATACCTCCATAAACTCTCAGGCCAAATACAGTCCTATTTAAACTCAGTCACTTTATGTATTTATTATATAATTCATGGATGTTCATCTATTTAACAGAAATTGCTAAAAACTCTAGAGTCTCCCGTGCACAGAGTGAGGGAGAAGAAATCTCATTTCCATGTGCCACTGCTGTCCAGGCACAGAGGAAGTTCCATGTGAGAAAGAAGGAAATATCTTCATTGACACAACTAATGACAAAGTTCAGAATGGCAGGTACAGCATTGAATACACAAAAGGATCTGGGTTTGAACTTCTAGCAACCATCAGACATCTGACCAAGTCTGACACGGGACAGTACAGGTGTGGTTACGGGGACCCTTTATCTCCTGATTCATATGACACTGAAATTATTTTGGTTGTAGATGGTAAGTTTCTTTTCATAATAATAACAATTCTTGATATGTTGATATGTTGTTGTTAAAATCTTGCAAATTAGGGAT
The DNA here is from genome assembly GCF_057381845.1 of Rhamphochromis longiceps. Taxonomy (NCBI): domain Eukaryota; kingdom Metazoa; phylum Chordata; class Actinopteri; order Cichliformes; family Cichlidae; genus Rhamphochromis; species Rhamphochromis longiceps. Next base: position 10,252,776 of record NC_140562.1, read on the forward strand.
TAGATTAAAATTCATAGTAAAAGATGCCAGTCTTTCTACAATTCTCTCTGTTTTGTCCTTTTTCTGCCCGTCCTTTCCAGCACTGTAGCAATCAGAATTATTGTTTGAAGACCAGGAAAAATGCCCAACAGATTTATTTTACCAAGTGGACCATCCTGGCTTTTGATATACTGGTAGATGGTCAGGTGGCCAGGAGAGGAAAGAGGTGCAGTGCTTTCCCTGCACCTGTAAATTGTTATTATAATTTTTTAATTATGATTAAAATAATCCCACTATTGTCCTCTCTCACGTATTCACAGACATTTGGGACATTATTGGACACAATATTCATTGTAATTGGGTCTTTTTCAGTTACGTTGTTAAATATATATGCCCCCCTGGAAGCGATATTTATTTCTTTAAGAAAATTATAGACATGATGGTTACAGAGACAGTAGGTTTTCTAATTGGTGGAGGAGATTTAAATATACATCTATAACCAAAGCTAGATATTTCCAATAGAAAAGCACAGAATACCAAAACATTAATTAAGAATATAAATACATTGATGAAGGAGGTGGGACTAATTGATATATGGAGAAACTTGCATTATACCTATTTTTCCTCACCGCACTTGTTATACACAAGAATAAATTATTTTATTACCTTTGGGGAAAATAAAGATAGAATAAACACTTGTGAAATTGGAGCAATAGACTTAAGCGACCATGCACCAGTATACCTGTCCATTGATTTAAACCTGCAACCAAAACTCAATAATTGGAAATTAAATTCAAGCTTACTGAATGATCCACACTTCAAAGAACAAATTAAGAAAGAGATTCACTTCTATATGGAAACGAATGATAATGGTGAGGTGTCTCCTCCTATTCTGTGGGATACTTTAAAAGCTGTCCTGAGAGGGAAAATTATAGCAATATAAGCAATTATAAAAAAAAAAGATGAGAAATAAAAAATTAGAAGAGCTGCAAAATAAGTTAGAAGAATTAGAGAAAAGGCATAAAAGAAAAACAACACAGGATATATTGGAGGAAATCATCAAAACAAGAAATGAAATAAATGATTTGACTACATATGAAATTAAATTTTTTTTTATGTTTCTTAAACAAAGGTATTACGAGGGAGGATCTAAAGCAATGAATGTTTTAGCCTGGAAACTAAAAAAGTAAATAGCAGATAATACAGTTCACAAAATTAAACATCCAGTGACAAAATTAATAAAAAATAAACTAGGAGAAGTTCAGAGTGCATTTGAAACATTTTATAAGACTCTTTATGCTAATAAGACAGAGAGTAGTATAGTTGAAATGAACAGTTTTTTAGACTCTCTCGATTTACCAGTACTGAATGAAGAACAGAATAAAACTTCGATTGAAGATATAACAGAAAAGGAACTAAGAAGAGCAATAAGGAGCAAAGAAGAATTAAGAATTAATACCAGTGATGCTTCTCACACTGAATTGGGTCTTAAAGAAGGCTCAAGTACCTTTTAGCTGGAAAGAAGCAATTATCTCTGCTATCCCAAAAGAAAACAAGATAAATTAGAATGTGTGTCATATAGACCAATATCTGTTCTTAATACAGATCATAAGCTGTTTATATCTATCATGGCTAGACGATTACAAAAGTTCTTACCTAGTCTAATTCATAATGATCAAACAGGTTTTATTCGAGAGCGCCAAATACAAGATAATGTACGGCGGACACTACAAATTATTAACCATATTCGACAGAATAAAGTAGAAGCAATGGTAATCAGTATCGATTCAGCATTCGATTCAGTTAATTGGAACTTTCTTTATGGAGTCTTGCATAGATTTGGCTTGCATGAAATAATAATTAAGACAATACAGGCACTTTATGATAACCCTACGGCAAGGATTAAAATTAATGGCTACCTATCAAATAGTATTAAGCTGCAAAGAGGAACAAGGCGGGGCTGTGCGTGCTCACCATTATTATTCACGTTATATCTGGAACCATTGGCTCACTATATATGGCAAAACAAAGAAGTAGAAGGTATTAATATCCATGAGAAGGAGCATAAATTATGGAGTGCCAGGACTGCCATAATGCATTAATTAAATACACCATTAAATAATTAATTAAATGTGGCAATAATTAATTAAAATTGGAATTAATTAATTAAATAAATAGTTATGACACATGTAATTAATTAATTATTGACACATTTAATTAATTATTTAATGGTGTATTTAATTAATGCATTATGGCAGTCCTGGCACTCCATAATAAATTAGCCTGCTATGCAGATGATATTTTAATATTTTTGGGTCAACCATCAAACTCTCTACCTAAATTAATGCAGTTATTTGAATACTTTGGTCGACTATCAGGATATAAAGTTAATATGAGTAAAATACAATTGCTTAAGTACAACTATATTCCATCAGAAGAAATTAAAAATAAGTACCAATTAGCATTAAAAAACGCAGGCCATTTTTTGATTTTGACGGTGTTAACTACTAGAAGACTAGAGGAAATATTAGTTATATTAATGGAAACAAAAACACACTCCTTACATGCCTTTTGTATTTTTTTTCTGTTTTTCTTCCTTTTCTATTTTTCTTTCTTTTTTTCTTTTTTCTGTTTTTCTTCTTTCATTCCTTTTGTATGGATATTTTAGTTAGAAATAAGACCCCAAGTAATTGGGTCTTTTTCAGTTTAAACCTTTTGCAAACATATATGAGATTCTTGACAGGTTCCAGTCACACTTTAAAGAACAGTATTATGCTGTATTCTGTCTTGTTCTCTATGAAACATGTCTAAATGGAATCTTAGAAATTGAATTCAGATCTATGAAAGTGAATATAAATAAGTCTGCTTTTTGATTTTTCTATAATGGGCTCTGTGTTACAGTGGTGACTTACACTTCTACTCAGGTCTGTGCTTTCAAAGGATCAACAGCAGAAATACACTCCAAATTCAGATACCTATCGATTATAAATGACATAAAGACAAGAATCCAGAAAATGTTCTGGTTTACTACAGTCAAAGATAATGAGCCTGTGGACCTGAAAACAGATCCAGAGTATTCAGGTCGAGTTCAGTATCAGTGTGAAAACAATGACTGCACTCTGAGAATCTCAGACCTGAGAGAGAGCGACTCAGCTGAGTACAAGTTCATGCTCATAACAAACGATCCAGGAGGGAAATATACTGGATCACCTGGAGTCACTTTGACTGTTACAGGTAAAAAATATTTGACTGGAATTCACGTTAAACATTTCCATGTGTATTTGTGCAGATGTTGAGATATTTCTGATATAATGTCATTGTTTTTTTTACTCCCAGATCCACAGCTCCAGGTACATGTGAGGAGATCAACAGTAAACTCTTATTCTAACTGGACAGAGCTGACATGTCACAACAACTGTCAGCTACCCGATCAATCTTCCTACATCTGGTACAGGAATGGACACAAACTTTCATCAGACGAACAATATTTACAGCTGAACACATTTGATTCTGCAGACCGTTTTTACTGCGCTGTGAAAGGATATGAGATATTCCCTTCTCCAACAGTGTGTGAGTTCACTACTTTTTGTTTCATTAAGAGAATTATATTTAATTTTTCTTTATTTACGTGAATGTGTCTGTATGTTAGTTTTAGTCAGAGGCCTTTCTTTTGGGAGGTTTACAATGTTTTCTTTTTAGAATATAAATTTCTAAAATTTGGTTTTGTTGTCATTCTTATGTTTCCTCCTCCAGATGCTCCAAAGCTTCCCTCTGTGTCAGTGAGTCCCTCTGCTGAGATAGTGGAGGGCAGTTCAGTCACTCTGACCTGTAGCAGTGATGCTAACCCAGCAGCTAACTACACCTGGTACAAGGAGGATGTCATCAACCCTCTCAGGTACCAAAAACAACATTTTTTCAGATCCATCCGGCCTTCTCAATCTGGAAAGTATTACTGTACAGCTGATAATGGCCTGGGACAAAAGAGATCTGAAAGCAGAACTATTGATGTGAAATGTGAGTAAAATACATTTATAAGCTTTAAATTCTTTGTTCTCAGTTGAACAGTTAACATCAACTTTAGAGATAAGACTTAATTCATCATCATGAAGAGTGAAAACAGATTTACTGCACAATCATGTCTGTTTATTACAATATAAGGAAGTTTGACAAGGAAATAGGAAGGTTTCTACATATTATTATTTTATAATTTTTGTTGTGAGAAGCCTGCAAAGACTTGAGTATATTTATAACCAACCATGTTGTCATTCTTATGTTTCCTCCTCCAGATGCTCCAAAGCTTCCCTCTGTGTCAGTGAGTCCCTCTGCTGAGATAGTGGAGGGCAGTTCAGTCACTCTGACCTGTAGCAGTGATGCTAACCCAGCAGCTAACTACACCTGGTACAAGGAGGATGTCATCAACCCTCTCAGTTACCAAAACCAACATGTTTTCAGCTCCATCCTGCCCTCTGACTCTGGAAAGTATTACTGTACAGCTGATAATGACCTGGGAGAAAAGAGATCTGAAAGCAGGACTATTGATGTGAAATGTGAGTAAAATACATTTATAAGCTTTAAATTCTTTGTTCTCAGTTGAACAGTTAACATCAACTTTAGAGATAAGACTTAATTCATCATCATGAAGAGTGAAAACAGATTTACTGCACAATCATGTCTGTTTATTACAATATAAGGAAGTTTGACAAGGAAATAAGTAAGGTTTCTGAATGTTACCTTTTATAATTTTTGTAGTGTTGTGAGAAACCTGCAAAGACTTGAGTATATTTATAACCAACCATGTTGTCATTGTCCTTATTTCTCCTCCAGATGCTCCAAAGCTTCCCTCTGTGTCAGTGAGTCCCTCTGCTGAGATAGTGGAGGGCAGTTCAGTCACTCTGACCTGTAGCAGTGATGCTAACCCAGCAGCTAACTACACCTGGTACAAGGAGGATGAAAATTTACCAAAAGCATTTGGACCGAACTTCACCGTCACCAAGTTCAGACCTGAACACAGTGGGCGTTATTACTGTGAAGCACAGAACAAGCTGGGACGTCATAACTCCACCTTACAGCAGACCATTGTGCCAGGTAATCATTTATATTTACATACTGGATACACTCAGAAAGGAGTGCAGTCAAAAAGTCAGGCACAATCTACATTCATGCACTATGGCTAATTATTGGATGGCACTAGAATTTATAATAACAGATCACTGTCAAAATACCTCAGCACAGATAGAACTGTATTACTACCTAAATGTACACATGTGCAAGTATTTATTTTGCCAAGACGTTTCCCCTTCAGTGTTGTATGGACTCATAGTGTTGCTACAGATAATTAAACCAGAGCTGATTTTAAAAACTTTGCTCTTTTGAATCTACACTAATCCATCATCATCTTTAAAAGCATATGTTTGTATGGTGCCTGTCCTGTGAGGGCCAAATATCTCAAAATAATCATTAATGAGTTCAGAAAACCAGGCCTGCAACTTGATTTACAAAGATAATTTAAATATATTAAAAAGAAAATACCAGCTGCACCTGTAACTGTTCAACTTGCCTGTGTGGTTAAACAGAATATGGCAGGAGTCCCACTGTCTGCTGTCAAGGCTTTCCTTATTCATGTGCTAAAGAGTCCTAAGAATCAACATTGTAACTTATCTATCACGATGACAAGAACCATGTTTATTGCTAATGCTAGTCCTGTTTCCATGCAAAAAGCAGATTGTAACTGATCTCAGAATACTGAAAGCAGAGCCAGTGACACTTTAACCTCCTGTTAAAAACCAGGGATTTATCCATAATGCCCATGTGCACCCAGCCAGATAAAGCTGCAGGCCACTCAGCTTGAAGTGATTTTTAATCGAATGCAGACGAGGCTATGAAATTAAGATGTGCTACAGTTTTCAGTGGAATAAGGGGCGCGCCCAGTTAACCCTGTTTCCAGAGACAATAGCCAACTGCTGCCACTGTAAAGGATGAATGTTTATTGTAGGCTTTTTACTTTACAGTATAAAGTGCATTGAGACAACTGAAATGAGAGAAACGTTATGATAAAACACTGTTTGAGATTAACAGAGTGAGGTCACGTTACTCTGCTGTGTTTAAATAGATTTCTATTTTTATTTTTCACTGGAGAAGAACTTGGCTTCTGTAGCCTAAAACTCCAACACTGTTCAGGCCATACACAGGTCGAACGTTATGGAATACTCAATTAACTATTAGTGCTTTACTTTGATCTTGATCAGGAGCAAAGAAGATAAAAGCTGCTGGAGTAACTGCTGCTGTTCTCCTGTCTGTCACATCCCTCCCTGTCTTCCTTTGGATTCGGTGAGCAGATCTGTCGCATTAAACTTTTACTTTTCAGTCATTGTGTTGTTCTTTTGTTCATTATCATTTCATTCCTCAGAAAAAAGAGGAATTCCAAGGAATCATCCAAGACTGAAGGCAGAGCAGACAACAAAGAACAGGTGAAACCAGAAATATAAATGCAGTAAAAAAAAGCATCATTCACCATTCTAATCTAAGATCATTTTTTTCTATGCAGTGTCTCTCTGATCAGGAGGAGCCACAGGAACAGGATGATCTTCAGTATGCCAGCATCCACTTCTCTAAAAACCAGGCAGATCCTCTCTACAGCAACAGCAGTTCAGCCCCACAGACACCTGGAGGAACAGAGAGTTACACTTAAAAACTGAAAACTATTTGAATGAAAGAGTCCAGGCAACTAATCAGTCTTCCTAGATTGTATCACATCATCTCAACAAGAATAAATGTAACAAAGTTGTTGAACTTCATGCAGATCATACATGATTTAATTACGCTCACCACAGAAACATAAAATCTTTATTTTATTTTTTCAAATTACAAGTTTGACTCTTGTTAATATAAAAACCACCTACTTTAACTTTTTTGAGTTTACTGTGTTACACTGCTGTTAAATCAAATTAAAAAGTACAGCCCTGTGGTGAGCAGCTCCTCACATAATACAATGAGCCTCGCTAGAAGATTCAAATGAATATCTGGGAAATGCATTGCCTGCTTGAGCATTCTTCTTCTGTTTTTAAGCTTGTTTTTTTTCACCATCATAATATAATTTCATGCTACATACTCAGAATCAACTAATTTCTTGTCAACAAAGACATAATTCCCATTAGCAGAAAGAAGCTGCATCATGGGAGGTTTGGTCTGTTCACTCAGTGAGCATCATAATTTAGCCAGCATGGTGGCTACTGGAGCTAGTTCTCTAGTTCTTTTGCTGCTCTTTTTCTTTGCTTATCACTTGTAGAAAAATACACGTATGTGATCAAACATGATTATCATAGTCTGTTTTCTGATGTTTGATATCCTGATGTATTATTATCATAATTGCATTTATTTGATAAACTATCAACTTTTTTAACAAACAATTAAATAACACCTGATTTTTTCAGTAATCTTAACACTTCATCAGAGTGATATAAATGGTTTCTCTATATAAGGCTACGTCCACACGTACACGGGTATTTTTGAAAACAGAGATTTTCCGTTTTTGTTTTAAAAAATAATCCCGTCCACACGTAAAGGCAGAAACGAAGGAAAACGCTGCTAGGAACATGCCAAAGCAGCAGGTGGCGCTATATTCCTACCCATGCAGAAATGTTGGCCAATCAGAAGTCTAGAAGCCTCGGTGGGAAAAAGTAAACAAAGATGGGGCATAGAAGCAGAACTGAGTCCTATGTGTGGAGGGACAGTAACTGTGTGTGTATATGTAAGCATTTAAACACTGCAGAGAGTACAATTAACAGTAATAGTATTGTAGAAATTAATTTCACCGAAACAATAACGTGGCGCACAGTTTGACGTCAAAAAATGCGCACACCTTTGACGCTGCGTTTTCTCCGTTTTTCTCGTCCACACGTAAACGCAAAAACGGAGTTTTCAAAAATATCCACCCTGGCAGGAGATTTTAAAAATCTCCATTTTCAGTGACCGAAAACGCAGTTTACGTGTGGACGAAAGGTGCAAACGCATAGAAAAATCTGCGTTTTCAAAAATACCCGGGTACGTGTGGACGTAGCCTAAGAATACACAGAAGCAGAAACAATACATTTTGTTTGAAGTAAATATTATAATTAATCATCTTATAGAAGTTATATATGTTGGTACACTATGTAGATTATAGGACAAAGAAGCAGTTGTCAAGGACGAGTTCGGTTATATATACACAGATATACATACGTTACAATTACTTTAGTATGATGGGATTTCAGAGAAACTGTTCAAGTTGCTGTTTCTATCAGGAGAGGAGAGAGAAGAAGCCAGAGCAGAAGTGAGGTGTAAATTGTGCAGTAATATTAAGCTCTTGGTATATTCCATTGAGAAACAGTGAGTGCGAATTAGACTGACCAGAGTTCTTTAGGGCAGGAGAGGGTGGCAAGTGAGTATTGCAGGTAAGTATCCAAGTATAACAAAGAATGCACACTTGCACTGCAGAGCCAGGGGTGCATATTAATGTTGTGAACAGGAAGGATGTCTGGTTTCACTGACCTGATTTCCACAATTTGACCACAGCAGAAAGTGATCAAATAAAATAGAATGTTCTGAGTGAAACATCTTCTACTCTTCTGTATTTTCTTCTGCTTATTCAACAGACTTTACTAACATGTGGAGCCTAAACATTTTATTCTGCATGTTAACTCCGTGTAACTCTGGGCTTCTTGTTGATTCAAAGTGCTGCTGTTTTAAAAAGAGGATGTTTTTTTGATGATTGGCCCTGAGATATCCAGAAATGTTCACAGGATTCAAACCATCAATAATCCAGATATTCCCAAATGTGATGGCCAAACCCATGGCCACACTCTAAAGTCAGTAACTCTTGTATTTTCATTTCTTCATTTAAACACAGTAACACACTTTAGTTTCCAATAACTTTATTGATTGGTTTGGATACATTTGTTCTATTTCTAAGGGTGCACATTTAGTTTGCTTATGTATTCATACCACTTCATTAGTTTGATTTTTGACTAACCTTTGTCAAAAAAGGTTTAGGTTTAAGTGGTTTTTGATTTTCTTCTTTGGTGTTTAGTTTATTAACAAACCAGACGATACTGCACTGTTTGTTATTTACAATTGTGTTTTGTTTAGTTATCCCTTGTGTGTCACTATGGTCTGATCAGCCATTATATATACCCTTGTGTGTCATTTCATGTTTAGGTCAGTTATGTTTGTTTGGGCAGTCATTAGAGTTGGATGTCTTGAGACCGGTCTTGATCTCGAGACCACTTTTACGTGGTCTTAGTCTTGTCCTGGTCTCGACGGACTTTTGTCTCGGTCTTGTCTTGGTCTCGCTGTCTCAGTTTTGCTGTCTCAGATGAACATAGTGGTCGGGAGATTTGGAGTCAACAGTATCCATGACACACAACGTAACATTCGATAATGGGTCATGCACAAAACCATCAGCTCTAAGAGCCGTGCTTAGAGTACTTTGTTGGGAATCAGAAGAGTCGACTCCCATTGAGCGAGAGCCGGCTCCTCACTTAATTTCCTTTCGCTGCTCAGCTCTCACACAGCGACACACAGTGGCTCGCTGTGCTCAAATCCCTCCATATTGGGGCATATTATTATTTCGCCTTTCGCGCCCCTCAAACACAACTAAATGCAACCCATTAGATTGAGCAGTATGCCATATCAGTAAGTTACAGAAAGGTCAGAGACTTCGTCTGTCATAACATTGACCACAAAGAGTTTTCGGTAAATGCAAAAAGAAGCATTTGGCAAAATGCAGATTTTGCAAAGTCTCCTTGACCGATACAGCCGGGACTACTTCAACCTTCACCAGACACCTGGAGCGCAAACACCCTCAAAGGTAAGCTAGCCAGTAGCCAGCTTTCCATTTTCAAACTCTTCTGCCTACCTTTCCAACCTCAGATGACCAGGTCATGTTCATGTAATATTGTTATTTATAATGTGTTCTTCAAGCGGTATAAATTATTTAGGGACAGAATTTTTGCAACTTTCTCTGCAGACTTAACTTGTGAAGATCAGAGATGGGCAGTAAAAAAATAATCAGATTACTTTTTTCAAGTAACGAGTAAAGTAAGGGATTACTATTGCAAAAACGGTAATTAGATTACCGTTACTTTTCCGTAGAAACGCTGCGTTACTGCGTTACTAAAACCGTGATTTTTTTGCGAGAATGTCTCATGACAGTAACATAAGCGAGTGCGACGTTCATGTCAACAGCTGTGTGCAGATCAACAATGGATAATATATCGAGTGTGGGAGAGAGTATGAGTATGCAGCGTTTAAAGCGTGGAAGTACTGACCTTATTTTGAGTTTGATTCCATAAAAAGTGACAAAAACATTAGTGTCCGTTGTGCGTGGGAAGAAAAAACATTTTTACAGCGAAAAAAAAACCCTAAACAAGCTCCGAGTGCACAACGACGTAATGGGAAACTCACAGAGAAACTCGTGGATTCTTCAACAAACCGCTGCGGCACACCTGCACCAGGGCACACCTCTGCCTGCCCCACTCCTGCTTTACAGGTGAAAATAGAGCAACAGGACCGCTGAGTCTTTGACATTATTTATTTTCTGCTGTGTTTTACTTGCATCTATTTGAAAGACTGAGTGTAAACACAAAAAATATTTTATGTTATGTGCTGAAATGTGCAGAAAATAGGTTTAAATGTTAAACAAATTTATTCAAATCAGAGAATGGTGCATATAATTTAATTTTTGCTTGATGCATAAAGTTAAAAGATTTAAACTGATAAAACAAGTTTTAAAAAGAGACTTTTCCATTTGATTACATTTTGTATGATGGATTATGCAGAAAAAGTAGAATTGGGCTGAAAGCTCTATCTCTTTATTACCTATTCAGGTTGTAAATCGTGTTTTTAAAAAGTAACTAAGTAATCAGTAAAGTAACGGGATTACTTTTTGGGGGAAGTAATCAGTAATTAGTTACTGATTACTTTTTTCAAGTAACTTGACCAACACTGGTGAAGATTGTAACTAACGTTACATGCTATGTACAGGTAGCTAGCACTAGCACTGGCTATCACCTACTTAAATAGTTTTCACTAACTTTAGGTATTTTGGTGAATTCATTGAGCAGAAATATATCGAAACCATTTCAGTGAGCACTTTAAGAGCTAGTATGGTGTGGTTTGTTGTCGACTTTAATGGGCATATTTATGTGGTTGCTGACTCGTAAGGAAGGACGGGCGTTTCAAGAGTGTCCCTTTAACATTGCTAGGCTAACAGCGGTATTCTCAACAGTGAAGCTCAGATCAGAGCAGTCTATGGCTTTGGTCCAGATAGCTCAGATGGCAAAACTGAGTCCTAAAGTTCTAAAATCGAACTTAAGGATCTTTGACTATGACTGTCTTAGGTGTTTTCTACTATGTTGCCCTACAAAACCAGTCCAGTGTGTAGGGGCTACTGCAACATGTCATTATTAGACAGTTATTTTGTATTGGTGTAACTTCAGACTTTATTGAGTAGTTCATTTCTTGTCAATACAGCTGTGTCTGATAGCTGACTGACATGAGGAGGCTTAATGCAATATGCAAAGTTAATGCACAGACATTTTGTCTTTTGCAGATTTAATTCAACTGTTTTTCTGTTCTTGTTATTTAAGGTCTTGCAACCCTGAACACTCCAGTATTTTCATTATTACTAGTTGTGCCTAATGATCTATAAATGTGTCACACTGGATTGGGTTAGGTTATTTTGTATGCAAAGATCTGCCTCATTGATAGATTTAAAATCACTGTGCTTGTAAGATACAGTAGTTTGTTGTGGTTGAATAGAAACAGATGTTTTACAGATTCCTATTTCCCTGTTTTGTAGGTACTTGGAGTACAGATCTGCAACATCAGTGATAGCGGTCAATCCCACACAGCCTCAATTATCATTGTTTGCTCCAAGCATCCACTTATTTTGCCCAAATTCACCCAGGCAACAGGCCATCACCTAGTCCATCCTACAGGACTTTATAGTTGGATGCTCTCTCCCCCTGACTATCATTGAGAATCCACATTTTAGACACTTCCTGAATGTCCTTCAAATACAGCAAATACACTCCTGTGTCTAGGACCACCTTGACAGAGAGGCTGACATAAAGCCCTGGATATCCAGCCAAATGCAGCAATAACAACAGACCTCTGGTCTGACCGGAGGCTTCGGTCTTTCCTGGGAGTTACTGCTCATGTTGCCTGCAAGAACAAGGACTCTTGCTGCTGCTATTGTGCTGTGGTGTATCGCCCAAATAGCTTGCTTATGTCAGAGTTCAGCGACTTCCTGTCCTCCACTATGCGGTTGTCCAGACTGCTTTTAGTTGGGGATTTTAACATACATGTTGATGACAACTCTGACCTTGCCAGAGGTTTTATCAACATTATGGATTCTTTTCATTTTACCCAGCATGTGTCAGGCCCCACACATAACAAAGGACACACACTGGACATTGTTTTTACTTTGGGTTTGAATATTAATTCTATTTGTTCTGAGGACATTTTTATCTCTGATCATCACTGTATTCTTTTAACACATCTTCTCATGAGCCTTTGTCTCCCGTTCACAGGACAATTATCTCGCGTATTATAAATTCCTCTACAGCGGAGAGTTTCTCGCTTTTAATTTAACTCTATCCCCGAAAAACGGTGTTGATTTCTTAACAGATGTATTTAATATCCATAATAATATCCATATAATGTTTTTCAATTTTAGATTAAATCTGTCTGGTTAAAATGAGATCAGTTTCTGTTTCTAAGTCCTTACCCTGGCTAAATGACAATATCTGCTCCATTAAACGCGATTGTCGTAAAGCTGAGCGCTCATTCTGCTGAGACAGCCCTTCTTGGAGTTTCCAGTGACATTCTGATGCAAAACGATGCTGGAAAATGTTCTGTACTCCTAATGTTGGACCTCACGTCAGCCTTTGACACCGTTGACCATTACATTTTGCTTGAAAGGCTGAAATACTGGGTTGGTGTATCTGAGTCTGCCTTAGAGTGGTTCTCTTCGTATCTCTGTGAATGATACTTTTTTGTGGCGGTCTCTAAGTACAGGTCATCTTCCACGTCCCTGTCCTATGGTGTGCCACAAGGTTCTGTGTTGGAGCCCTTATTGTTTTCAATATATCTACTTCCTCTCCAGCATATTTTGAGCCCCTTCGAGGACATTTGCTACCACTGCTACGCGGATGACATCCAGTTATACATTTCTTTTAAACCTGAAAATGTTTCTAAGCTGCAGATTCTAAATGAGTGCTTAGAATCCATCAAATGGTGGATGGCTGACAACTTCCTCCAACTTAATGAAGAAAAGACTGAAGTCCTTGTATGTGCTCCGGACAGACATGTACCTAACACAAGGCGGAGAGTCCCATAGAGTAGTATAGAGTCCACACTTTTTCCGTCAATTGTTCCGTCGGTCCTGCTCACATCTCCAATGGTTGTACACGTTGTCATTAACGTGGCTTCACTCCACATCAGCCACGCCGCTTTGCTCGCTAAAACACCGTGTCAGCACATAAGGACGCTGTCATAGCCTGTCAACGACGTTGATTAGCTGCGTATATACGAATATGAATCACATCATTGGCTGGACTATGGGATAAGGTGGCATCGTTCTGATCCCATACGGGAGCAGCCAGTCACTTATTGACTAACACTGCAAAACAGAATTGTTAAAGTTTCAATTTTAATTTCAATTCAGGTACTTTTTTTTTTTTTTTTGTGCACAATGCAGATTTTCTGTGTGCAGAGACCGTGCCAGCAGTGCGCAATTGCGCACGTGCGCAGCTTAGAGGGAACATTGGTCAGGGCACTGAAAAGACCCTTAGAGAAACAGTTCTCTGGAATTTTTTAGGCAGATTTGCATGGATGAAGAGGATCCAGAGGAGCCGTTTAGCCACCGGATCTACTTCCTTGCCACCATGCTCGACCCCCAGTTTGGACTGACCTGGGTAGATTTGGATGTCCAAAATGGTGAAACCGGATCAGCACTGAAGAGGTTCAGAGATGACCTTAAAAAGTAATTAACAGGTGGCTGTATAATAATAATTATTTATTGTTATTGTTGCACTTATTAACACTGTCTTTGGTTTTACAGCACCATTAGAAGCATCCTGTCTAATCCTGTCTTTGTGTGTGTGTGTGTGTGTGTGTGTGTGTGTGTGTGTGTGTGTGTGTGTGTGTGTGTGTGTGTGTGTGTGTGTGTGAGATGCATCTGCAGCACCAACAAAAGAAGACACAGAATTATCGGACAGTGACTCAGCACCACCCCCAAAACAATGTCTTCTTTCACGCTATAAGGCATATTGGCAACTGTCAAGCCTTTGAGTCGCCGAGCAGCTGAGTAGGGGAATAATGTTAACGCGCCCACTGTTCAAAACGTAAGTCAAAGTTCCAGGTTAAAAACTCCTTTATTTGTTATCAAATCCTTAAAATCTGTAGAAAAACAGTGATCAAAAGACATTCTAAGCTTGAGCGGTCAGCAAAAGTCGACTTCCCCCATCACCCACTCATTCACAAAAATTCCCTCGGGACGTGAACAGGTGATATAGCAATCACTATTACTATTACCGACACCACGTGACCCAAAGCTACGCCTATCCACAACAAGGCATTTAGGTTGCAACGCAGCACAAGCCAGGACTCGAGCACTGATGCACAAATAAGCAAGTACCTAGACAGCATAAATGACTGTGACTGTGATGCACTCACCTTTTGGTCAAAAAACAAAGAGCGTTTCCCTAGTCTACACACTGTTGCCTTGAAGGTCCTCTCAAGCCCTGCTTCTTCTGCCCCAGTTGAGAGAGTTTTTAGTAGTGGAGGCATTCTAATGAGACCCCACCACGCATGGCTAGGCTATAAGATGTTGCCATCTTTAGTTTTCTTGAAGTGCAATCAATCACTGTTTTAAAATGTGAACTGTTTTCTCTCCCTCCTCTCTGAAAATATGCTGTTTGTTCATTAGATATTTTTTGTTCATAATATTTGTTCATAAGATATCTGTTATTTGTCTGTGTTCTATTGTTCCTGCCCTACTGAACAACAGGCTTGATTTCATTGGCAGTGTGTTGTAATCACATGCCACTGAAGACATCAAGATGGCAGAATCTTTTAAGCACTTGTTCTTATTCTTATTAATGCACAATTTCTATTGCTATGTAATATTTGTAGTTTGCATCTGATTAATGTGAGCTGTGCATGTGCATAAGTAAATGTTTTTCAACTCGGTCACTCACACCAAACAAAAGAGCATTTTGTGTCAAGTATATAAAACATGTAGCCTAAAAAACATTACAGATCTATGCAGTATATTAATCACTTATATAATTTTTTACATAAAGATAACATTAAAAACTCACGTCTCATCATGATTGATGTCTCAATCAGAGACATTATTCTATTTTTTCCAACACATTCCAGACATTCTTGTTTGATGAATTTCCAACAGTTTAGGTTCAAACATATTTTACATTTTTCTCATCAGCTGCAGTTTGAGAAAAGAAATCTATAATTGTGAAGAAAACTTAGCAGTGTCTGATTTAATGTGCCTTATTTCCTGCTGAGGCTCCACTTCTCACTGTGTGTTTCTATGAAGTCTTGTACATTTAACATATTTTGTACTCTAAAAATCCAAACACAGTTTGTAAATATGTTCATGTTTCCTCCTCCAGATGCTTCCTCTCAAAAGCTTCCCTCTGTGTCAGTGAATCCCTCTGCTGAGATAGTGGAGGGGGCCTCTCACCCTGCGATTGTTAGGATATTTTTAAAAAGGGGATTAAAAAATAAGAAAAATGTAATAACAGAAAGTCATTTTTAGCTGTTTAGACCATCTTTGCCTGCTTATGCCAACAAACAATGTTGGGGTGTAACGGAATACATGTACCAGCATAACAGGGGGGTATTTAAAATACAAAATATGAGTAACTGTATTCCGTTATGTGTTACCGTTTAAAAAGGTGGTATTAAGAATACAGTTTGTACACTCAATATGTAAATGACACGGCTGTCTTTTCCTGTGTCAGGCTGTCCCCTCTCTATTTGTGGTAATTCCATGCCGATGGAAACCCAAACAAAACACGCATTAAGAGGCTCTAATGCCGGGGTGTCAATCTCGGGGCCCATGTCACCTTTACTTGCGACCCACATAATTTATGTGTTTTTGCCACACACTCGCACTCTCCTCCTTAAAGCTGTCTCACTCACTGAGGGGTAGTGATCCTGATCCTGAAATATCGATACTTCCAATACCAACGTTTCATGTTGCATGATCAATTCCCATATGAAAATATCAATATCTAATGTAATTACATTTGATTTTATCATAAAAATGACATACAGAGAAAATTAAACTCAGCAATTAACAGGATAGTCAGCAATACCCTGTTAATAGGTTATTGCTGACTCTCATTCATGTGCGTGCTACGGCTCCGCATGAGCGTGAGCCAATGAGAGTCCCAAGGCACTTTAGACCACAAAACATGCAATCTTGACTTTGTTCACAGATCATAACTGCATTTACGTTCAACATAGAAATTGTGCTTTGTGCGATGTATGTGTGAAAACAGTTAAATAGGGATGGGTACCGGTTCTGACGTAAATGGTAGTAACCAGACCAAAAAGCAGCGCACATTTCGGTGCTTTATATCGGTGCTTTTTTTCCTGAAATGTCATACACTTTGGATTCTAACCAATCATTTTATAGTTAACATTGTTATCTTTTTACAAAAAAAACAGCTAAACATGAAAGGTTTTTGGACAAAGTTTGTGTTCTCCATTCTTTAAGCACCGGTTCAGCACCGTTTCAAAAGTACCGGTTTGGTACTGGTATCGGATAAAACCTAAACGATACCCATCCCTACAGTTAAATACTGTGGCAACACGACAAACCTCATTAAAAAAAAATGGGGTGCCGCTCTCACTCAATGGGAATTGGCTCTTCTGATTCACTACATTGTTATGATTTAATCTTTGTTTTCTGAGTTACCTTTGTTGCAGCTGCTCCAGTTCCTTGATTGAAGAGGCAAGAGATGGAAAAGGGGCAGAGCGAGCTTTAATGGAGGACTGCAAATTGTCTCATTCCATAACTCGGGACCATGGGGGGGTTTGGAGTTCATTATGTTAGTTTCAGTTAGGTTTTGTATGTTTTTGTCACGGCTGGGGCAGCAGTCGTGTGGTGGAGTTAAATGAGGACCCAAGATGCAAGAAACGTCTAGATGCAGGTGAGCGTTTTATTTACAAATGGTGAAATATACACAGAAACGAGGGTGGCGAGGACTGCACAAAGACAAGAACCTAAACTGGGAAAAACTAATAAACCTGGAACACGAGATGGAACAGAGAGACACACGGAGAGATACCAACTAACGCAGAGAAACACAGACGACGCGACGAGGAGCACAGGCAGACACACACTATAAATAGGTAATCAGGAAATGGCACACAGGAGGGGACACAGCTGGAACTAATGGGCATAACGAGACACAACCAAGTAAAACAGACTGTTTTACTACATGACTCGTGGACACGAACAGAGCACAGAGGAAAGACACAGGTAGGGCTGATAAAACACTTGAGCACTAAACACAAGAACCAAACCCTAAGAACTAATACCAAAATTAGAATAAACACTAGTGATGGGTAGATGAGGCCTCGTGAAGCGTTTCAACACATTCCCCAAACTGTATCGATACTGTGTCGACACAGTGTTGCTGTTTTTCTCCATACTGACACCTGCTGGACCTTAAAAATCATTGCAGGCAACTTACTTCAGACTTGCAACAGACACTAATTCAATGACCTAGTCATACTTGTATACACTGTAAGGTATTGTACTGTCCATGGAATCATTTTATATCTTTTACATTTCAAATATTGTAGACATCTTTAAAATATATTGTGAATGTCATTAAGTGAAAATTAGAATGAAAGTATTGTAAATGTAATTTTACCCATTTAAATGTAATTGACTCAGAGTTTATTATAAATTTTTATTCAGAAAAATAAGTTTATCCAATGTTTTTGCATTCAGTCTATTGTGGTTTTTTTTACACTATTTCCCCAGCTTTGGAAAATACATGTTCACTGTAATGCCAGGTGGAAAAGGTTAGGATAAGATGTTCGTTAAAGGATCCTCTGATCGTGGAATGTTTCTCTCCGCCAAGTAGCGCTGGACCTCAGTGATGGAGTCTGCTGTTGTATTGTTTGTTTGTCTGCCAACTTCTTCATCGAGCCGATGCCACGGGTTTTCTGAAATAATAAAAAATTAATGCCGTTTTAGTTTTTGTCATCTACTCCAAATTAGTACACATTAGCATCAAAATAAATGTATGAATAAGCTGATAATACTGAACTTGCCTGGAACAGGTGACTGCTCTGATGAAGGTCCAGGCTGTGGCTCAGATGTTGTGCGGGCAATTACTGCAGCACACTCCACTTTTAGGCAATTGACTGCCTCGCTACACTTGGAGGAACTACGAAATCCGAGTTTTTTAAATCTGGGGTCTAAAAGTGTTGAGAGGGTCAACACACTTAATGACTCCAGATTAGAAGCAGTGTCTGTGACACGATGCCTAAGTTGGTCATGGAGATGGGTGGCAGCTTGTGTGTGTAGATGTAAAGAGTTCCGCTCAAGTGCACAATATAGCATTTTCATCATCGGGATTACCTTTGATCCTGAAACTCTCCTCAGACAACTCCACTGTGGCCTGATGGAAAGGGGCCAACACAAGAAGTGCTTCCCTTATGATGTTACATTCATCAGTCGTAAGTGGACTTAAATCTGTTGGAAGAGAAGCAAGAGATACCCAGACTGCTTCTTTCTCATCATGTAGCCGTGACAGCATCTGATATGTGCTGTTCCAACGCGTTGGTACCTCGTTGATAAGTTCCAAGATGGGCCGTCCCATCTGCTGCTGCACTTGAGCAAGCTTTTCTTTGGCTGTAGTGCTGGATCTGAAGAATGATACGATTTGTCTAGATTTATCTCTTATGGATGAAAGTTCAGGGATTTGATCGCATGATTTCTTGACTAATAAATTGAGTTTGTGTGCAATGCAAACTGAATGTCGAATTTGGAGCAATAATGTTTGGTGCTGCATCGGTCACAAGACACCTTACCTTATTTGTGATGACCCAGTCATCCATCATGCCCTTTTTGAATTGGGCCAAACTGTCTGCAGTGTGACTTTGTGGAAAGTGTTTCACACCCAACACAGATGTACACAACTGCATTTTCTCATTAATGTAGTGACAGGTAAGAGCCAAGTAAGCCTCCATATTCAAAGAGGTCCACAGGTCGGCTGTTATACTCACTGCCACAGCTTGCTGTACTTCCATTTTCACTCGTTCGAGTTCCTCCGTATGTTTTTTGGCTATCAATTCCTTTATGGTCTGAAGATGAAACAAAACTAAATCAGTATGCAGTACAAACCTTTCTGGTTGGCAAAACATATGATGGATCAAGGACCTGAACCAGCTCCCTGAACCCCTCACTCTCCACAATGCTAAGGGGTTGGCAGTCCTTTATAATAAAATTCAGGACTGCCTGGTCCAGAGCAATCTTCCTAGATGCTTGATTTCAAAATAATAAAACATTAATTTAAAAAAAAAAAATGATAAAGCTGCTCAATGTCTATATAGGCCTACCTGTGTTCATTCTTGGTGTGTTTGTCTCCTGATTTTCATGTTTTGCTCTGTAATGCCTAAACATTGAGGAGGTGCTTTTGTTTGTGTACGAAAGCTCCGCAGAACAGATGCGACATTTAACCTGCAAAAAATAAAATAAATATTTTACACTGCAAGTCACAATGCTGTTTTTCCTATTCTGATAGATTACACTGAAACAAAGGCAGACACACAGTTAACTTATTTGCAGTTAAAAGATCGAAATGATCCCACACAGCAGAAACTTTTCTTTTTCTTTCGGGCTCCATTTTGTTGTAGAGGGATATGTATTTTTTTTTCTTTGTGAGAGTAATTTTGGATTTTTTGGTGGCGACTCATTCCGTTGACAGATGCTGATGCGGTACCTTTTAAACACAGTTTGGCGTGTTGGCAATGAGCGATACAGCAGCTGTATCGATCACGTGACTTTTTCTTAAAGGACACACTATAAGGTATTGTACTGTCCATGGAATCATTTTATATCTTTTACATTTCAAATATTGCGTCAGTGTTGCTGGACCCATCACTAATAAACACAAAAAACAAGGGTCGCTGGGTCAAATGACCCAGGATCATGACAGTTTTAACCCCTTTTTGTGGGCTGATCAGCCACTATTTAAGTTTCCCCTATGTCTCGTTAAGTTACCTCAGTTTTTTTGAGTTATCAGTATTGTTTGTCAACTTTGAGTAGAGTTCTGTTATTTTGACCTCTTTTATGGGCCAAGATTTTGATTCTTTTTGCATGATTTAACCAACTATGTTTTTGGGTTAAATAAAAAAAATCCTTTCTTGGCCTTTAACCTGTGCCTAAGTTTCCGTCACTGCTCCGTCCATCACAGTATCTGATCGATACTTTGTTTCTCTCCCCCTTAAGTTCAGTAGGTATAACTAAATTGTATTAAATAAAGTTTTTAAAATTTTAATTTCAATCACAGCTCACACCCTGTATTTTCACTTCCCGGCAGACTCAAGACTATTTTGTCATACACTCTGGCAAACCCACACATGTGGTAAAACTGTGGGCAAAAGTGATTTTTGTCATGGCTGTGTGCAGGCAGGCAGGGGGATAGGACCCAAAATGCAGGACTCGGAGGCAGACGTGAACTCAAAATACACAGCTTTATTGCTGGAGCAACAGAACAGAAACTAAACTAAAGTGAGAATACAAAAAAATAAACTAAGCAGGCAGATGACCGGAACACACAGATAACCTGAGGGTGCGACATGACACTGAGCAAGGGCAAACACAGGGCTAATATACACAGGGAAGTAATCAGGGAATGGAAGACAGGAGGGAGACACAGCTGGGAGAGATCAAGGCTAATGAGACCGGGGGAGCAAAGCTGGACACACTGGCATAGTACACAACCTTTCAAAATAAAACAGGAAACAACAAACAAAGATGCAGACTAAGAAACACGGACTTTACACGGGCAGAATTAAACCTAAACTAAACATGAGACACAACCTAAGAGCTAATCCCTCACCAAGAATAACTGAACAAGTGCACTGTGCCACCTAATGGCCTGAACCTAGAATGGCAGTGTAGTAGTGCGAGTGCAAGTTAATGATGAAATGAATGGAACTAAATTTGAAATTAACAATGTTTGTTTTATGTCTCACTTTTTTATCTGTCTGTTTTAAATCGATTTCTATTGTTTCAAACCGCTATAAATCCAAACACATCATTTTGGGGTTGATGCAGCAGTGTTATAAATCTAATCATTGTACATAGTATCACTAGGAAGAAGCAGTGGATCACAAAACACCACATACAGTGTGTTGAAACTTTTGAAAAGTATATTTATTTTTGCCATTGAAATGGGTAGAAAGTTTACTTTTAGCAGTGCCAACATTAAACTGTGCCTCAGACCATTTAGGAGCTGTAGGTATCAAAATACTGCAAAAAATGGTTCAACGTGAACACAGTGAGGTTTGTCCATTCTGTGTAAGCTGAACTGCACCAACTGCAGACCTCGTGTTCAGTAATGATGGGCAAACAAATTATGGCAATAAATGTAGTTTACCGATTTGAGATAACCTGCACATGATACTTGTCTTGCTGATGCTGAATGCTCTCATGATACAATTGTTTACCAGTGTGAAGTTTGATTTCACTTCCAGATCTTGTTTTCCAGGCTATGATGGTGTGTATGCAGGCTCCTAGCAGAGCCAGGTTTTGAGGAAACTTAGTATGCAAAACACACTAACATTTTTTATTGCAGTGTTATAGGTCCGGGGTGGTGCTGCTCCAGAGGAGGAGACGCCTTGATGTTGCCTGGGACATGCTCTGGCTAACCTTTTTCTTTAAGACAGGAATCTAGGGTTGATGAGTTGACTCATGGGAGTGTCCATGCATCAAGAGGAGGGGTCCAGAATTACATGAATTACATGAAACTATGTTTTCTAAATTAGGATTTTTGCAGTGATTTGTGTGATTAACAGTTCATTTACAGGTATTGAGCCTATGCAAAGTGTTGCATCCATGTTCAGATGAGGCTTTGATGGCCTATAAGTGAAGTTCACTGAACTAAGGAGTGTTATTTGATGATGGTTGACATGCTTTCCAAATAGACGTTTTTCCTCCTAGCAAGGAAATATAGGTGCAGCAGTCAGAGTGTTGCTGAAAGGAATCTCCTGAGAAATCTTCAGAGGCCCAGTGAGAAGCAAGAACCATTCCAGGCATAGCTGACAGCCCAGGCAGTGGTTGAGGTCAAAGGTCGAGCTGGATGGGGACCACGAAACTGCGTTGGAATGAGAGCTGTGCCAAGGGGGCTTTCCAGAGGCCAACAGAGGAGATTGTGGACAACAGATGGGAACCTGAAGGATGAGGGGAGCGTGCCACGCTCCATCGACAGCGCAGAGGGAGTTCGAGGATGGCATCATGATTCTGTGAAAAGCACAGGAACCAGAAGCTGTGGAGGTGATGACAGCAGTTTCCTATGAACATCACCTAATGCTGTGTCACTGTACTATGCATACGATGACACTCTGAAGACTGCTGGGATCATAAGAACAGTAAGATGACTGGATCCAACACCCTTTCCACAGAGGAATTTTCCTGGAGAGGATGGACAACTGAGGAGTCATAAGTATCCCCCACAAGATAAAGGCCTGAAGTGAGGTGATGGGGGTTGATAAAGGCCATAAAACAGGAGGGCTGACGAGGCCTGAGGCCTGCAGCTTTCAAGATAGCTGAGACCCATGTTTGAATGTCATTCTACATACATTTGGACTCTGGTCCTGTGGACAGTGATGGGAACAACTGGAAGGGACATCTACGAGGCACTGCAGAACTTAACTGCTCTGCAGAAATATGTGGCAGACCACACATCAGGAGGAGACGCGTCACAAGGCTGGATAGCCTGGTTGACATCTGGACCATGGTGGAATATGTTCTTAAAGTTTTGACTCCCATTCTTACATTGTTGGCATTGTTTTGCTTGGTTATAGGTTGCATCCTGCCATGTGTAAGATCGATGGTGAATAAAATGATTGCTAACACCTTTACCAACTTTATATTGTTGCAGCAGAGTGACATGGATGCTAAGGCTAATGTGTGTGTATGAAATGAAGCCTGCACTGAAAATGTTGACAAGTGGTGTAGAGCTGAAGATATATATACGCCGTATAGCCTTAAAAAATGACAAAAGATCAGGGGGTGGGCAACTCCAGGCCTCGAGGGCCGGTGTCCTGCAGGTTTTAGATGTGTCCTTGATCAAACACAGCTGATTCAAATGGCTAAATTACCTCCTCAACATGTCTTGAAGTTCTCCAGGGGTAATGAACTAATCATTTGATTCAGGTGTGTTGACCCAGGGTGAGATCTAAAACCTGCAGGACACCGGCACTCGAGGCCTGGCGCTGCCTACCCCTGGTTTAGATGAACTGCTGGACTTACAGACCAGCAGGTTTAGGGAAGTCATTTATGGGGTCACACACTGACCCACCACACATACACACATACTTACACAACGCACAGGCAAGGTACTCTTTGTGTGTATGTATACGTCATATGTTAATGAACCTATGTATGTTCATGTGAGCTCAATAAAAGAACAATGTTACGGGGAAGCGGACGAGGGCGACTGGGGTCAAGTGAAGGAACGTCGCTTGTCGTAGTTCTCTCCCTCATGCATGAGTAACACGAAGAACTTTGCCTACTTGTGTCCTGCTTTTGCTGTGTAATCAAATTGTCCTTAACGTTCCAGCGAATAAGTTTACGCTACAAACCTATCATTAATATTTCTAAATTGTATAATTTTGACAGGATATAGTTTTATGAAGAGCAAAATATTTAAAGTTAAAGTTTATTTTTTTAAGTTTATTTAATCTGGAATAATATTCCTGTCTGTTTTTATTCATATTTATGTTTAAAAAACATTGTTTTTCTGTGTTCAATAAATGTTTATCTTGTTTGGCCCCCGACCTAAAGCGTGCCTTAAGTTTTGGCCCCCTGTGCAATTGAGTTTGACACCCCTGTTTTAAACCCTTTGGAGAGAATGAAATGTAAGTCGTCCTTTCTTTATCCAGGATTCAAATGTTTTTAGGGAAAAAGTCTCATCATATGTGCACCATCTGAAAGTTTCAGCATAATTTGTATTTTATATAATTTGACAACTTTCTGCCATAATTTCAATGTAAAACTTTTCCAGTTCAATTTTATGTCTAATTTGTCTGCAGGAAATCCATCTGCAATAACTGCTTGAAGTGTAATATTGGTGCATAATTCAAATTCAGATTTTTTCCATTATCCTTGTAGTCTTTGTTGTCCTGCAAGGTAGTAGTTTCTTAAGCATGGTAGAGCCATCCCTCCTCTTTCTTATCCTTGATGCAGAACACTGAAATGATTCTAGGTTTCATAACCTGCCAGATGAATTAGGAAATCTATTTGTCCCACTCTGTAAACTCATTATCACTTACTTCTACCGACAGTGTTCAAAAATATATAAAAGATAATATATAAAAGACGAGGAAGGATATTCATCTTCATTTTTAAATAGTATAAGGTTCCATCTTTGAGAGTTTAAGTTTAAATAATCAGCAATTATATCAGATACAATGTCAGGCACATACCACAATGTGCCCGTGCACATTGTGCAAAAATATCATTTTGCACAATTATAAGTGAGGGTGGAAGATGATCGTAACAGATGGCAGAGAGAGGGGAATCTTTCCCTGACATTTGCATGCTTTTTTCAAACAAACATGATCGACATAAACTTGTGCAGCTATTCGCTGTGAATGGCAGGTGTGGCCATTCATTCCTTTGAGGCACTGCCTCGCTTTTTCTGTCATTTCCACATAAATTCTATGTTTACTTTAAAACTCCCTGTTATTGATGTGAGTTAATGTGAGTCTTAAAGTGTCTGACCTGAACCACAATGTTAGAAAGTTGTGTCCAAAAGAGGAAAGTAAAAATTGTTTTAAAAATACTCAGTCAGTGAAAATAGCTGACAGTGATATGACCCGTACCACATACAGGAGAAGACCCACAACATTGTCAAACTCATTTCTTTTTAACAAAACAAGCCAGAGATGTTTCAGTGTGAGAATAAAACCTGAAGTCTTTCCAATTCTGTATTTATGTTTACAGCCTTACATGCAAATTCTTACATACAAAGCAACATTTTTACATTTAATTTTAAATCTTTACCAAGGACATAATAAAAATGCAAAGGCATAATTTACAGTGGTTCCCAGCATTAAGCACCACTTAATGATCAAAATAACAAAGAAGGTAGAAAAACAAATGTATTTTTGGTTCATCAGGCTGAGAGTGAGAATGACTTGAAGGGATTTCACAGTTATGTACAAGAATTACAGATCCTTCCATCGTCATTTTTTTTTCTAAAATGTATCTTGAATAAAAACACTTTTGATAACAAAACAAATACATGCTAACTTGTTTTGACTAAATATGATGATGTGGGAACTTTCAGGCTAAATATCTTTAGCCTGAGTCTCTGTCACGGTTCTGGGTCCGTTGGACCCAGTATTTTGAGTTTATTGTGTTTTGGTTCACTTTTGCATCATGGATTATTCTTTGTTTCTCTGGTACTTTGTGTTTCAGTTATCTTGGTGTTTTGGATTGTTTCTCATTCTCTTGTTGTGATGTTTATTATTATTATTATTATTATTATTATTATCATTATTAGAGTTTCATGTTTCTATTATCCATGTTTTAGGAATGGTGGTTTCATGTATAGTTCAGTTCAGAGGAGGAGCCAGACATTTGAAACACCCGGGGCTTAGCCCTAAAGGGTAGTATGCATGTGGGATTTTTTTTTTTTTTGAGGGGGGGGGGTGTAGAAATGACTGAAAGATTAATAGGCTCTGTTTTGAGTTTTGTTCAAAAAAGAATGACTTCATATAGGGAAATATATATATCACACATGCAGGACACCTTAAACTAGTTTTTTAATTGAGCAGCAAGACAGAACGAAGTCGGGGCTGTATCAAGACACAGGGACTAAACCCCAATTCAACCAGACGCAGAACTGATCCAGAATTAAAACAGGACTACAACAGTTCAAAAGCAGGATTACTGAGGACTTAACCAAGACATAACCACAATCAGAACTAGATGATAGTAGCACTAAAAATCATCATAGACCTGCACTACACTTATTTATTTAATTCTACCAAAGTACAATATTTAGATTGAGAAAAGTTTATATAATTATTTAGCCTTGTTGTGCAAACAAGCCTGCAGAACTTAATAAATATAGAATTTGAAAAATAGCAAACCTAAAAAGAAACACTAGGTACGAGATACATGAGTACCTATGATACAGTGATACTTTTAGTAAGCAACCATTTGACTAACATGTGTGTCTCACCTGCTCTTGTTCATCTCTGTTCTGTCCTCATTCTCCATCTCAATCTCTGCTCCTCTCTCTCCCTCTTTGTGCTGACAATCATCAAATATACAGTTGAAACCAGATATTTACAAACTCTTCAGATCAAAACACAAACACTTTTTTAATTGTAACATCAAATCAGACTAAATGTTTATTTTTTTAGATTGATAAATATAAAAACATATTTGTTAACTTTAAGAGTAAAGAGAGAAACTGTCTGTGTTTTTTAATTGCAAATGGCACCAAATTGTATTCAAATTGAGCCACACTTATGGAGCTCCACGATTCTTTTCCTGGTGTTTTGGTTGACATCTCTTGATTTTCCCATGTCAAAGAAACAGGCTCTGTGTTTTGCCTTATATGCATCCACAGCTGTGCCACCAATTTACTCACATGGACTCTACTAACCTATCAGAAGCTTCTTCAGCTCAGAATGGAATCGTCTGGAGTTTTCTTATTAATTAACAATAAACTTAGTGTACATGTACTCCTAAATTTAATGAAAGTGATAAAAAATAGACAGCTCTGTCTCTCTTTATTCTGACATTTAACTAATTCAAAATATATTTCAATATTTATCTAAAACAAAAGTTTACTCTAAATTGATGTTGTACAGTAAAAATGTTTTATGTTTTCTCCCTAAAGTGTATGTAAATATCTGGTTACAAATGTGAATATCCTGCTGTGTACTGAAATCCCTCTTGTTTTGCATAGAAATATACTGAACAACATACAAAGCATAATATATAAAATAACATTTACCTGAGTTTTTTCTTTGAAAGAACCCTCTAATGTCCATTCTTATATTTCAGTACATAACTGAAACCGAATTAGTCGGGGAGGGTAAGAACTGAAAATATGAAATAAACACACGTAAGCTAAGACTCTCTAAAAAATAGCATTTGTTCGGCTTTTCATTTCGCCATTTGTTGATTCACTTGAAGAGCAAGTAAAATAATATTGGTCAAGTGATCAGTTTCATATCAATCTTTCGTGATGCACCGTCATATTTACATTATTTGTACGGTACGAATGATTTGCTTTGGTACCTGCTCAAACTTAAGCTCTCCTTAGTATGGCTGGCTCCGTCTCTCCAACAGCACACTCACGGGCAGCAGCTCCCCCCGCCCCCTCGCTCAGTCGCTTAGTGCCTGAGCTTGGATCATACCAATATCAGGGGGGGATTCACGCACAGTCGTAAATTCCCACAGTGTGCACTATGTGCTTCGAATATTGTGTGTACTTTTTGTTTTATACAGTTGTCAGCCAGGCATCTAACTATGAAAAAATTACACTCCAAAATACCCCGGGCTTCTGACAAAACAACCCGGGCTTAAGCCCCGTAAGCCACCCCCACGCTCCGCCCCTGGTTGGGGACCGCTGGTTCAGCGTGTTTGGAGTGTGTAGTTGTGTGAATGCCTCACAGGCATGGAAAATGAATGGAAAACTTCCAAAATTCTGCTAAAATTTGCTTGATTTTGAAACTTAACTACATCCTTATACTTTCACGTAGAAACTCCATTCAAACTTTAAAACATTCTCAGATTATTGGGCTATTCATGTATGATTCAGCTTTTTCATATCTGTTACCGTTTTAATTTAATGCCTCTTTAAGTTTCCAGTTGCAGCTTTGTGATTTTTCAGAAAATACATGCGTTGTTATGGTTGCTGTGCAATTAACTCAGAGTGGACACTTGAGCTTTTTGAATTTTCTCTTCATGTCCCAACAACTTCTTACTACTCGCTCAATTTCCACTCAACCCCCACAAATTATACATCAAAACGTAGGTATTTTTGCTGGCTTTCAGAAAATGTCAACACAAAGTCTGAAAACTCTCCATAGACAGTCAATGGAGAGTTTGTTCAAAATCACCGCTGGATTTCTCTAATGAGACACATTTTCAAATTGTCATATCTGCTTAACAAAGCAAAGTTGAGACATGAGGCTTGTGCCAATATATCTTCAGACACTCCTGACGCTCACAATTCAAGAATTTGTTTCTCACTTGTTACCGTTTGGTCATGAATTACATTTTTTTGAGGGTAGGAAATTTGTTTCTCGCTCAGATTTCTTCAGATTTCAAACTCAACTTCAACTAAATGAGGCACTTTTTTCTCTCGTCATATCTTTTTGATGGATTTCAACAGAGCCCTGAAAATTTCCATGACTGTTCACCAACCCCTGCTGTTTCTTATGGTGAAAGAATGATTTTGATGCTGATATAGATTTAGATTTACAAAATGTTGTTTGAGGGCAAGTCAAGGCAGTTTTTGCTTCGCCTCTACTCAGTTACAGTGTATTGCAAGTCATATATGTTCAATAATTTATACTTTAATTATGAATTATGAACACCTGAAGATTCCTCCATCTCTTCTGAACAAAACGGTGTCAGAATGACCGTTCTAGCCCCTACGGTTAGGAAATTATGGCCATTTGTTCGAGAGAAATCCTGAATGTCAGAAATACACTGAAGAAAATTCATGCCTCTCTCTGTGTCTGTGTAAGAGCCATTTCGTTCGCGACCGACACATCATTAGTGGGTGGTAGACTTGTTTCGTTTTGCTCTCTCTGATGATCTGTTCCTCATGTAAATTAGTGCCTTTTATTATTGTCTGCAGTAAGGCCGCCAGCCTGTGTGATTTCTCTAAGGGAAGAAAGAATCTCAAACTACACTCTGCTTCTCTCTGTCATGCCCGGTCCAACACTTGAGCCCTACAGCTATTGTTTGCTAAAACTTGACAGCAGCTAAATCAAGCAGAATGGTTCAAATACTCGTTACACATATATGTTAACAGTCACCAGAGGGTTTATAAAATGTGTGTGTGTGTGTGTGTGTGTGTGTGTGTGTGTGTGTGTGTGTGTGTGTGTGTGTGTGTGTGTGTGTGTGTGTGTGTGTGTGTGTGTGTGTGTGTGTGCACGCGTGCGCATTTCCTCCTTCCATAGTAATAATATTCATGATAAAGTAAAAATGGGGACATCACAGGGATTCTGGGTTTGTGACTCAGGTGTATAAATCTTGATGTATGTTGAAAAGTGAACAGAGTGTTGAGATTCCAATCAGTCCTTACTTGGGGAATGTGGAGAGAGGGTGATGGGGGGAGCAGCTCGCCAGGGTTGGAGCCATCAGTGGGTGGCCATGTTGGTGAGTCTGAGAGGTGAATATTGAAACATTTCTTTCCAGATATAGACTGGCTTGATGATGAGTAAGTGTTGTATATAGTGAACTCTTCAGCCACAGAGCCATGGAGGAGTCTGGTTACTGTTCTGCGATTGATGACAGTCTCTTATATTTATTTTATGTGCATTACAGATTCTCTACTGGTGGAATATGTTTTATATGTGGAGGTTGCTATGTGTACTTTGCTAAAACCCGTGAATGGAGCGCAAACTTTGGGTTACGTTGTCCAGGGAATATCCATGTATTAATTTGGTGATGTAGAGAATATATAAAGTCTTTCTATACTTGATTCTAATCTGCTGCTGCGTCTCTTACATTGCAAGACAGAACACACAAGAGTACCTGTTCGGTCAAAAAATACAATAAACTTATCTTTTATCTGTAACAGACTAAAAAAAATTTCCACATCTCCTTTATTTGGCTGTGGGATGGGAAGCTGTAATATTTAAATAGATCCAATTTAAAATTTTCTAGCAAAATCTGGCTAGCACTACAGAAGAGGAAGCAAGAAGGGAGTGACGGTTTTCTAAATGTCATATTCTTTGAGTAAAGAAGTTGCTTCAGTACGTCAGCTTTTACTGGAATATTTACTGGATCCTATGACATCTCCAGTATTCTGGTAACTTACAATCTGGAGAGTTCCCCATCCAGATGATCAAGCTGTCAGGCTGAAATGTGGCCCTTTGCTGTACTCCTTGAAGCTATGGCCTCCCTTGGGTGCTGGGTCAATGGGATGGGATGACAGCCGGTCTGCCACTGAGTGGGATCGTCCTCCACCTGTCTCACATCTTTTAATGCATGGGTCTGCAACAATTCACGGAGTAATTTGAATAATTCGATTATAAAAAATTCTCAACAGAAGTTGTTTGTTCATCTTATCTTAGTTTAACACGCAGCTCTGTAGATTCAAGAGATTCAAGATTCAAAGTGTTTATTGTCATGTATTCAAAGAAAAAAAGGGATTTCTTTGTGCAATGAAATTTTTTCTTTGCTGTCCCCACAGAGATGCCAATTAATATATACAATAGAAATAGAACATATAAAATATAAATAGTACAGATAAATAAATGAAGACAAAAAGAAGACAATATTAAAGTGTGAAACAGAGATGTGTGCAAAAGAACTATGACCTCAATATGTTGGCTTAGTATGCAGGATGACCTGATGTGCAAAAAATTATTATTACTGTTCAAAAATAAGTCCGCTGTTCAGGAGTGCACTGATGTGATAAACTCCAGAGTAGGAGTGCTGTAGCACTACCTGCAGCAAACAGTGGTGAGTTTAAAGGAGGGCTTGGGGTGTATTAGACCATATTCATTTCAAACATTTTTTAGATTGAAGGTAAAATAATGTAAAATAGTGTGCTATATAAATTGTGTTAATATTTTTTTTGTTTTCTTGCTTTTCTTCATTGCAGCCACCACATACTCCTTTAAAGGGTTACAGGCACAAACTCCTTTATTTACTTGTACACTTAAACCTGCAGACACACACATTCACAAAAACTCATAAAAATGAAAACATGCCTAATCTACTTCATTGATGTCAGAAAGCTGTCTAAGAAGATAAATGTACATTTTTATGTCTTAGTTTAGATTGCAATGACTTTGATCTTTGATTGTTTTGCTTTAAAAATGGTTTTCTTAAAAAAAAATTGATATGGTTGGTATTAAATTACCTAAAGGGGTTTAGTTGTTGTTGTTGTTGTTGTTGTTGTTGTTATTGTTGTTGTTGTTGTTGTTTTTGACAACCATTATATCCAGTTAAAATTTAAAACATTGCAATGTCTGAAATGGAAGTCAATGAGCAATTCATTTTAAAAGACTCTCTTTTTTTATTATTGCTCATTAATAAGACATAAGTATTTCTTATCTGAACAATCGATATCTGCTGCCCTACATAGCACTAGCTTAGCACTCACCTACATAAAGACAATTATACTTACAAATGACACAACAGGATCCACTATAGGTGCTAGTGGAAGGCTGGAATGGTACTGGGGAGCCATATCAGATGTAGGGTTGCCTGGCAGTAATGTCTTTGGTCTCCTCACCTCACTACCCTGCCTGCCTTCCATTTGTTTACACATTAGGTGGGGCTCACAATCATGAGACTGATTTATTAAAAACAAAAATCCAATCAGACAGCTAGAAAGTAATTGCTCTCCGAACAGGACATTGGGGGACATACCTATGTACTGAAATGATTTGTATGTATTACTCATTATATATGACAGGGGAAGAAAAAAAAGCATGGTTTCTAGTTAAGTAGTGGTCATGTGACCTGTGGGCTAGCCTGGTTAGGGGGGATTTGGGGCAAGGTCTGTGCTTACTATGGAATTAAATCAGACCTTAAGGTGTTTGTTATCAATATACAAACAAGTATATTTATTTTGAATGGCCAAATTCTTTAAAGGATTTTTCACTCAGGGAGAGAGAGTACTGAGAGATGAAACTCAAAGCTGCAAGCTAACACTAGAGGGCAGTAAAACAAAAGAAAGAAAGAAAAAAATCAGGAACACTTTAAGAGTTTCGTCTCTTGAGACACTTTGCCTGGTCTTTCTTGCAGCCACCTTTAGTAGCTGTTTCTTTGTGGGTCTCTCTGACTTCAGTTTTGTCTTCTGTAACTGAAAAGGATGCTCCTAGGTGTTAAGATCAGCTGGTGACTTTGCCATTGATGAATACTGAGAAACTCTCCAGTTGGTTTTGTAATATGCTTTGATTCATTATCTATTTGCAGTCTGAAGGACCATCCAATTGGTTTTGCAGCATTTGGCTGAATCTGAGAAGAGAGTGTATACCTGTACTCAGAATTCAGTCTGCTGCTTATATCCACAGTCACATCATCAACACTGGCAGCCACACATACCATAATAATTCCTCCACCATGTTTGGTGAAGTTATTTTTTCTTATCCAAACACGTGTCTATTTTTGTCTATGAAGAAAGCTAGCTGTACAAATGCATTTAGTGTTGTCTTTATGATAAATCCCAACATGTGTGGATTTATTGTGAGACTCGTGTATCTCACTAATTAGTGATTGTGTCTTTTTGTAACCTGAAGTTCTGTCACTTTAATAATGTATGTTGTTTACGTTTCAAGGCATTTTTTGGTGCTTTGTGTTGGTGGTTTTGACAGCGTTCATTTGCACAGAACACAAAATATAGCAGTAAATTTAGAAATAAATGTAGCTAAATGATTTTACTAATTTGTCTTCTACTGTATGGGACTATCATGATACAAAGAGTTCAGTTAAAGATGTACCTATGAACTCTCTCTTTGCCCTTTGACCCAGTTTGTGACAATACATAAGGGAGTTTTTACAGAGAATTTGTTGTGAATATTTCTGTTAATCACTATAATTTATATTTTTTTGTAAGGAATTTAATGTTATTTTTGTAATTTTCTTTCAAAACAAACACATTTCACCATTTTACCTAGATCCAGATAGTGTGCTCTGTTTGGATCTGTTATATCAAATAGCCAGTCAGCATTAACATGACATAACTTGATGTTATACAATTTTATTGATGCAAAAAAAAAAAGAAGCACCATGGAAAATTAAAGTCACATAGAAGTTGAGGTGTAGCAGAATAATGTTTTATAAACCATATATATCACTGTGAGACATCAGAGTAATGAAGTGCTATTGAAAAATCAGGTGTTATTTAATGATTTGTTAAAAAAGTTAATCGTTTTAAAAAGTCAATTTCTTTGTGCAGTTTGAAATAAATGTGATTATGATAATAATACATCAGGATATCAAACATCAGAAAACAGACTATGATAATCATGTTTGATCACATACGTGTATTTTTCTACAAGTGATGAGGAAAGAAAAAGAGCAGCAAAAGATTATTTTGGTTTGTGAAAATGAAACTAGCTCCAGTAGCCACCATGCTGGCTAAATTATGACGCTCACTGAGTGAACAGACCAAACCTCCCATGATGCAGCTTCTTTCTGCTAATGGGGATTTTGGCTTTGTTGACCAGATCTTGTTGACTGCAGGGTGCAGTCTGGATGGATCCTCTTCATCAATGGCTTTTGGTTCATAGACACAAATTAGTTGATTCTGAGTATGTAGCATGAAATTATATTATGATGGTGGAAAAAAAAAGCTTAAAAACAGAAGAAGAGTGCTCAAGCAGGCAATGCATTTCCCAGATATTTAATTTGAATCTTCTAGCGAGGCTCATCGTATTATGTGAGGAGCTGCTCACCACAGGGCTGTACTTTTTAATTTGATTTAACAGCAGTGTAACACAGTAAACTCAAAAAAGTTAAAGTAGGTGGTTTTTATATTAACAAGAGTCAAACTTGTAATTTGAAAAAATAAAATAAAGATTTTATGTTTCTGTGGTGAGCGTAATTAAATCATGTATGATCTGCATGAAGTTCAACAACTTTGTTACATTTATTCTTGTTGAGATGATGTGATACAATCTAGGAAGACTGATTAGTTGCCTGGACTCTTTCATTCAAATAGTTTTCAGTTTTTAAGTGTAACTTTCTGTTCCTCCAGGTGTCTGTGGGGCTGAACTGCTGTTGCTGTAGAGAGGATCTGCCTGGTTTTTAGAGAAGTGGATGCTGGCATACTGAAGATCATCCTGTTCCTGTGGCTCCTCCTGATCAGAGAGACACTGCATAGAAAAAAATGATCTTAGATTAGAATGGTGAATGATGATTTTTTTTTACTGCAATTATATTTCTGGTTTCACCTGTTCTTTGTTGTCTGCTCTGCCTTCAGTCTTGGATGATTCCTTGGAATTCCTCTTTTTTCTGAGGAATGAAATGATAATGAACAAAAGAACAACACAATGACTGAAAAGTAAAAGTTTAATGCGACAGATCTGCTCACCGAATCCAAAGGAAGACAGGGAGGGATGTGACAGACAGGAGAACAGCAGCAGTTACTCCAGCAGCTTTTATCTTCTTTGCTCCTGATCAAGATCAAAGTAAAGCACTAATAGTTAATTGAGTATTCCATAACGTTCGACCTGTGTATGGCCTGAACAGTGTTGGAGTTTTAGGCTACAGAAGCCAAGTTCTTCTCCAGTGAAAAATAAAAATAGAAATCTATTTAAACACAGCAGAGTAACGTGACCTCACTCTGTTAATCTCAAACAGTGTTTTATCAAAAATTTTCTCTCATGTCAGTTTCGTCTTGATGCATTCTTAATCACCCAGGAAAGTAAATCTCCAAAAGTTGATTCTGTTAATCTTGACTTAGCGTTTTGTGGGAGAAACGTTTCGTCACTCATCCAGGTGACTTCTTCAGTCTCAGCTGACTGCAGGTTTCCCCAATCTTATAAACAGTACATTTGCATAATGACTGAAACCAGCCCACTGAAGGAACACTGGGCTGGGAGGTCAGTTCCTTAATCTTAATTATGTAAATTAAGATTTGCAGCTCTGAACATCACATCCAGAACACCCTGGATTGTGTTGAGAAGGTGAGAGATGTCATTATGGAGGCAGATGAAACCATGATCTCTTACGACGTTACATCTCTCTTCACTTGCATCCCAGTCCCGGAAGCGTTGGAGGTAGTCTGTAAGAGATTACAGGATGACACCAACCTCAGCAACAGGACCCCTCTCAGCATCGACCAAGTGTGTTTGCTTTTGGAACTGTGTTTTCATGTGTGTCTTCAAGGGTCAGTTCTACAGGCAGAAACATGGGTGTGCCATGGGCTCACCAGTTTCACCCATCGTGGCCAATTTGTACATGGAAGAAATGGAAAAGAGGGCTTTGCTATCCTACCCTGGAACACCACCAAGCCATTGGTTCAGATATGTGGATGACACCTGGGTGAAAATCAAATCTCAGGACGTACCACATTTCACGGATCACATTAACTCGGTGGACCGACACATCAAATTCAAAAGGGAGGATATGAAAAGTGGCAGGTTAGCCTTCTTAGACTGTAAGATTTACATCAGTAATGGGGGACATCTAAAAGCTGATATTGGTCAGTGGTTGCTGATGAATGGTCATGAGAATTTACATAATTAAGATTAAGGAACTGACCTCCCAGCCCATTGTTCCTTCAGTGGGCTGGTTTCAGTCATTATGCAAATGTACTGTTTATAAGGTTGGGGAAACCTGCAGTCAGCTGAGACTGAAGAAGTCACCTGGATGAGTGACGAAACGTTTCCCCCACAAAACGCTACGTCCAGATGAACAGAATCAACTTTTAGAGGTCTCATTTCAGTTGTCTAAATGCACTTTATACTGTAAATTAAAAAGCCTACAATAAACAGTGGCAGCAGTTGGCTATTGTCTCTGAAAACAGGGTTAACTGGGCGCGCCCCTTATTCCACTGAAAACTGTAGCACATCTTAATTTCATAGCCTCGTCTGCATTCGATTAAAAATCACTTCAAGCTGAGTCGCCTGCAGCTTTATCTGGCTGGGTGCACATGGGCATTATGGATAAATCCCTGGTTTTTAACAGGAGGTTAAAATGTCACTGGCTCTGCTTTCAGTATTCTGAGATCAGTTACAATCTGCTTTTTGCATGGAAACAGGACTAGCATTAGCAATAAACATGGTTCTTGTCATCGTGATAGATAAGTTACAATGTTGATTCTTAGGACTCTTTAGCACATGAATAAGGAAAGCCTTGACAGCAGACAGTGGGACTCCTGCCATATTCTGTTTAACCACACAGGCAAGTTGAACAGTTACAGGTGCAGCCAGTATTTTATTTTTAATATATTTAAATTATCTTTGTAAATCAAGTTGCAGGCCTGGTTTTCTGAACTCATTAATGATTATTTTGAGATATTTGGCCCTCACAGGACAGACACCATACAAACATATGCTTTTAAAGATGATGATGGATTAGTGTAGATTCAAAAGAGCAAAGTTTTTAAAATCAGCTCTGGTTTAATTATCTGTAGCAGCGCTATGAGTCCATACAACACTGAAGAGGAAACATTTTGGCAAAATAAATACTTGTACATGTGTACATTTAGGTAGTAATACAGTTCTATCTGTGCTGAGGTATTTTGACAGTGATCTGTTATTATAAATTCTAGTGCCATCCAATAATTAGCCATAGTGCATGAATGTAGATTGTGCCTGACTTTTTGACTGCACTCCTTTCTGAGTGTATCCAGTATGTAAATATAAATGATTACCTGGCACAATGGTCTGCTGTAAGGTGGAGTTATGACGTCCCAGCTTGTTCTGGGCTTCACAGTAATAACGCCCACTGTGTTCAGGTCTGAACTTGGTGACGGTGAAGTTCTGTCCAAATGCTTTTGGTAAATTTTCATCCTCCTTGTACCAGGTGTAGTTAGCTGCTGGGTTAGCATCACTGCTACAGGTCAGAGTGACTGAACTGCCCTCCACTATCTCAGCAGAGGGACTCACTGACACAGAGGGAAGCTTTGGAGCATCTGGAGGAGAAATAAGGACAATGACAACATGGTTGGTTATAAATATACTCAAGTCTTTGCAGGCTTCTCACAACGCTACAAAAATTATAAAAGGTAACATTCAGAAACCTTACTTATTTCCTTGTCAAACTTCCTTATATTGTAATAAACAGACATGATTGTGCAGTAAATCTGTTTTCACTCTTCATGATAATGAATTAACTCTTATCTCTAAAGTTGATGTTAACTGTTCAATTGAGATCAAAGAACTTAAAGCTTATAAATGTATTTTACTCACATTTCACATCAATGTTTCTGCTTTCAGATCTCTTTTGTCCCAGGTCATTATCAGCTGTACAGTAATACTTTCCAGAGTCAGAGGGCAGGATGGAGCTGAAAACATGTTGGTTTTGGTAACTGAGAGGGTTGATGACATCCTCCTTGTACCAGGTGTAGTTAGCTGCTGGGTTAGCATCACTGCTACAGGTCAGAGTGACTGAACTGCCCTCCACTATCTCAGCAGAGGGACTCACTGACACAGAGGGAAGCTTTGGAGCATCTGGAGGAGGAAACATAAGAATGACAACATGGTTGGTTATAAATATACTCAAGTCTTTGCAGGCTTCTCACAACAAAAATTATAAAATAATAATATGTAGAAACCTTCCTATTTCTTTGTCAAACTTCCTTATATTTTAATAAACAGACATGATTGTGCAGTAAATCTGTTTTCACTCTTCATGATGATGAATTAAGTCTTATCTCTAAAGTTGATGTTAACTGTTCAACTGAGAACAAAGAATTTAAAGCTTATAAATGTATTTTACTCACATTTCACATCAATAGTTCTGCTTTCAGATCTCTTTTGTCCCAGGCCATTATCAGCTGTACAGTAATACTTTCCAGATTGAGAAGGCCGGATGGATCTGAAAACATGTTGGTTTTGGTACCTGAGAGGGCTGATGACATCCTCCTTGTACCAGGTGTAACTAGCTGCTGGGTTAGCATCACTGCTACAGGTCAGAGTGACTGAACTGCCCTCCACTATCTCAGCAGAGGGACTCACTGACACAGAGGGAAGCTTTGGAGCATCTGGAGGAGGAAACATAAGAATGACGACATGGTCATAAAAAAACAAATTAAAAAAATTTATATTCTAAAAAGAAAACATTGTAAACCCCCTAAAAGAAAGGATTTTGACTAAAGTAGCATACAAACACATTCACGTAAATAAAGAAAAATTTAATATAATTCCTTTAATAAAACAAAAAGTAGTGAACTCACACACTGTTGGAGAAGGGAATCGCTCATATCCTTTCACAGCACAGTAAAGACTGTCTACAGTATCAAATGTGTTCAGCTGTAAATATTGTTCGTCTGATGAAAGTTTGTGTCCATTCCTGTACCAGATGTAGGAAGATTGATCGGGTAGCTGACAGTTGTTGTGACATGTCAGCTCTGTCCAGTTAGAATAAGAGTTTACTGTTGATCTCCTCACATGTACCTGGAGCTGTGGATCTGGGAGTAAAAAAAACAATGACATTATATCAGAAATATCTCAACATCTGCACAGATACACATGGAAATGTTTAAAGTCAATTCCAGTCAAATATTTTTTACCTGTAACAGTCAAAGTGACTCCAGGTGATCCAGTATATTTCCCTCCTGGATCGTTTGTTATGAGCATGAACTTGTACTCAGCTGAGTCGCTCTCTCTCAGGTCTGAGATTCTCAGAGTGCAGTCGTTGTTTTCACACTGATACTGAACTCGACCTGAATACTCTGGATCTGTTTTCAGGTCCACAGGCTCATTATCTTTGACTGTAGTAAACCAGAACATTTTCTGGATTCTTGTCTTTATGTCATTTATAGTCGATAGGTATCTGAATTTGGAGTGTATTTCTGCTGTTGATCCTTTGAAGGCGCAGACCTGAGTAGAAGTGTAAGTCACCACTGTAACACAGAGCCCATTATAGAAAAATCAGAAAGCAGACTTATTTATATTCACTTTCATAGATCTGAATTCAATTTCTAAGATTCCATTTAAACATGTTTCATAGAGAACAAGACAGAATACAGCATAATACTGTTCTTTAAAGTGAGACTGGAACCCGTCAAGAATCTCATATATGTTTGCAAAAGGTTTAAACTGAAAAAGACCCAATTACTTTTTTTTAAATTGACATTTAGTTATCACTGTACAATACCATCAACTTCAACAATTTGTCACTACATGCATTTTTCTTTTTTCTGTATTTAAACAACTAAAATATCCATACAAAAGTAATGAAAGAAGAAAAAAAGAAAAAAGAAAAAAAAGAAAGAAAAATAGAAAAGGAAGCAAAACAGAAAAAAAATACAAAAGGCATGTAAGGAGTGTGTTTTTGTTTCCATTAATATAACTAATATTTCCTATAGTCTTCTAGTAGTTAACACCGTCAAAATCAAAAAATGGCCTGCGTTTTTTAATGCTAATTGGTACTTATTTTTAATTTCTTCTGATGGAATATAGTTGTACTTAAGCAATTGTGTTTTACTCATATTAACTTTATATCCTGATAGTCGACCAAAGTATTCAAATAACTGCATTAATTTAGGTAGAGAGTTTGATGGTTGACCCAAAAATATTAAAATATCATCTGCATAGCAGGCTAATTTATGCTCCTTCTCATGGATATTAATATCTTCTACTTCTTTGTTTTGCCTTATATAGTGAGCCAATGGTTCCAGATATAACGTGAATAATAATGGTGAGCACGCACAGCCCTGCCTTGTTCCTCTTTGCAGCTTAATACTATTTGATAGGTAGCCATTAATTTTAATCCTTGCCGTAGGGTTATCATAAAGTGCCTGTATTGTCTTAATTATTATTTCATGCAAGCCAAATCTATGCAAGACTCCATAAAGAAAGTTCCAATTAACTGAATCGAATGCTGAATCGATACTGATTACCATTGCTTCTACTTTATTCTGTCGAATATGGTTAATAATTTGTAGTGTCCGCCGTACATTATCTTGTATTTGGCGCTCTCGAATAAAACCTGTTTGATCATTATGAATTAGACTAGATAAGAACTTTTGTAATCGTCTAGCCATGATAAATGTAAACATCTTATAATCTGGATTAAGAACAGATATTGGTCTATATGACGCACATTCTAATTTATCTTGTTTTCTTTTGGGATAGCAGAGATAATTGCTTCTTTCCAGCTAGAAGGTACTTGAGCCTTCTTTAAGACCCAATTCAGTGTGAGAAGCATCACTGGTATTAATTCTTCTTTTAGCTCCTTATTGCTCTTCTTAGTTCCTTTTCTGTTATATCTTCAATCGAAGTTTTATTCTGTTCTTCATTCAGTACTGGTAAATCGAGAGAGTCTAAAAAACTGTTCATTTCAACTATACTACTCTCTGTCTTATTAGCATAAAGAGTCTTATAAAATGTTTCAAATGCACTCTGAACTTCTCCTAGTTTATTTTTTATTAATTTTGTCACTGGATGTTTAATTTTGTGAACTGTATTATCTGCTATTTACTTTTTTAGTTTCCAGGCTAAAACATTCATTGCTTTAGATCCTCCCTCGTAATACCTTTGTTTAAGAAACATAAATTTTTTTTTAATTTCATATGTAGTCAAATCATTTATTTCATTTCTTGTTTTGATGATTTCCTCCAATATATCCTGTGTTGTTTTTCTTTTATGCCTTTTCTCTAATTCTTCTAACTTATTTTGCAGCTCTTCTAATTTTTTATTTCTCATCTTTTTTTTATAATTGCTTATATTGCTATAATTTTCCCTCTCAGGACAGCTTTTAAAGTATCCCACAGAATAGGAGGAGACACCTCACCATTATCATTCGTTTCCATATAGAAGTGAATCTCTTTCTTAATTTGTTCTTTGAAGTGTGGATCATTCAGTAAGCTTGAATTTAATTTCCAATTATTGAGTTTTGGTTGCAGGTTTAAATCAATGGACAGGTATACTGGTGCATGGTCGCTTAAGTCTATTGCTCCAATTTCACAAGTGTTTATTCTATCTTTATTTTCCCCAAAGGTAATAAAATAATTTATTCTTGTGTATAACAAGTGCGGTGAGGAAAAATAGGTATAATGCAAGTTTCTCCATATATCAATTAGTCCCACCTCCTTCATCAATGTATTTATATTCTTAATTAATGTTTTGGTATTCTGTGCTTTTCTATTGGAAATATCTAGCTTTGGTTATAGATGTATATTTAAATCTCCTCCACCAATTAGAAAACCTACTGTCTCTGTAACCATCATGTCTATAATTTTCTTAAAGAAATAAATATCGCTTCCAGGGGGGCATATATATTTAACAACGTAACTGAAAAAGACCCAATTACAATGAATATTGTGTCCAATAATGTCCCAAATGTCTGTGAATACGTGAGAGAGGACAATAGTGGGATTATTTTAATCATAATTAAAAAATTATAATAACAATTTACAGGTGCAGGGAAAGCACTGCACCTCTTTCCTCTCCTGGCCACCTGACCATCTACCAGTATATCAAAAGCCAGGATGGTCCACTTGGTAAAATAAATCTGTTGGGCATTTTTCCTGGTCTTCAAACAATAATTCTGATTGCTACAGTGCTGGAAAGGACGGGCAGAAAAAGGACAAAACAGAGAGAATTGTAGAAAGACTGGCATCTTTTACTATGAATTTTAATCTAATCCCTAATTTGCAAGATTTTAACAACAAGCTATAGGATGAACATATCAAGAATTGTTATTATTCTGAAAAGAAACTTACCATCTACAACCAAAATATCGTCAGTGTCATATGAATCAGGAGATAAAGGGTCCCCGTAACCACACCTGTACTGTCCCGTGTCAGACTTGGTCAGATGTCTGATGGTTGCTAGAAGTTCAAACCCAGATCCTTTTGTGTATTCAATGCTGTACCTGCCATTCTGAACTTTGTCATTAGTTGTGTCAATGAAGATATTTCCTTCTTTCTCACATGGATTCTTACAAAGGAACTTCCTCTGTGCCTGGACAGCAGTGGCACATGGAAATGAGATTTCTTCTCCCTCACTCTGTGCACGGGAGAGTCTAGAGTTTTTAGCAATTTCTGTTAAATAGATGAACATCCATGAATTATATAATAAATACATAAAGTGACTGAGTTTAAATAGGACTGTATTTGGCCTGAGAGTTTATGGAGGTATGAGAGTAGGTGATTGGTTTCCCAATTTTGACTTTAGTAACTTTTAGTAGAAACTCACCATTTGAAACTCTGACCTCAAAGTCTGAGTATGAATCTGGAGCTGAAGATTTACCCAAACCAAACCGGTACATTCCTGAGTCAGACTTTCTCATATTTGTGATGGTAAAAGTCAGGCTTCCTCTTCCTGAAGCTGCATCTTTGTATTTAATGCTGTATCTGCCGCTCTGAGCTGTGGTTTCATCTGTTTTAATGAGGATGTTTTCTGCTCGCTCACATTTTTCCTTGCAGAAGAACTTTGTGTTTCCAGACACAGTGAAAAGATTATAAAGTGAAAGATCCTCTCCTTCACGTACAACCCAAATGCTGGAAGACCCAGCTGTACCTGTTGGACAAGATTTTCACTGTGAATAGCCAGCTCATTCTCAAAGCAAATCATAAGAAAGAAAAAATATGATCTGTTGTGTATTTTCATCAGTACAACTTGTATAATAAAATATTTAGGGGGAAACTGATGGGAATATTGAGGTTACATAGAAAGGAAGCTTTAAATGTCATGAAGTAGGGCTGTGCGATATGACCAAAATCTCATATCCCGATATAAGAATTCTATCGTCCCGATAACGATATAAATCACAAAAATGTAACATTTTCTGTAAATTCTGTGCATCTCGTGCAGCTCGTCTTGCGGGAAGTGCTTCCAGCTGCGCGTCATGTAGCTGGAGCCGAGTGTTTTAACCAATGCATGAAACGATACATTTTTAGACAAAAGTTTTATAACGTTTTTTTTTTTTTTTTTTTTTGTGAGTATTTATTGCACAGCGTTCTGCGGGGAAAAGCCTGTTCTAGCGTTTGAGTCTAAGGTTTATTTTTTAGCACCTGGCGGCTCTTTTTTAATTCTCATCCAATCTGCTCTTTCACGTGATTCAGTTTATTTTGAAAAGTCTCAACAGGATCTTGAGCTTTATTGTGAAAGGTTTATATGGAACATAAACAAGCGGACACGCAATGGTGTTACCGTCATTGTTGCTAACTACAACGCATAAAAACAGGTGCTTGTCCGTCTGTAATGTGGTTATATTAAATGTAAGAGAAAGAGAGAACCTTAAGAAATTAATATAGCCACTACAGTGACCATGAAAACGATGAAAAAATATTGCTGCAAAGAGTTTATTTTGCGACACCACGAAATAAACGATAGCGTAAAATGAAACGTTAGACGTTTTTATATCATCATCCGATATATATAGTTATATTGAGGTTACATAGAAAGGAAGCTTTAAATGTCATGAAGTGTTGTGTGTGGCTGGCAGTTAGGTCAGGACTCAAATGTAAGATTATCAGGCTGGACTGAACAACAGCTTCATTGCTGGAAATTAAAAATAACTTAATCCAACTTAACTGGCAGATACTCATGGATACAAACACTGCAGGCTCTAAACAAATGACGCACAGAGCAAGATGGAGATCAAAACAACAGACAAAGTAAGGCTGTGTCCCAATTAAGAGACTGCACGCTTGAAGTACGCGCACTACACGTACTACGTATGGTGCGTACTATAAGTACGAGAAGTGCGGAAGTGAGAGGCTTGTGAAATGGGACGGTATACGCATCGTCGCGCTGTTCAGGTTGCCTAGCAACCATGATACTAACCGCGAGACACGTTACATATAGCATT
Source organism: Rhamphochromis longiceps (assembly GCF_057381845.1). Lineage (NCBI taxonomy): Eukaryota > Metazoa > Chordata > Actinopteri > Cichliformes > Cichlidae > Rhamphochromis > Rhamphochromis longiceps. The sequence goes on from NC_140562.1 coordinate 10,296,715, forward strand.
GTTTGACAGAAATGAAGGAGAAAAATGTTCTGTTGGTCATTCATTTTTGTCATGACATCACTTTGATTAGTTGAGTATCTGAGGCTGAGACCACGGGACTGTAAAACATGATTGTTGGGCTTCATTTCTGTGCTGAACAGTCATTTACACTGAGCTACTAGTTGTTTCGCCATCATTGTGGATGTTGGAGACGAGGAACCATCATGGAAGGACAGGCCCCTGCACGGTATGTACCACCGGCAGATAGAGGAGGTGGCTGATATCCAGAAATCCTACCAGTGGCTGGACAAAGCTCGACTGAAAGACAGCACAGAGGCACTAATCATGGCAGCACAAGAACAAGCTCTGAGTACAAGATCCATAGACGCTGGGGTCTATCACACCAGGCAAGACCCCAGGTGCAGGCTGTGTAAAGATGCCCCAGAGACAATCCAGCACATAACAGCAGGGTGCAAGATGCTAGCAGGCAAGGCATACATGGAACGCCATAACCAAGTGGCATAGTGTACAGGAACATCTGTGCCGAGTATAACCTGGAAGTCCCGAGGTCAAAATGGGAGATGCCCCCAAGGGTGGTGGAGAATGACCGAGCTAAGATCCTGTGGGACTTCCAGATACAGACGGACAAAATGGTGGTGGCTAACCAACCGGACATAGTGGTGGTAGACAAACAGAAGAAGACGGCCGTAGTGATCGATGTAGCGGTTCCGAATGACAGCAATATCAGGAAGAAGGAACACGAGAAGCTGAAGAAATACCAAGGGCTCAGAGAAGAGCTCGAGAGGATGTGGAGGGTGAAGGTAACAGTGGTGCGGTGACTCCCAAGCTAGGCGAGTGGCTCCAACAGATCCCGGGAACAACATCGGAGATCTCTGTCCAGAAGAGCGCAGTCCTGGGAACAGCTAAGATACTGCGCAGGACCCTCAAGCTCCCAGGCCTCTGGTAGAGGACCCGAGCTTGAAGGCAAGGCAAGGCAAGTTTATTTGTATAGCACAATTCAACAACAAGGTGATTCAAAGTGCTTTACAGAGACATTAGAAACAAAGACAAATAAAAAGCACGCTTTAAAATTGATTAAAACAAGCAAACAAACTAACTAACTAACAACAAACAAAACAGTATATAAAATCAAAACAGATAAAATCAGAACAATAGATAAAATCAGTAGTTAAATGTAAGTTTTGAAATTTAAGCTTAAAAGTGTGGATTTGGTGCTTTATTCAAATGCAGCTGAGAACAGGTGAGTCTTCAACCTGGATTTAAATAAACTGAGTGTTTCAGCTGATCTGAGGCTTTCTGGGAGTTTGTTCCAGATATAAGGAGCATAAAAGCTGAATGCAGCTTCTCCGTGTCTGGTTCTGACTCTGGGAACTGATAAAAGACCAGATCCAGATGACCTGAGGGATCTGGAAGGTTCATACTGGGTCAGGAGGTCACTGATGTATTTTGGTCCTAAACCATTCAGAGCTTTATAGACCAGCATCAGAACTTTAAAGTCTATCCTCTGACGGACAGGCAGCCAGTGTAAAGACCTCAGAGCTGGACTGATGTGGTCCACTTTTTTGGTCTTAGTGAGGACTCGAGCAGCAGAGTTCTGAATGAGCTGTAGTTGTCTGACTGATTTTTTTAGGTAGACCTGTAAAGATGCTGTTACAGTAATCAAGCCTACTAAAGATGAATGCATGGACTAGTTTTTCCAGGTCCTGTTGAGAGATCAGATCTTTTATCCTTGAAATATTCTTGAGGTGATAGTAAGCTGACTTTGTTATTGTCTTTATGTGTTTTTCTAAGTTTAGGTCTGCATCCATCACTACACCCAAATTTCTCGCCTGGTTTGTGGTTTTTAGGTGTATAGATTGAAGTTCTCTGGTGACCTGTAATCGTTTTTCTTTGGCGCCAAAGACTATTACCTCAGTTTTGTTTTTGTTTAGCTGGAGAAAATTGTGGCACAGCCAGTCATTAATTTCTTCAATGCATTTACCAAGAGCCTGTACAGGGCCTTGGTCTCCTGGTGACATTGTGATATATATTTGTGTGTCATCTGCATAGCTGTGGTAGTTTATTTTGTTGTTCTTTATAATCTGTGCCAGTGGGAGCATGTAAATGTTAAACAGAAGGGGTCCCAAGATGGAACCATGGGGAACTCCACATGTGATACTTGTCTGCTCAGATGTGAAGTTACCTATTCCATCCATCCATCCATCTTCATCCGCTTTATCCGGGGCCGGGTCGCGGGGGCAGCAGCCTAAGCAAAGAGGCCCAGACCTCCCTCTCCCCAGCCACCTCCTTCAGCTTATCCGGGGGAATACCAAGGCGTTCCCAGGCCAGCCGAGAGATATAATCTCTCCAGCGTGTCCTGGGTCTGCCCCGGGGCCTCCTCCCGGTGGGACATGCCTGGAACACCTCACCCAGGAGGCGCCCAGGGGGCATCCTTGTCAGATGCCCGAACCACCTCAGCTGGCTCCTTTCGATGTGGAGCAGCAGCTGCTCTACTCTGAGCCCCTCCCGGATGGCCGAACTTCTCACCCTATCTCTAAAGGAGAGGCCAGCCACCCTTCGGAGGAAGCTCATTTCTGTCGCTTGTATCCGCGATCTCGTTCTTTCGGTCACTACCCACAGCTCGTGGCCATAGGTGAGAGTAGGGCCGTAGATCGACCAGTAAATTGAGAGCTTCGCTTTTACACTCAGCTCCCTCTTCACCACGACGGACCGGTGCAGCGTCTGCATTACTGCAGCTGCAGCCCCAATCCGTCTGTCGATCTCCGGCTCCCTTCTCCCATCACTCGCGAACAAGACCCCGAGATACTTGAACTCCTCCACTTGGGACAGGAACTCATCCCCGACCCGGAGTGGGCACTCCACCCTTTTCCGGCTGAGAACCATGGCCTCAGATTTGGAGGTGCTGATCCTCATTCCCGCTGCTTCACACTCGGCTGCGAACCGTTCCAGTGCGAGCTGGAGGCCCTCACCCGATGAAGCCAACAGAACCACATCATCTGCAAAAATCAGAGATGAGATTCTGAGGCCACCAAAGCGAAAGCCCTCCGCCACTTGGCTGCGCCTAGAAATCCTGTCCATAAAAATTATGAACAGAACCGGAGACAAAGGGCAGCCCTGGCGGAGCCCATCACCCACCGGGAACGAGTCCGACTTATTGCCGGCAATGCGAACCAAGCTCTTGCAACGGTTGTATAGGGATCGAATGGCCTGTAGCAATGGGCCAGACACCCCATACTCCCGCAACACCTCCCACAGGACACCCCGAGGGACACGGTCGAATGCCTTCTCCAAGTCCACAAAACACATGTAGACTGGTTGGGCAAACTCCCATGCACCCTCAACCATCCTGGAGAGGATAAAGAGCTGGTCCAGTGTTCTGCGACCAGGACAAAAACCGCATTGTTCCTCCTGTATCCGAGGTTCGACTAGCGGACGAACTCTCCTTTCCAGCACCCTGGCATAGACATAGTTGGAACACACCCTCCGGTCCCCCTTCTTAAAGATGGGGACCACCACCCCGGTCTGCCAGTCCACAGGTACTGCCCCTGATCTCCACGCAAAATTGCAGAGGCGTGTCAACCAGGACAGCCCTACAACGTCCAGAGCCTTCAGGAACTCGGGGCAGACCTCATCAACACCAGGGGCTCTGCCACCAAGGAGTTGTTTAACTGCCTCAGTGACCTCGCCCCCCTCATCCCCAGACTCTGCTTCCTCCTCGGAAGACGTGTCAGTGGGATTAAGGAGGTCCTCGAAGTATTCCTTCCACCGCCTGACAATTTTCTCAGTCGACGTCAGCAGCGCTCCGCCAGCACTATACACAGTGCAGGTAGAGCACCGCTTTCCCCTCCTGAGACGCCTGACGGTTTGCCAGAATCTCTTCGAGGCAGTCCGAAAGTCTTTTTCCATGGCCTCTCCGAACTCCTCCCACACCCGAGTTTTTGCTTCAGCCACTGCCTGAGCCGCAGTCCGCTTGGCCTGTCGATACCTGTTGGCTGCCTCCGGAGTCCCACAGGCTCTCCTCCTTGAATCGCTACCTTATCGTGGTGGAGGGGTTTGTGTGTCCCAGGGATCCCAGGGGCTATGTTGTCTGGGGGCTTTTGCCCCCTGGTAGGGTCTCCCATGGCAAATTGGCCCTGGGTGAGGGACCAGACAAAGAGCAATTCAGAAGACCCTTATGAAAAGGATACCGAGGGAACAGTTTACCCTGCCCGAGATAGGGTTACCGGGGCCCCGCCCTGGAGCCAGGCCCGGGGAGGGTGCCCGAGGGCGAGCGTCTGGTGGCCGGGCCTTAGTCCATGGGGCCCGGCCGGGCACAGCCCGAAGAGGAGACATGGGCCCATCCTCCCGCAGGCCCACCACCCGCAGGAGGCGCCATAGGGGTCGGGTGCATTGTGTGCCGGGTGGCGGCCAGGAGTGGAGGCCCTGGCGGACTGACCCCCGGCTGCCAAGACTGGCAATAGGGACATGGAATGTCACCTCTCTGGTGGGGAAGGAGCCTGAGTTAGTGCGTGAGGTTGAGAGGTACCGGCTAGATATAGTCGGGCTCACCTCTTCGCATGGCTTGGGCTCTGGAACCAGTCTCCTGGAGAGGGGCTGGACTCTGTCTCAGTCTGGAGTTGCCCCTGGTGAGAGGCGGCGGGCTGGGGTGGGTATTCTAATATCCTCTCGGCTTGCTGCCGGTACGTTGGGGTTTTTCGACGATGAGAAGACGAGAGGGTTTGTTCCCTGCGCCTTAGGGTCGGGGAACGGGTCCTGACTGTCATCTGCGCTTATGCGCCGAGTGGCAGTTCAGAGTACCCAGCCTTCTTAGAGTCCCTGGGGGAGGTGCTGGAGGGTGCTCCACCTGGAGACTCTGTTGTCCTGCTGGGAGACTTCAATGCTCACGTGGGTAATGACAGCGAGACCTGGAGGGGCGTGATTGGGAGGAACGGCCTCCCTGATCTGAACCCGAGCGGTGCTTTGTTATTGGACTTCTGTGCTAATCACAGTTTGGCCATAACGAACACCCTGTTCGAACATAAGAGTGTCCATAAGTGCACGTGGCACCAGGACGCTCTAGGCCGTAGGTCGATGATCGATTTTGTAATCGTATCAGCAGACCTGCGACCATATGTTCTGGACACTCGGGTAAAGAGAGGGGCTGAGCTGTCAACTGATCACCACCTGGTGGTGAGTTGGATCAGGTGGCGGGGGAGGACGCTGGACAGACCTGGTGCACCTAAACGCGTAGTGAGGGTGTGCTGGGAACGTCTAGCAGAGGCCCCAGTCCGTGAGATCTTCAACGCACACCTCCGGCAGAGCTTCAACAGCATTCCGAGGGAGACTGGGGACATTGAGTCCGAATGGACCATGTTCAGCGTCTCCATTGCCGAAGCTGCTGCATTGAGCTGTGGCCGCAAGGTGGAAGTTACCTATTGATACAAAGTATTTCCTGTTTTCTAAGTATGTTTTGAACCAGTTTAGTACAGTTCCTGAAAGACCTGCCCAGTTCTCCAGTCGTTTGAGTAATATGTTGTGGTCAACTGTATCAAATGCTGCACTGAGATCCAGTAAAACTAAGACTGACATTTTTCCACTGTCTGTATTCAGACATATGTCATTGAACACCTTGGTCAGAGCGGTTTCAGTGCTGTGATTCTGTCTAAAACCTGAGTGGAAGGCATCATAGCAGTTATTCTGTGTTAAGAAGTAATTGAGCTGTTGAGAAACTGCTTTTTCAATGATCTTACTTAAAAATGGGAGATTTGAGATCGGCCTGTAGTTGTTCATTTGTGTCTTGTCAAGATTGTCCTTTTTCAGTATAGGTTTTATTACAGCAGTTTTTAGTGATTCTGGAAACACACCTGATAACAAAGAAAAGTTGACGATCTGTAACAGGTCTGACTCCAAAGTCTTTGAGACCTTTTTGAAAAAACTTGTTGGCAGGACATCTAAACAGCAAGAGGAGGAGTTCAGTTGACCTAAGATGTCCTCCAGGTCTTTGCTGTTAATAGGGTGAAACTGTTTCATGGTGTTTAAACAGTTTTTCGGTGGACACAGTACATATTCTGGATCTGCTGTTGATGTACCAATTGCTTGTCTAATTTTTTGGACTTTTTCTGTGAAGAATTTGGCAAAGGCCATGGTCGAATGAAGTTCAGCTGCCACTGACACAGGAGGGTTTGTTAGCCTGTCAACTGTAGAAAATAAGACCCGAGCATTATGGCTGTTTTTAGTGATGATGTCAGAGAAGTAGGACCTCCTTGCACTCCTCAGTTGTAAATTATAATTGTGAAGTTTCTCTTTATAGATGTCATAATGAACCTGGAGGTTTGTTTTTCTCCATCTGCGCTCAGCTTTCCTACACTCTCTTTTTTCATTTTTCACTAGTGTGGAGTTTCTCCATGGAGACTTTTTCCTTCCAGAGATAACCTTCACCTTAATGGGAGCAATAGTGTCCATTACATTTAACAGATTGCATTGAAGCTATTGACGAGCTCATTGACTGACCCTCTGGACAGGTCAGGTGTTAATGGGAAGACCTGGTTAAAAATTGCACTACTGTGTTCAGTTATACACCGTTTTGTTGTTGATATATTTATGTATGTGGGCTGAGATTCTACTTTCAAAGAAAACACAGTAATGATCAGACACGCCCACATCAGACACAGTAACCTTTGAAATGCTCAGGCCCTTGGAGATCAGTAGGTCAAGAGTGTGTCCTCTATTATGTGTGGCCTCTGTTACATGCTGAGTCAGCCCAAAGTTGCCCAGAGTGTTACTCAGGTCTTTAGTCCCTTTGTCCTGAGGGTGGTCCACATGGATGTTAAAATCCCCAACACTAATTACACAGTCGAAATCAACACAGATCACAGACAGCAGTTCACTGAGGTCATTAAAAAAGTCTGTGCAGTATTTGGGAGGCCTGTAAACATTAAGAAACACAACTTTGGATGGGGCCTTCAGCTGTAAAGCCACATATTCAAAAGACTGAAAACTTCCAGGAGATAGCTGCTTACATTGAAATGATTCATTAAATAAGACAGCAACCCCTCCTCCTCTCCTGCTCACCCTGGCCTCACTGATAAAACTGTAGTTAGGAGGGGTCGTCTCGATGAGTACAGCTCCACTGTTACTTTGGTCCAACCAAGTTTCAGTTAAAAACATAAAATCAAGGCTGTGCTCAGTGACTAAATCATTAATTAAAAACGTTTTCCCAGCTAAAGATCTAACGTTTAATAAAGCCAACTTAAGTGTTTTAGAGGTATTACTTGTCCCCTCGTGTTTGGGAGCAGTCTGTGGCACACAAGGTACGTTTACTATGTTTAAAGATCTTTTAGAGTGCAGCTCTCTGTGTTTTGACCAGGCCACATGTCTCCTGTCACCTAAAAGTACAGAGATTTTAAAACCTTCTAGTAAACAGGGTCCCAGCTTCTCCTGGGAAAAGTCACCACTGCCATAATCCTCGCAGCCCGGACCCTCCACACATCACACATCAGACTGCGGAGACAGGGCATGAAGGTGGTAAGGAGGAACTAAGGGGGGCGAGGCTGGGCAATGTGACTTCGCTTGCTCTGTTGAGGGTGGGGCTCGATGGCGAACCTTTGGCCGCTCTGGTGGGGGGTTTATGGGGGACAAAAAGGGATTGGGCCGGGGGGTAGATCTGAGCCCAGCATTGACCCGCTCCATCATCTCCTCAGTGAATTTCAGGTGTGGGGAGGAGGGAGAAAGGGAGGGGGAGGAGGGTGATGGGGGTGATGGCCTGTCAGAGGTTTGGGGGACTGGGGAAGATCGTGGTCCCTGGTCCTGGTCGTTGGTGTTGTTGAGAGAGTTTGAGGCAAATAGGGACCCCTCTTCTTGCCTCAGATGTCTCTCCTTTCTGAGGCTCTTCCCGGGTGGGGGCAAATGGAGCTCCTCCTCAAGGTTTCTGATGGGCTTTGTCTGTTCTTGGAGTACTGTTTGTTCCTCTTTATCTCAGCCTTGGCACCAAGCACAGATGGATGACGTATGGAATAAAACAAGTTGGAGGTGAACAGTTTCACCCCTGACTTGTTAAAATTAAATCCATTTGCTTTAAACAGATGCCTGCGTACCCAAAAAATATTAAAGTTGTTGATAAAATGCACTGAGTGGTCAGCACATGCTGATATAAGCCATTTATTCAGTGTTAACAACCTGCTGAATCTCTTGTCTCCTCCTCTGACCGGCAGTACAGGTCCACTGATGAATACAGCTGCATTCAGAGAGTTTACAGTATTTAGTAATCCAGTAAAGTCCCGTTTCAGAACCTCCGACTGTTGTTTGGACACATCGTTTGACCCTGTATGCAGAACAATGTTTGTCACAGTTGGATATTCATCTGCAATTTGAAGAATTCTCTCCTTCAGGTTGTTGACCATATCGTTAGGAAAGCAGAGGACTTTAGTGTTCTTACCGCACATCCTTTGTACATCCTTTACGGCAGAGTCACCCACAATCAGAGTTTCAGGCCTAGCCTTTAGCTTTCCCTGTGGTCTTTTACTTTTCAACAGATTTTTAGACCTTACTTCGCTGCTTTTAGATGGATGGTTGTCCGATATAGATCCAGGGTCCTTTGATAGTGGAGCAAATCTGTTCTGCACTTTCACATTCAGTTGTTTTGGAGGTTTGTTGTTAACCTTCCTATTCACGGTTGTCCAGTCCTGTTTCCTCTCATAGACAGGGGTAGATGAGCTTCTCTGTCTCGTAGGAAGTGAAGGCCAGTCTGTTTCAGAGATTTCAGCTCGCTGTGCTCTGCCCGTGATACGTCCTCCCCCTTCCAGGAGACATGATTTATGTCTTGGGGGAAGACAGTCCAAGGGGTGATTATCACTTGAGGATTTATAATAATGCACAGAGTCTACTTTCTTGGTCATATTATCTGTGCTCCTTAGCTGTGTACTAGCACAGCTAAGGAGCCATTGTTTTGAATCAAAGGCAAGGTTGTTTCATTTCCACACAGTCCATTTACCTCCACGTTTACTTCTAAGCGATGAATTTTTGTCTCCAGTACTGCAATCTTCTGCAGAAGGCTGTGGTAGTCATCTGTGGAGAGGGAAGGCGTCTTGTTGCTAGTTAGCCTAGCGGTTAGCACCTTTCCAGGCTATTGAGGCTGTTCGGTGCCCAGACGCTGTAATCAGGCTTCAGCTGTGTCTAGGCCACAGACACACGGAGCGCTGAGGATAAGGTAACTATAAAAATGTTGCTGTTTCTGTTAAGAACACTTTAGTCCTAATGATCTATAAGTGTCCAGAAGCTATCGCAGGTAAACTCATACGGAAAAAAGGGAAAAAAATCAGCATAAAAATCAATAAAAATCAATAAAAGAAGCAAAGCATTTAAGAGCAAAGAGATGAAGCGTCCACACTCACAAAAGGGAGGAGCAGAAAATATAGGGAGAGATTTGTTTTCTCTCAGTTAGAACGTAGAGTAAGGGCTGGGAATTGGGGACTACTGGATTGGAGGAAGGATAGTAGTAAGAAGGCAGATTGACTTTCAGGCATAAACCACCCGCAGGGGCTTGCTGGGTGTTATATATCAACACATATACATATATCACTGACTTTCAGCTTGTTGTGTTTGTGGATATATGACTGACTTTAATTATTACACATTCACACATAAATAAGTGACGTCATATTCAGTACTTTTGACACTTCACTCTTCGGCCGCTCGCTCCATCTTATTAGGGAAATTCCACATACATAAATGTAAATTTCAAAACTCAACCCCATCATTTAATTTGTTTTTGATTGAAATTGAATATTACTTTAACTCTCTTAAATTAACTTCCAATAAAAAAGGTTTATCACTGATTGAAATTCGTTCAGAAATGTTTAACGAATGAGCTGTCACAACTTTCAAATACAAAGTTGTTATGAAGTCTGTCACATTCCCCCCTTTCTTCTTTTTTTATCCTTTATTTATTTATCCTTCTTATTTTATTGTACTGTATATTGTTACTCTTATTTGCCTTGTATGTCTACTGTACAAACTGAACTGGAATGACTGACTGTTCGCTTTATGGTTTCAATAAAGTTTGGAAAAAAAACCCAACCTCTTCAGCCGCTCCCGTCTGCCGTATTTTGCAGCAAAATTATCCACACCCACTGCCGCGCTATGAATTGTGGGATATATGGGACCACGAAGCGTGCACCGGACCACGCTTGATATTTGGGGAAATCGACGGCGCATTTGGAGTATGCATTTGAAGTACACTTCGAATTGGGACAGCCGTCGTCGCGTGGCAGTGACGTAACCGCACTTAACATGCGTACTTCAAGCGTGCAGTCTCTTAATTGGGACACAGCCTAAGAGAGCCAATATACAGGAGAGAATCAGGACAGAGAGTCTTACATTTGGGTCCTAACCTACCTGCCTGCCACATCTGGGGAACACAGCTGAAAAAAATCTAACTGACGAGACTTTGGAAGCAAAATTGAACACAATGTACACGGGACAAGAGACTGTCAAAATAAATTAGGAAGTATGAGAAACACACAATGAGAGTCTGACTAAAAACAGAGAGACAGCGAGAGTGAGAACACAAAGAGAGAGCGAGAAACAGAGGGAAATATGACTGAGGAAACTAAGAAACATGGAGAAAAGACTGACTTCACAAATAACTAACACAGAAACTAGAAAGAGGACGGGGAACACAGGGGGAGGAATGAAAACAGAAACCTCAAAACTTGACAATAAAAATAAGAATACCAATATTAAACAGAGAGATCACAACTATAATAACCAGAAAGAAAAAAGAGAGAAAGAAAGGAAAAAATAATAATAAAATAAATAATGCATTTTTATAATAAAAAAAATGTTAAAAGATTCAGCTCCTTTTGTAAAGGATGTTGCTTTTTTAAAAACTACTTCAAAGGAGAAACTATTTTCTACCAGTAAATACTGAAGTTGAACTAATAATATATTCCAAACTAAGTTGTGTGTATGTGTGTATATATGGATACAGAGAGAGAAAGAGAATTTGTGCATCTATACAAGTAAATGGCCTGTATTTATATAGCACTTTAGTCCCTAAAGTGGATAATGAGATTGTGGTAATCACTTTTCCATGGAAGTTCAGTGCTATATTTTGAGCTTTTGTGCTATACAGTTTATCATCCTACATTTTAAAGATAATAAAAACCCAAATCAAAATAAGTTGGGACAGTGTGGAAAAACAAATAAAAGAAGAAAGTACTGATTTCTAGATATACTTTGACTTATAATTCATTGCAGACAATTTGAACACAAAAAATGTCATGTTTTGTCTGATCAGCTTCTTTCATTTCATCCTTTCCGGTCACTCAGACCTGCAACACATTCCAATAAAGGTTGAGACAGGAGCAATTTAGGGCTAGTAATCAGTTAAATTGGATAAATAATGAATTGATTTGAAACAGGTGATGTCAACAGGTGATTGTACTTATGATTTGGTTCAAAAGCAGCATCCAGGAAAGGTCTAGTCCTTTAGGAGCAAAGATGGGCCGAGGATCGCCAGTTTGCCGACAAATACATGAGAAAATAATCGAAATGTGTAAAACATAATGTTCCTCAAAGAAACAAATGAAAAGATTTAGATATTTTCAACAGTGCATAACATAATTAAAAGATTGAAGGAATCTGGAGGAATTTCAGTGCGTAAAGAACAAGGGCAAAACCCAAAGCTGAACAACCGTGATCTCTGATCCCTCAGGCGTGTAGGATTAAAGAAATTATTTTACTGCTACTGTTCATAAGTAAGTAAGTAAACTTTATTTATTAAGCGCTTTTCACAGACAGACAATCACAAAGCGCTGTACACAAATATTAAAATATGAAAATAAACAATAAAATCAATAGACATTATATACAATGTAAAAGATCAAATGTAAAAAATATAAAATAAGTAGATCAACGAAAGGCTTGTTTGAACAGAAGAGTTTTTAACTGTTTTTTAAAAGAATCCACAGAGTCAAGCAAACGTAAATGTAGTGGTAAACTGTTCCACAGCCTTGGTGCAACAAACTGAAAGGCTCTGTCCCCTTTTGTCTTCAGTCGTGTACGGGGAACAACTAAGAGACTCTGAGTCTGTGAGCGGTGATGACGAGCAGCAGTGTATTTTATAAGAAGCTTGGATAAGTAATCCGGAGCCTGGCCATTTAGTGCTCTGTATGTTAAAACAAGAATTTTAAAGCGGATTCTAAACTCTATTGGGAGCCAATGTAAAGAATATAAGATGGGAGTGATGTGAACACGCTTGGTAGAGCGAGTTAGTAGTCTGGCTGCTGTGTTTTGTATTGTCTGGAGGCGAGAGAGAAATGATTTATCCAAGCTAGTAAAAAGGGAATTACAGTAATCTAAGCGTGATGACACAAATGCATGAATGAGTTTTTCCAGTTCAGCTGAGGAAACCATACTGTATGTCGCAGTTTAGACATGTTTCTTAAATGATAGAAACAGGAACGAGACAAAGATTTTACATGAGAGTCAAGGCCCAGAGAAGAGTCAAATATTACTCCAAGATTTTGAATATTTGACTTGACAGATGGACAGAAAGAGGCAAGAACCTGACTGATTTTAGAATGTAGCTCAGGAGGAGCTATGATCATGGTCTCGGTCTTGTTAGTATTTAGAACAAGGTAGTTGCTTGAAAGCCAATCAGAAACCTGGGTTAAGCACTGGACTAGGGTGGACAGCCTATCCAGCTGGTGAGGCTTAAAGGACATATGGAGCTGAATGTCATCAGCATAAAAATGATAAGACAGGTCGCTAAAAGATTGAATGATACCAGCTAAAGGAAGCATATAAAAAGAACATAGTAATGGACCTAAAACTGAAACCTGTGGGGGTTCAGTTTTCTCTACATAATAGAGACCTGAACTGATTTTCAACAATTTTTTCAAGTAATTTACTTACAAATGGCAATTTTGAAATAGGTCGGTAATTACTAGCAGAGCTAGGATCAAGATTCTGTTTTTTTTAACAGAGGAGTTACCTCAGCATGTTTAAAATAAGATGGAACATAGCCTTGCCTCAGTGAACTGTTGATGATGGATAGTAATGTGGGACCAATGCTGGTGATAGACCCGGACAGGACAGAGTGAGGTAATATATCTACAGAGCATGATGAGGATTTCATTTTACCTAAAACTATATGTAACAAGTGTCACCTGGCAGTTTGTTGCTCTCTGCCAGGTGATTGGCTGAAGAGCTGTGAAAAGGTAGTGGGTGTGTGGGGTGAAGTCAGCGCTCTTCTGTGGAAAAAACCAGAGGCAATTAATTCACTCAGGTGCGAGTGGGTATACTGTCGGTAAGAGACTTTTGCCATTTTTGTTTGGATCGCTTGCTATTGCATGTGCCTATTTTTAATGTGTCATTGGACTTTTTTAGTGTGACCACGAATTTTAATAGAAGAATTGATCAAGCCCTAGATCGACTGCGCACAGGGAAACTGATCAATATTGTAGGTATATTGAGTGTTTGTTTTAGCTTCATGATTTTGAATGGTTTTATAAAATTGCTATTTTATTGGGTAATATTTTAATTGATAATGTTGTTTGTTTTTCAGCTGTGCTGTCTTTGCTGTCCTTTTTTCGTTCTTTTGATTGATTTGTAATTTTGTTTTGGTTAGTCTGTCCAGCCGTAAAGGCGGTTATTGATTGAGAGTGAGTTGTGTAAGGGCGGACTAACCACCCTTTTGTTTTTTTTTTTGTTTAATTGTTTGTGCCACTTCCCTTTTTCTCCCAGATCACAGGCCATACTGATTCCCAGCTGCGCTGAGACCCGAATTGTTTGCAGTGTGTGCCACGATTCCAGTGTCGCTAAGCGGGGTGTGACGGGTTGCAGTGTTGTTATTTTCGCACAGTTTGTGTGGTAAGTCTCATGTGCAGCTGGGATATCAGCAGGATGTGTTGTAAGTCCTGTCTGGAAATGACTGGGAATTATTATGTCTAACTCATGTAATAAATAAACGATCAATGTATTTCTTTGCCCCGTTTACTCATCCCTTGTCCTCGGTTACATATAATTAAGTCATTTAGTGTGATTGGAGAAAAGGAGGTAAATGATCCAAGACAGCAAGGGGTATCTTCATAAGGGGAGGCACTTGAGGAAATTTTGGATTTCAAGTACATCACCTTATTTACAAAGTAATTAAGGAAAGTATTACAATCTTCATCAGAAAGCAACAGAGCATGCTGGGTTGGAGGAGAAACAATACTGTTGATGGTATCAAATAGAATTCTTGAATTATTTTTATGATGATTTATAAGATTATTGAAGTAAGAGGATCTGGCCTCTTTGACTGATTCATTATATAGGTAAAGTAGTTCTTTAAAGTGCTCACGATGGACAGTCAGACCGGTGGACTTCCACAGACGCTCTGCCTTCCGATAGGAGCGTCGAAAACCACAAGTCTGATTATTTAACCATGGTGTCCGGGAACTAACAGAGCAATAACTGGTTTTTAGAGGAGCAACCCGATTTAGAATGGCAAGACAGTGTTCATTAAAAGAATTAGTTAGAAGCTCAACCTCGTTAGAGGAACTTTTAAAATTAAAAAGAGAGGAAAATTCAGAAATTATAGAGTCGTTAATAAAGCGCCTGCGCCTAGTAGAACCTTGAGGATGGGACTCTGAATTAACAGATACAGTAAAAGAGACTGACTTATGGTCACTAAAAACAACTTCATTTAAATTCATGTGGTCAAGGGAAACACCATAGGTGAAGACCAAGTCCAGAGTGTGCCCAGCTGTATGAGTAGGCCCTGCTACATGCTGAACAAAGTTGAAAGAGTCCATAATGCTCAGAAACTCCTTAGTGGTACTGTTTGTTGAGTCATCCACATGAATGTTGAAATCTCCAACAATGATAACCTTGCCCATTTTAATAGTGGAAGTTAAAAAGTCTTGTAGGTCTGACACAAAAGACACAGCAGACCCAGGTGGACGATAAATTAAAATGCTCTATATGGGCTGTTCTCTTCCAATTTTTATCATAAGCATCTCAAAAAAGTTGTAGCAGCTTGAAGAAATCGTCTGGCATAAAAAAGTATTTTTAAAAATTACCGCTGTTCCACCCCCTCGTCCAGATATCCGAGGTGCACAGAGAAATGAGCAGTCAGCAGGACAAAACTCTAAAAGATGTGAGACTTCATTCTCACGTTGCCACGTCTCAGAGATAAACATGAAGTCAAGCTTCTCAGAGCAGAACAAGTCATTTAAAATATAAGACTTATTGGCGATTGAGCGGGCATTAATTAACATCCATTTAAGGCTGCGACTCACCAGGACAGGGGTAGAGTTTCCAAGGACAGAGTCCGCGCTATGCGGTAAGCCGCGCAGCAAAACAGGGTTCCTGCCGAGATGAGGCTTGGCTTTCCATGCTTTCAGATTAGGGCTGCCACGATTTGTCGACTAGTCACGATTACGTCGACTATCAAAATCTTCGACGACTGATTTAATAGTCGACGCGTCGTTTGAAGCTTTGTAAGATCACAAAAGACGCAGGAATAAGTGGCAGGATTTAAGAGTGTAATAACGGACTGAAACAGAAGATGGCAGCACTGCATGTACAAGGATGTCAGCTACCGTTAAACCCCGAAGAAGAAGAAGCAGCTGCGTCCCAGAATTCATAGCGCGGCCCAGCGCAGTTTCCAACAATGGCGGCAGCTAGTTAGTTTTACTGTTACTCTTATTATTCTTTCTGGGTCACAAAATAAACGTTTAACATATTTTCAGGCGAGAATGTAGCTGTGTAAACCTCAAATATCTGCTCAGTTTATCAGGACACCACATATTTTCAAAAGCGCTCCGACGTTTTCGGAGACATCTGTTACCCACTAGCTCATTAGCGAGCCGGGGGCTAGGCTCACTAGCGCCGTGAGAACACCGGACTCCCCGCAAATCATTTTCAAACCCACCGCCGTCTTTCGCTACTCAGGTTAAATATATATGAGTCACTTGGATAACTTAAAATGTTATTGTTTGACTTTTTTTTTTAGTATTTTATTTGTTCCTGAGTAAATCAGTTTGTCTGAGATTAAAGTTATAGTTTTTACACAGCTGAATAAACGTCAAGCAGACAGCTGATTATCAGAAGTGTGAGATGCTCCAGAATATACTCCAGTGTCCTGTTATATTTTAGATAGCAAGGAGTTTATTAAACTTCACCGAAACAATCTGCAAATTTCATTAAAATTTAATAAACTATCATCTTGTCTTTATTTTTAGTTAGCACAGACCTTAAACACTTAAAGCTGTAAGCTAATGATAGTTATATAAGAGCAGATGCTGCTGGTGCAATAAGCTGTAGTTTTACGTCCAATGGATGATGATCTGATTAGTCGACTAATCGCAAAAATAATCGGTGACTAGTCGACTATCAAAATAATCGTTTGTGGCAGCCCTATTTCAGATGACAGCCTGGGTGGTAAACATAGTGGGTTGTGGGGATTAATCCAGTTCCGACAAGTTTCAGCCGAATCTCTCCGGTAGCAACCCAGGAATAGAGCCCCCGAAGGTCCATCTCTTTCCGAAGACGATGGAGCAGGACGTGAAGGCCGGCTCGCTTCCCCCGCTTTCTCCGACGAGGCCGCTGAAGCAAAAATGAGCTAACCAGCAAGAGTGGAGGTAGACCTGGTGCTGCGTCGTACTCTAACGGCAGTAGGAAAACAGCCTCATTTCGTTGACTCTGAAAGCTATCCATTGCAGATTTGATCGCTAACAACGCATGACGATCATAAATCCGAAGGGAGGTGACACCAGAAAAAACTGTAACAAAAACACTTGCATAGCATATAAAATAAACAAACACATGGACGAAGGCAGTGGCACAGCCAAACATAGGCGCCATCTTGACCCGTAACCATCATCTTTATCATTGCATTAATCATCATTTCATCAAAGTATTTATTGAAGCTGTTGGCATTATGTTATAATTTGTATTACAGGTGTTATCATAATCACATTAACCTTTATTACAGGTGCAGTTATAACCACTTTAAACTGTTGAGTTTAAATTTATAATCTTAAATGCTTATATGCTGATTATATTGGGTTATATAAGAAGGGCCCAACTCTGAGTACAGTCTGTGCCAAAAGTCTTGACAGGAAATTGCATGTTTTTGCAGAGCATGCTTTTGCACCCAGAAAGTGAAACTAAGCAGAGTGTAAGTGACGTGGAGCTTAGAAGGTTAATCTTACAGTAAAAATAGTAGCTGAGCAAAGGCCTGAGTATATTCAGCAACCTGCTGCGTTTGAGTTTGCTTGGTAACAGATGACTCAGAATAAGTCAGGAAGTGTACTTTTAAAATGTCTTTGTTTCCTCTGTAAAGTGTTCATTTTTTGGTGGTTATTTTGAGGAGCTGTCTGGATGAGGCTATTTGAATAACCAGGTTATTCATTATTATCTTTTATTTGTTTATATTCTTTTTTTATTAAGCTTTGAGTAGTGGCATTTAATTAAAGCACTTATTCAATATATACATATATAGTTTTAGTTAGATTGTTACACATATGAAAGTGGCCTCTGTCTGGTTGTGAGTTTTAGTAGGCGAGGTGAGAGGTGAAACAGAGTGCCTGCAGAATTGGCAGTTTTGTTGCAGAGCATGCATCTGAGGTTTTGGAGAAGCAAGAGCGAGATGAGCTACAGGAAGCACCTGGCTTGGAGGCGAAGAAAATGTTCTTTTCAAACTGTGTTAATAGTCGTTAACAGAACATTTGTGGTTTTAAGTTATGCCTGTGATGTATCTGCTTGACGCATGAGGGGGCGTCATAAATAATACCCTGATGCTATAAAAACAACTGCTTCTGTATTATTTTGTGGAGATTGACGCTGAGTGTGTGACAGTGTTCATCTCCCCACACGTGTGTTCATTAAAATCATCGTTTGACCTAACCCTCCTGGACCAGTGTTGTGATTTTGAATCCCTCCTGTATCCCTCTTTAATATTTGAACCCTTAACAGGCGGCACTGCATCAAGAATCGTCATTCATCTATGAGCGATATCACCACATGGGCTCAGCATTACTTTGGGAAACCTTTGTCAAGTACCACATGTAGTTACATACACAAATGCCAGTTGAAACTGTACTGTGCCAAAAGGAAGCCCTATGTTAACAGTGTCCAGAAGCACCGTCAACTTCTCTGGGCTCAGAGGCATCTGGGATGGGAAATGTGGTCAGATGAATCAGTATTTCATGTATTGTTTGGGAGAAATGGACCAGACTGTTACCAGCAATAAGTCCAAATACCAGGTCTGTCAACAGTATGGAATCTGTATCAGTGCCCTTGGTAAAGGTAACTTGCATTTCTTTGATGGCACCATCACAGAGAATTTGGAGGACAACATGCTGCCTCCAAGAAGACATCTTTTCCAGGGAAGGCCATATTTCAACAAGACAATGCCAAATCACATTCTACAAACAGGCCCGACATGTCTCCAATAGAGAATGTGTGTCGCATTTTGAAGCGCAAAATGTGACAACAAAGATCCCGTACTGTTGCCCACCTTAAGACTTGTTTGCAGAAGAATGGGAAAAAGTTACACCTGAAACACTTCGTTACTTGGTGTCTTCAATCCCTAAACATTGTTTAAGTGTTGTGTAAATGCTTTACTGTTCCAATGTTTGTTTGTTTTTTACAATGTGTGGCAAGAAACAAAATTGGAATATTGTTTTCAGTTTCATTTTCATAACATACCGTCCGAACTTTTTCTGATTTGGGGTTGTATGTAAAAATGTTCTTTTTGTCTTTCTTTTCTTTTAAGAAAATAGTGCTTGTACAAATATTTTTCCCGTATCACTTGTGTTTATTTTAGAATAAATACTGTAAAGTAGACCTACCTTTTAAACTGAGAAGGACAAGAAGTGCACAGGTTGCAGCAATTAAACTCATAGCTGTTCCTCTCATCTCAATAAAACATAACTGTTGGTTGATAATGTGTATTTGAAGTAAACGAGTCCCAGCAACACCTTTAAATACAATCCACAATGGAGCTGTCTTCAATGAGCTGGAAAAAAATTGGCTTTTTCCTGAGGCATGTAATTAAAAGCAGAAACTGTTAATACACACTGGACTGTAGCCTCTGTACATGTGAATAATTCTGAAAGGGCTCACAATTGTTTAAGAACAACCAACGTCAAGTCTGAGGAGCAAAATAACGAACATGTTTACAATCCTGGTCTAACGCTATGATGAGGAATGGAGAGATGAACCGGTTTTTAATTAATGTAGTTAAGTCTTTGTTTGATGAGTCAGCCAAGAATCCAGTGGGAACCAGGCCTTAGATGGCCTCGCCCTTCAGGGTAAGTAACGATATGTTATTATTGCTTGGTTAGTCTGCCTGTCTGCCAAATATGAGCTTTTTAAACAGTTTAGTCACAGATTTTTTTTAATACTGTTTTTTATCATAGCAAAGAATTCTATAAATTAGGTAAGAGAAAATAATTGTCTTCTGGGTTAATGTCTGTATTACTATTTACATTGTTGTAGGTAATAGTTATTCATGACTGTTTTAAAGTGGCTTATCTTCTGTGCTAATATGGAAGACAAGTAATCTATGTGAAAGAAAAGAAAGCAATTTTAGTTCAACGTAGTGATTTTTTAAGTGGGTATAATTTGAAAATGCTTTTACTAGTATAGTGGATGTTCTTTAAATATTTAACATTTAAAGTGTGTGTCACTTTACAGACTCCAACTTCAGTTTTGGTTTGGTCTCACCGTTGTAGGTCATAACACAAACAAGTCGTCAAGTCAAGCAGCTGAGGAAAGGGCTTAAGGAAACCATGGTATGGCCGCTTCTGACAGAAAGATCAGACATCATTCCTCTTTTCTTACCAAGGGAATCAGAGACTGCTCCCTGTTGTGAGGTCAGGTCACGTCACATCTTTTAACATCTGAATAGTAAAGGTATTTGGTTAATTTATGAAGGATGAACATTAATTGTTGACACAAAACACCAATATACTGTTTTGTATGCTTGGGTTAGTTGAACAGCTGGGTTACATTTAATAAAAATACACCTAATGTTGCTGATGCTCTTAAGACTACAAGATAAGTAAAGCTATAAAATGACTGTGGCCTGCCACAGAAGATGAAGATGAGGAAGAAGAGGAATGCTCTCGAGGATAAATGCAGAGTGGCAGGTTACCTTCGGTCCTTCATTGAAAATGGTAAGTCTGCTGCGATAGGTATTTTGCCATTGGTTTTCTCTGATTATACTTTGTTAATGACCCAAGATCACTGGACTGTATGTAATTTACCAAAGTACACTATAGTAGAGCTGGGCGATATGAGATTTTTTCATATCACGATATATATATATTTTTTATAAAAGGACAAGAGCGGTGAGGTCTATCACAATAGTTTAATTTTTCTATTGAGAAAAAGTTATTTCGCAATACATATCGTTATCGTTCTATCGCCCAGTTCTACACTATAGTATAATTTTTTGTTATTTGCTCCATGCAATACATAAGTGGTGGCATTATCAGTTGCACTAGAATTGTATGTAGACTACTTTTAGCTTTGTTAACATAAAAATATCTATAAAAGCTACAACAGCAATTTGAGTGGGGCAAAAATGTCTGGTGCCCTGTATGTAAGTGGTCATCTTTTATGGTATTTCTCTATAAAAGATTCAAAATAATGAATATAGGATGTCATTATAGTTTAAAACAATCTTCTGTTGCAGCATCTTGTGCACAACAAAAAGCCCTCATCAAGTTTTGGACAGGATGGGAAGTCTTGCCGAGAAATGACTGTGGAAGTGGTCAACAGCAATCTTCCAAAGTCTTCCACCGGTTTTGAAGTACTACGTCTTCCTGCACACTACTGTACCTATGAGTCATTTCTAATGGACATTCAGGTGTGTCTCAACTCTACTGACTCAGGTTTTGGTCTGGTTTACGATTGATTCCATAACCACATGGTAAAATTAGACCATTTCTTATTTCTCGCATCACATTACTGTACTCAGTGTTCAAAGAAACGGACAATCTAGTGAGTTCTAGTTCTTTTTAATACACTTGACAGTGAAAAATACACACTACAGGTGTGCATTTATGGCTTTTTTAATATAAACTGATGAAGAGTTCAGATATCAAAATCAGTTGTTCACTGTACATTATAAATTACACAATATGTTTTGTTTATACTCGCTACTGATACAAAAAAAATTTCTAGAAAAAATTATTTGAATTAAGATGTTACACTACTGTACTGTGTTCATTGTATTAAATCTGCTCAGAGTTGACATGTACTGTATATCCAACCAAGAAATGAATATCATTAAAGTGACAGCTGTATAAAACAAATCCTGTTTTATAGCCACTCACTGTTTTGTTGAAAATGAAATTGGTTATGCTGTTTTGAGTCAGTATTAGCTACAAAGCTGTAAAAAAAAAAAAAAAAAAAAAAAAAAAAATCCTCCTGACATAGAAACTGATTAAATGTAATAATGTCTTTCTACAAGTGATTCTGAAGTATTGGTAGCACAGCAGGGTCTTGTTCATTCAGTGCATCTGGGAGCTGAATCTCAGGAATGGTGATCTCATTTGATGGGCGGCGATTATGTTGTCCTGTCCAGTCCACACCATAATCCTCATCAACCTGAAAGAGCATGCACATGTTTTAAATCTAAACTGAAGAGGTGTTTCCTGCAGCTGTTCCTAGATGGACTTATTGAGTCTGCCAGGGCCTATGTGAGTTGCTTAGGCATTGGCTACCAACTAATTATTCATTCACCCATTCTAGGTCAGGATTGGTTCTCTTCAGGTATAACAAATTTAACTTTGTTTAAAGTATTGCCATCTATACCTGACAGGTGGGATAAAAAAGAATGGCTTGGGAGACACACAGCAAATCTCAAAGTTTTCCAATTAATGCTGAAAGAACCAAGGATGTAAATGTATTCTTGTTTTAGCTTTGCCGAAGACACCAGAGAAAGTATGATATCTATAATGCTGCTGAAATAGACAAAACCATTTCAATAAACTCGCTATTTAACATCAACCTTGTTATGCATTATCAGAGAACAATCAACTGCAAACAGCAATGAAACATTCAACTATGTACTATTTAAAGCACTAATGACCCTGTTGTCTAACAAGATGTGATAAGTAAGTAGACTGTGGAAAGCTGGTGGGTCTACTCTCTGTGTAAAAGGTTCCTACAGGCTCCACTGACCCCAGTCTCCGAGTTAACACACTAACAGCTAACACTGCTAAACGTGTCTCAACGCCGAGATGGCGCCGATAGCTTTAGCCGTAGCTGCCCCACTTTAGACAGTAACAAAAAAAAGTAAGCGATAATAATTCATTGTCAAACGTCATAATTAAGGTCAACATCTAAACAATGCTGTGTACAGAATCACACAGGTGCTCAATTACAGCATAAACTTACCTTAGACCTTCCTCCGTCATTTCCCTCCTAATTGTGCTCGGAGACACAGAAAACGTATCGGCAATTACCCCGATGGTTATCCCGGACAGCACTAAAGTCCTGAGTGCTGCACCGGGATTTCTAGACGTGGACGGCCAACATTTGAAGACTGTTCTTCCTCGGCGTATTCCAAACGAACACGGTGCTGAATTGCTCTTAAACCTTCGACAATGCTGTCATCGATGCTAAGATTTTGAAGAGCAATTATCATCCAGACATTTCAGAAACATCATCTAAACGACTCAAAACAGTATCTACAGGTAAATGATCCCTCTCTGATTTGCTTAAATGAGCAGAACTGGCTGAAGTTCACACCAGTCCGCCATCCTCCGTGACTTTTGACCTAGCACGCTGTTGCTAGCTGTAGCAGCCGTCCGCGGAGCCGGTATCCAGGAAAACTAGTCGATGGTAAACGATAAGCCAATAGGTGCAAAGGTCCAGCCCACTTACATTGATTGACAGACAAAGTCATTCTGCTGAAAAGTCGCATTATGAAATAAATAGGCCATCGGGAAAAACGGGATTTTGAAATAAAGACTGACTTTGAAAAAAGGTCATTTTGGACTAAAAACGGCTGGAAATAAATAAAATGCCTCAGGAATAATCTCTGTTATTGTGAAAAATAATGACCATGAAATAATATTTCACAATAATAAGTAAATTTATATAGCAGAATGCAATATATTTCACAATAATGAGCATTGTTTTCAAAATGTGTTCCATGATTTCACAATATCATTCTCACATTACATATCTGTGTCTTATTTATTCACATAGTTATTTATTTCATCTTGACCTATTTATTTATTTAATTTTGAACACTTTGGAGTTCCATAGGATTTGGTGAGCAAATCTGTTACATTATTAAAGTTCAATTTCAGAAATAATAAATGTTATAGATTTAGTGATCACCAATTGTCCTAACCAGGAAAAGGAGGAATTTCAGGGAATCATCTGAGAAGATGACTGAAGACATAGCAGACAACAGAGAACAGGTGAAAACAGTCATATAATTGCTATGCTACACAACAACAATTTGGTTTAGAGAAATAATTCATGCTCCTGTCTTTAATGTAAATACATTTTTATTGTGGAACAGTTGTGAGCACTTTTGTATCACAGCAAGAAGGTCTTGGGTTTGAATCCACCATCTGGTTGGGGGCTTTCTTTGTGGAGTTTGCCTGTTCTCGCAGTGTCTTTGTGGGTTCTCTCCAGGTACTCTGGATTCCTCCCACAGTCCAAAGACATGAGGTTCTGGGGTTTGGGTTAACTGGTAATTCTAAAATTTCCCATAGGTGTGAATGGTTGTCTGTGTCTCTGTGTTTGCCCTGTGACAGCAACCTGGCAAGAGAGTACCCTACTTCTTGTCTCATGGCAGCTGGGCTACCCCATCCCCACCTCACATCCCGATCACTGGATAAGTGAATGGACTTTTTTTCATTGCATGTGAAGCTTGTAACTGACACAGATTTTCTATACAGTTCCTGTCTGTTCATGAAGAGCAAGAACTGCTTCAGTAGTCCATTATACGCTATATACTGGACTGGTCATGCAACACAGAGCACCTGTATAAAAAAGCACAAAGCCGACTGTACTTCCTCAGGAGGCTGAGGTCTTTTAACATCTGCAGGAAGCTCCTGAGGATGTTTTACCAGTCAGTGGTTGCTGGAGTACTTTTCTATGCTGTGGTGTGCTGGGGGAGCAGCACAGCAAAGAAGGACTCATGCAGGCTGGAGAAACTGATCAGGAAGGCTAGCTCTGTGGTCGGCATGAAGCTGGACACTCTGGTGTCCTTGGCAGAGAAAAGGATACTAAAAGAACTGCTGGACATTATGGACAATGCTGGGCATCCTCTGCACACGGCCATTAACAACCAGAAGAGTCTGTTCAGTGACAGGTTGCTTCTCCCAAAGACAAGAACCAACAGACTTAAACTCCTTTGTCCCACGTGGCATCAGACTGTTTAACTCCTCTCTGGAGGGGAGAGGGAGGGGAAACAGGAGGACAAAGGAGGGGGGAACAACTAAGCTGTAGTGCCTCTTCACCTCACTGTGCAATTACCTTTTATGCAATACTTTTTGTTAATAGACAACGGGGAAATAGGCTTCAATACTTGAAATGTGCAATTCACTTGTATTTTTATACGTGTGTGTGTGTGTGTGTGTGTGTGTGTACACGTTAGGGTCTTTCCTCACCTGCCGATGTACATTAGGGTCTTTCCTCACCTGCCGAACATCTTGATTCTGGTCTCTGGCTCCGCTGCAGGGAAATGGTGGAGCAGTGTGTTCAATGTGTGGTGTCTGGAAAGTGTTAAGGGTTCAAATATTGAGGATTGATTCAAAATCACAACACTGGTCCAGGAGGGTTAGGTCAAACGATGATTTTAATGAACATACGCGTGGGGAGATACATCACATGCATACGTTTCAATACCACAAATGTTCTGTTAACGACTTTTGACACAGTTTGAAAAGAACATCCTCTTCGTCTCCACGCCAGGTGTCTTTCCTGTAACTCGTGCCGCTCTCGCTTCTCCAAAACCTCAGATGCATGCTCTGCAACAAAACTGCCAATTCTGTAGTTGCAAGAAAAATATGTCTGAACTCTTACCTAGAATATAAGTCTACCTACAGTGTGTGTGTATGTGTGTCTCGACCTCAATTGCACTCTGTTTCACCTCTCATCTTTCCTACTAAAACTCACAACCAGACAGAGGCCACTCTCATATGTGTAACAATCTAACTAAAACTATATATGTACACTCAACAAAAATATAAACGCAACACTTTTGTTTTTGCTCCCATTCCCCATGGGATGGACGTAGAGACCTAAAATTCATTCCAGATACACAATATAACCATCCCTCCCAAACAGTGGTCACAAATCAGTCCAAATGTGTGGTAGTGGGCACATCTGCTATATTGA
The DNA here is from genome assembly GCF_057381845.1 of Rhamphochromis longiceps. Lineage (NCBI taxonomy): Eukaryota > Metazoa > Chordata > Actinopteri > Cichliformes > Cichlidae > Rhamphochromis > Rhamphochromis longiceps. The sequence goes on from NC_140562.1 coordinate 10,322,059, forward strand.
GATAATCCATCCCACCTCACAGGTGTGCCACATCAGGATGCTGATCTGACATCATGAGTAGTGCACAGGTGTACCTCAGACTGCCCACAACAAAAGGCCACCCTGGAATGTGCAGTTTTTTGCGCTATTGGGGGTCTGGGGACCCAGAACCGGTCAGTATCTGGTGTGACCACCATTTGCCTCATGCAGTGCAACACATCGTCGCATGGAGTCTATCAGATTGTCAATTGTGGCCTGTGGAATGTTGGTCCACTCCACTTCAATGGCTGTGCGAGGTTGTTGGATATTCGTGGGAACTGGTACACGCTGTCGTATACGCCGGTCAAGCACATCCCGAACATGCTCAATGGGTGACATGTCCGGTGAGTATGCTGGCCATGCAAGAACTGGGACATTCTCAGCTGCCATCTGCCCTGAACAATGTGAACCATGATTCATCCGTGAAGCGCACACCTCTCCAACGTGCCAGACGCCATCGAATGTGAGCATTTGCCCACACAAGTCTGTTACGGCGACGAGCTGGAGTCAGGTCAAGACCCCGATGAGGACGACGGGCATGCAGTTGAGCATCCCTGAGACGGTTTCTGACAGTTTGTGCAGAAATTGTTTGGTTGTGCAAACCAATTGTTCCAGCAGCTGTCTGGGTGGCTGGTCTCAGACGATCTTGGAGGTGAACCTGCTGGATGTGGAGGTCCTGGGCTGGTGTGGTTACACGAGGTCTGCGGTTGTGAGGCCGGTTGGATGTGCTGCCATATTCTCTGAAACGCCTGTGGAGACGGCTTATGGTTGAGGAATGAACATTCAATGCACGGGCGACAGATCTGGTTGACATTCCTGCTGTCAGCATGCCAATTGCACGCTCCCTCATTGCTTGTGGCATCTGTGGCATTTTGCTGTGAGAAAAAACTGCACATTCCAGGGTGGCCTTTTGTTGTGGGCAGTCTGAGGTACACCTGTGCACTACTCATGATGTCAGATCAGCATCCTGATGTGGCACACCTGTGTGGTGGGATGGATTATCTCAATATGGCAGATGTGCCCACTACCACACATTTGGACTGATTTGTGACCACTGTTTGGGAGGGATGGTTATATTGTGTATCTGGAATGAATTTTAGGTCTCTACGTCCATCCCATGGGGAATGGGAGCAGTAACAAAGGTGTTGCGTTTATATTTTTGTTGAGTGTATATATTGAATAAATGCTTTAATTAAATGCCACTACTCAAAGCTTAATAAAAAAGAATATAAAAGATAATAATGAATAACCTGGTTATTCAAATAGCCTCATCCAGACAGCTCCTCAAAATAACCACCAAAAAATGCACACTTTACAGAGGAAACAAAGACATTTTAGAAGTACACTTCCTGACTTATTCTGAGTCATCTGTTACCAAGCAAACTCAAACGCAGCAGGTTGCTGAATATACTCAGGCCTGTTTCTAGATTATATGTGATATATGTATTGTAAGCGTGTATGCAATCCTTCCATAGCTCTAAGCCCCTTACACGATAGATTGGCTGGACATATCGCCAGCCAAAGCTTTTGACCTTCAATTAATCGACTGAGCCACAATTCTTTTATAGGTACAAAATGCAATGTGTATAAAATGATTACAGTTGCACCTGCAATGAAGGATTATCACATGATTATGATACCACCTGTAATACAGACTTTAATGTAATATCAACAGCTTCAATGAATGCTTTAATGAAATGATGATTAATACAATGATAAAGATGATGGTTATGAACAGTAGCAGTAAAATAATTTCCCTGATCCCCACAAAAGGCTGACCAACACAGTGGATTTCCATCACCTAAACATGCCTCCCCTATTTGAGTAGGATGCCACGACCTGACGGAAGAGCAGTACTGGACTGAAATGCAGGATGGCAGCTAGAAAGCTACACAAGCAAACTGACTGTTATCACAACAAATAAACATACCCTTGTCTGGCAGTCCTGTGTGCGATGAATCCCACTGTTACAGTGAGCATCATCACACGTTTTGAAGAGAACCACAGCTGCGGGAGCTGTGATTACATTTGCTTACATCAGAAAGTGTACTTGATTGGAAATATTTTCTAAATGCCAATTTATGTTATGTGGCTAATCAGCCATATAATCTATATTTTACTATAGCAAAGATTTTTAACAGCTGAATTTGGGTGTGAATATTTTAACAGCTTTTAAGAGAACTACTTCACAAGACATAGATGAGTGTGTGTGGGCTTTCACTCAGATTGTGTTGCCCCCTTTTTCAAGATATAAAACAACAAATATGATCAACACAGTGTATTTTATCATATTTGTTCTCCTGTTATATGATAAAATTTCAAAATTAAATGAGGTCAAGGTCAAGGTAACTTTATTTATACCCAAAGGCAAGGTAAATTTGCTTTACAGAAAAATGACAGCATTTGGCATCCCTTTAAAAACACACATACCTAGTAAATATATAAAACTCACTGTGGCACATATATAGTAGTTTTGATATTTCGAATCAAAAACAGTTCTTATTTAATTCAGTGACAGCAACGGGGACAAAGCTATTTTTATAACGCTTTGTCCTACATCTCGGAAATAGAAACCTCCGTCCTGAGGGAAGAAGCTGAAATTCACCCCTTAGAGGATGGGAACCATTTTTAAGGATTGATAAAGCCATCCTCTGTACCTGCTTAGAGTACAGGGAGGCTAAACAAGACTGTGGCTCACCTATCAGACGACTGGACCATCTCACTATCTGATTTAGAGAATTTTTCTCTGTGACAGAGGTCTGACCAAACCATGCCACCAAACAAAAGGATAAAACAGACTCAATAAAAGAACGATAAAACAAAGTTAAAATTTTTTGGTCAATGTGGAAGTGAACAAGTTTCCTAAGACAATAAAGGTGCTGGTGACCCTTTTTACAAACTGATTTGCAATTTTGATCAAAGTTCAGTTTTTCATTTATTATGGTCCCAAGATATTTATATGATTGTACTTGCTCTATTTTCTGACCTTTAATTAAAGTGACTCCGTGCCCATTTTGTTGTTTCCATATCTTTTGTCTTAGATATGTTCAGCTGGAGATAAGACTCCTCACACCACTGAACAAAGTCATCAATGACTGGACCGTGGTTAATTTCACCCTCTTTCAGTAAGCTGACAATAACAGAGTCATCTGCATATTTAATAATGACCCTGTTTTCATGTCTGCCCTGACACATATTTGTATAGAGAGTGAATAATAAGGGCGATAGGACACACCCTTGAGGAGAACCTGTGGAGGAGAACACTGGGTCAGACAGAACCCCATTTATTCTCACTCTTTGTGATCTGTCAGTTAAAAAAATCTAAAATCCAGCCCACCAGGTTTTTCCTGATTTCAAACTGTTCTAAAAGTCTTTTAATTAAAATATGCGGCTGTATTGTATTAAAAGCCGAAGAAAAATCAATGAAAAGAAGTCTTGCAAAAGTCCCTTTACTCTCTACATGTTTAAGAATTAGATTTAGTAAAGTCAAAAGTGCGTCCTCCACTCCTCTGTTGGGCCTATATGCAAACTGCATTGGATCCAGTTGACCTTCAGTCTCTTTCATAATCACATTTCTGATGATTTTTTCAAAGACTTTCATTACAACTGAAGTGAGGGCAACAGGCCTGAAGTCGTTTAGAATTTTTGGACGACTAGATTTAGGGACAGGAACCACGACTGCTTCTTTCCAAAGAGAGGGCACATGTTGTGTTTGCAAGGATTTGTTAAAAATAACCTGAAATATAGGACTGAGTTCATCAGCACAAGATTTAATTAGGTGGCCACTAATATTATCAGGACCCTGGCTCTTGTTCACACTGACTGTATGAAAGGCCTTTTTAACATCACTGAGTTTAATAATAAAGTGCTGAGTATCTCTCAGTTTCTGTTTCAGTTCCAAAATATCCTCGCTAAAATCAGAAGAACTAAAACGAGCATAAAACATGTTTAAGGCATTTGCAAAATCTCTGTCTGAATTAAAATCATCTAAAATGACCTGAATACTGCTCTGGGGATTTTGAAACCCTGCTATGGTTTTCATACAAGTCCAGGCAGACCAGATTCTTCTGACCATATGTCAACATCCTTAGTCTTTGTCTTCTCTCGTTTTAAGACAGTTTTATAGATGGGCAGAAGATGCACACAGTTATGGTCAGAAGATCCCAGAGGAGGAAGCGGGAGGGATTTATAAGCATTCTTCACCGATCCGTAACAAAGGTCCAACATTTTATCCCGTCTGGTAGGACAGGATACATATTGATACAGATTGCCCAAAGTTGATTTAAGGGAGACATGGTTAAAGTCCCCCATTATAAAGTTTGGTGCATCAGGAGGAAGCGCCTGCAGCTTCTGTACTACGTCTGAAATGATGCTGCAAGTGGAGGCGGGGTGAGCCTTCGGGTGAATGTAAACTACGGTAATAAAAAGTTGTGGAAACTCACGGGGGAGATAAAAAGGGCGCAGTGACACGGATAAAAGTTCAACATCTGGTGTACAAATACACTCTCTAACAGTCACAGCGCTACAATAACGTTTGTTCACATACAAGCATACTCCCCCTCCTTGAGATTTCCCTGTTACCCGTGCATCCCGATCCTGGCGAAAGGGAGCTCCAAAACCGTCAACTGAAAAATCGGTGTCCTGATCCAGCTCCGTCAGCCATGTCTCGGAAAAAGCCATTACACAGCTGAATGTGGTTAAATGGGTATAGAGAAACAAGTTGTCCTTTATTCTGCTTGTCAAAATCAAAAAGTAGTATTTCAAACTGTACAATTTCAGTCATGCAGACATTTCTTCACTCTCTCATAATACTGTTAAGTAAATATGGATTACTATGTCATCAAGATTATTAATTAATCCAATTTATTAAATCTACTTTTAGCTTATAAACACACTGGAGTCAGTATTTTATAGAGCCGTTAGCCTGCAGATGGCACCACTTACATCAGCAAGGGTAGTGTGCCCTTCTTCAGCTGCTCCTGCTTTTCAAGGATGAAGGGTGTGACCTTGTGAAAGGAGTGGGAGGACTCTTTGTATAAGATTAACAAACAAAAAGATGAAAAGAACAAAAAGGCAAGAAAAATTATTCACATGAGTCAGAAGGACGTGATTAAATAAAGCCTGCAAGATTTGCTTTACTTTTACAACTGACATCAGTTCATACAGAAGATAAAAGTTCAAAGCAGGACTGTGATACATAACAGCAAATCGTGTTTATTTAAAACTTGTCTGTGGTACATTAAGTGATAGCCAATGCATTTTTCTTCTCTGCATTTCTCTCTATTTAATCTTAGTATCCCCTTACTTGGTATATGTATCACTGTGTGTATGGGTGAGTTAGTTTATCCTGGAGTTATGAGATCCTCTGAAGGGCGAGGCCATCTAAGGCCTGGTTCCCACTGGATTCTTGGCTGACTCATCAAACAAAGACTTAACTACATTAATTAAAAACCGGTTCATCTCTCCATTCCTCATCATAGCGTTAGACCAGGATTGTAAACATGTTCGTTATTTTGCTCCTCAGACTTGACATTGGAATCGGTGCATGCTCCCGGGTTGACTCGCGACGATGACCGGGGCATGTTGCGTCGGACCCCTTTTTCCAACACACACATCCGGTACCACGTCACAACAAATACGTCATTTCCTGTTGATTAAAAAAAAAAAATCCAACCTCAAACGGTCCTGGGGCCGAAAATTGTCCCGCCCGATCAGCGGGCGAAGCCGCTGCAGCACGCCGGAAATGACGCTTCATTCCCCGCAGGTCTCTTTAAGCAGCCCGCTGTTTTCCAGCCCCGGGTCAAATGTGGAGCAAGGGCGCCACCCGGTGGACAAATAAAAAAATTACAACTCTAAGGCCAGTACTGCAAGCGGAAGCGGAAGCATTACTGATCACGATCGATTTGACCGTAATTTTTTTGCCGTGAAAAATAGCGTTTATAATGGGTTTCAATGGGGCACAAATCGACCACTAGGTCCGATAGCGTAAGTTTATCGATAGCTTAGCCACTGAAGCTAATTTCCGGAAGTCATACTGAAATTTTAACAGTAAATGTGACCAAACTTTTTTTTGCAGACTTTCGCTATATTCCATTCAACACTGTGCAAATGGCAGGTAATCAAAATTTGAAAATAGCCACAAATCGACCCAAGACCCTCCAGGGGTTAAAAAAGCCATAAATGCACACCTGTAGTGTGTATTTTTCACTGTCAAGTGTATTAAAAAGAACTAGAACTCACTAGATTGTCCGTTTCTTTGAACACTGAGTACAGTAATGTGATGCAAGAAATAAGAAATGGTCTAATTTTACCATGTGGTTATGGAATCAATCGTAAACCAGACCAAAACCTGAGTCAGTAGAGTTGAGACACACCTGAATGTCCATTAGAAATGACTCATAGGTACAGTAGTGTGCAGGAAGACGTAGTACTTCAAAACCGGTGGAAGACTTTGGAAGATTGCTGTTGACCACTTCCACAGTCATTTCTCGGCAAGACTTCCCATCCTGTCCAAAACTTGATGAGGGCTTTTTGTTGTGCACAAGATGCTGCAACAGAAGATTGTTTTAAACTATAATGACATCCTATATTCATTATTTTGAATCTTTTATAGAGAAATACCATAAAAGATGACCACTTACATACAGGGCACCAGACATTTTTGCCCCACTCAAATTGCTGTTGTAGCTTTTATAGATATTTTTATGTTAACAAAGCTAAAAGTAGTCTACATACAATTCTAGTGCAACTGATAATGCCACCACTTATGTATTGCATGGAGCAAATAACAAAAAATTATACTATAGTGTAGAACTGGGCGATAGAACGATAACGATATGTATTGCGAAATAACTTTTTCTCAATAGAAAAATTAAACTATTGTGATAGACCTCACCGCTCTTGTCCTTTTATAAAAAATATATATATATCGTGATATGAAAAAATCTCATATCGCCCAGCTCTACTATAGTGTACTTTGGTAAATTACATACAGTCCAGTGATCTTGGGTCATTAACAAAGTATAATCAGAGAAAACCAATGGCAAAATACCTATCGCAGCAGACTTACCATTTTCAATGAAGGACCGAAGGTAACCTGCCACTCTGCATTTATCCTCGAGAGCATTCCTCTTCTTCCTCATCTTCATCTTCTGTGGCAGGCCACAGTCATTTTATAGCTTTACTTATCTTGTAGTCTTAAGAGCATCAGCAACATTAGGTGTATTTTTATTAAATGTAACCCAGCTGTTCAACTAACCCAAGCATACAAAACAGTATATTGGTGTTTTGTGTCAACAATTAATGTTCATCCTTCATAAATTAACCAAATACCTTTACTATTCAGATGTTAAAAGATGTGACGTGACCTGACCTCACAACAGGGAGCAGTCTCTGATTCCCTTGGTAAGAAAAGAGGAATGATGTCTGATCTTTCTGTCAGAAGCGGCCATACCATGGTTTCCTTAAGCCCTTTCCTCAGCTGCTTGACTTGACGACTTGTTTGTGTTATGACCTACAACGGTGAGACCAAACCAAAACTGAAGTTGGAGTCTGTAAAGTGACACACACTTTAAATGTTAAATATTTAAAGAACATCCACTATACTAGTAAAAGCATTTTCAAATTATACCCACTTAAAAAATCACTACGTTGAACTAAAATTGCTTTCTTTTCTTTCACATAGATTACTTGTCTTCCATATTAGCACAGAAGATAAGCCACTTTAAAACAGTCATGAATAACTATTACCTACAACAATGTAAATAGTAATACAGACATTAACCCAGAAGACAATTATTTTCTCTTACCTAATTTATAGAATTCTTTGCTATGATAAAAAACAGTATTAAAAAAAATCTGTGACTAAACTGTTTAAAAAGCTCATATTTGGCAGACAGACAGACTAACCAAGCAATAATAACATATCGTTACTTACCCTGAAGGGCGAGGCCATCTAAGGCCTGGTTCCCACTGGATTCTTGGCTGACTCATCAAACAAAGACTTAACTACATTAATTAAAAACCGGTTCATCTCTCCATTCCTCATCATAGCGTTAGACCAGGATTGTAAACATGTTCGTTATTTTGCTCCTCAGACTTGACGTTGGTTGTTCTTAAACAATTGTGAGCCCTTTCAGAATTATTCACATGTACAGAGGCTACAGTCCAGTGTGTATTAACAGTTTCTGCTTTTAATTACATGCCTCAGGAAAAAGCCAATTTTTTTCCAGCTCATTGAAGACAGCTCCATTGTGGATTGTATTTAAAGGTGTTGCTGGGACTCGTTTACTTCAAATACACATTATCAACCAACAGTTATGTTTTATTGAGATGAGAGGAACAGCTATGAGTTTAATTGCTGCAACCTGTGCACTTCTTGTCCTTCTCAGTTTAAAAGGTAGGTCTACTTTACAGTATTTATTCTAAAATAAACACAAGTGATACGGGAAAAATATTTGTACAAGCACTATTTTCTTAAAAGAAAAGAAAGACAAAAAGAACATTTTTACATACAACCCCAAATCAGAAAAAGTTCGGACGGTATGTTATGAAAATGAAACTGAAAACAATATTCCAATTTTGTTTCTTGCCACACATTGTAAAAAACAAACAAACATTGGAACAGTAAAGCATTTACACAACACTTAAACAATGTTTAGGGATTGAAGACACCAAGTAACGAAGTGTTTCAGGTGTAACTTTTTCCCATTCTTCTGCAAACAAGTCTTAAGGTGGGCAACAGTACGGGATCTTTGTTGTCACATTTTGCGCTTCAAAATGCGACACACATTCTCTATTGGAGACATGTCGGGCCTGTTTGTAGAATGTGATTTGGCATTGTCTTGTTGAAATATGGCCTTCCCTGGAAAAGATGTCTTCTTGGAGGCAGCATGTTGTCCTCCAAATTCTCTGTGATGGTGCCATCAAAGAAATGCAAGTTACCTTTACCAAGGGCACTGATACAGATTCCATACTGTTGACAGACCTGGTATTTGGACTTATTGCTGGTAACAGTCTGGTCCATTTCTCCCAAACAATACATGAAATACTGATTCATCTGACCACATTTCCCATCCCAGATGCCTCTGAGCCCAGAGAAGTTGACGGTGCTTCTGGACACTGTTAACATAGGGCTTCCTTTTGGCACAGTACAGTTTCAACTGGCATTTGTGTATGTAACTACATGTGGTACTTGACAAAGGTTTCCCAAAGTAATGCTGAGCCCATGTGGTGATATCGCTCATAGATGAATGACGATTCTTGATGCAGTGCCGCCTGTTAAGGGTTCAAATATTAAAGAGGGATACAGGAGGGATTCAAAATCACAACACTGGTCCAGGAGGGTTAGGTCAAACGATGATTTTAATGAACACACGTGTGGGGAGATGAACACTGTCACACACTCAGCGTCAATCTCCACAAAATAATACAGAAGCAGTTGTTTTTATAGCATCAGGGTATTATTTATGACGCCCCCTCATGCGTCAAGCAGATACATCACAGGCATAACTTAAAACCACAAATGTTCTGTTAACGACTATTAACACAGTTTGAAAAGAACATTTTCTTCGCCTCCAAGCCAGGTGCTTCCTGTAGCTCATCTCGCTCTTGCTTCTCCAAAACCTCAGATGCATGCTCTGCAACAAAACTGCCAATTCTGCAGGCACTCTGTTTCACCTCTCACCTCGCCTACTAAAACTCACAACCAGACAGAGGCCACTTTCATATGTGTAACAATCTAACTAAAACTATATATGTATATATTGAATAAGTGCTTTAATTAAATGCCACTACTCAAAGCTTAATAAAAAAAGAATATAAACAAATAAAAGATAATAATGAATAACCTGGTTATTCAAATAGCCTCATCCAGACAGCTCCTCAAAATAACCACCAAAAAATGAACACTTTACAGAGGAAACAAAGACATTTTAAAAGTACACTTCCTGACTTATTCTGAGTCATCTGTTACCAAGCAAACTCAAACGCAGCAGGTTGCTGAATATACTCAGGCCTTTGCTCAGCTACTATTTTTACTGTAAGATTAACCTTCTAAGCTCCACGTCACTTACACTCTGCTTAGTTTCACTTTCTGGGTGCAAAAGCATGCTCTGCAAAAACATGCAATTTCCTGTCAAGACTTTTGGCACAGACTGTACTCAGAGTTGGGCCCTTCTTATATAACCCAATATAATCAGCATATAAGCATTTAAGATTATAAATTTAAACTCAACAGTTTAAAGTGGTTATAACTGCACCTGTAATAAAGGTTAATGTGATTATGATAACACCTGTAATACAAATTATAACATAATGCCAACAGCTTCAATAAATACTTTGATGAAATGATGATTAATGCAATGATAAAGATGATGGTTACGGGTCAAGATGGCGCCTATGTTTGGCTGTGCCACTGCCTTCGTCCATGTGTTTGTTTATTTTATATGCTATGCAAGTGTTTTTGTTACAGTTTTTTCTGGTGTCACCTCCCTTCGGATTTATGATCGTCATGCGTTGTTAGCGATCAAATCTGCAATGGATAGCTTTCAGAGTCAACGAAATGAGGCTGTTTTCCTACTGCCGTTAGAGTACGACGCAGCACCAGGTCTACCTCCACTCTTGCTGGTTAGCTCATTTTTGCTTCAGCGGCCTCGTCGGAGAAAGCGGGGGAAGCGAGCCGGCCTTCACGTCCTGCTCCATCGTCTTCGGAAAGAGATGGACCTTCGGGGGCTCTATTCCTGGGTTGCTACCGGAGAGATTCGGCTGAAACTTGTCGGAACTGGATTAATCCCCACAACCCACTATGTTTACCACCCAGGCTGTCATCTGAAATAGGGCTGCCACAAACGATTATTTTGATAGTCGACTAGTCACCGATTATTTTTGCGATTAGTCGACTAATCAGATCATCATCCATTGGACGTAAAACTACAGCTTATTGCACCAGCAGCATCTGCTCTTATATAACTATCATTAGCTTACAGCTTTAAGTGTTTAAGGTCTGTGCTAACTAAAAATAAAGACAAGATGATAGTTTATTAAATTTTAATGAAATTTGCAGATTGTTTCGGTGAAGTTTAATAAACTCCTTGCTATCTAAAATATAACAGGACACTGGAGTATATTCTGGAGCATCTCACACTTCTGATAATCAGCTGTCTGCTTGACGTTTATTCAGCTGTGTAAAAACTATAACTTTAATCTCAGACAAACTGATTTACTCAGGAACAAATAAAATACTAAAAAAAAAAGTCAAACAATAACATTTTAAGTTATCCAAGTGACTCATATATATTTAACCTGAGTAGCGAAAGACGGCGGTGGGTTTGAAAATGATTTGCGGGGAGTCCGGTGTTCTCACGGCGCTAGTGAGCCTAGCCCCCGGCTCGCTAATGAGCTAGTGGGTAACAGATGTCTCCGAAAACGTCGGAGCGCTTTTGAAAATATGTGGTGTCCTGATAAACTGAGCAGATATTTGAGGTTTACACAGCTACATTCTCGCCTGAAAATATGTTAAACGTTTATTTTGTGACCCAGAAAGAATAATAAGAGTAACAGTAAAACTAACTAGCTGCCGCCATTGTTGGAAACTGCGCTGGGCCGCGCTATGAATTCTGGGACGCAGCTGCTTCTTCTTCTTCGGGGTTTAACGGTAGCTGACATCCTTGTACATGCAGTGCTGCCATCTTCTGTTTCAGTCCGTTATTACACTCTTAAATCCTGCCACTTATTCCTGCGTCTTTTGTGATCTTACAAAGCTTCAAACGACGCGTCGACTATTAAATCAGTCGTCGAAGATTTTGATAGTCGACGTAATCGTGACTAGTCGACAAATCGTGGCAGCCCTAATCTGAAAGCATGGAAAGCCAAGCCTCATCTCGGCAGGAACCCTGTTTTGCTGCGCGGCTTACCGCATAGCGCGGACTCTGTCCTTGGAAACTCTACCCCTGTCCTGGTGAGTCGCAGCCTTAAATGGATGTTAATTAATGCCCGCTCAATCGCCAATAAGTCTTATATTTTAAATGACTTGTTCTGCTCTGAGAAGCTTGACTTCATGTTTATCTCTGAGACGTGGCAACGTGAGAATGAAGTCTCACATCTTTTAGAGTTTTGTCCTGCTGACTGCTCATTTCTCTGTGCACCTCGGATATCTGGACGAGGGGGTGGAACAGCGGTAATTTTTAAAAATACTTTTTTATGCCAGACGATTTCTTCAAGCTGCTACAACTTTTTTGAGATGCTTATGATAAAAATTGGAAGAGAACAGCCCATATAGAGCATTTTAATTTATCGTCCACCTGGGTCTGCTGTGTCTTTTGTGTCAGACCTACAAGACTTTTTAACTTCCACTATTAAAATGGGCAAGGTTATCATTGTTGGAGATTTCAACATTCATGTGGATGACTCAACAAACAGTACCACTAAGGAGTTTCTGAGCATTATGGACTCTTTCAACTTTGTTCAGCATGTAGCAGGGCCTACTCATACAGCTGGGCACACTCTGGACTTGGTCTTCACCTATGGTGTTTCCCTTGACCACATGAATTTAAATGAAGTTGTTTTTAGTGACCATAAGTCAGTCTCTTTTACTGTATCTGTTAATTCAGAGTCCCATCCTCAAGGTTCTACTAGGCGCAGGCGCTTTATTAACGACTCTATAATTTCTGAATTTTCCTCTCTTTTTAATTTTAAAAGTTCCTCTAACGAGGTTGAGCTTCTAACTAATTCTTTTAATGAACACTGTCTTGCCATTCTAAATCGGGTTGCTCCTCTAAAAACCAGTTATTGCTCTGTTAGTTCCCGGACACCATGGTTAAATAATCAGACTTGTGGTTTTCGACGCTCCTATCGGAAGGCAGAGCGTCTGTGGAAGTCCACCGGTCTGACTGTCCATCGTGAGCACTTTAAAGAACTACTTTACCTATATAATGAATCAGTCAAAGAGGCCAGATCCTCTTACTTCAATAATCTTATAAATCATCATAAAAATAATTCAAGAATTCTATTTGATACCATCAACAGTATTGTTTCTCCTCCAACCCAGCATGCTCTGTTGCTTTCTGATGAAGATTGTAATACTTTCCTTAATTACTTTGTAAATAAGGTGATGTACTTGAAATCCAAAATTTCCTCAAGTGCCTCCCCTTATGAAGATACCCCTTGCTGTCTTGGATCATTTACCTCCTTTTCTCCAATCACACTAAATGACTTAATTATATGTAACCGAGGACAAGGGATGAGTAAACGGGGCAAAGAAATACATTGATCGTTTATTTATTACATGAGTTAGACATAATAATTCCCAGTCATTTCCAGACAGGACTTACAACACATCCTGCTGATATCCCAGCTGCACATGAGACTTACCACACAAACTGTGCGAAAATAACAACACTGCAACCCGTCACACCCCGCTTAGCGACACTGGAATCGTGGCACACACTGCAAACAATTCGGGTCTCAGCGCAGCTGGGAATCAGTATGGCCTGTGATCTGGGAGAAAAAGGGAAGTGGCACAAACAATTAAACAAAAAAAAAAACAAAAGGGTGGTTAGTCCGCCCTTACACAACTCACTCTCAATCAATAACCGCCTTTACGGCTGGACAGACTAACCAAAACAAAATTACAAATCAATCAAAAGAACGAAAAAAGGACAGCAAAGACAGCACAGCTGAAAAACAAACAACATTATCAATTAAAATATTACCCAATAAAATAGCAATTTTATAAAACCATTCAAAATCATGAAGCTAAAACAAACACTCAATATACCTACAATATTGATCAGTTTCCCTGTGCGCAGTCGATCTAGGGCTTGATCAATTCTTCTATTAAAATTCGTGGTCACACTAAAAAAGTCCAATGACACATTAAAAATAGGCACATGCAATAGCAAGCGATCCAAACAAAAATGGCAAAAGTCTCTTACCGACAGTATACCCACTCGCACCTGAGTGAATTAATTGCCTCTGGTTTTTTCCACAGAAGAGCGCTGACTTCACCCCACACACCCACTACCTTTTCACAGCTCTTCAGCCAATCACCTGGCAGAGAGCAACAAACTGCCAGGTGACACTTGTTACATATAGTTTTAGGTAAAATGAAATCCTCATCATGCTCTGTAGATATATTACCTCACTCTGTCCTGTCCGGGTCTATCACCAGCATTGGTCCCACATTACTATCCATCATCAACAGTTCACTGAGGCAAGGCTATGTTCCATCTTATTTTAAACATGCTGAGGTAACTCCTCTGTTAAAAAAAACAGAATCTTGATCCTAGCTCTGCTAGTAATTACCGACCTATTTCAAAATTGCCATTTGTAAGTAAATTACTTGAAAAAATTGTTGAAAATCAGTTCAGGTCTCTATTATGTAGAGAAAACTGAACCCCCACAGGTTTCAGTTTTAGGTCCATTACTATGTTCTTTTTATATGCTTCCTTTAGCTGGTATCATTCAATCTTTTAGCGACCTGTCTTATCATTTTTATGCTGATGACATTCAGCTCCATATGTCCTTTAAGCCTCACCAGCTGGATAGGCTGTCCACCCTAGTCCAGTGCTTAACCCAGGTTTCTGATTGGCTTTCAAGCAACTACCTTGTTCTAAATACTAACAAGACCGAGACCATGATCATAGCTCCTCCTGAGCTACATTCTAAAATCAGTCAGGTTCTTGCCTCTTTCTGTCCATCTGTCAAGTCAAATATTCAAAATCTTGGAGTAATATTTGACTCTTCTCTGGGCCTTGACTCTCATGTAAAATCTTTGTCTCGTTCCTGTTTCTATCATTTAAGAAACATGTCTAAACTGCGACATACAGTATGGTTTCCTCAGCTGAACTGGAAAAACTCATTCATGCATTTGTGTCATCACGCTTAGATTACTGTAATTCCCTTTTTACTAGCTTGGATAAATCATTTCTCTCTCGCCTCCAGACAATACAAAACACAGCAGCCAGACTACTAACTCGCTCTACCAAGCGTGTTCACATCACTCCCATCTTATATTCTTTACATTGGCTCCCAATAGAGTTTAGAATCCGCTTTAAAATTCTTGTTTTAACATACAGAGCACTAAATGGCCAGGCTCCGGATTACTTATCCAAGCTTCTTATAAAATACACTGCTGCTCGTCATCACCGCTCACAGACTCAGAGTCTCTTAGTTGTTCCCCGTACACGACTGAAGACAAAAGGGGACAGAGCCTTTCAGTTTGTTGCACCAAGGCTGTGGAACAGTTTACCACTACATTTACGTTTGCTTGACTCTGTGGATTCTTTTAAAAAACAGTTAAAAACTCTTCTGTTCAAACAAGCCTTTCGTTGATCTACTTATTTTATATTTTTTACATTTGATCTTTTACATTGTATATAATGTCTATTGATTTTATTGTTTATTTTCATATTTTAATATTTGTGTACAGCGCTTTGTGATTGTCTGTCTGTGAAAAGCGCTTAATAAATAAAGTTTACTTACTTACTTATGAACAGTAGCAGTAAAATAATTTCTTTAATCCTACACGCCTGAGGGATCAGAGATCACGGTTGTTCAGCTTTGGGTTTTGCCCTTGTTCTTTACGCACTGAAATTCCTCCAGATTCCTTCAATCTTTTAATTATGTTATGCACTGTTGAAAATATCTAAATCTTTTCATTTGTTTCTTTGAGGAACATTATGTTTTACACATTTCGATTATTTTCTCATGTATTTGTCGGCAAACTGGCGATCCTCGGCCCATCTTTGCTCCTAAAGGACTAGACCTTTCCTGGATGCTGCTTTTGAACCAAATCATAAGTACAATCACCTGTTGACATCACCTGTTTCAAATCAATTCATTATTTATCCAATTTAACTGATTACTAGCCCTAAATTGTTCCTGTCTCAACCTTTATTGGAATGTGTTGCAGGTCTGAGTGACCGGAAAGGATGAAATGAAAGAAGCTGATCAGACAAAACATGACATTTTTTGTGTTCAAATTGTCTGCAATGAATTATAAGTCAAAGTATATCTAGAAATCAGTACTTTCTTCTTTTATTTGTTTTTCCACACTGTCCCAACTTATTTTGATTTGGGTTTTTATTATCTTTAAAATGTAGGATGATAAACTGTATAGCACAAAAGCTCAAAATATAGCACTGAACTTCCATGGAAAAGTGATTACCACAATCTCATTATCCACTTTAGGGACTAAAGTGCTATATAAATACAGGCCATTTACTTGTATAGATGCACAAATTCTCTTTCTCTCTCTGTATCCATATATACACACATACACACAACTTAGTTTGGAATATATTATTAGTTCAACTTCAGTATTTACTGGTAGAAAATAGTTTCTCCTTTGAAGTAGTTTTTAAAAAAGCAACATCCTTTACAAAAGGAGCTGAATCTTTTAACATTTTTTTTATTATAAAAATGCATTATTTATTTTATTATTATTTTTTCCTTTCTTTCTCTCTTTTTTCTTTCTGGTTATTATAGTTGTGATCTCTCTGTTTAATATTGGTATTCTTATTTTTATTGTCAAGTTTTGAGGTTTCTGTTTTCATTCCTCCCCCTGTGTTCCCCGTCCTCTTTCTAGTTTCTGTGTTAGTTATTTGTGAAGTCAGTCTTTTCTCCATGTTTCTTAGTTTCCTCAGTCATATTTCCCTCTGTTTCTCGCTCTCTCTTTGTGTTCTCACTCTCGCTGTCTCTCTGTTTTTAGTCAGACTCTCATTGTGTGTTTCTCATACTTCCTAATTTATTTTGACAGTCTCTTGTCCCGTGTACATTGTGTTCAATTTTGCTTCCAAAGTCTCGTCAGTTAGATTTTTTTCAGCTGTGTTCCCCAGATGTGGCAGGCAGGTAGGTTAGGACCCAAATGTAAGACTCTCTGTCCTGATTCTCTCCTGTATATTGGCTCTCTTAGGCTGTGTCCCAATTAAGAGACTGCACGCTTGAAGTACGCATGTTAAGTGCGGTTACGTCACTGCCACGCGACGACGGCTGTCCCAATTCGAAGTGTACTTCAAATGCATACTCCAAATGCGCCGTCGATTTCCCCAAATATCAAGCGTGGTCCGGTGCACGCTTCGTGGTCCCATATATCCCACAATTCATAGCGCGGCAGTGGGTGTGGATAATTTTGCTGCAAAATACGGCAGACGGGAGCGGCTGAAGAGGTTGGGTTTTTTTTCCAAACTTTATTGAAACCATAAAGCGAACAGTCAGTCATTCCAGTTCAGTTTGTACAGTAGACATACAAGGCAAATAAGAGTAACAATATACAGTACAATAAAATAAGAAGGATAAATAAATAAAGGATAAAAAAAAAGAAGAAAGGGGGGAATGTGACAGACTTCATAACAACTTTGTATTTGAAAGTTGTGACAGCTCATTCGTTAAACATTTCTGAACGAATTTCAATCAGTGATAAACCTTTTTTATTGGAAGTTAATTTAAGAGAGTTAAAGTAATATTCAATTTCAATCAAAAACAAATTAAATGATGGGGTTGAGTTTTGAAATTTACATTTATGTATGTGGAATTTCCCTAATAAGATGGAGCGAGCGGCCGAAGAGTGAAGTGTCAAAAGTACTGAATATGACGTCACTTATTTATGTGTGAATGTGTAATAATTAAAGTCAGTCATATATCCACAAACACAACAAGCTGAAAGTCAGTGATATATGTATATGTGTTGATATATAACACCCAGCAAGCCCCTGCGGGTGGTTTATGCCTGAAAGTCAATCTGCCTTCTTACTACTATCCTTCCTCCAATCCAGTAGTCCCCAATTCCCAGCCCTTACTCTACGTTCTAACTGAGAGAAAACAAATCTCTCCCTATATTTTCTGCTCCTCCCTTTTGTGAGTGTGGACGCTTCATCTCTTTGCTCTTAAATGCTTTGCTTCTTTTATTGATTTTTATTGATTTTTATGCTGATTTTTTTCCCTTTTTTCCATATGAGTTTACCTGCGATAGCTTCTGGACACTTATAGATCATTAGGACTAAAGTGTTCTTAACAGAAACAGCAACATTTTTATAGTTACCTTATCCTCAGCGCTCCGTGTGTCTGTGGCCTAGACACAGCTGAAGCCTGATTACAGCGTCTGGGCACCGAACAGCCTCAATAGCCTGGAAAGGTGCTAACCGCTAGGCTAACTAGCAACAAGACGCCTTCCCTCTCCACAGATGACTACCACAGCCTTCTGCAGAAGATTGCAGTACTGGAGACAAAAATTCATCGCTTAGAAGTAAACGTGGAGGTAAATGGACTGTGTGGAAATGAAACAACCTTGCCTTTGATT
The DNA here is from genome assembly GCF_057381845.1 of Rhamphochromis longiceps. Taxonomy (NCBI): domain Eukaryota; kingdom Metazoa; phylum Chordata; class Actinopteri; order Cichliformes; family Cichlidae; genus Rhamphochromis; species Rhamphochromis longiceps. The sequence continues at coordinate 10,340,372 of NC_140562.1, forward strand.
CAAAACAATGGCGATGAGCAAGCTAGTACACAGCTAAGGAGCACAGATAATATGACCAAGAAAGTAGACTCTGTGCATTATTATAAATCCTCAAGTGATAATCACCCCTTGGACTGTCTTCCCCCAAGACATAAATCATGTCTCCTGGAAGGGGGAGGACGTATCACGGGCAGAGCACAGCGAGCTGAAATCTCTGAAACAGACTGGCCTTCACTTCCTACGAGACAGAGAAGCTCATCTACCCCTGTCTACGAGAGGAAACAGGACTGGACAACCGTGAATAGGAAGGTTAACAACAAACCTCCAAAACAACTGAATGTGAAAGTGCAGAACAGATTTGCTCCACTATCAAAGGACCCTGGATCTATATCGGACAACCATCCATCTAAAAGCAGCGAAGTAAGGTCTAAAAATCTGTTGAAAAGTAAAAGACCACAGGGAAAGCTAAAGGCTAGGCCTGAAACTCTGATTGTGGGTGACTCTGCCGTAAAGGATGTACAAAGGATGTGCGGTAAGAACACTAAAGTCCTCTGCTTTCCTAACGATATGGTCAACAACCTGAAGGAGAGAATTCTTCAAATTGCAGATGAATATCCAACTGTGACAAACATTGTTCTGCATACAGGGTCAAACGATGTGTCCAAACAACAGTCGGAGGTTCTGAAACGGGACTTTACTGGATTACTAAATACTGTAAACTCTCTGAATGCAGCTGTATTCATCAGTGGACCTGTACTGCCGGTCAGAGGAGGAGACAAGAGATTCAGCAGGTTGTTAACACTGAATAAATGGCTTATATCAGCATGTGCTGACCACTCAGTGCATTTTATCAACAACTTTAATATTTTTTGGGTACGCAGGCATCTGTTTAAAGCAAATGGATTTAATTTTAACAAGTCAGGGGTGAAACTGTTCACCTCCAACTTGTTTTATTCCATACGTCATCCATCTGTGCTTGGTGCCAAGGCTGAGATAAAGAGGAACAAACAGTACTCCAAGAACAGACAAAGCCCATCAGAAACCTTGAGGAGGAGCTCCATTTGCCCCCACCCGGGAAGAGCCTCAGAAAGGAGAGACATCTGAGGCAAGAAGAGGGGTCCCTATTTGCCTCAAACTCTCTCAACAACACCAACGACCAGGACCAGGGACCACGATCTTCCCCAGTCCCCCAAACCTCTGACAGGCCATCACCCCCATCACCCTCCTCCCCCTCCCTTTCTCCCTCCTCCCCACACCTGAAATTCACTGAGGAGATGATGGAGCGGGTCAATGCTGGGCTCAGATCTACCCCCCGGCCCAATCCCTTTTTGTCCCCCATAAACCCCCCACCAGAGCGGCCAAAGGTTCGCCATCGAGCCCCACCCTCAACAGAGCAAGCGAAGTCACATTGCCCAGCCTCGCCCCCCTTAGTTCCTCCTTACCACCTTCATGCCCTGTCTCCGCAGTCTGATGTGTGATGTGTGGAGGGTCCGGGCTGCGAGGATTATGGCAGTGGTGACTTTTCCCAGGAGAAGCTGGGACCCTGTTTACTAGAAGGTTTTAAAATTTCTGTACTTTTAGGTGACAGGAGACATGTGGCCTGGTCAAAACACAGAGAGCTGCACTCTAAAAGATCTTTAAACATAGTAAACGTACCTTGTGTGCCACAGACTGCTCCCAAACACGAGGGGACAAGTAATACCTCTAAAACACTTAAGTTGGCTTTATTAAACGTTAGATCTTTAGCTGGGAAAACGTTTTTAATTAATGATTTAGTCACTGAGCACAGCCTTGATTTTATGTTTTTAACTGAAACTTGGTTGGACCAAAGTAACAGTGGAGCTGTACTCATCGAGACGACCCCTCCTAACTACAGTTTTATCAGTGAGGCCAGGGTGAGCAGGAGAGGAGGAGGGGTTGCTGTCTTATTTAATGAATCATTTCAATGTAAGCAGCTATCTCCTGGAAGTTTTCAGTCTTTTGAATATGTGGCTTTACAGCTGAAGGCCCCATCCAAAGTTGTGTTTCTTAATGTTTACAGGCCTCCCAAATACTGCACAGACTTTTTTAATGACCTCAGTGAACTGCTGTCTGTGATCTGTGTTGATTTCGACTGTGTAATTATTGTTGGGGATTTTAACATCCATGTGGACAACCCTCAGGACAAAGGGACTAAAGACCTGAGTAACACTCTGGGCAACTTTGGGCTGACTCAGCATGTAACAGAGGCCACACATAATAGAGGACACACTCTTGACCTACTGATCTCCAAGGGCCTGAGCATTTCAAAGGTTACTGTGTCTGATGTGGGCGTGTCTGATCATTACTGTGTTTTCTTTGAAAGTAGAATCTCAGCCCACATACATAAATATATCAACAACAAAACGGTGTATAACTGAACACAGTAGTGCAATTTTTAACCAGGTCTTCCCATTAACACCTGACCTGTCCAGAGGGTCAGTCAATGAGCTCGTCAATAGCTTCAATGCAATCTGTTAAATGTAATGGACACTATTGCTCCCATTAAGGTGAAGGTTATCTCTGGAAGGAAAACGTCTCCATGGAGAAACTCCACACTAGTGAAAAATGAAAAAAGAGAGTGTAGGAAAGCTGAGCGCAGATGGAGAAAAACAAACCTCCAGGTTCATTATGACATCTATAAAGAGAAACTTCACAATTATAATTTACAACTGAGGAGTGCAAGGAGGTCCTACTTCTCTGACATCACCACTAAAAACAGCCATAATGCTCGGGTCTTATTTTCTACAGTTGACAGGCTAACAAACCCTCCTGTGTCAGTGGCAGCTGAACTTCATTCGACCATGGCCTGCAATGACTTTGCCAAATTCTTCACAGAAAAAGTCCAAAAAATTAGACAAGCAATTGGTACATCAACAGCAGATCCAGAATATGTACTGTGTCCACCGAAAAACTGTTTAAACACCATGAAACAGTTTCACCCTATTAACAGCAAAGACCTGGAGGACATCTTAGGTCAACTGAACTCCTCCTCTTGCTGTTTAGATGTCCTGCCAACAAGTTTTTTCAAAAAGGTCTCAAAGACTTTGGAGTCAGACCTGTTACAGATCGTCAACTTTTCTTTGTTATCAGGTGTGTTTCCAGAATCACTAAAAACTGCTGTAATAAAACCTATACTGAAAAAGGACAATCTTGACAAGACACAAATGAACAACTACAGGCCGATCTCAAATCTCCCATTTTTAAGTAAGATCATTGAAAAAGCAGTTTCTCAACAGCTCAATTACTTCTTAACACAGAATAACTGCTATGATGCCTTCCACTCAGGTTTTAGACAGAATCACAGCACTGAAACCGCTCTGACCAAGGTGTTCAATGACATATGTCTGAATACAGACAGTGGAAAAATGTCAGTCTTAGTTTTACTGGATCTCAGTGCAGCATTTGATACAGTTGACCACAACATATTACTCAAACGACTGGAGAACTGGGCAGGTCTTTCAGGAACTGTACTAAACTGGTTCAAAACATACTTAGAAAACAGGAAATACTTTGTATCAATAGGTAACTTCCACCTTGCGGCCGCAGCTCAATGCAGCAGCTTCGGCAATGGAGACGCTGAACATGGTCCATTCGGACTCAATGTCCCCAGTCTCCCTCGGAATGCTGTTGAAGCTCTGCCGGAGGTGTGCGTTGAAGATCTCACGGACTGGGGCCTCTGCTAGACGTTCCCAGCACACCCTCACTACGCGTTTAGGTGCACCAGGTCTGTCCAGCGTCCTCCCCCGCCACCTGATCCAACTCACCACCAGGTGGTGATCAGTTGACAGCTCAGCCCCTCTCTTTACCCGAGTGTCCAGAACATATGGTCGCAGGTCTGCTGATACGATTACAAAATCGATCATCGACCTACGGCCTAGAGCGTCCTGGTGCCACGTGCACTTATGGACACTCTTATGTTCGAACAGGGTGTTCGTTATGGCCAAACTGTGATTAGCACAGAAGTCCAATAACAAAGCACCGCTCGGGTTCAGATCAGGGAGGCCGTTCCTCCCAATCACGCCCCTCCAGGTCTCGCTGTCATTACCCACGTGAGCATTGAAGTCTCCCAGCAGGACAACAGAGTCTCCAGGTGGAGCACCCTCCAGCACCTCCCCCAGGGACTCTAAGAAGGCTGGGTACTCTGAACTGCCACTCGGCGCATAAGCGCAGATGACAGTCAGGACCCGTTCCCCGACCCTAAGGCGCAGGGAACAAACCCTCTCGTCTTCTCATCGTCGAAAAACCCCAACGTACCGGCAGCAAGCCGAGAGGATATTAGAATACCCACCCCAGCCCGCCGCCTCTCACCAGGGGCAACTCCAGACTGAGACAGAGTCCAGCCCCTCTCCAGGAGACTGGTTCCAGAGCCCAAGCCATGCGAAGAGGTGAGCCCGACTATATCTAGCCGGTACCTCTCAACCTCACGCACTAACTCAGGCTCCTTCCCCACCAGAGAGGTGACATTCCATGTCCCTATTGCCAGTCTTGGCAGCCGGGGGTCAGTCCGCCAGGGCCTCCACTCCTGGCCGCCACCCGGCACACAATGCACCCGACCCCTATGGCGCCTCCTGCGGGTGGTGGGCCTGCGGGAGGATGGGCCCATGTCTCCTCTTCGGGCTGTGCCCGGCCGGGCCCCATGGACTAAGGCCCGGCCACCAGACGCTCGCCCTCGGGCACCCTCCCCGGGCCTGGCTCCAGGGCGGGGCCCCGGTAACCCTATCTCGGGCAGGGTAAACTGTTCCCTCGGTATCCTTTTCATAAGGGTCTTCTGAATCGCTCTTTGTCTGGTCCCTCACCCAGGGCCAATTTGCCATGGGAGACCCTACCAGGGGGCAAAAGCCCCCAGACAACATAGCCCCTGGGATCCCTGGGACACACAAACCCCTCCACCACGATAAGGTAGCGATTCAAGGAGGAGAGCCTGTGGGACTCCGGAGGCAGCCAACAGGTATCGACAGGCCAAGCGGACTGCGGCTCAGGCAGTGGCTGAAGCAAAAACTCGGGTGTGGGAGGAGTTCGGAGAGGCCATGGAAAAAGACTTTCGGACTGCCTCGAAGAGATTCTGGCAAACCGTCAGGCGTCTCAGGAGGGGAAAGCGGTGCTCTACCTGCACTGTGTATAGTGCTGGCAGAGCGCTGCTGACGTCGACTGAGAAAATTGTCAGGCGGTGGAAGGAATACTTCGAGGACCTCCTTAATCCCACTGACACGTCTTCCGAGGAGGAAGCAGAGTCTGGGGATGAGGGGGGCGAGGTCACTGAGCCCCTGGTGTTGATGAGGTCTGCCCCGAGTTCCTGAAGGCTCTGGACGTTGTAGGGCTGTCCTGGTTGACACGCCTTTTGCAATTTTGCGTGGAGATCAGGGGCAGTACCTGTGGACTGGTGGTGGTCCCCATCTTTAAGAAGGGGGACCGGAGGGTGTGTTCCAACTATGTCTATGCCAGGGTGCTGGAAAGGAGAGTTCATCCGCTAGTCGAACCTCGGATACAGGAGGAACAATGCGGTTTTTGTCCTGGTCGCAGAACACTGGACCAGCTCTTTATCCTCTCCAGGATGGTTGAGAGTGCATGGGAGTTTGCCCAACCAGTCTACATGTGTTTTGTGGACTTGGAGAAGGCATTCGACCGTGTCCCTCGGGGTGTCCTGTGGGAGGTGTTGCGGGAGTATGGGGTGTCTGGCCCATTGCTACAGGCCATTCGATCCCTATACAACCGTTGCAAGAGCTTGGTTCGCATTGCCGGCAATAAGTCGGACTCGTTCCCGGTGGGTGATGGGCTCCGCCAGGGCTGCCCTTTGTCTCCGGTTCTGTTCATAATTTTTATGGACAGGATTTCTAGGCGCAGCCAAGTGGCGGAGGGCTTTCGCTTTGGTGGCCTCAGAATCTCATCTCTGATTTTTGCAGATGATGTGGTTCTGTTGGCTTCATCGGGTGAGGGCCTCCAGCTCGCACTGGAACGGTTCGCAGCCGAGTGTGAAGCAGCGGGAATGAGGATCAGCACCTCCAAATCTGAGGCCATGGTTCTCAGCCGGAAAAGGGTGGAGTGCCCACTCCGGGTCGGGGATGAGTTCCTGTCCCAAGTGGAGGAGTTCAAGTATCTCGGGGTCTTGTTCGCGAGTGATGGGAGAAGGGAGCCGGAGATCGACAGACGGATTGGGGCTGCAGCTGCAGTAATGCAGACGCTGCACCGGTCCGTCGTGGTGAAGAGGGAGCTGAGTGTAAAAGCGAAGCTCTCAATTTACTGGTCGATCTACGGCCCTACTCTCACCTATGGCCACGAGCTGTGGGTAGTGACCGAAAGAACGAGATCGCGGATACAAGCGACAGAAATGAGCTTCCTCCGAAGGGTGGCTGGCCTCTCCTTTAGAGATAGGGTGAGAAGTTCGGCCATCCGGGAGGGGCTCAGAGTAGAGCAGCTGCTGCTCCACATCGAAAGGAGCCAGCTGAGGTGGTTCGGGCATCTGACAAGGATGCCCCCTGGGCGCCTCCTGGGTGAGGTGTTCCAGGCATGTCCCACCGGGAGGAGGCCCCGGGGCAGACCCAGGACACGCTGGAGAGATTATATCTCTCGGCTGGCCTGGGAACGCCTTGGTATTCCCCCGGATAAGCTGAAGGAGGTGGCTGGGGAGAGGGAGGTCTGGGCCTCTTTGCTTAGGCTGCTGCCCCCGCGACCCGGCCCCGGATAAAGCGGATGAAGATGGATGGATGGATGGAATAGGTAACTTCACATCTGAGCAGACAAGTATCACATGTGGAGTTCCCCATGGTTCCATCTTGGGACCCCTTCTGTTTAACATTTACATGCTCCCACTGGCACAGATTATAAAGAACAACAAAATAAACTACCACAGCTATGCAGATGACACACAAATATATATCACAATGTCACCAGGAGACCAAGGCCCTGTACAGGCTCTTGGTAAATGCATTGAAGAAATTAATGACTGGCTGTGCCACAATTTTCTCCAGCTAAACAAAAACAAAACTGAGGTAATAGTCTTTGGCGCCAAAGAAAAACGATTACAGGTCACCAGAGAACTTCAATCTATACACCTAAAAACCACAAACCAGGCGAGAAATTTGGGTGTAGTGATGGATGCAGACCTAAACTTAGAAAAACACATAAAGACAATAACAAAGTCAGCTTACTATCACCTCAAGAATATTTCAAGGATAAAAGATCTGATCTCTCAACAGGACCTGGAAAAACTAGTCCATGCATTCATCTTTAGTAGGCTTGATTACTGTAACAGCATCTTTACAGGTCTACCTAAAAAATCAGTCAGACAACTACAGCTCATTCAGAACTCTGCTGCTCGAGTCCTCACTAAGACCAAAAAAGTGGACCACATCAGTCCAGCTCTGAGGTCTTTACACTGGCTGCCTGTCTGTCAGAGGATAGACTTTAAAGTTCTGATGCTGGTCTATAAAGCTCTGAATGGTTTAGGACCAAAATACATCAGTGACCTCCTGACCCAGTATGAACCTTCCAGATCCCTCAGGTCATCTGGATCTGGTCTTTTATCAGTTCCCAGAGTCAGAACCAGACACGGAGAAGCTGCATTCAGCATGCTCCTTATATCTGGAACAAACTCCCAGAAAGCCTCAGATCAGCTGAAACACTCAGTTTATTTAAATCCAGGTTGAAGACTCACCTGTTCTCAGCTGCATTTGAATAAAGCACCAAATCCACACTTTTAAGCTTAAATTTCAAAACTTACATTTAACTACTGATTTTATCTATTGTTCTGATTTTATCTGTTTTGATTTTATATACTGTTTTGTTTGTTGTTAGTTAGTTAGTTTGTTTGCTTGTTTTAATCAATTTTAAAGCGTGCTTTTTATTTGTCTTTGTTTCTAATGTCTCTGTAAAGCACTTTGAATCACCTTGTTGTTGAATTGTGCTATACAAATAAACTTGCCTTGCCTTGCCTTGCCTTCAAGCTCGGGTCCTCTACCAGAGGCCTGGGAGCTTGAGGGTCCTGCGCAGTATCTTAGCTGTTCCCAGGACTGCGCTCTTCTGGACAGAGATCTCCGATGTTGTTCCCGGGATCTGTTGGAGCCACTCGCCTAGCTTGGGAGTCACCGCACCACTGTTACCTTCACCCTCCACATCCTCTCGAGCTCTTCTCTGAGCCCTTGGTATTTCTTCAGCTTCTCGTGTTCCTTCTTCCTGATATTGCTGTCATTCGGAACCGCTACATCGATCACTACGGCCGTCTTCTTCTGTTTGTCTACCACCACTATGTCCGGTTGGTTAGCCACCACCATTTTGTCCGTCTGTATCTGGAAGTCCCACAGGATCTTAGCTCGGTCATTCTCCACCACCCTTGGGGGCATCTCCCATTTTGACCTCGGGACTTCCAGGTTATACTCGGCACAGATGTTCCTGTACACTATGCCGGCCACTTGGTTATGGCGTTCCATGTATGCCTTGCCTGCTAGCATCTTGCACCCTGCTGTTATGTGCTGGATTGTCTCTGGGGCATCTTTACACAGCCTGCACCTGGGGTCTTGCCTGGTGTGATAGACCCCAGCGTCTATGGATCTTGTACTCAGAGCTTGTTCTTGTGCTGCCATGATTAGTGCCTCTGTGCTGTCTTTCAGTCGAGCTTTGTCCAGCCACTGGTAGGATTTCTGGATATCAGCCACCTCCTCTATCTGCCGGTGGTACATACCGTGCAGGGGCCTGTCCTTCCATGATAGTTCCTCGTCTCCAACATCCACAATGACGGCGAAACAACTAGTAGCTCAGTGTAAATGACTGTTCAGCACAGAAATGAAGCCCAACAATCATGTTTTACAGTCCCGTGGTCTCAGCCTCAGATACTCAACTAATCAAAGTGATGTCATGACAAAAATGAATGACCAACAGAACATTTTTCTCCTTCATTTCTGTCAAACAATGCTATATGTAACGTGTCTCGCGGTTAGTATCATGATTGCTAGGCAACCTGAACAGCGCGACGATGCGTATACCGTCCCATTTCACAAGCCTCTCACTTCCGCACTTCTCGTACTTATAGTACGCACCATACGTAGTACGTGTAGTGCGCGTACTTCAAGCGTGCAGTCTCTTAATTGGGACACAGCCTTACTTTGTCTGTTGTTTTGATCTCCATCTTGCTCTGTGCGTCATTTGTTTAGAGCCTGCAGTGTTTGTATCCATGAGTATCTGCCAGTTAAGTTGGATTAAGTTATTTTTAATTTCCAGCAATGAAGCTGTTGTTCAGTCCAGCCTGATAATCTTACATTTGAGTCCTGACCTAACTGCCAGCCACACACAACACTTCATGACATTTAAAGCTTCCTTTCTATGTAACCTCAATATAACTATATATATCGGATGATGATATAAAAACGTCTAACGTTTCATTTTACGCTATCGTTTATTTCGTGGTGTCGCAAAATAAACTCTTTGCGGCAATATTTTTTCATCGTTTTCATGGTCACTGTAGTGGCTATATTAATTTCTTAAGGTTCTCTCTTTCTCTTACATTTAATATAACCACATTACAGACGGACAAGCACCTGTTTTTATGCGTTGTAGTTAGCAACAATGACGGTAACACCATTGCGTGTCCGCTTGTTTATGTTCCATATAAACCTTTCACAATAAAGCTCAAGATCCTGTTGAGACTTTTCAAAATAAACTGAATCACGTGAAAGAGCAGATTGGATGAGAATTAAAAAAGAGCCGCCAGGTGCTAAAAAATAAACCTTAGACTCAAACGCTAGAACAGGCTTTTCCCCGCAGAACGCTGTGCAATAAATACTCACAAAAAAAAAAAAAAAAAAAACGTTATAAAACTTTTGTCTAAAAATGTATCGTTTCATGCATTGGTTAAAACACTCGGCTCCAGCTACATGACGCGCAGCTGGAAGCACTTCCCGCAAGACGAGCTGCACGAGATGCACAGAATTTACAGAAAATGTTACATTTTTGTGATTTATATCGTTATCGGGACGATAGAATTCTTATATCGGGATATGAGATTTTGGTCATATCGCACAGCCCTACTTCATGACATTTAAAGCTTCCTTTCTATGTAACCTCAATATTCCCATCAGTTTCCCCCTAAATATTTTATTATACAAGTTGTACTGATGAAAATACACAACAGATCATATTTTTTCTTTCTTTTGTTTTGCTTTGAGAATGAGCTGGCTATTCACAGTGAAAATCTTGTCCAACAGGTACAGCTGGGTCTGCCAGCATTTGGGTTGTACGTGAAGGAGAGGATCTTTCACTTTATAATCTTTTCACTGTGTCTGGAAACACAAAGTTCTTCTGCAAGGAAAAATGTGAGCGAGCAGAAAACATCCTCATTAAAACAGATGAAACCACAGCTCAGAGCGGCAGATACAGCATTAAATACAAAGATGCAGCTTCAGGAAGAGGAAGCCTGACTTTTACCATCACAAATATGAGAAAGTCTGACTCAGGAATGTACCGGTTTGGTTTGGGTAAATCTTCAGCTCCAGATTCATACTCAGACTTTGAGGTCAGAGTTTCAAATGGTGAGTTTCTACTAAAAGTTACTAAAGTCAAAATTGGGAAACCAATCACCTACTCTCATACCTCCATAAACTCTCAGGCCAAATACAGTCCTATTTAAACTCAGTCACTTTATGTATTTATTATATAATTCATGGATGTTCATCTATTTAACAGAAATTGCTAAAAACTCTAGAGTCTCCCGTGCACAGAGTGAGGGAGAAGAAATCTCATTTCCATGTGCCACTGCTGTCCAGGCACAGAGGAAGTTCCTTTGTAAGAATCCGTGTGAGAAAGAAGGAAATATCTTCATTGACACAACTAATGACAAAGTTCAGAATGGCAGGTACAGCATTGAATACACAAAAGGATCTGCGTTTGAACTTCGAGCAACCATCAGACATCTGACCAAGTCCGACACGGGACAGTACAGGTGTGGTTATGGGGACCCTTTATCTCCTGATTCATATGACACTGACGATATTTTGGTTGTAGATGGTAAGTTTCTTTTCAGAATAATAACAATTCTTGATATGTTCATCCTATAGCTTGTTGTTAAAATCTTGCAAATTAGGGATTAGATTAAAATTCATAGTAAAAGATGCCAGTCTTTCTACAATTCTCTCTGTTTTGTCCTTTTTCTGCCCGTCCTTTCCAGCACTGTAGCAATCAGAATTATTGTTTGAAGACCAGGAAAAATGCCCAACAGATTTATTTTACCAAGTGGACCATCCTGGCTTTTGATATACTGGTAGATGGTCAGGTGGCCAGGAGAGGAAAGAGGTGCAGTGCTTTCCCTGCACCTGTAAATTGTTATTATAATTTTTTAATTATGATTAAAATAATCCCACTATTGTCCTCTCTCACCTATTCACAGACATTTGGGACATTATTGGACACAATATTCATTGTAATTGGGTCTTTTTCAGTTACGTTGTTAAATATATATGCCCCCCTGGAAGCGATATTTATTTCTTTAAGAAAATTATAGACATGATGGTTACAGAGACAGTAGGTTTTCTAATTGGTGGAGGAGATTTAAATATACATCTATAACCAAAGCTAGATATTTCCAATAGAAAAGCACAGAATACCAAAACATTAATTAAGAATATAAATACATTGATGAAGGAGGTGGGACTAATTGATATATGGAGAAACTTGCATTATACCTATTTTTCCTCACCGCACTTGTTATACACAAGAATAAATTATTTTATTACCTTTGGGGAAAATAAAGATAGAATAAACACTTGTGAAATTGGAGCAATAGACTTAAGCGACCATGCACCAGTATACCTGTCCATTGATTTAAACCTGCAACCAAAACTCAATAATTGGAAATTAAATTCAAGCTTACTGAATGATCCACACTTCAAAGAACAAATTAAGAAAGAGATTCACTTCTATATGGAAACGAATGATAATGGTGAGGTGTCTCCTCCTATTCTGTGGGATACTTTAAAAGCTGTCCTGAGAGGGAAAATTATAGCAATATAAGCAATTATAAAAAAAAGATGAGAAATAAAAAATTAGAAGAGCTGCAAAATAAGTTAGAAGAATTAGAGAAAAGGCATAAAAGAAAAACAACACAGGATATATTGGAGGAAATCATCAAAACAAGAAATGAAATAAATGATTTGACTACATATGAAATTAAAAAAAAATTTATGTTTCTTAAACAAAGGTATTACGAGGGAGGATCTAAAGCAATGAATGTTTTAGCCTGGAAACTAAAAAAGTAAATAGCAGATAATACAGTTCACAAAATTAAACATCCAGTGACAAAATTAATAAAAAATAAACTAGGAGAAGTTCAGAGTGCATTTGAAACATTTTATAAGACTCTTTATGCTAATAAGACAGAGAGTAGTATAGTTGAAATGAACAGTTTTTTAGACTCTCTCGATTTACCAGTACTGAATGAAGAACAGAATAAAACTTCGATTGAAGATATAACAGAAAAGGAACTAAGAAGAGCAATAAGGAGCTAAAAGAAGAATTAATACCAGTGATGCTTCTCACACTGAATTGGGTCTTAAAGAAGGCTCAAGTACCTTCTAGCTGGAAAGAAGCAATTATCTCTGCTATCCCAAAAGAAAACAAGATAAATTAGAATGTGCGTCATATAGACCAATATCTGTTCTTAATCCAGATTATAAGATGTTTACATTTATCATGGCTAGACGATTACAAAAGTTCTTATCTAGTCTAATTCATAATGATCAAACAGGTTTTATTTGAGAGCGCCAAATACAAGATAATGTACGGCGGACACTACGAATTATTAACCATATTCGACAGAATAAAGTAGAAGCAATGGTAATCAGTATCGATTCAGCATTCGATTCAGTTAATTGGAACTTTCTTTATGGAGTCTTGCATAGATTTGGCTTGCATGAAATAATAATTAAGACAATACAGGCACTTTATGATAACCCTACGGCAAGGATTAAAATTAATGGCTACCTATCAAATAGTATTAAGCTGCAAAGAGGAACAAGGCAGGGCTGTGCGTGCTCACCATTATTATTCACGTTATATCTGGAACCATTGGCTCACTATATAAGGCAAAACAAAGAAGTAGAAGATATTAATATCCATGAGAAGGAGCATAAATTAGCCTGCTATGCAGATGATATTTTAATATTTTTGGGTCAACCATCAAACTCTCTACCTAAATTAATGCAGTTATTTGAATACTTTGGTCGACTATCAGGATATAAAGTTAATATGAGTAAAACACAATTGCTTAAGTACAACTATATTCCATCAGAAGAAATTAAAAATAAGTACCAATTAGCATTAAAAAACGCAGGCCATTTTTTGATTTTGACGGTGTTAACTACTAGAAGACTATAGGAAATATTAGTTATACTAATGGAAACAAAAACACACTCCTTACATGCCTTTTGTATTTTTTTTCTGTTTTGCTTCCTTTTCTATTTTTCTTTCTTTTGTTTCTTTTTTCTTTTTTTCTTCTTTCATTCCTTTTGTATGGATATTTTAGTTGTTTAAATACAGAAAAAAGAAAAATGCATGTAGTGACAAATTGTTGAAGTTGATGGTATTGTACAGTGATAACTAAATGTCAATTAAAAAAAAAGTAATTGGGTCTTTTTCAGTTTAAACCTTTTGCAAACATATATGAGATTCTTGACGGGTTCCAGTCTCACTTTAAAGAACAGTATTATGCTGTATTCTGTCTTGTTCTCTATGAAACATGTTTAAATGGAATCTTAGAAATTGAATTCAGATCTATGAAAGTGAATATAAATAAGTCTGCTTTCTGATTTTTCTATAATGGGCTCTGTGTTACAGTGGTGACTTACACTTCTACTCAGGTCTGCGCCTTCAAAGGATCAACAGCAGAAATACACTCCAAATTCAGATACCTATCGACTATAAATGACATAAAGACAAGAATCCAGAAAATGTTCTGGTTTACTACAGTCAAAGATAATGAGCCTGTGGACCTGAAAACAGATCCAGAGTATTCAGGTCGAGTTCAGTATCAGTGTGAAAACAATGACTGCACTCTGAGAATCTCAGACCTGAGAGAGAGCGACTCAGCTGAGTACAAGTTCATGCTCATAACAAACGATCCAGGAGGGAAATATACTGGATCACCTGGAGTCACTTTGACTGTTACAGGTAAAAAATATTTGACTGGAATTGACTTTAAACATTTCCATGTGTATCTGTGCAGATGTTGAGATATTTCTGATATAATGTCATTGTTTTTTTTACTCCCAGATCCACAGCTCCAGGTACATGTGAGGAGATCAACAGTAAACTCTTATTCTAACTGGACAGAGCTGACATGTCACAACAACTGTCAGCTACCCGATCAATCTTCCTACATCTGGTACAGGAATGGACACAAACTTTCATCAGACGAACAATATTTACAGCTGAACACATTTGATACTGTAGACAGTCTTTACTGTGCTGTGAAAGGATATGAGCGATTCCCTTCTCCAACAGTGTGTGAGTTCACTACTTTTTGTTTTATTAAAGGAATTATATTAAATTTTTCTTTATTTACGTGAATGTGTTTGTATGCTACTTTAGTCAAAATCCTTTCTTTTAGGGGGTTTACAATGTTTTCTTTTTAGAATATAAATTTTTTTAATTTGTTTTTTTATGACCATGTCGTCATTCTTATGTTTCCTCCTCCAGATGCTCCAAAGCTTCCCTCTGTGTCAGTGAGTCCCTCTGCTGAGATAGTGGAGGGCAGTTCAGTCACTCTGACCTGTAGCAGTGATGCTAACCCAGCAGCTAGTTACACCTGGTACAAGGAGGATGTCATCAGCCCTCTCAGGTACCAAAACCAACATGTTTTCAGATCCATCCGGCCTTCTCAATCTGGAAAGTATTACTGTACAGCTGATAATGGCCTGGGACAAAAGAGATCTGAAAGCAGAACTATTGATGTGAAATGTGAGTAAAATACATTTATAAGCTTTAAATTCTTTGTTCTCAGTTGAACAGTTAACATCAACTTTAGAGATAAGACTTAATTCATCATCATGAAGAGTGAAAACAGATTTACTGCACAATCATGTCTGTTTATTAAAATATAAGGAAGTTTGACAAAGAAATAGGAAGGTTTCTACATATTATTATTTTATAATTTTTGTTGTGAGAAGCCTGCAAAGACTTGAGTATATTTATAACCAACCATGTTGTCATTCTTATGTTTCCTCCTCCAGATGCTCCAAAGCTTCCCTCTGTGTCAGTGAGTCCCTCTGCTGAGATAGTGGAGGGCAGTTCAGTCACTCTGACCTGTAGCAGTGATGCTAACCCAGCAGCTAACTACACCTGGTACAAGGAGGATGTCATCAACCCTCTCAGTTACGAAAACCAACATGTTTTCAGCTCCATCCTGCCCTCTGACTCTGGAAAGTATTACTGTACAGCTGATAATGACCTGGGACAAAAGAGATCTGAAAGCAGAAACATTGATGTGAAATGTGAGTAAAATACATTTATAAGCTTTAAGTTCTTTGATCTCAATTGAACAGTTAACATCAACTTTAGAGATAAGAGTTAATTCATTATCATGAAGAGTGAAAACAGATTTACTGCACAATCATGTCTGTTTATTACAATATAAGGAAGTTTGACAAGGAAATAAGTAAGGTTTCTGAATGTTACCTTTTATAATTTTTGTAGCGTTGTGAGAAGCCTGCAAAGACTTGAGTATATTTATAACCAACCATGTTGTCATTGTCCTTATTTCTCCTTCAGATGCTCCAAAGCTTCCCTCTGTGTCAGTGAGTCCCTCTGCTGAGATAGTGGAGGGCAGTTCAGTCACTCTGACCTGTAGCAGTGATGCTAACCCAGCAGCTAACTACACCTGGTACAAGGAGGATGAAAATTTACCAAAAGCATTTGGACAGAACTTCACCGTCACCAAGTTCAGACCTGAACACAGTGGGCGTTATTACTGTGAAGCCCAGAACAAGCTGGGACGTCATAACTCCACCTTACAGCAGACCATTGTGCCAGGTAATCATTTATATTTACATACTGGATACACTCAGAAAGGAGTGCAGTCAAAAAGTCAGGCACAATCTACATTCATGCACTATGGCTAATTATTGGATGGCACTAGAATTTATAATAACAGATCACTGTCAAAATACCTCAGCACAGATAGAACTGTATTACTACCTAAATGTACACATGTACAAGTATTTATTTTGCCAAAATGTTTCCTCTTCAGTGTTGTATGGACTCATAGCGCTGCTACAGATAATTAAACCAGAGCTGATTTTAAAAACTTTGCTCTTTTGAATCTACACTAATCCATCATCATCTTTAAAAGCATATGTTTGTATGGTGTCTGTCCTGTGAGGGCCAAATATCTCAAAATAATCATTAATGAGTTCAGAAAACCAGGCCTGCAACTTGATTTACAAAGATAATTTAAATATATTAAAAATAAAATACTGGCTGCACCTGTAACTGTTCAACTTGCCTGTGTGGTTAAACAGAATATGGCAGGAGTCCCACTGTCTGCTGTCAAGGCTTTCCTTATTCATGTGCTAAAGAGTCCTAAGAATCAACATTGTAACTTATCTATCACGATGACAAGAACCATGTTTATTGCTAATGCTAGTCCTGTTTCCATGCAAAAAGCAGATTGTAACTGATCTCAGAATACTGAAAGCAGAGCCAGTGACATTTTAACCTCCTGTTAAAAACCAGGGATTTATCCATAATGCCCATGTGCACCCAGCCAGATAAAGCTGCAGGCGACTCAGCTTGAAGTGATTTTTAATCGAATGCAGACGAGGCTATGAAATTAAGATGTGCTACAGTTTTCAGTGGAATAAGGGGCGCGCCCAGTTAACCCTGTTTTCAGAGACAATAGCCAACTGCTGCCACTGTTTATTGTAGGCTTTTTAATTTACAGTATAAAGTGCATTTAGACAACTGAAATGAGACCTCTAAAAGTTGATTCTGTTCATCTGGACGTAGCGTTTTGTGGGGGAAACGTTTCGTCACTCATCCAGGTGACTTCTTCAGTCTCAGCTGACTGCAGGTTTCCCCAACCTTATAAACAGTACATTTGCATAATGACTGAAACCAGCCCACTGAAGGAACAATGGGCTGGGAGGTCAGTTCCTTAATCTTAATTATGTAAATTCTCATGACCATTCATCAGCAACCACTGACCAATATCAGCTTTTAGATGTCCCCCATTACTGATGTAAATCTTACAGTCTAAGAAGGCTAACCTGCCACTTTTCATATCCTCCCTTTTGAATTTGATGTGTCGGTCCACCGAGTTAATGTGATCCGTGAAATGTGGTACGTCCTGAGATTTGATTTTCACCCAGGTGTCATCCACATATCTGAACCAATGGCTTGGTGGTGTTCCAGGGTAGGATAGCAAAGCCCTCTTTTCCATTTCTTCCATGTACAAATTGGCCACGATGGGTGAAACTGGTGAGCCCATGGCACACCCATGTTTCTGCCTGTAGAACTGACCCTTGAAGACACACATGAAAACACAGTTCCAAAAGCAAACACACTTGGTCGATGCTGAGAGGGGTCCTGTTGCTGAGGTTGGTGTCATCCTGTAATCTCTTACAGACTACCTCCAACGCTTCCGGGACTGGGATGCAAGTGAAGAGAGATGTAACGTCGTAAGAGATCATGGTTTCATCTGCCTCCATAATGACATCTCTCACCTTCTCAACACAATCCAGGGTGTTCTGGATGTGGTGTTCAGAGCTGCAAATCTTAATTTACATAATTAAGATTAAGGAACTGACCTCCCAGCCCAGTGTTCCTTCAGTGGGCTGGTTTCAGTCATTATGCAAATGTACTGTTTATAAGATTGGGGAAACCTGCAGTCAGCTGAGACTGAAGAAGTCACCTGGATGAGTGACGAAACGTTTCTCCCACAAAACGCTAAGTCAAGATTAACAGAATCAACTTTTGGAGATTTACTTTCCTGGGTGATTAAGAATGCATCAAGACGAAACTGACATGAGAGAAAATTTTTGATAAAACACTGTTTGAGATTAACAGAGTGAGGTCACGTTACTCTGCTGTGTTTAAATAGATTTCTATTTTTATTTTTCACTGGAGAAGAACTTGGCTTCTGTAGCCTAAAACTCCAACACTGTTCAGGCCATACACAGGTCGAACGTTATGGAATACTCAATTAACTATTAGTGCTTTACTTTGATCTTGATCAGGAGCAAAGAAGATAAAAGCTGCTGGAGTAACTGCTGCTGTTCTCCTGTCTGTCACATCCCTCCCTGTCTTCCTTTGGATTCGGTGAGCAGATCTGTCGCATTAAACTTTTACTTTTCAGTCATTGTGTTGTTCTTTTGTTCATTATCATTTCATTCCTCAGAAAAAAGAGGAATTCCAAGGAATCATCCAAGACTGAAGGCAGAGCAGACAACAAAGAACAGGTGAAACCAGAAATATAATTGCAGTAAAAAAAAATCATCATTCACCATTCTAATCTAAGATCATTTTTTTCTATGCAGTGTCTCTCTGATCAGGAGGAGCCACAGGAACAGGATGATCTTCAGTATGCCAGCATCCACTTCTCTAAAAACCAGGCAGATCCTCTCTACAGCAACAGCAGTTCAGCCCCACAGACACCTGGAGGAACAGAGAGTTACACTTAAAAACTGAAAACTATTTGAATGAAAGAGTCCAGGCAACTAATCAGTCTTCCTAGATTGTATCACATCATCTCAACAAGAATAAATGTAACAAAGTTGTTGAACTTCATGCAGATCATACATGATTTAATTACGCTCACCACAGAAACATAAAATCTTTATTTTATTTTTTCAAATTACAAGTTTGACTCTTGTTAATATAAAAACCACCTACTTTAACTTTTTTGAGTTTACTGTGTTACACTGCTGTTAAATCAAATTAAAAAGTACAGCCCTGTGGTGAGCAGCTCCTCACATAATACGATGAGCCTCGCTAGAAGATTCAAATTAAATATCTGGGAAATGCATTGCCTGCTTGAGCACTCTTCTTCTGTTTTTAAGCTTTTTTTTCCCACCATCATAATATAATTTCATGCTACATACTCAGAATCAACTAATTTGTGTCTATGAACCAAAAGCCATTGATGAAGAGGATCCATCCAGACTGCACCCTGCAGTCAACAAGATCTGGTCAACAAAGCCAAAATCCCCATTAGCAGAAGGAAGCTGCATCATGGGAGGTTTGGTCTGTTCACTCAGTGAGCGTCATAATTTAGCCAGCATGGTGGCTACTGGAGCTAGTTTCATTTTCACAAACCAAAATAATCTTTTGCTGCTCTTTTTCTTTCCTCATCACTTGTAGAAAAATACACGTATGTGATCAAACATGATTATCATAGTCTGTTTTCTGATGTTTGATATCCTGATGTATTATTATCATAATCACATTTATTTCAAACTGCACAAAGAAATTGACTTTTTAAAACGATTAACTTTTTTAACAAATCATTAAATAACACCTGATTTTTCAATAGCACTTCATTACTCTGATGTCTCACAGTGATATATATGGTTTATAAAACATTATTCTGCTACACCTCAACTTCTATGTGACTTTAATTTTCCATGGTGCTTTTTTTTTTTTGCATCAATAAAATTGTATAACATCAAGTTATGTCATGTTAATGCTGACTGGCTATTTGATATAACAGATCCAAACAGAGCACACTATCTGGATCTAGGTAAAATGGTGAAATGTGTTTGTTTTGAAAGAAAATTACAAAAATAACATTAAATTCCTTACAAAAAAAATATAAATTATAGTGATTAACAGAAATATTCACAACAAATTCTCTGTAAAAACTCCCTTATGTATTGTCACAAACTGGGTCAAAGGGCAAAGAGAGAGTTCATAGGTACATCTTTAACTGAACTCTTTGTATCATGATAGTCCCATACAGTAGAAGACAAATTAGTAAAATCATTTAGCTACATTTATTTCTAAATTTACTGCTATATTTTGTGTTCTGTGCAAATGAACGCTGTCAAAACCACCAACACAAAGCACCAAAAAATGCCTTGAAACGTAAACAACATACATTATTAAAGTGACAGAACTTCAGGTTACAAAAAGACACAATCACTAATTAGTGAGATACACGAGTCTCACAATAAATCCACACATGTTGGGATTTATCATAAAGACAACACTAAATGCATTTGTACAGCTAGCTTTCTTCATAGACAAAAATAGACACGTGTTTGGATAAGAAAAAATAACTTCACCAAACATGGTGGAGGAATTATTATGGTATGTGTGGCTGCCAGTGTTGATGATGTGACTGTGGATATAAGCAGCAGACTGAATTCTGAGTACAGGTATACACTCTCTTCTCAGATTCAGCCAAATGCTGCAAAACCAATTGGATGGTCCTTCAGATTGCAAATAGATAATGAATCAAAGCATATTACAAAACCAACTGGAGAGTTTCTCAGTATTCATCAATGGCAAAGTCACCAGCTGATCTTAACACCTAGGAGCATCCTTTTCAGTTACAGAAGACAAAACTGAAGTCAGAGAGACCCACAAAGAAACAGCTACTAAAGGTGGCTGCAAGAAAGACCAGGCAAAGTGTCTCAAGAGACGAAACTCTTAAAGTGTTCCTGATTTTTTTCTTTCTTTCTTTTGTTTTACTGCCCTCTAGTGTTAGCTTGCAGCTTTGAGTTTCATCTCTCAGTACTCTCTCTCCCTGAGTGAAAAATCCTTTAAAGAATTTGGCCATTCAAAATAAATATACTTGTTTGTATATTGATAACAAACACCTTAAGGTCTGATTTAATTCCATAGTAAGCACAGACCTTGCCCCAAATCCCCCCTAACCAGGCTAGCCCACAGGTCACATGACCACTACTTAACTAGAAACCATGCTTATAATACATACAAATCATTTCAGTACATAGGTATGTCCCCCAATGTCCTGTTCGGAGAGCAATTACTTTCTAGCTGTCTGATTGGATTTTTGTTTTTAATAAATCAGTCTCATGATTGTGAGCCCCACCTAATGTGTAAACAAATGGAAGGCAGGCAGGGTAGTGAGGTGAGGAGACCAAAGACATTACTGCCAGGCAACCCTACATCTGATATGGCTCCCCAGTACCATTCCAGCCTTCCACTAGCACCTATAGTGGATCCTGTTGTGTCATTTGTAAGTATAATTGTCTTTATGTAGGTGAGTGCTAAGCTAGTGCTATGTAGGGCAGCAGATATCGATTGTTCAGATAAGAAATACTTATGTCTTATTAATGAGCAATAATAAAAAAAGAGAGTCTTTTAAAATGAATTGCTCATTGACTTCCATTTCAGACATTGCAATGTTTTAAATTTTAACTGGATATAATGGTTGTCAAAAACAACAACAACAACAACAACAACAACTAAACCCCTTTAGGTAATTTAATACCAACCATATCAATTTTTTTTTAAGAAAACCATTTTTAAAGCAAAAAAATCAAAGATCAAAGTCATTGCAATCTAAACTAAGACATAAAAATGTACATTTATCTTCTTAGACAGCTTTCTGACATCAATGAAGTAGATTAGGCATGTTTTCATTTTTATGAGTTTTTGTGAATGTGTGTGTCTGCAGGTTTAAGTGTACAAGTAAATAAAGGAGTTTGTGCCTGTAACCCTTTAAAGGAGTATGTGGTGGCTGCAATGAAGAAAAGCAAGAAAACAAAAAAATATTAACACAATTTATATAGCACACTATTTTACATTATTTTACCTTCAATCTAAAAAATGTTTGAAATGAATATGGTCTAATACACCCCAAGCCCTCCTTTAAACTCACCACTGTTTGCTGCAGGTAGTGCTACAGCACTCCTACTCTGGAGTTTATCACATCAGTGCACTCCTGAACAGCGGACTTATTTTTGAACAGTAATAATAATTTTTTGCACATCAGGTCATCCTGCATACTAAGCCAACATATTGAGGTCATAGTTCTTTTGCACACATCTCTGTTTCACACTTTAATATTGTCTTCTTTTTGTCTTCATTTATTTATCTGTACTATTTATATTTTATATGTTCTATTTCTATTGTATATATTAATTGGCATCTCTGTGGGGACAGCAAAGAAAAAATTTCATTGCACAAAGAAATCCCTTTTTTTCTTTGAATACATGACAATAAACACTTTGAATCTTGAATCTCTTGAATCTACAGAGCTGCGTGTTAAACTAAGATAAGATGAACAAACAACTTCTGTTGAGAATTTTTTATAATCGAATTATTCAAATTACTCCGTGAATTGTTGCAGACCCATGCATTAAAAGATGTGAGACAGGTGGAGGACGATCCCACTCAGTGGCAGACCGGCTGTCATCCCATCCCATTGACCCAGCACCCAAGGGAGGCCATAGCTTCAAGGAGTACAGCAAAGGGCCACATTTCAGCCTGACAGCTTGATCATCTGGATGGGGAACTCTCCAGATTGTAAGTTACCAGAATACTGGAGATGTCATAGGATCCAGTAAATATTCCAGTAAAAGCTGACGTACTGAAGCAACTTCTTTACTCAAAGAATATGACATTTAGAAAACCGTCACTCCCTTCTTGCTTCCTCTTCTGTAGTGCTAGCCAGATTTTGCTAGAAAATTTTAAATTGGATCTATTTAAATATTACAGCTTCCCATCCCACAGCCAAATAAAGGAGATGTGGAAATTTTTTTTAGTCTGTTACAGATAAAAGATAAGTTTATTGTATTTTTTGACCGAACAGGTACTCTTGTGTGTTCTGTCTTGCAATGTAAGAGACGCAGCAGCAGATTAGAATCAAGTATAGAAAGACTTTATATATTCTCTACATCACCAAATTAATACATGGATATTCCCTGGACAACGTAACCCAAAGTTTGCGCTCCATTCACGGGTTTTAGCAAAGTACACATAGCAACCTCCACATATAAAACATATTCCACCAGTAGAGAATCTGTAATGCACATAAAATAAATATAAGAGACTGTCATCAATCGCAGAACAGTAACCAGACTCCTCCATGGCTCTGTGGCTGAAGAGTTCACTATATACAACACTTACTCATCATCAAGCCAGTCTATATCTGGAAAGAAATGTTTCAATATTCACCTCTCAGACTCACCAACATGGCCACCCACTGATGGCTCCAACCCTGGCGAGCTGCTCCCCCCATCACCCTCTCTCCACATTCCCCAAGTAAGGACTGATTGGAATCTCAACACTCTGTTCACTTTTCAACATACATCAAGATTTATACACCTGAGTCACAAACCCAGAATCCCTGTGATGTCCCCATTTTTACTTTATCATGAATATTATTACTATGGAAGGAGGAAATGCGCACGCGTGCACACACACACACACACACACACACACACACACACACACACACACACACACACACACACACACACACACACACACATTTTATAAACCCTCTGGTGACTGTTAACATATATGTGTAACGAGTATTTGAACCATTCTGCTTGATTTAGCTGCTGTCAAGTTTTAGCAAACAATAGCTGTAGGGCTCAAGTGTTGGACCGGGCATGACAGAGAGAAGCAGAGTGTAGTTTGAGATTCTTTCTTCCCTTAGAGAAATCACACAGGCTGGCGGCCTTACTGCAGACAATAATAAAAGGCACTAATTTACATGAGGAACAGATCATCAGAGAGAGCAAAACGAAACAAGTCTACCACCCACTAATGATGTGTCGGTCGCGAACGAAATGGCTCTTACACAGACACAGAGAGAGGCATGAATTTTCTTCAGTGTATTTCTGACATTCAGGATTTCTCTCGAACAAATGGCCATAATTTCCTAACCGTAGGGGCTAGAACGGTCATTCTGACACCGTTTTGTTCAGAAGAGATGGAGGAATCTTCAGGTGTTCATAATTCATAATTAAAGTATAAATTATTGAACATATATGACTTGCAATACACTGTAACTGAGTAGAGGCGAAGCAAAAACTGCCTTGACTTGCCCTCAAACAACATTTTGTAAATCTAAATCTATATCAGCATCAAAATCATTCTTTCACCATAAGAAACAGCAGGGGTTGGTGAACAGTCATGGAAATTTTCAGGGCTCTGTTGAAATCCATCAAAAAGATATGACGAGAGAAAAAAGTGCCTCATTTAGTTGAAGTTGAGTTTGAAATCTGAAGAAATCTGAGCGAGAAACAAATTTCCTACCCTCAAAAAAATGTAATTCATGACCAAACGGTAACAAGTGAGAAACAAATTCTTGAATTGTGAGCGTCAGGAGTGTCTGAAGATATATTGGCACAAGCCTCATGTCTCAACTTTGCTTTGTTAAGCAGATATGACAATTTGAAAATGTGTCTCATTAGAGAAATCCAGCGGTGATTTTGAACAAACTCTCCATTGACTGTCTATGGAGAGTTTTCAGACTTTGTGTTGACATTTTCTGAAAGCCAGCAAAAATACCTACGTTTTGATGTATAATTTGTGGGGGTTGAGTGGAAATTGAGCGAGTAGTAAGAAGTTGTTGGGACATGAAGAGAAAATTCAAAAAGCTCAAGTGTCCACTCTGAGTTAATTGCACAGCAACCATAACAACGCATGTATTTTCTGAAAAATCACAAAGCTGCAACTGGAAACTTAAAGAGGCATTAAATTAAAACGGTAACAGATATGAAAAAGCTGAATCATACATGAATAGCCCAATAATCTGAGAATGTTTTAAAGTTTGAATGGAGTTTCTACGTGAAAGTATAAGGATGTAGTTAAGTTTCAAAATCAAGCAAATTTTAGCAGAATTTTGGAAGTTTTCCATTCATTTTCCATGCCTGTGAGGCATTCACACAACTACACACTCCAAACACGCTGAACCAGCGGTCCCCAACCAGGGGCGGAGCGTGGGGGTGGCTTACGGGGCTTAAGCCCGGGTTGTTTTGTCAGAAGCCCGGGGTATTTTGGAGTGTAATTTTTTCATAGTTAGATGCCTGGCTGACAACTGTATAAAACAAAAAGTACACACAATATTCGAAGCACATAGTGCACACTGTGGGAATTTACGACTGTGCGTGAATCCCCCCCTGATATTGGTATGATCCAAGCTCAGGCACTAAGCGACTGAGCGAGGGGGCGGGGGGAGCTGCTGCCCGTGAGTGCGCTGTTGGAGAGACGGAGCCAGCCATACTAAGGAGAGCTTAAGTTTGAGCAGGTACCAAAGCAAATCATTCGTACCGTACAAATAATGTAAATATGACGGTGCATCACGAAAGATTGATATGAAACTGATCACTTGACCAATATTATTTTACTTGCTCTTCAAGTGAATCAACAAATGGCGAAATGAAAAGCCGAACAAATGCTATTTTTTAGAGAGTCTTAGCTTACGTGTGTTTATTTCATATTTTCAGTTCTTACCCTCCCCGACTAATTCGGTTTCAGTTATGTACTGAAATATAAGAATGGACATTAGAGGGTTCTTTCAAAGAAAAAACTCAGGTAAATGTTATTTTATATATTATGCTTTGTATGTTGTTCAGTATATTTCTATGCAAAACAAGAGGGATTTCAGTACACAGCAGGATATTCACATTTGTAACCAGATATTTACATACACTTTAGGGAGAAAACATAAAACATTTTTACTGTACAACATCAATTTAGAGTAAACTTTTGTTTTAGATAAATATTGAAATATATTTTGAATTAGTTAAATGTCAGAATAAAGAGAGACAGAGCTGTCTATTTTTTATCACTTTCATTAAATTTAGGAGTACATGTACACTAAGTTTATTGTTAATTAATAAGAAAACTCCAGACGATTCCATTCTGAGCTGAAGAAGCTTCTGATAGGTTAGTAGAGTCCATGTGAGTAAATTGGTGGCACAGCTGTGGATGCATATAAGGCAAAACACAGAGCCTGTTTCTTTGACATGGGAAAATCAAGAGATGTCAACCAAAACACCAGGAAAAGAATCGTGGAGCTCCATAAGTGTGGCTCAATTTGAATACAATTTGGTGCCATTTGCAATTAAAAAACACAGACAGTTTCTCTCTTTACTCTTAAAGTTAACAAATATGTTTTTATATTTATCAATCTAAAAAAATAAACATTTAGTCTGATTTGATGTTACAATTAAAAAAGTGTTTGTGTTTTGATCTGAAGAGTTTGTAAATATCTGGTTTCAACTGTATATTTGATGATTGTCAGCACAAAGAGGGAGAGAGAGGAGCAGAGATTGAGATGGAGAATGAGGACAGAACAGAGATGAACAAGAGCAGGTGAGACACACATGTTAGTCAAATGGTTGCTTACTAAAAGTATCACTGTATCATAGGTACTCATGTATCTCGTACCTAGTGTTTCTTTTTAGGTTTGCTATTTTTCAAATTCTATATTTATTAAGTTCTGCAGGCTTGTTTGCACAACAAGGCTAAATAATTATATAAACTTTTCTCAATCTAAATATTGTACTTTGGTAGAATTAAATAAATAAGTGTAGTGCAGGTCTATGATGATTTTTAGTGCTACTATCATCTAGTTCTGATTGTGGTTATGTCTTGGTTAAGTCCTCAGTAATCCTGCTTTTGAACTGTTGTAGTCCTGTTTTAATTCTGGATCAGTTCTGCGTCTGGTTGAATTGGGGTTTAGTCCCTGTGTCTTGATACAGCCCCGACTTCGTTCTGTCTTGCTGCTCAATTAAAAAACTAGTTTAAGGTGTCCTGCATGTGTGATATATATATTTCCCTATATGAAGTCATTCTTTTTTGAACAAAACTCAAAACAGAGCCTATTAATCTTTCAGTCATTTCTACACCCCCCCCCCCCCCTTCAAAAAAAAAAAAAATCCCACATGCATACTACCCTTTAGGGCTAAGCCCCGGGTGTTTCAAATGTCTGGCTCCTCCTCTGAACTGAACTATACATGAAACCACCATTCCTAAAACATGGATAATAGAAACATGAAACTCTAATAATGATAATAATAATAATAATAATAATAATAATAATAATAATAATAATAATAATAAACATCACAACAAGAGAATGAGAAACAATCCAAAACACCAAGATAACTGAAACACAAAGTACCAGAGAAACAAAGAATAATCCATGATGCAAAAGTGAACCAAAACACAATAAACTCAAAATACTGGGTCCAACGGACCCAGAACCGTGACAGAGACTCAGGCTAAAGATATTTAGCCTGAAAGTTCCCACATCATCATATTTAGTCAAAACAAGTTAGCATGTATTTGTTTTGTTATCAAAAGTGTTTTTATTCAAGATACATTTTAGAAAAAAAAATGACGATGGAAGGATCTGTAATTCTTGTACATAACTGTGAAATCCCTTCAAGTCATTCTCACTCTCAGCCTGATGAACCAAAAATACATTTGTTTTTCTACCTTCTTTGTTATTTTGATCATTAAGTGGTGCTTAATGCTGGGAACCACTGTAAATTATGCCTTTGCATTTTTATTATGTCCTTGGTAAAGATTTAAAATTAAATGTAAAAATGTTGCTTTGTATGTAAGAATTTGCATGTAAGGCTGTAAACATAAATACAGAATTGGAAAGACTTCAGGTTTTATTCTCACACTGAAACATCTCTGGCTTGTTTTGTTAAAAAGAAATGAGTTTGACAATGTTGTGGGTCTTCTCCTGTATGTGGTACGGGTCATATCACTGTCAGCTATTTTCACTGACTGAGTATTTTTAAAACAATTTTTACTTTCCTCTTTTGGACACAACTTTCTAACATTGTGGTTCAGGTCAGACACTTTAAGACTCACATTAACTCACATCAATAACAGGGAGTTTTAAAGTAAACATAGAATTTATGTGGAAATGACAGAAAAAGCGAGGCAGTGCCTCAAAGGAATGAATGGCCACACCTGCCATTCACAGCGAATAGCTGCACAAGTTTATGTCGATCATGTTTGTTTGAAAAAAGCATGCAAATGTCAGGGAAAGATTCCCCTCTCTCTGCCATCTGTTACGATCATCTTCCACCCTCACTTATAATTGTGCAAAATGATATTTTTGCACAATGTGCACGGGCACATTGTGGTATGTGCCTGACATTGTATCTGATATAATTGCTGATTATTTAAACTTAAACTCTCAAAGATGGAACCTTATACTATTTAAAAATGAAGATGAATATCCTTCCTCGTCTTTTATATATTATCTTTTATATATTTTTGAACACTGTCGGTAGAAGTAAGTGATAATGAGTTTACAGAGTGGGACAAATAGATTTCCTAATTCATCTGGCAGGTTATGAAACCTAGAATCATTTCAGTGTTCTGCATCAAGGATAAGAAAGAGGAGGGATGGCTCTACCATGCTTAAGAAACTACTACCTTGCAGGACAACAAAGACTACAAGGATAATGGAAAAAATCTGAATTTGAATTATGCACCAATATTACACTTCAAGCAGTTATTGCAGATGGATTTCCTGCAGACAAATTAGACATAAAATTGAACTGGAAAAGTTTTACATTGAAATTATGGCAGAAAGTTGTCAAATTATATAAAATACAAATTATGCTGAAACTTTCAGATGGTGCACATATGATGAGACTTTTTCCCTAAAAACATTTGAATCCTGGATAAAGAAAGGACGACTTACATTTCATTCTCTCCAAAGGGTTTAAAACAGGGGTGTCAAACTCAATTGCACAGGGGGCCAAAACTTAAGGCACGCTTTAGGTCGGGGGCCAAACAAGATAAACATTTATTGAACACAGAAAAACAATGTTTTTTAAACATAAATATGAATAAAAACAGACAGGAATATTATTCCAGATTAAATAAACTTAAAAAAATAAACTTTAACTTTAAATATTTTGCTCTTCATAAAACTATATCCTGTCAAAATTATACAATTTAGAAATATTAATGATAGGTTTGTAGCGTAAACTTATTCGCTGGAACGTTAAGGACAATTTGATTACACAGCAAAAGCAGGACACAAGTAGGCAAAGTTCTTCGTGTTACTCATGCATGAGGGAGAGAACTACGACAAGCGACGTTCCTTCACTTGACCCCAGTCGCCCTCGTCCGCTTCCCCGTAACATTGTTCTTTTATTGAGCTCACATGAACATACATAGGTTCATTAACATATGACGTATACATACACACAAAGAGTACCTTGCCTGTGCGTTGTGTAAGTATGTGTGTATGTGTGGTGGGTCAGTGTGTGACCCCATAAATGACTTCCCTAAACCTGCTGGTCTGTAAGTCCAGCAGTTCATCTAAACCAGGGGTAGGCAGCGCCAGGCCTCGAGTGCCGGTGTCCTGCAGGTTTTAGATCTCACCCTGGGTCAACACACCTGAATCAAATGATTAGTTCATTACCCCTGGAGAACTTCAAGACATGTTGAGGAGGTAATTTAGCCATTTGAATCAGCTGTGTTTGATCAAGGACACATCTAAAACCTGCAGGACACCGGCCCTCGAGGCCTGGAGTTGCCCACCCCCTGATCTTTTGTCATTTTTTAAGGCTATACGGCGTATATATATCTTCAGCTCTACACCACTTGTCAACATTTTCAGTGCAGGCTTCATTTCATACACACACATTAGCCTTAGCATCCATGTCACTCTGCTGCAACAATATAAAGTTGGTAAAGGTGTTAGCAATCATTTTATTCACCATCGATCTTACACATGGCAGGATGCAACCTATAACCAAGCAAAACAATGCCAACAATGTAAGAATGGGAGTCAAAACTTTAAGAACATATTCCACCATGGTCCAGATGTCAACCAGGCTATCCAGCCTTGTGACGCGTCTCCTCCTGATGTGTGGTCTGCCACATATTTCTGCAGAGCAGTTAAGTTCTGCAGTGCCTCGTAGATGTCCCTTCCAGTTGTTCCCATCACTGTCCACAGGACCAGAGTCCAAATGTATGTAGAATGACATTCAAACATGGGTCTCAGCTATCTTGAAAGCTGCAGGCCTCAGGCCTCGTCAGCCCTCCTGTTTTATGGCCTTTATCAACCCCCATCACCTCACTTCAGGCCTTTATCTTGTGGGGGATACTTATGACTCCTCAGTTGTCCATCCTCTCCAGGAAAATTCCTCTGTGGAAAGGGTGTTGGATCCAGTCATCTTACTGTTCTTATGATCCCAGCAGTCTTCAGAGTGTCATCGTATGCATAGTACAGTGACACAGCATTAGGTGATGTTCATAGGAAACTGCTGTCATCACCTCCACAGCTTCTGGTTCCTGTGCTTTTCACAGAATCATGATGCCATCCTCGAACTCCCTCTGCGCTGTCGATGGAGCGTGGCACGCTCCCCTCATCCTTCAGGTTCCCATCTGTTGTCCACAATCTCCTCTGTTGGCCTCTGGAAAGCCCCCTTGGCACAGCTCTCATTCCAACGCAGTTTCGTGGTCCCCATCCAGCTCGACCTTTGACCTCAACCACTGCCTGGGCTGTCAGCTATGCCTGGAATGGTTCTTGCTTCTCACTGGGCCTCTGAAGATTTCTCAGGAGATTCCTTTCAGCAACACTCTGACTGCTGCACCTATATTTCCTTGCTAGGAGGAAAAACGTCTATTTGGAAAGCATGTCAACCATCATCAAATAACACTCCTTAGTTCAGTGAACTTCACTTATAGGCCATCAAAGCCTCATCTGAACATGGATGCAACACTTTGCATAGGCTCAATACCTGTAAATGAACTGTTAATCACACAAATCACTGCAAAAATCCTAATTTAGAAAACATAGTTTCATGTAATTCATGTAATTCTGGACCCCTCCTCTTGATGCATGGACACTCCCATGAGTCAACTCATCAACCCTAGATTCCTGTCTTAAAGAAAAAGGTTAGCCAGAGCATGTCCCAGGCAACATCAAGGCGTCTCCTCCTCTGGAGCAGCACCACCCCGGACCTATAACACTGCAATAAAAAATGTTAGTGTGTTTTGCATACTAAGTTTCCTCAAAACCTGGCTCTGCTAGGAGCCTGCATACACACCATCATAGCCTGGAAAACAAGATCTGGAAGTGAAATCAAACTTCACACTGGTAAACAATTGTATCATGAGAGCATTCAGCATCAGCAAGACAAGTATCATGTGCAGGTTATCTCAAATCGGTAAACTACATTTATTGCCATAATTTGTTTGCCCATCATTACTGAACACGAGGTCTGCAGTTGGTGCAGTTCAGCTTACACAGAATGGACAAACCTCACTGTGTTCACGTTGAACCATTTTTTGCAGTATTTTGATACCTACAGCTCCTAAATGGTCTGAGGCACAGTTTAATGTTGGCACTGCTAAAAGTAAACTTTCTACCCATTTCAATGGCAAAAATAAATATACTTTTCAAAAGTTTCAACACACTGTATGTGGTGTTTTGTGATCCACTGCTTCTTCCTAGTGATACTATGTACAATGATTAGATTTATAACACTGCTGCATCAACCCCAAAATGATGTGTTTGGATTTATAGCGGTTTGAAACAATAGAAATCGATTTAAAACAGACAGATAAAAAAGTGAGACATAAAACAAACATTGTTAATTTCAAATTTAGTTCCATTCATTTCATCATTAACTTGCACTCGCACTACTACACTGCCATTCTAGGTTCAGGCCATTAGGTGGCACAGTGCACTTGTTCAGTTATTCTTGGTGAGGGATTAGCTCTTAGGTTGTGTCTCATGTTTAGTTTAGGTTTAATTCTGCCCGTGTAAAGTCCGTGTTTCTTAGTCTGCATCTTTGTTTGTTGTTTCCTGTTTTATTTTGAAAGGTTGTGTACTATGCCAGTGTGTCCAGCTTTGCTCCCCCGGTCTCATTAGCCTTGATCTCTCCCAGCTGTGTCTCCCTCCTGTCTTCCATTCCCTGATTACTTCCCTGTGTATATTAGCCCTGTGTTTGCCCTTGCTCAGTGTCATGTCGCACCCTCAGGTTATCTGTGTGTTCCGGTCATCTGCCTGCTTAGTTTATTTTTTTGTATTCTCACTTTAGTTTAGTTTCTGTTCTGTTGCTCCAGCAATAAAGCTGTGTATTTTGAGTTCACGTCTGCCTCCGAGTCCTGCATTTTGGGTCCTATCCCCCTGCCTGCCTGCACACAGCCATGACAAAAATCACTTTTGCCCACAGTTTTACCACATGTGTGGGTTTGCCAGAGTGTATGACAAAATAGTCTTGAGTCTGCCGGGAAGTGAAAATACAGGGTGTGAGCTGTGATTGAAATTAAAATTTTAAAAACTTTATTTAATACAATTTAGTTATACCTACTGAACTTAAGGGGGAGAGAAACAAAGTATCGATCAGATACTGTGATGGACGGAGCAGTGACGGAAACTTAGGCACAGGTTAAAGGCCAAGAAAGGATTTTTTTTTATTTAACCCAAAAACATAGTTGGTTAAATCATGCAAAAAGAATCAAAATCTTGGCCCATAAAAGAGGTCAAAATAACAGAACTCTACTCAAAGTTGACAAACAATACTGATAACTCAAAAAAACTGAGGTAACTTAACGAGACATAGGGGAAACTTAAATAGTGGCTGATCAGCCCACAAAAAGGGGTTAAAACTGTCATGATCCTGGGTCATTTGACCCAGCGACCCTTGTTTTTTGTGTTTATTAGTGATGGGTCCAGCAACACTGACGCAATATTTGAAATGTAAAAGATATAAAATGATTCCATGGACAGTACAATACCTTACAGTGTATACAAGTATGACTAGGTCATTGAATTAGTGTCTGTTGCAAGTCTGAAGTAAGTTGCCTGCAATGATTTTTAAGGTCCAGCAGGTGTCAGTATGGAGAAAAACAGCAACACTGTGTCGACACAGTATCGATACAGTTTGGGGAATGTGTTGAAACGCTTCACGAGGCCTCATCTACCCATCACTAGTGTTTATTCTAATTTTGGTATTAGTTCTTAGGGTTTGGTTCTTGTGTTTAGTGCTCAAGTGTTTTATCAGCCCTACCTGTGTCTTTCCTCTGTTCGTGTCCACGAGTCATGTAGTAAAACAGTCTGTTTTACTTGGTTGTGTCTCGTTATGCCCATTAGTTCCAGCTGTGTCCCCTCCTGTGTGCCATTTCCTGATTACCTATTTATAGTGTGTGTCTGCCTGTGCTCCTCGTCGCGTCGTCTGTGTTTCTCTGCGTTAGTTGGTATCTCTCCGTGTGTCTCTCTGTTCCATCTCGTGTTCCAGGTTTATTAGTTTTTCCCAGTTTAGGTTCTTGTCTTTGTGCAGTCCTCGCCACCCTCGTTTCTGTGTATATTTCACCATTTGTAAATAAAACGCTCACCTGCATCTAGACGTTTCTTGCATCTTGGGTCCTCATTTAACTCCACCACACGACTGCTGCCCCAGCCGTGACAAAAACACACAAAACCTAACTGAAACTAACATAATGAACTCCAAACCCCCCCATGGTCCCGAGTTATGGAATGAGACAATTTGCAGTCCTCCATTAAAGCTCGCTCTGCCCCTTTTCCATCTCTTGCCTCTTCAATCAAGGAACTGGAGCAGCTGCAACAAAGGTAACTCAGAAAACAAAGATTAAATCATAACAATGTAGTGAATCAGAAGAGCCAATTCCCATTGAGTGAGAGCAGCACCCCATTTTTTTTTAATGAGGTTTGTCGTGTTGCCACAGTATTTAACTGTAGGGATGGGTATCATTTAGGTTTTATCCGATACCAGTACCAAACCGGTACTTTTGAAACGGTGCTGAACCGGTGCTTAAAGAATGGAGAACACAAACTTTGTCCAAAAACCTTTCATGTTTAGCTGTTTTTTTTGTAAAAAGATAACAATGTTAACTATAAAATGATTGGTTAGAATCCAAAGTGTATGACATTTCAGGAAAAAAAGCACCGATATAAAGCACCGAAATGTGCGCTGCTTTTTGGTCTGGTTACTACCATTTACGTCAGAACCGGTACCCATCCCTATTTAACTGTTTTCACACATACATCGCACAAAGCACAATTTCTATGTTGAACGTAAATGCAGTTATGATCTGTGAACAAAGTCAAGATTGCATGTTTTGTGGTCTAAAGTGCCTTGGGACTCTCATTGGCTCACGCTCATGCGGAGCCGTAGCACGCACATGAATGAGAGTCAGCAATAACCTATTAACAGGGTATTGCTGACCAGAGGAGGAGCCAGACATTTGAAACACCCGGGGCTTAGCCCTAAAGGGTAGTATGCATGTGGGATTTTTTTTTTTTTTTGAGGGGGGGTGTAGAAATGACTGAAAGATTAATAGGCTCTGTTTTGAGTTTTGTTCAAAAAAGAATGACTTCATATAGGGAAATATA
Organism: Rhamphochromis longiceps; assembly: GCF_057381845.1. Lineage (NCBI taxonomy): Eukaryota > Metazoa > Chordata > Actinopteri > Cichliformes > Cichlidae > Rhamphochromis > Rhamphochromis longiceps. The sequence continues at coordinate 10,374,678 of NC_140562.1, forward strand.
TATATCACACATGCAGGACACCTTAAACTAGTTTTTTAATTGAGCAGCAAGACAGAACGAAGTCGGGGCTGTATCAAGACACAGGGACTAAACCCCAATTCAACCAGACGCAGAACTGATCCAGAATTAAAACAGGACTACAACAGTTCAAAAGCAGGATTACTGAGGACTTAACCAAGACATAACCACAATCAGAACTAGATGATAGTAGCACTAAAAATCATCATAGACCTGCACTACACTTATTTATTTAATTCTACCAAAGTACAATATTTAGATTGAGAAAAGTTTATATAATTATTTAGCCTTGTTGTGCAAACAAGCCTGCAGAACTTAATAAATATAGAATTTGAAAAATAGCAAACCTAAAAAGAAACACTAGGTACGAGATACATGAGTACCTATGATACAGTGATACTTTTAGTAAGCAACCATTTGACTAACATGTGTGTCTCACCTGCTCTTGTTCATCTCTGTTCTGTCCTCATTCTCCATCTCAATCTCTGCTCCTCTCTCTCCCTCTTTGTGCTGACAATCATCAAATATACAGTTGAAACCAGATATTTACAAACTCTTCAGATCAAAACACAAACACTTTTTTAATTGTAACATCAAATCAGACTAAATGTTTATTTTTTTAGATTGATAAATATAAAAACATATTTGTTAACTTTAAGAGTAAAGAGAGAAACTGTCTGTGTTTTTTAATTGCAAATGGCACCAAATTGTATTCAAATTGAGCCACACTTATGGAGCTCCACGATTCTTTTCCTGGTGTTTTGGTTGACATCTCTTGATTTTCCCATGTCAAAGAAACAGGCTCTGTGTTTTGCCTTATATGCATCCACAGCTGTGCCACCAATTTACTCACATGGACTCTACTAACCTATCAGAAGCTTCTTCAGCTCAGAATGGAATCGTCTGGAGTTTTCTTATTAATTAACAATAAACTTAGTGTACATGTACTCCTAAATTTAATGAAAGTGATAAAAAATAGACAGCTCTGTCTCTCTTTATTCTGACATTTAACTAATTCAAAATATATTTCAATATTTATCTAAAACAAAAGTTTACTCTAAATTGATGTTGTACAGTAAAAATGTTTTATGTTTTCTCCCTAAAGTGTATGTAAATATCTGGTTACAAATGTGAATATCCTGCTGTGTACTGAAATCCCTCTTGTTTTGCATAGAAATATACTGAACAACATACAAAGCATAATATATAAAATAACATTTACCTGAGTTTTTTCTTTGAAAGAACCCTCTAATGTCCATTCTTATATTTCAGTACATAACTGAAACCGAATTAGTCGGGGAGGGTAAGAACTGAAAATATGAAATAAACACACGTAAGCTAAGACTCTCTAAAAAATAGCATTTGTTCGGCTTTTCATTTCGCCATTTGTTGATTCACTTGAAGAGCAAGTAAAATAATATTGGTCAAGTGATCAGTTTCATATCAATCTTTCGTGATGCACCGTCATATTTACATTATTTGTACGGTACGAATGATTTGCTTTGGTACCTGCTCAAACTTAAGCTCTCCTTAGTATGGCTGGCTCCGTCTCTCCAACAGCGCACTCACGGGCAGCAGCTCCCCCCGCCCCCTCGCTCAGTCGCTTAGTGCCTGAGCTTGGATCATACCAATATCAGGGGGGGATTCACGCACAGTCGTAAATTCCCACAGTGTGCACTATGTGCTTCGAATATTGTGTGTACTTTTTGTTTTATACAGTTGTCAGCCAGGCATCTAACTATGAAAAAATTACACTCCAAAATACCCCGGGCTTCTGACAAAACAACCCGGGCTTAAGCCCCGTAAGCCACCCCCACGCTCCGCCCCTGGTTGGGGACCGCTGGTTCAGCGTGTTTGGAGTGTGTAGTTGTGTGAATGCCTCACAGGCATGGAAAATGAATGGAAAACTTCCAAAATTCTGCTAAAATTTGCTTGATTTTGAAACTTAACTACATCCTTATACTTTCACGTAGAAACTCCATTCAAACTTTAAAACATTCTCAGATTATTGGGCTATTCATGTATGATTCAGCTTTTTCATATCTGTTACCGTTTTAATTTAATGCCTCTTTAAGTTTCCAGTTGCAGCTTTGTGATTTTTCAGAAAATACATGCGTTGTTATGGTTGCTGTGCAATTAACTCAGAGTGGACACTTGAGCTTTTTGAATTTTCTCTTCATGTCCCAACAACTTCTTACTACTCGCTCAATTTCCACTCAACCCCCACAAATTATACATCAAAACGTAGGTATTTTTGCTGGCTTTCAGAAAATGTCAACACAAAGTCTGAAAACTCTCCATAGACAGTCAATGGAGAGTTTGTTCAAAATCACCGCTGGATTTCTCTAATGAGACACATTTTCAAATTGTCATATCTGCTTAACAAAGCAAAGTTGAGACATGAGGCTTGTGCCAATATATCTTCAGACACTCCTGACGCTCACAATTCAAGAATTTGTTTCTCACTTGTTACCGTTTGGTCATGAATTACATTTTTTTGAGGGTAGGAAATTTGTTTCTCGCTCAGATTTCTTCAGATTTCAAACTCAACTTCAACTAAATGAGGCACTTTTTTCTCTCGTCATATCTTTTTGATGGATTTCAACAGAGCCCTGAAAATTTCCATGACTGTTCACCAACCCCTGCTGTTTCTTATGGTGAAAGAATGATTTTGATGCTGATATAGATTTAGATTTACAAAATGTTGTTTGAGGGCAAGTCAAGGCAGTTTTTGCTTCGCCTCTACTCAGTTACAGTGTATTGCAAGTCATATATGTTCAATAATTTATACTTTAATTATGAATTATGAACACCTGAAGATTCCTCCATCTCTTCTGAACAAAACGGTGTCAGAATGACCGTTCTAGCCCCTACGGTTAGGAAATTATGGCCATTTGTTCGAGAGAAATCCTGAATGTCAGAAATACACTGAAGAAAATTCATGCCTCTCTCTGTGTCTGTGTAAGAGCCATTTCGTTCGCGACCGACACATCATTAGTGGGTGGTAGACTTGTTTCGTTTTGCTCTCTCTGATGATCTGTTCCTCATGTAAATTAGTGCCTTTTATTATTGTCTGCAGTAAGGCCGCCAGCCTGTGTGATTTCTCTAAGGGAAGAAAGAATCTCAAACTACACTCTGCTTCTCTCTGTCATGCCCGGTCCAACACTTGAGCCCTACAGCTATTGTTTGCTAAAACTTGACAGCAGCTAAATCAAGCAGAATGGTTCAAATACTCGTTACACATATATGTTAACAGTCACCAGAGGGTTTATAAAATGTGTGTGTGTGTGTGTGTGTGTGTGTGTGTGTGTGTGTGTGTGTGTGTGTGTGTGTGTGCACGCGTGCGCATTTCCTCCTTCCATAGTAATAATATTCATGATAAAGTAAAAATGGGGACATCACAGGGATTCTGGGTTTGTGACTCAGGTGTATAAATCTTGATGTATGTTGAAAAGTGAACAGAGTGTTGAGATTCCAATCAGTCCTTACTTGGGGAATGTGGAGAGAGGGTGATGGGGGGAGCAGCTCGCCAGGGTTGGAGCCATCAGTGGGTGGCCATGTTGGTGAGTCTGAGAGGTGAATATTGAAACATTTCTTTCCAGATATAGACTGGCTTGATGATGAGTAAGTGTTGTATATAGTGAACTCTTCAGCCACAGAGCCATGGAGGAGTCTGGTTACTGTTCTGCGATTGATGACAGTCTCTTATATTTATTTTATGTGCATTACAGATTCTCTACTGGTGGAATATGTTTTATATGTGGAGGTTGCTATGTGTACTTTGCTAAAACCCGTGAATGGAGCGCAAACTTTGGGTTACGTTGTCCAGGGAATATCCATGTATTAATTTGGTGATGTAGAGAATATATAAAGTCTTTCTATACTTGATTCTAATCTGCTGCTGCGTCTCTTACATTGCAAGACAGAACACACAAGAGTACCTGTTCGGTCAAAAAATACAATAAACTTATCTTTTATCTGTAACAGACTAAAAAAAATTTCCACATCTCCTTTATTTGGCTGTGGGATGGGAAGCTGTAATATTTAAATAGATCCAATTTAAAATTTTCTAGCAAAATCTGGCTAGCACTACAGAAGAGGAAGCAAGAAGGGAGTGACGGTTTTCTAAATGTCATATTCTTTGAGTAAAGAAGTTGCTTCAGTACGTCAGCTTTTACTGGAATATTTACTGGATCCTATGACATCTCCAGTATTCTGGTAACTTACAATCTGGAGAGTTCCCCATCCAGATGATCAAGCTGTCAGGCTGAAATGTGGCCCTTTGCTGTACTCCTTGAAGCTATGGCCTCCCTTGGGTGCTGGGTCAATGGGATGGGATGACAGCCGGTCTGCCACTGAGTGGGATCGTCCTCCACCTGTCTCACATCTTTTAATGCATGGGTCTGCAACAATTCACGGAGTAATTTGAATAATTCGATTATAAAAAATTCTCAACAGAAGTTGTTTGTTCATCTTATCTTAGTTTAACACGCAGCTCTGTAGATTCAAGAGATTCAAGATTCAAAGTGTTTATTGTCATGTATTCAAAGAAAAAAAGGGATTTCTTTGTGCAATGAAATTTTTTCTTTGCTGTCCCCACAGAGATGCCAATTAATATATACAATAGAAATAGAACATATAAAATATAAATAGTACAGATAAATAAATGAAGACAAAAAGAAGACAATATTAAAGTGTGAAACAGAGATGTGTGCAAAAGAACTATGACCTCAATATGTTGGCTTAGTATGCAGGATGACCTGATGTGCAAAAAATTATTATTACTGTTCAAAAATAAGTCCGCTGTTCAGGAGTGCACTGATGTGATAAACTCCAGAGTAGGAGTGCTGTAGCACTACCTGCAGCAAACAGTGGTGAGTTTAAAGGAGGGCTTGGGGTGTATTAGACCATATTCATTTCAAACATTTTTTAGATTGAAGGTAAAATAATGTAAAATAGTGTGCTATATAAATTGTGTTAATATTTTTTTGTTTTCTTGCTTTTCTTCATTGCAGCCACCACATACTCCTTTAAAGGGTTACAGGCACAAACTCCTTTATTTACTTGTACACTTAAACCTGCAGACACACACATTCACAAAAACTCATAAAAATGAAAACATGCCTAATCTACTTCATTGATGTCAGAAAGCTGTCTAAGAAGATAAATGTACATTTTTATGTCTTAGTTTAGATTGCAATGACTTTGATCTTTGATTTTTTTGCTTTAAAAATGGTTTTCTTAAAAAAAAATTGATATGGTTGGTATTAAATTACCTAAAGGGGTTTAGTTGTTGTTGTTGTTGTTGTTGTTGTTTTTGACAACCATTATATCCAGTTAAAATTTAAAACATTGCAATGTCTGAAATGGAAGTCAATGAGCAATTCATTTTAAAAGACTCTCTTTTTTTATTATTGCTCATTAATAAGACATAAGTATTTCTTATCTGAACAATCGATATCTGCTGCCCTACATAGCACTAGCTTAGCACTCACCTACATAAAGACAATTATACTTACAAATGACACAACAGGATCCACTATAGGTGCTAGTGGAAGGCTGGAATGGTACTGGGGAGCCATATCAGATGTAGGGTTGCCTGGCAGTAATGTCTTTGGTCTCCTCACCTCACTACCCTGCCTGCCTTCCATTTGTTTACACATTAGGTGGGGCTCACAATCATGAGACTGATTTATTAAAAACAAAAATCCAATCAGACAGCTAGAAAGTAATTGCTCTCCGAACAGGACATTGGGGGACATACCTATGTACTGAAATGATTTGTATGTATTATAAGCATGGTTTCTAGTTAAGTAGTGGTCATGTGACCTGTGGGCTAGCCTGGTTAGGGGGGATTTGGGGCAAGGTCTGTGCTTACTATGGAATTAAATCAGACCTTAAGGTGTTTGTTATCAATATACAAACAAGTATATTTATTTTGAATGGCCAAATTCTTTAAAGGATTTTTCACTCAGGGAGAGAGAGTACTGAGAGATGAAACTCAAAGCTGCAAGCTAACACTAGAGGGCAGTAAAACAAAAGAAAGAAAGAAAAAAATCAGGAACACTTTAAGAGTTTCGTCTCTTGAGACACTTTGCCTGGTCTTTCTTGCAGCCACCTTTAGTAGCTGTTTCTTTGTGGGTCTCTCTGACTTCAGTTTTGTCTTCTGTAACTGAAAAGGATGCTCCTAGGTGTTAAGATCAGCTGGTGACTTTGCCATTGATGAATACTGAGAAACTCTCCAGTTGGTTTTGTAATATGCTTTGATTCATTATCTATTTGCAATCTGAAGGACCATCCAATTGGTTTTGCAGCATTTGGCTGAATCTGAGAAGAGAGTGTATACCTGTACTCAGAATTCAGTCTGCTGCTTATATCCACAGTCACATCATCAACACTGGCAGCCACACATACCATAATAATTCCTCCACCATGTTTGGTGAAGTTATTTTTTCTTATCCAAACACGTGTCTATTTTTGTCTATGAAGAAAGCTAGCTGTACAAATGCATTTAGTGTTGTCTTTATGATAAATCCCAACATGTGTGGATTTATTGTGAGACTCGTGTATCTCACTAATTAGTGATTGTGTCTTTTTGTAACCTGAAGTTCTGTCACTTTAATAATGTATGTTGTTTACGTTTCAAGGCATTTTTTGGTGCTTTGTGTTGGTGGTTTTGACAGCGTTCATTTGCACAGAACACAAAATATAGCAGTAAATTTAGAAATAAATGTAGCTAAATGATTTTACTAATTTGTCTTCTACTGTATGGGACTATCATGATACAAAGAGTTCAGTTAAAGATGTACCTATGAACTCTCTCTTTGCCCTTTGACCCAGTTTGTGACAATACATAAGGGAGTTTTTACAGAGAATTTGTTGTGAATATTTCTGTTAATCACTATAATTTATATTTTTTTTGTAAGGAATTTAATGTTATTTTTGTAATTTTCTTTCAAAACAAACACATTTCACCATTTTACCTAGATCCAGATAGTGTGCTCTGTTTGGATCTGTTATATCAAATAGCCAGTCAGCATTAACATGACATAACTTGATGTTATACAATTTTATTGATGCAAAAAAAAAAAAGCACCATGGAAAATTAAAGTCACATAGAAGTTGAGGTGTAGCAGAATAATGTTTTATAAACCATATATATCACTGTGAGACATCAGAGTAATGAAGTGCTATTGAAAAATCAGGTGTTATTTAATGATTTGTTAAAAAAGTTAATCGTTTTAAAAAGTCAATTTCTTTGTGCAGTTTGAAATAAATGTGATTATGATAATAATACATCAGGATATCAAACATCAGAAAACAGACTATGATAATCATGTTTGATCACATACGTGTATTTTTCTACAAGTGATGAGGAAAGAAAAAGAGCAGCAAAAGATTATTTTGGTTTGTGAAAATGAAACTAGCTCCAGTAGCCACCATGCTGGCTAAATTATGACGCTCACTGAGTGAACAGACCAAACCTCCCATGATGCAGCTTCCTTCTGCTAATGGGGATTTTGGCTTTGTTGACCAGATCTTGTTGACTGCAGGGTGCAGTCTGGATGGATCCTCTTCATCAATGGCTTTTGGTTCATAGACACAAATTAGTTGATTCTGAGTATGTAGCATGAAATTATATTATGATGGTGGGAAAAAAAAGCTTAAAAACAGAAGAAGAGTGCTCAAGCAGGCAATGCATTTCCCAGATATTTAATTTGAATCTTCTAGCGAGGCTCATCGTATTATGTGAGGAGCTGCTCACCACAGGGCTGTACTTTTTAATTTGATTTAACAGCAGTGTAACACAGTAAACTCAAAAAAGTTAAAGTAGGTGGTTTTTATATTAACAAGAGTCAAACTTGTAATTTGAAAAAATAAAATAAAGATTTTATGTTTCTGTGGTGAGCGTAATTAAATCATGTATGATCTGCATGAAGTTCAACAACTTTGTTACATTTATTCTTGTTGAGATGATGTGATACAATCTAGGAAGACTGATTAGTTGCCTGGACTCTTTCATTCAAATAGTTTTCAGTTTTTAAGTGTAACTCTCTGTTCCTCCAGGTGTCTGTGGGGCTGAACTGCTGTTGCTGTAGAGAGGATCTGCCTGGTTTTTAGAGAAGTGGATGCTGGCATACTGAAGATCATCCTGTTCCTGTGGCTCCTCCTGATCAGAGAGACACTGCATAGAAAAAAATGATCTTAGATTAGAATGGTGAATGATGATTTTTTTTTACTGCAATTATATTTCTGGTTTCACCTGTTCTTTGTTGTCTGCTCTGCCTTCAGTCTTGGATGATTCCTTGGAATTCCTCTTTTTTCTGAGGAATGAAATGATAATGAACAAAAGAACAACACAATGACTGAAAAGTAAAAGTTTAATGCGACAGATCTGCTCACCGAATCCAAAGGAAGACAGGGAGGGATGTGACAGACAGGAGAACAGCAGCAGTTACTCCAGCAGCTTTTATCTTCTTTGCTCCTGATCAAGATCAAAGTAAAGCACTAATAGTTAATTGAGTATTCCATAACGTTCGACCTGTGTATGGCCTGAACAGTGTTGGAGTTTTAGGCTACAGAAGCCAAGTTCTTCTCCAGTGAAAAATAAAAATAGAAATCTATTTAAACACAGCAGAGTAACGTGACCTCACTCTGTTAATCTCAAACAGTGTTTTATCAAAAATTTTCTCTCATGTCAGTTTCGTCTTGATGCATTCTTAATCACCCAGGAAAGTAAATCTCCAAAAGTTGATTCTGTTAATCTTGACTTAGCGTTTTGTGGGAGAAACGTTTCGTCACTCATCCAGGTGACTTCTTCAGTCTCAGCTGACTGCAGGTTTCCCCAATCTTATAAACAGTACATTTGCATAATGACTGAAACCAGCCCACTGAAGGAACACTGGGCTGGGAGGTCAGTTCCTTAATCTTAATTATGTAAATTAAGATTTGCAGCTCTGAACACCACATCCAGAACACCCTGGATTGTGTTGAGAAGGTGAGAGATGTCATTATGGAGGCAGATGAAACCATGATCTCTTACGACGTTACATCTCTCTTCACTTGCATCCCAGTCCCGGAAGCGTTGGAGGTAGTCTGTAAGAGATTACAGGATGACACCAACCTCAGCAACAGGACCCCTCTCAGCATCGACCAAGTGTGTTTGCTTTTGGAACTGTGTTTTCATGTGTGTCTTCAAGGGTCAGTTCTACAGGCAGAAACATGGGTGTGCCATGGGCTCACCAGTTTCACCCATCGTGGCCAATTTGTACATGGAAGAAATGGAAAAGAGGGCTTTGCTATCCTACCCTGGAACACCACCAAGCCATTGGTTCAGATATGTGGATGACACCTGGGTGAAAATCAAATCTCAGGACGTACCACATTTCACGGATCACATTAACTCGGTGGACCGACACATCAAATTCAAAAGGGAGGATATGAAAAGTGGCAGGTTAGCCTTCTTAGACTGTAAGATTTACATCAGTAATGGGGGACATCTAAAAGCTGATATTGGTCAGTGGTTGCTGATGAATGGTCATGAGAATTTACATAATTAAGATTAAGGAACTGACCTCCCAGCCCATTGTTCCTTCAGTGGGCTGGTTTCAGTCATTATGCAAATGTACTGTTTATAAGGTTGGGGAAACCTGCAGTCAGCTGAGACTGAAGAAGTCACCTGGATGAGTGACGAAACGTTTCCCCCACAAAACGCTACGTCCAGATGAACAGAATCAACTTTTAGAGGTCTCATTTCAGTTGTCTAAATGCACTTTATACTGTAAATTAAAAAGCCTACAATAAACAGTGGCAGCAGTTGGCTATTGTCTCTGAAAACAGGGTTAACTGGGCGCGCCCCTTATTCCACTGAAAACTGTAGCACATCTTAATTTCATAGCCTCGTCTGCATTCGATTAAAAATCACTTCAAGCTGAGTCGCCTGCAGCTTTATCTGGCTGGGTGCACATGGGCATTATGGATAAATCCCTGGTTTTTAACAGGAGGTTAAAATGTCACTGGCTCTGCTTTCAGTATTCTGAGATCAGTTACAATCTGCTTTTTGCATGGAAACAGGACTAGCATTAGCAATAAACATGGTTCTTGTCATCGTGATAGATAAGTTACAATGTTGATTCTTAGGACTCTTTAGCACATGAATAAGGAAAGCCTTGACAGCAGACAGTGGGACTCCTGCCATATTCTGTTTAACCACACAGGCAAGTTGAACAGTTACAGGTGCAGCCAGTATTTTATTTTTAATATATTTAAATTATCTTTGTAAATCAAGTTGCAGGCCTGGTTTTCTGAACTCATTAATGATTATTTTGAGATATTTGGCCCTCACAGGACAGACACCATACAAACATATGCTTTTAAAGATGATGATGGATTAGTGTAGATTCAAAAGAGCAAAGTTTTTAAAATCAGCTCTGGTTTAATTATCTGTAGCAGCGCTATGAGTCCATACAACACTGAAGAGGAAACATTTTGGCAAAATAAATACTTGTACATGTGTACATTTAGGTAGTAATACAGTTCTATCTGTGCTGAGGTATTTTGACAGTGATCTGTTATTATAAATTCTAGTGCCATCCAATAATTAGCCATAGTGCATGAATGTAGATTGTGCCTGACTTTTTGACTGCACTCCTTTCTGAGTGTATCCAGTATGTAAATATAAATGATTACCTGGCACAATGGTCTGCTGTAAGGTGGAGTTATGACGTCCCAGCTTGTTCTGGGCTTCACAGTAATAACGCCCACTGTGTTCAGGTCTGAACTTGGTGACGGTGAAGTTCTGTCCAAATGCTTTTGGTAAATTTTCATCCTCCTTGTACCAGGTGTAGTTAGCTGCTGGGTTAGCATCACTGCTACAGGTCAGAGTGACTGAACTGCCCTCCACTATCTCAGCAGAGGGACTCACTGACACAGAGGGAAGCTTTGGAGCATCTGAAGGAGAAATAAGGACAATGACAACATGGTTGGTTATAAATATACTCAAGTCTTTGCAGGCTTCTCACAACGCTACAAAAATTATAAAAGGTAACATTCAGAAACCTTACTTATTTCCTTGTCAAACTTCCTTATATTGTAATAAACAGACATGATTGTGCAGTAAATCTGTTTTCACTCTTCATGATAATGAATTAACTCTTATCTCTAAAGTTGATGTTAACTGTTCAATTGAGATCAAAGAACTTAAAGCTTATAAATGTATTTTACTCACATTTCACATCAATGTTTCTGCTTTCAGATCTCTTTTGTCCCAGGTCATTATCAGCTGTACAGTAATACTTTCCAGAGTCAGAGGGCAGGATGGAGCTGAAAACATGTTGGTTTTCGTAACTGAGAGGGTTGATGACATCCTCCTTGTACCAGGTGTAGTTAGCTGCTGGGTTAGCATCACTGCTACAGGTCAGAGTGACTGAACTGCCCTCCACTATCTCAGCAGAGGGACTCACTGACACAGAGGGAAGCTTTGGAGCATCTGGAGGAGGAAACATAAGAATGACAACATGGTTGGTTATAAATATACTCAAGTCTTTGCAGGCTTCTCACAACAAAAATTATAAAATAATAATATGTAGAAACCTTCCTATTTCTTTGTCAAACTTCCTTATATTTTAATAAACAGACATGATTGTGCAGTAAATCTGTTTTCACTCTTCATGATGATGAATTAAGTCTTATCTCTAAAGTTGATGTTAACTGTTCAACTGAGAACAAAGAATTTAAAGCTTATAAATGTATTTTACTCACATTTCACATCAATAGTTCTGCTTTCAGATCTCTTTTGTCCCAGGCCATTATCAGCTGTACAGTAATACTTTCCAGATTGAGAAGGCCGGATGGATCTGAAAACATGTTGGTTTTGGTACCTGAGAGGGCTGATGACATCCTCCTTGTACCAGGTGTAACTAGCTGCTGGGTTAGCATCACTGCTACAGGTCAGAGTGACTGAACTGCCCTCCACTATCTCAGCAGAGGGACTCACTGACACAGAGGGAAGCTTTGGAGCATCTGGAGGAGGAAACATAAGAATGACGACATGGTCATAAAAAAACAAATTAAAAAAATTTATATTCTAAAAAGAAAACATTGTAAACCCCCTAAAAGAAAGGATTTTGACTAAAGTAGCATACAAACACATTCACGTAAATAAAGAAAAATTTAATATAATTCCTTTAATAAAACAAAAAGTAGTGAACTCACACACTGTTGGAGAAGGGAATCGCTCATATCCTTTCACAGCACAGTAAAGACTGTCTACAGTATCAAATGTGTTCAGCTGTAAATATTGTTCGTCTGATGAAAGTTTGTGTCCATTCCTGTACCAGATGTAGGAAGATTGATCGGGTAGCTGACAGTTGTTGTGACATGTCAGCTCTGTCCAGTTAGAATAAGAGTTTACTGTTGATCTCCTCACATGTACCTGGAGCTGTGGATCTGGGAGTAAAAAAAACAATGACATTATATCAGAAATATCTCAACATCTGCACAGATACACATGGAAATGTTTAAAGTCAATTCCAGTCAAATATTTTTTACCTGTAACAGTCAAAGTGACTCCAGGTGATCCAGTATATTTCCCTCCTGGATCGTTTGTTATGAGCATGAACTTGTACTCAGCTGAGTCGCTCTCTCTCAGGTCTGAGATTCTCAGAGTGCAGTCATTGTTTTCACACTGATACTGAACTCGACCTGAATACTCTGGATCTGTTTTCAGGTCCACAGGCTCATTATCTTTGACTGTAGTAAACCAGAACATTTTCTGGATTCTTGTCTTTATGTCATTTATAGTCGATAGGTATCTGAATTTGGAGTGTATTTCTGCTGTTGATCCTTTGAAGGCGCAGACCTGAGTAGAAGTGTAAGTCACCACTGTAACACAGAGCCCATTATAGAAAAATCAGAAAGCAGACTTATTTATATTCACTTTCATAGATCTGAATTCAATTTCTAAGATTCCATTTAAACATGTTTCATAGAGAACAAGACAGAATACAGCATAATACTGTTCTTTAAAGTGAGACTGGAACCCGTCAAGAATCTCATATATGTTTGCAAAAGGTTTAAACTGAAAAAGACCCAATTACTTTTTTTTTAATTGACATTTAGTTATCACTGTACAATACCATCAACTTCAACAATTTGTCACTACATGCATTTTTCTTTTTTCTGTATTTAAACAACTAAAATATCCATACAAAAGGAATGAAAGAAGAAAAAAAGAAAAAAGAAACAAAAGAAAGAAAAATAGAAAAGGAAGCAAAACAGAAAAAAAATACAAAAGGCATGTAAGGAGTGTGTTTTTGTTTCCATTAGTATAACTAATATTTCCTATAGTCTTCTAGTAGTTAACACCGTCAAAATCAAAAAATGGCCTGCGTTTTTTAATGCTAATTGGTACTTATTTTTAATTTCTTCTGATGGAATATAGTTGTACTTAAGCAATTGTGTTTTACTCATATTAACTTTATATCCTGATAGTCGACCAAAGTATTCAAATAACTGCATTAATTTAGGTAGAGAGTTTGATGGTTGACCCAAAAATATTAAAATATCATCTGCATAGCAGGCTAATTTATGCTCCTTCTCATGGATATTAATATCTTCTACTTCTTTGTTTTGCCTTATATAGTGAGCCAATGGTTCCAGATATAACGTGAATAATAATGGTGAGCACGCACAGCCCTGCCTTGTTCCTCTTTGCAGCTTAATACTATTTGATAGGTAGCCATTAATTTTAATCCTTGCCGTAGGGTTATCATAAAGTGCCTGTATTGTCTTAATTATTATTTCATGCAAGCCAAATCTATGCAAGACTCCATAAAGAAAGTTCCAATTAACTGAATCGAATGCTGAATCGATACTGATTACCATTGCTTCTACTTTATTCTGTCGAATATGGTTAATAATTCGTAGTGTCCGCCGTACATTATCTTGTATTTGGCGCTCTCAAATAAAACCTGTTTGATCATTATGAATTAGACTAGATAAGAACTTTTGTAATCGTCTAGCCATGATAAATGTAAACATCTTATAATCTGGATTAAGAACAGATATTGGTCTATATGACGCACATTCTAATTTATCTTGTTTTCTTTTGGGATAGCAGAGATAATTGCTTCTTTCCAGCTAGAAGGTACTTGAGCCTTCTTTAAGACCCAATTCAGTGTGAGAAGCATCACTGGTATTAATTCTTCTTTTAGCTCCTTATTGCTCTTCTTAGTTCCTTTTCTGTTATATCTTCAATCGAAGTTTTATTCTGTTCTTCATTCAGTACTGGTAAATCGAGAGAGTCTAAAAAACTGTTCATTTCAACTATACTACTCTCTGTCTTATTAGCATAAAGAGTCTTATAAAATGTTTCAAATGCACTCTGAACTTCTCCTAGTTTATTTTTTATTAATTTTGTCACTGGATGTTTAATTTTGTGAACTGTATTATCTGCTATTTACTTTTTTAGTTTCCAGGCTAAAACATTCATTGCTTTAGATCCTCCCTCGTAATACCTTTGTTTAAGAAACATAAATTTTTTTTTAATTTCATATGTAGTCAAATCATTTATTTCATTTCTTGTTTTGATGATTTCCTCCAATATATCCTGTGTTGTTTTTCTTTTATGCCTTTTCTCTAATTCTTCTAACTTATTTTGCAGCTCTTCTAATTTTTTATTTCTCATCTTTTTTTTATAATTGCTTATATTGCTATAATTTTCCCTCTCAGGACAGCTTTTAAAGTATCCCACAGAATAGGAGGAGACACCTCACCATTATCATTCGTTTCCATATAGAAGTGAATCTCTTTCTTAATTTGTTCTTTGAAGTGTGGATCATTCAGTAAGCTTGAATTTAATTTCCAATTATTGAGTTTTGGTTGCAGGTTTAAATCAATGGACAGGTATACTGGTGCATGGTCGCTTAAGTCTATTGCTCCAATTTCACAAGTGTTTATTCTATCTTTATTTTCCCCAAAGGTAATAAAATAATTTATTCTTGTGTATAACAAGTGCGGTGAGGAAAAATAGGTATAATGCAAGTTTCTCCATATATCAATTAGTCCCACCTCCTTCATCAATGTATTTATATTCTTAATTAATGTTTTGGTATTCTGTGCTTTTCTATTGGAAATATCTAGCTTTGGTTATAGATGTATATTTAAATCTCCTCCACCAATTAGAAAACCTACTGTCTCTGTAACCATCATGTCTATAATTTTCTTAAAGAAATAAATATCGCTTCCAGGGGGGCATATATATTTAACAACGTAACTGAAAAAGACCCAATTACAATGAATATTGTGTCCAATAATGTCCCAAATGTCTGTGAATAGGTGAGAGAGGACAATAGTGGGATTATTTTAATCATAATTAAAAAATTATAATAACAATTTACAGGTGCAGGGAAAGCACTGCACCTCTTTCCTCTCCTGGCCACCTGACCATCTACCAGTATATCAAAAGCCAGGATGGTCCACTTGGTAAAATAAATCTGTTGGGCATTTTTCCTGGTCTTCAAACAATAATTCTGATTGCTACAGTGCTGGAAAGGACGGGCAGAAAAAGGACAAAACAGAGAGAATTGTAGAAAGACTGGCATCTTTTACTATGAATTTTAATCTAATCCCTAATTTGCAAGATTTTAACAACAAGCTATAGGATGAACATATCAAGAATTGTTATTATTCTGAAAAGAAACTTACCATCTACAACCAAAATATCGTCAGTGTCATATGAATCAGGAGATAAAGGGTCCCCATAACCACACCTGTACTGTCCCGTGTCGGACTTGGTCAGATGTCTGATGGTTGCTCGAAGTTCAAACGCAGATCCTTTTGTGTATTCAATGCTGTACCTGCCATTCTGAACTTTGTCATTAGTTGTGTCAATGAAGATATTTCCTTCTTTCTCACTGACACAGAGGGAAGCTTTGGAGCATCTGTTAATATATAAGAGTTTAATGTAAATTATCAGTGTCTTACACACACACTGTTAATGAAAAAACTAAGTTACATACGTAAAAGAGTACATTGATGTGTTATATTTATTAAAAGACATTCACAGAACAAATAAAAAAATCCTAAATAACCTTTAGTCCAAAAAAGTGTGACAAAATTGTGTAAAATATAAATAAAATACAAATACAATATATTGTTTTGCAACTCATCAGAACACAGAAAACATACCACATCCTAAACTAAGACAATGTACTTAAAAATATATTTATTTTACTCACATTTCACATCAATGTTTCTGCTTTCAGATCTCTTTTGTCCCAGGTCATTATCAGCTGTACAGTAATACTTTCCAGAGTCAGAGGGCAGGATGGAGCTGAAAACATGTTGGTTTTGGTAACTGAGAGGGTTGATGACATCCTCCTTGTACCAGGTGTAAGTAGCTGCTGGATTAGCATCACTGCTACAGGTCAGAGTGACTGAACTGCCCTCCACTATCTCAGCAGAGGGACTCACTGACACAGAGGGAAGCTTTGGAGCATCTAGCAAACATTAAATAAAAAACATGTATATAATTACATTCTATTAATGTTACCAAGTGTTATTTTTTTAGAGATCTGCACTGAAAAAAGACTAACATTGAACATCTATGGATAGAGACGTAGAGTTCTTCTGTCCATACTGATTCTCAGACTTGCAGGAATAATTCCCACTGTTCTCCAATTTAATGGAGATAAAGTGATAAACATTCTTTTGTCCTGTTGCCAGTACTTTGTTGTCCTTGTACCAGGTGTAACTAGCTGCTGGGTTAGCATCACTGCTACAGGTCAGAGTGACTGAACTGTCCTCCACTATCTCAGCAGAGGGACTCACTGACACAGAGGGAAGCTTTGGAGCATCTGTTAATATATAAGAGTTTAATGTAAATTATCAGTGTCTTACACACACACTGTTAATGAAAAAACTAAGTTACATACGTAAAAGAGTACATTGATGTGTTATATTTATTAAAAGACATTCACAGAACAAATAAAAAAATCCTAAATAACCTTTAGTCCAAAAAAGTGTGACAAAATTGTGTAAAATATAAATAAAATACAAATACAATATATTGTTTTGCAACTCATCAGAACACAGAAAACATACCACATCCTAAACTAAGACAATGTACTTAAAAATATATTTATTTTACTCACATTTCACATCAATGTTTCTGCTTTCAGATCTCTTTTGTCCCAGGTCATTATCAGCTGTACAGTAATACTTTCCAGAGTCAGAGGGCAGGATGGAGCTGAAAACATGTTGGTTTTGGTAACTGAGAGGGTTGATGACATCCTCCTTGTACCAGGTGTAACTAGGTGCTGGGTTAGCATCACTGCTACAGGTCAGATTCACTGAACTGCCCTCCACTATCTCAGCAGAGGGACTCACTGACACAGAGGGAAGCTTTGGAGCATCTGGAGGAGGAAACATAAGAATCACAACAAAACCAAATTTTAGAAATTTATATTCTAAAAAGAAAACATTGTAAACCTCCCAAAAGAAAGGCCTCTGACTAAAACTAACATACAGACACATTCACGTAAATAAAGAAAAATTAAATATAATTCTCTTAATGAAACAAAAAGTAGTGAACTCACACACTGTTGGAGAAGGGAATTGCTCATATCCTTTCACAGCACAGTGAAAACTGTCTGCAGAATCAAATGTGTTGAGGTGTAAATATTGTTCGTCTGATGAAAGTTTGTGTCCATTCCTGTACCAGATGTAGGAAGATTGATCAGGTAGCTGACAGTTGTTGTGACATGTCAGCTCTTTCCAGTTAGAATAAGAGTTTACTGTTGATCTCCTCACATGTACCTGGAGCTGTGGACCTGGGAGCAAACAACAGATATTATATTAAAACAAACTCTCAACATACAGACAGCTGAAAAGCTTATAAATGTTTAAAGTTACTTCCACTGAAAATTATTTTATCTGTGACAGTCAAAGTGACTCCAGGTGATCCAGAATATTTCCCTCTTGGATCGTTTGTTATGAATCTGAACTTGTACTCAGCTGAGTCGCTCTCTCTCAGGTCTGTGATTCTCAGAGTGCAGTCATTGTTTTCACACTGATACTGAATTCGACCTGAATACTCTGGATCTGTTTTCAGGTCCACAGGCTCATTATTTTTGTGTGTGATGAACCAGAATTTTTGGACAACTTCTGTATTTGTCCTATCTATAGTCGATGGGTATCTGAAGGTGCAGCGTATTTCTGCTGTTGCTCCTTTGAAGGCACAGACCTGAGTAGAAGTGTAAGTCACATCCCAGACATCCTTCACCACTGTGAGACAGAGAGAGTTGGATATTAGTCAGAGTCACAACATCCGAGGACAGAAATGAAAACGATGTGATAAGGCCTCAGTATAAGCCCATGAGAAAGGTCTCCTCCCTTCAGTGACCTCAGTGTAGGATAACTATTTATGAGCTCCGACTACACAGGTTGTGTGATCAACAGAAAATACAAACCAGTAGTGTTACCCTTATGAAAACCTATAAAATCTACAGCTCATTTGCCACATGGCTCCACAACATGGCATTATGTTAAAGCATAAACTCACCCACTGAAGGAGAGTGGAAGTTCTCATATCCTCTGACAGCACAGGAAATCCTGTTTGTAGGATCCAGGTAGTTTAGAAGAAGATTAGATGTTTGTCCTGTGATGATCTGTTCATTCTTGTACCAGATGTAGGAGAGATTATCAGGACAACTGCTCTCACACTTCAGATCTGCTGACTTAAAATCACCTCTGACAGCTGATCTGCTCACCTGCACCTGCAGATCTGCCCATTAGTAAATAAAGAACATTAAGCTCAGCTGACAACATTCAGATAAAACACACAAACACACTCACAGCAAACACTTGGATTTAAAATAGTAAACGAGTGGATGAACATGTTACCTGTGACAGTCAAAGTGACTCCAGGTACACCAGAATATTTCCCTCTTGGATCGTTTGTTATGAATCTGAACTTGTACTCAGCTGAGTCGCTCTCTCTGAGATCTGAGATTCTCAGAGTGCAGTCGTTGTCTTCACACTGATACTGAACACGATCTCTGTACTCTGACTCTGTTTTCAGATCCACAGGTTCCTTATTTTCGTCTCTGATGAACCAGAATTTTTTGTCAACTCTTATTCCATTTATAGTCGATGGGTATGTGAAGGTGCAGCGTATCTCCACTGTGGATCCTTTTACAGCACAGATCTGAGTAGAAGTGTAAGTCACTCCCCAGCCATACTGACCCAGAACGACTGTAACACAGAGCACATCATAACAAAAAATAAAGTTAGATTAACAAAAATTAAACAGACTCATTTGGATTAGTATTTTTCTGTAGGCTACATTTTCAGCTTCATGTCATGGAAAACAAAGTTTGCAGGTTTTTATTTTCAGCTAAAGATTCATCTGATCTTCACATTAGACGGCAGGAACTGAGTGAGAGCAGCTGCTTTGTAGACCGAGTGTTATGAGAACCTGCAGTTACTGTTGTCATTTGGACAGATAATTAGACTCTCACTTAATGTTAGAATAAAACAAACTATAATGAAAAATGATTTGCTGATGATAAAGGTAAATGTGTAGAAGTTACAGGCTGCTAGAGTTGACTGCATTGACCCACTGTTGCTCTGTGCACAAGGTAAGATGAGCTTGAAATTAATTTAAACATATTTCAGCCATCGTATGAGAGTGAAGGCAGCATGGAGATGGTTAGCACTGATGATGGAGACAGGAGAGGACATGGGAGAGGAGAAGCACGTGTAACAGTAACAAACACATAAGAGTAGAAACCTTTGTTGGAATTATTGCTCATGTAGTTTAATGTATTTCAGTCTAAAATCTTCAAAATCAGAAAAAGAAACAAAAAAAATAAAGCACAACTAAATTTTGAATAATTGTATAAACTTGTATAAAAGTAAGTTATCGTTGGGTTGAAAGCCTACAATATTTTAATACAACGAGATGCAGTTTCAACATCTTGTGGTTGTGTTTTCCTTGTGGTTACCCATCCTCTTGGCTCCTATCATTCCTTAAGTTTCTAAAATTGGCCATCTTTTGTTATTTTTCTTACATACTGGTTACACGGGCAGAGTGGCGACGAACGGAACCACAAAGAAGAAGAAAGAAATAAAAATCGAGGCAACCATGGTCCTAAAGTACTCTTTTTATTACATTTATGGCTCTTTTAATGGGACATTAACTGGAGGGACAACTGTGCCACTGTCCATGAAAGAGCTGAGGAGAGCCCAAGGGTCACCCCGCAGCCGTGGAGCAAAAGCCAGAGGGGGTTGCAGTGACATGCCCGTCACTGCAATGATATAGATTCTTACACAGTCAGTATCAGAGTTTTTGTTATTAAAGGGTAGATAATCAATTATTAACTCAGAAACACTCCAAAACAGGAAGGCACTAATCACTACTGTAGTACTCTAAGCACTACTGAAGAGCAGTGGTTAGACCCAAAATAAGCCTAATGGAGTATTTTGGTAGTTTAGTCAAATTGAGTTCTAGCACACACTTAAAATATCCACTGCTGACCAAAATGAAGCACAATAAACAGAAATAAAATGGAAAACATAGGAGAACAGGACAGGATTTTAAAAAGAAAGTAAAATAATAAATAAATAAAACAGATAAAAGTAGTTGGACCTCATTCTGATTTAAAGGGTAAAGAATAAAAAGTAAAAATGTAGTCTATGGAATTAACAATTTCTTACACAAGGAACTTCTAGGATAAATTACACCCAATGACACTTATATAACAAGAGACACACTGACACATAGAGACACTTCAGCAGAACCACAAAGAAGGACACAAACACAGACACAGAGACATGTTCTCATATGGGGACGTTACATGTTGGCTTTTCTGTGTAACGAGCTAAAAACTTCCATTTCACAGATAAAGTTTTGTTAAACGTTAAATGACTCATTCATTTTACAGAGCAGCTTGAAGTGGCTGTAGTGTCACTATCACTTAGTCAATGGCAGCCATGACTTTACAATTTGGTCTTTATGTAGAGAAAGAAAAAAGGAAAGAGGTGAAGTGAGACTGCTAGTCTGGGTTTTGTCAGCATGAAAACAAAAAGAGGAACAAACAGTTCACACTGATAAACGTCGGCCATGTTCATCCTGAGGAAATCCACTGAAACACAACAAATAGATTCTGTGAATCTAAGACGACAGATGATTTATAATAATTAGACTAAATTATTGGGTCTTTCACCCAAACATCATTAGTGTCCAGATTTATGGCACTGGAATAAAACGCAGATAAAATGATTAGACTGGAAAACTCTGAACTGCTGAGTGTTAACAGTGCAAAGAAAAACATTCAAGAATGGAGACAGAAGGCTGGAGCTGCAGAGCTGTAAGGACAGACGATGTTTCACACAGCATCATTTTACAGATGGAAGAAAAATACATTCACCTGAAAACAAATCAGTGTCTGAATTATATTTTCTGTCACATTTGGTTACTCAAAGTAGAATTACTCACAGCAGACCAACCTGTCACAGTGAGGAGAACAAATCCACTGACTGCTGTTATTACACTCATAGCTGCTCCTCTCATTGCTCTGTGTGAGCCGTTAAAATGCAAGTAGATAACTGACAGTCCTTTCTGTAAAGCAGAAGTCGACTCAGCACAGTCTTTAAGATACAGAAGTGAAGTGTTAAAAAATGACACCCTCTCATCTTCCTCCTTATTTGCATACATGGTTAACCAGATGCAAGTGGATAAAACTTCAAGACAGCAATCCTGCAGTTTTACCAGCAGTGACAGCGTGTCTGATATTCTTTACAACGTCTTAGTCATCCAGGAGATGCTCTCTGTGGCAGGAAGCCTTTTTCAATCTGTGAACAAATGTTTTTGATGTGATACAAGTGTGTGAGATGGACTCACAACACTTTACAGAATTAGAGCTGAGCTCAAAATGAGGTCAGAGTTAAAGATGAGCGTGGTCTGAACCACGAGTGCTGAGAAAAGCACACATGAACTGTGAAAGCTAATTCCTGGTTATCTTCTTTGCATATTCATTATAGTTTAAATGTGTGTGTAGGTGCCCGTATGATCTGCTGACTAAACACAGTGTACATAATAACCTTGATAGCATAGAGTAGAGAATAGAGCTCTGCCCGTCTCTTGATATTGACAGAAGAAGCATGACGAGACAGATTCGACTTTTTATTGCAGACAAATTCAACAAATGCACGTTTGCAGATTATCAAGTTACACATGAATATTGAAAATGCAAACTGGTTAATACACACGGCAGCTTTAGAAAAGACATCAGAGGGTTGCTCTGTGTGTGTTACATACTACACATATTACACTTGTGGTTGGCAGAGTTGGTTTATTGTGGTGCTTTTCAGTGTTTCTGCAGCATCTTGCACAACAACAGTTGTTACAACACAATTCATCAGAAACTCTGTTTTCACTTTAAATAAAGATCAAGTTTGAATCAAAACATCAGCAAAATGAACAGCTGTGGTACAAGTGTTACACCTGTTACAAGTGGTAACAGGTGTAACACTGACAATCTGATCATTGCATTTATGGACTGAAAACATTCAATAATGATGTGAGTACTGTCACATCAGCTGTTTGTCTTTAAGAGAGAAAAGTCAGAGGAAAGAATCAAACCCATTTCATTTGACTTCACTCGTCTGTCATTTGTCTTTTAGAAGAGATGAGGAAATGGAAACCAAAAGGTTCTGTACGTTTCTCTTTGGAGGCATTTTTGAAACTGTTTGAAAGAACAAAAGTGTTTAACGAACCCATTTTCAGATCAGTGGAGCCAAGCAGATAAACACTTTTATGTTCTGTGTCAGAAAAAGTGAAATATCCCCACATTGATCTGACATGTGACACAAAACAGAGAGATTAACACTGTCTGTCAACAGAGGCGACAAAATACTGACACTTTGTCCTTATGAAGAAGTGCAGATACTTGTACTTAAGAAGTATTTAAAAATGCTTGATATTTAAAGTACTGTGAAGTACTGATTCAACATCTTTATTTAAGTCAAAGTACCGAGGGCTCTGAAATGTACTCAGTTTCTACCAGATAGTTTTGTTACAAGTTTACAGAACCTGGTGCTACATTAATATAATCATAATATAATATGAGTACATGGGAATACTAACTATTAACTGTTCACTGTCTTTATTATAGACAGTGAACAGCTGGTATTGTATATTTACTTTGAACATGTTAAAATAGTAAAACAACAACAGAAAAAAAAGAGTCAAAAAATACAAAATATAAGGAAAACAAAATAATAATTATAAATAACTTAAATGTTCAAAAAGCAGTAGGAAGAAGCATAATCTTATTTAATCCTGCCCCCTTTTCAATATTTAATAACACACTTTTTCTTCCAGTTTAGGCCCTATCCATCATAAACTCTTCCTTACAATTTGTTACATGTTTGCTTTTATAGAGTAACACATCAAACCATATGCAAATGTACAGCTATATATATATATATATATATATATATATATATATATATATATATATATATATATATATATATATATATATATATATATATATATATATATATTTGTGTTTATATAACAAATATGTTTATATAACAACAGGGGACTGTTGTTGTGATTTGGTGCTATATTACAGCTATATGATGATAATAAAACTGATTTGAATTCAGCAGTTTATTGAAATTGGCCTTCACATTATCTTCTGTTAATAACTGTTGAAGAAGTAATATCTTTATTTTTTTTTCCTTTCTTTGTGGGGGAAGCAGACAAGCCCGATTAAAGGGTTGTCGTGTAAGTCAGCAATAAACCACAACACCAATATGAAGATTTTTCTTTCTACAAACTTTAGATAATCTCTCACATGAATTTTTATTTCAGGGATCCGCGCTGCAGTGATCCCCCCCTCGGTAGAGAAAGCCGACCCGGTGGTCAAGTTACAAAACGTAGTGGATCAAAAATTAAAAGGACTGCCACTTCTGTTTGAGACTCACACCTGCAATAATGCTGAATTATGATTCTAGAGGCTCCTGATAGGTTTCATCACTCTCCGACCTCTTCACATTTGATAAATATCGTCATTAATTCCCTCTTACCTTTGCTGTTTTGTTTCCACCACGATAAACTCACACTTCCTGCACAGCTCTCTCTCAGTGGACTCAGAGAACAGTTTCCCCATCTCCAATCTCTGTTTTCTGCATTATTCGCTTGCTAATTATGTAATATCTTCTTTTTCTGTTTTTCTTTCTTTGTGGGGGAAGCAGACACCAAGCCTGACCAAAAGCACATCGTGGAACTCAGCAATAAACCACAACACTAATATGAAGATTTTTCTTCCAACAAACTTTAGATAATCTCTCACATGAATCTTGTATAGTGATGTGTTCTTAAGTCTCAAGCGAGTAAGCTGAATCTGAACCCTGTCTCCTCTCGTTACAGTGACTCCCGGGACAGTGATTCCTGGCGCGGCTCTATGTATATAGTTTTTTATTTGTTTATATAGTTTTAGTTGTGTTATTTCTGTTTGTAAATAAAGTTTTGTAATCACATTTACCAATGCCTCTGTTTGTATTTGCAATTGAATCCGTTTATCTGGTTTGGCCTTCAGCCATGACATCTCATACAAATAGTTCTCCAGGCTTTTTACTGGACTTGGCTGCTTGTTCACTCATTTCCATTCAGTCCTTGTACCTGACCTTTCTTAAAGTATTTGTGTCATCAAGACACTCACATATGAATAAGATCTTTATCATTCAATCAATAAAAATGCCCCTAACTAAAAGGATGAACTTTGGAACCAACAAGGTGATTTACAAATATGTTTATATAACAACAGGGGACGGTTGTTGTGATTTGGTGCTATATTATAGCTATATGATAATAATAAAACTGATTTGAATTCAGTAGTTTATTGAAATTAGCCTTCACATTATCTTCTGTTAATAACTGTTGAACATGTAATATCTTCTTTTTCTGTTTTTCTTTCTTTGTGGGGGAAGCAGACAAGCCCAACTAAAGGGTCATCGTGGAACTCATAACCACGCAATAAACCACAACACCAATATGAAGATTTTTTCTTGCTACAAACTTTAGAAAACCTCTCACATGAATTCTCATTTCAGGGATCCGCGCTGCAGTGATTTGAAGCTCTTCTATTAAAAATGGATGCTTCACTTAATGATGTGAACAAGTAGAAGTGTCATTCAGTCTGACATAAATGTAGCCTAAAATGCGTTTCTCTCATCATCTGCTCAAACTAACAGATGTAGCTCTGTTCCTTTAGCACTTGATGTTTGTTACATTCTTAATGTTATTTTAAACTTGTTTCCTCACAGGTCGTCTCGACTACGTGGTTGAGCGTCCCGCAGAAGGAGGCCTTCCTGAGGTCATCAGGATCCTGGATGACTCTGATACCCAGCATGTCAGTGAAGGTGAGTATGGTGAGTATATCCTTTTCTCATCCTCCCCCTCTTCTCATGAACCTTCTCCTTCAACCTCAGCTCTCACCCCCTCAGCAAAGAGAAGCAGAGAAGACATCTGCACTGAAGAGGTAAGTGCAAACAGGTGCAAGGTAAGTGATGACACGTTCTGTTGCCCTCCAACATCCTCAGGTTCTTTTGGAGTCAGACACTTCTGGGAAAGGCCTTTTAACCTTTCACTTGATGACAGCGACTCTGACTAGGTAATGTTTTTAAACTTTAAATGTTTAGGTTGGCCTCTGCGTCTTGCAGTGTTTGTAAGACACTATTTAAATGACTAACATTTTTTCTCAAGCTCTAGCTCACTTCTTCTTCTGTGAATAACGGTTGAAGAAGTTCCTTTTTTTTTCCTTCTTTCTTTGTGGGGGAAGCAGACAAGCCCGGCTAAAGGGTTGTCATGTAAGTCAGCAATAAACCACAACACCAATATGAAGATTTTTCTTTCTACAAACTTTAGATAATCTCTCACATGAATTTTCATTTCAGGGATCCAGGCTGCAGTGATCACACCCATCAGATTCACATTGATGTGATAGTTACATGTTTGCTCACTGGTTTTTCTCATGTCTGCAGATATCACCAGTATCGCAAGGGCTGGGAGAGGCAGCCCGCACCGGGGGAGCGGGATCACCACCAGCTGCGGTGGAGGATCCGGGTATGTGTGGGATGAGGCATGAAGTTATTACACCGTCAGTTTCATTGACCTGGGCAGCAATGTTTGTTGGAAGTACTTATGTTTTTTTTAATGTATTTTTTCAGGAGCAGCTGGCACAGGGAGTAGTGCCAGTAAGTAACTCTCTGTAAGGAACACACACACTTCTTTGTGTGTGCATTATAAATACAATTAAACAGCGTCCGACAGTGCTGCAAACAATGTTGGACTGGTGGGTAATAAGCAAGAGAATAATGCAGAAAACTGATTTTTAGATGGGAAACTCTTCCTCAGAGACAGAGCTCTGCATGAAGTGTGATTTTATCGTGGTGGAAGAAAAACAGCCACAGTAAGAGGGAATAAATGACGATGTTTATGTGAAGCGAAATATTGGGGTCTACTTTATATTCCAGCTCTAAAGTCAATGTCGTCTTCACTCATGAAGATTTTTACTGTCCTGGGGACAGGAGAGAGGAGTCTCGTCAGAGGAGCCATAATTTTATAGCTTGCAAAAGTAGAAACAAATAAGTGTTCATTTGAATTCTTGTCTTAGTGAAAATGGTCTCACTTTCTGCCCTTCACTGTTTGTGTCTAAGGCTAAAAAACTACTTTATCTAAATTAAACGTGACTCTAAATATCACATATGTAGTTGTGTGTGTGCGCACACACGTTTTTTATGTATATAGACTTCTTTTCAATTATTACTCATGATATAACAGTGTGCAGACAGGCCCTGCGAGGACATGAGGAGGAGGCAGTGATAAAAGGTGTGTGAGGCTGCTACAGGCTGTGGATCCCTCACCAGCTGGAATAAAAAGAGCACAGCTAACAATAACACGTGTACCAGTTGTTCCTGTTCTGTGCTTATTCCTTCACCCCGAGTACCAACAGGGCCATAAGGCGTGTCAGCCGCACAGGGCTTCAGATTCCCAGCAGTCAGTGAGGAGATAGGAGGAGGCTACAAAGCTCAGAGTAACTTGGGTTAGAGAACCTGGAGCTGGTGGAGTCATAGCTGCCTTTGTTCAACACCATCTTCTCATCTGGATTGCAGGACATAACAGCATCCACAGGCGAGGTTAATTCTACAGTCATCATTTCCACTGAGTTCAAGAAGAAGTGAAAGTATTCACTGGGGAACCCACTCTGGAAGAGAGAAGTCACAGAACAGAAGAGGGCTTAGAAAGATTGGAAATATACAAGATATTCAATCTCCACTTTAATGGAATCAGTTAAATAGGTAAGCATCAGGTGTTTGGGGTGCTTCACTCATACTTGACTGAATTTGAATTGCTTGGATCATGAAGGTCATAAGTCTGTGACTGGATCAGTGAGTCGCTTTGTCTGTCTGGTTACACCTCCCACAGAGTTCACATCTATCTGCAATACTCTGTCTTTTTATGGTACATGTTGTGTTGCTCGACTTTTTGCACTGAGCTTATTTTTGCTTTTAGACTCCTTAAACTCTCTGTAGCTCCCTGCTACTTTACAGGGTTTTTTTCAAGTGAATATTTTTAGACATGAACATTAGACCTTGATGTGAAGTGTGAAGTGACTGTTGTTGTTAAATGGTGCTGCATTAATAAAACTGTACTGAACTGAAATCAAATCATTGTATAATAAACTTCCCCATGAACTTCTCCAGCATCTGATTTTAACACTGTGATGAAGCACTCTACTCTTAACCCTGACCCAGCGCTCCAGCCCCTACCGGTCTGTGAGTCACTTGAATTTTACAGTGTTTATTTATCGGACAAAAGAAGTTAAATTAAACAGCTGTCCAGTACCTGTGCAACAGATGGTAGTGATGGTTCAACAGAAACATCCTATACAACAACTGATACAGTTATATACATAAGCAGAACTGGGGATACTCGTCCCTAACTATAACAATATCCATAACATCAACACTCCTCTACACATGGTTGTATTTGAAGCTGCAATGCTTCGCAGCCAGAAGCACACCCCTTGAAGCAGCACAGGTGTGGGCAGCACCTGTGAAATTTAATTTACTTGGAAGAAGTGAGTTATGGGTTGAATTGTCCATCCTTGTTCTATTCTGTGTCACCATCTTTCTAACCATGCTGAACACCCTCTCTGATGATGCCTTGCTGTGTGCCACACACAATAGTGCCTTCATCAAATGCACCAGAGTCTGGAATCTCCCATCTCTCCCTAGCATGGCCCAAACCCTGTCAATCCTTGCTTCCTGAAGAAGATCTTCCCTGCCAAGCACCTGGTACTCCACTAATTCTTCCCTAAGTCTATCCAGGCCCAACCGCAGCTGCAGCAGACTTTTCCCTAGCTCTATGACTGCACATGAAAATGAGCAAATTAAGCACAAGTGAGCTGGAGATATAATTGCTTGCTCTATTATTATACTCTGTAACTTCTGAAGTTGATTATTAAACAACTACCACCATCAATTAAAAAAGGGGATGTATCTGAGTTTGGAGAAAATTGATGCCGTGACGCTGGATCCAACACGGTCAGGCTTTGGAGGATGATGTTGTCGAGGGGGGATGCAGTCATCATCTTTGTGGTCACAGATACAAAGAAGTCTCTCACTGCTTTGTGACACATGATCGGATCAATGATTACAGGCATTGTATGATGGATTATCAGTCAGTTAGCTCTTAGGAGGTAAGCTTATTTGGACAACACAATAATCATAATGCTTACTGGATCATCATTGGGACAGAAGAGTAAAGTTCATCCATGTTGTCCTCCAAGAGGCTTTGTGCAGCTACTGCAAGAAAGAGTTCTTTGCCTGGCAACTGTAGGCTGGCATCCATGAACTTGATGTCCTTCAGTGGGACGTCAGCAATAAGGCTGGCAGTGAGAAATCTTCCCATCAATCTTCTCACCAGGCCGGTCATCTCCCTCCTTGGGTAGCCTATGGACCATCACTCCTTCAGCCTAGAAACACAAGACGGATTATCAGTTTTGAAAAATTATGAGAACAGCTTTATTTATTATCACAATTATTAAAGTTTATCTTTTGCTGGGCTGGCTGAGCTGAAACATAACCTTGAACTCTGCCAGTGGCTTCAGAACCTGGAAGAAG
The DNA here is from genome assembly GCF_057381845.1 of Rhamphochromis longiceps. Classification (NCBI taxonomy): domain Eukaryota; kingdom Metazoa; phylum Chordata; class Actinopteri; order Cichliformes; family Cichlidae; genus Rhamphochromis; species Rhamphochromis longiceps. Next base: position 10,403,895 of record NC_140562.1, read on the forward strand.
AACTTTGTCTTCTTGCTGGTTAAATGCTCTGCCAGCATCTTCACCTAACCAGGCTTCTCCACATCCTCATACTGGCCTGCAGTGCATCCCACTGGTTGAGCACCCGCTTTATGCAAGTCAGCAAGCTGAGCCACCTGGTTGCACAGTATTGGAGTATCTTCAGAGTCTCTGAGTCAGTGAACTGCACAAACTCTTTGAAGATTTCAGCATGTTTGGCACTAAAGTTGAGAAAGGTCAAATAAAAAATACATAAATAAAATACAATCAGGAAAGAAATTGTTAAGTAATGAAAAGCCAGGAAGCTAAAAATGATATCCAATAACAGTCAAATTGTGGAACAGAGGCTCTCTTTTAACTTATGTTCAAGTGTAACATGTAGCATATCAATATGCTTACCTGATGTCAAAGAGCATAAATGCTGCTGCTGATGTGATCAACAGGCTGGCCTAGAGCCCTAATGCCACATCCTGTGGCCAGCTGGACTTCGTCACCTCCTTCTGAGTTTTCAAAGAGAAAACCCTGGCCAATATCACAAATTCCTTTAAATAAAATAATATTTATTTAGAGAGCAATTTTCACTGACGACAGCCACAAATTACTTTATAAGAGAAGCGTGAATACAAAATACATACTTTATCAGACCAAAGGGTTGGTTTTGGCACAGTTTAACCCTCACGTCATACTTTAAAAAACTTACGTTTGTCACCCTGGGGACCGTTTTCTGCCACGCCCGAAAAATACTATAAAAAGATTATATATTCATATTTTTTTCCACTTTAAATTAGCCAGTCTTTTAAAACTACTTCTCCCTGAAATATTCATGTAAAGTTTTAATTATATTTCGGGGGTTTTAACCCTTTTAATCGCAGTTTAATTACATGAGCGCACCGTTTTTTTTAGCCCCCCAAAACAAAACGAAATATTAAAAAAAAAAAAACATTTGAAGTAATATTTGATTGTTATTATAATTAGGCCTTTAGATGTACTAAAGATTGGCACCAACCTTCATTTCGATCGCCTTTTATTTTTTTTGCAGGAGCAGAAAATGGTCTCCAGGCGGCCAATGTTGCTCCTCTAAGCCGAAAGAAGTGTCTTTCCCCGGCATAAGTCGCGACGATCACCGGGGCATGTTGCGTCGGACCCCTTTTTCCAACACACACGTCCGGTACCACGTCACAACAAATATGTCATTTCCTGTTGATTTAAAAAAAATGCACCCTCAAACGGTCCTAGGGGCTGAAAATGGTCCCGCCCGATCAGCGGGCGAAGGCGCTGCTGCACGCCGGAAATGAGGCTTCGTTTCCCGCAGGTCTGTTTAAGCAGCCCGCTGTTTTCCAGCCCGGGGTCAAATGTGGAGCAAGGGCGCCACCCGGTGGACAAATAAAAAAGTTACAACTCTAAGGCCACTACTGCAAACGGAAACGGAAGCATTACCGATCACGATCGATTTGACCGTAATTTTTTTGCCGTGAAAAATAGCGTTTATAATGGGTTTCAATGGGGCACAAAACGGTCCCTAGGGTGTCAAGTGTGAGTATTTTTGCTGCTAAGCCGTGCTTGGTTGGTGGGAGGATCATACTTCAGGTTCAGTATTATAGTTACGTTCTTCCTGGTCAGTTTTTTAAAGTTCTGGTACAGAAAGAGAACTAAGACAGCCACACCATCACCTGTGGCTGACCACACACCATTAATGATTTGACTTCTCAGTGTTGACAAAATATTTCCGGTGGCAACATAACTAGAAGCCAAAAGTTCACTTTTGAAAATTCAAGACTAAAGTTCCACATTATGAAAAGTTACTCCAAAAAGTCTACAAAGGTTTTCTTTTTGTCTACCAAAGTACATTTTTGTAACTTCATGTGTCGAAATAGCAAATAAAGAGATTAAGGAAAGATTTACAGTCAGAATTACCAGAGTTAGCAGAGCTACCGTAGTTCAGCTTATGGACTTTAATAAGGACAGATAAGAATGGTGAGAGTTTACATGCTGTAACTTTAATGATGCTTGAAAATAATCCAGGAACTGCACTGAGCCTGTCCAGTCAGCACAGTCTGTGTAATATGTGAATAATAATACATTTGACTTCTCCTCCCTTTTCCAATTAAAAGTTGCCAGTAGGGTTGTTGGACTTTGGGACCATGGAGCTGTGGTTTAAAAAATTCGTACACAGTGTAATTACTGTATTTGGACAAAATAACCATTAACTGTAGTTTAAAAGTAGGTTCACGTCAGGGCCAGTGGGGTTAGGAGTAAATTGGATTTAGTCACTGTCTGTGGCAAATAAATTCAATTTACCACCAGAAAAAGCCACAAATGGCAGTAATACTTTTTAAAACGCCTAATGACCAAAATCAGGTAACTTAGGTGCACCTGCTTAACTGCTCATTAACACGTTAAGTGGGTCACTTGCCTGCGTGCAAGAAAGCAACAAGTTTTAATGGTGACCATCAGGAAAACCAACACACCCACACTTAAAATAGGGTACACAGATTTATTTTTCCTCCAAGGCAGCAGCAGCAGACTAGCAGCAGAAGACAGTTCTGTCCTGCAATCCAAGGCCATGGTCAAAATTACTGGTCTCGTCAGCCTTGTGTTGTTAGGGAGTGGGTTTCTACACCAGATCCTACAACTAAAACCTCTGCCCCTCTTAGTCTTGGGCAATCGTGGTTCAAGAGTTGGCAGTTTGTCTTGTAATTGGAAAGTTGCCGGTTCGAGCCCCGGCTCGGCCGTTGTGTCCTTGGGCAAGACACTTCACCCGCTGCCTACTGGTGGTCGTCAGAGGGCCCGGTGGCGCCAGTGTCCGGCAGCCTCGCCTCTGTCAGTGCGCCCCAGGATGGCTACGATGTAGCTTGGCATCACCAGTGTGTGAATGGGTGGATGACTGAATGTGTAAAACACTTTGGAGTCCTTAGGGACTAGTAAAGCGCTATACAAATACAGGCCATTTACCATTTTTTGTACAATTTCCTCTCATTGGTTACCTCCTCCTCCTTTTCTGTGTTTCGCCAGTTGTCAAACAACGATGTGGTCCATTACCGCCACCAACTGGCTCGGAGTGTGAACCAGAATTCACTCATACCAAAGAATCAAAAAAATAAAAGTACTATTGCAGTACTCCATAATAGCAACGACTGACCTGAGGCTGTTGCTGTATCTCTAGATTATCCACCACTAACTAAAAGTTTCCGTTGCATACACATTCATGTAGACACACAAGGGGCTGACAAAAATCATCTAATGCGTCTCTTCATGGGGGGATATGTGGAAGAGAAAATAACTGACAACTGCACAACACTGTTTCAGCAAAACATGACTTTATTTGATTCCGTTTCACTTCTGACTCTGACTTGGATGTGGACGCCCTCAGAGAATGAAGGCGGCGCCTCATGGCGATCTGTTCCTGGCGCTTCTCCTTGGCCTCCTGTCTACAAGAACAAATGCGTGTCAGTCAAACAGCTCCCACATGTCCAACTTTGTCTCCTTAACATTTCACCATCAGGTGCTCCTTGAAGGTTTTCAACCCATAATCGGCCGAATGCCATTACAGCTATATCATGCAAGGCAACTCAGAACTACACTGCTGAAAAACACAGTCCGGTACTTTAAATTTCAAGTGACTCACGATTAAATCACAACTTAAAAGTATATTTAAGGTCAGGAAATTAATTACAATATGTTGTTAGACACAATGCACTTGATGTAATACAGCCGCTCCAACACTCGTGGAAATATCACACCTGCCAGAAATGTATTTGTCACATTATCTTCATTGATCTGAACCACTAGAAATAAATGTAGTGTTCAGCTACACGACAAAAGCAGACTAGTGTGATCTTTGATTCTCAGCAGCTGGATAAGAATAAAGGCCTAGATTAACACATACCTTCATCCTCTTGGCCAGCAGCTTGGTGTACTCCGAGGCCTCCTCCTTGATCTTCTGGGTGCACTGTCTCTTGAGAGCCATGCGGCGGCGCTTGCGCTGCAGCGCATGAGGAGTCACCAGTCTCTGGATGTTGGCAGCCTTAGTTCTGGGCTTCTCACCTACCAAAGCGAGAGGATTGAAAGAGTCAATACTGACACAGTTCAAGGTCAAGTGCGGTAATGAGGAAGAAGCTTAATGTTCTCACTTTCTGTACACACAACTCGTGCTGTACTACCTCAAAGGAAGCACATTGCTTACTTTCCAATTCTACAAAAACAGTAACTTTGATCTCTCTGCAGTTGGATCATCATAACTTTTTCAACAGCACAATGACCCCAAACACACCTATGTGTGGCCAAGGAAAGTGATGGTGTGCTGCGTCAGATGGCCTGGCCTCTACAGTCACCTGACCTAAACCCAATCCAGACGATTTTGGAAGAAATGGACGCAGAGTGAAGGCAAAAGGGCCAACAAGTGCTCAGCGTCTCTGCGAACTCCTTCAAGACTGTTGGAAAACCATTTCAGGTGACGACCTCATGAAGCTCATTGAGAGAACGCCAAGAGTGTGCAAAGCAGTGATCAAAGCAAAGGGTGGCTATTTTGAAGACTATACAATAAACATTATTTGAGTTATTTCACACTTTCTTTGTTTACTACATAATACTATATGTGTTCATTCAAAGTTTTGATTCTTTCAGATACAATCTACAATGTAAATCGTCATGAAGAAGAAAACCATTAAATTAGAAGGCGAGTCCAAACACACTCACTCTCTGATATATAAGATATAAGAACACACACACACACACACACACACACACACACACACACACACACACACACACACACACTATGACTATTAGGAAATATTCTTTGGTACTGACACAAGATGAAATATGAGAGAAATATGTAAGATGTACAGGATCACCTGACAAAGCTGTTCTGCACAGTCCTGCAGCAGATTCTCTCTGGACCTGCTGCCTTCTTTTCCTTCGTCCTTCTGGGCTGTCGATGTGGGGTTGGGCTGGGCCGGTGCGAGGGATCCCCCCCCCCCCAGGTGGGATAGTGGGGGTGGTTGGGGGCAGAAATGAAAATCCATGTGAGAGATTATCTAAAGTTTGTTTGGACTGGGGTGGGGTGAGGGATGGGGCTAGCTCTGTGCTTGCCCCCCGGGGGACAAGAGACAGTACAACTGATCAGTTGAGAAGTCAGTTTACCTGATCAGTTGTGCTGTGGGTTGGGGCTGGGCGGGGGTGAGGGATGGGGTTTACTTTGTTGTGTTGCCCCCTGAGGAGGGGGGGATTGCTTACAGGCACAATGCCCTGCGTCAGCTGCTCCTGAAAAAAATACATTAAAAGAAAAAACAAAACAAAAACATAAGTACTTCCAACAAACATTGCTGCCCAGGGTAATGAAACTGACGGTGTAATAACTTCATACCTCATCCCACACATATCCAGATCTTCCACCGCAATGGGCGCCGGTCCACCGCCAACTAAAAAACTATATACACAACTATAAAAAACTATATACAGATGTGGTGTGGGGGAAAAGGGGAGTCAGGCCGGGGAAGCAGGTTTCTGAGTCACTCAGTGTAACGAGAGGAGACAGGGTTCAGATTCAGCTTACTCGCTTGAGACTTGAGAATACATCACTGTAGAAAATTCATGTGAGAGATTATCTAGAGTTTGTAGCAAGAAAAATCTTCATATTGGTGTTGTGGTTTATCCACGATGTGCTTTTGGTCAGGCTTGGCGTCTGCTTCCCCCACAAAGAAAGAAAAACAGAAAAAGAAGATATTACATCTTCAACAGTTATTAACAGAAGAAAATGTGAAGGCTAATTTCAATAAACTACTGAATTCAAATCAGTTTTATTATTATCATATATCTATAATATAGCACCAAATCACAACAACAAAACCAGTTAAACCAAATCCAGTTAATCTAGAACACTGGCAGCCTCGCCTCTGTCAGTGCAGCTACAATGTGACGTGCCATCACCAGTGTGTGAATGGGTGGATGACTGAATGTAGTGTAAAGCGCTTTGGGGTCCAGAGGGACTAAGTAAAGCGCTATACAAATACAGGCCGTCTACCATAAAAACACACTCGTGAATTATCGTTAGCAAGATGCCAAATTTAGCAAGAGACTAGCATACTTCTTTAGCAAGCACGTGGTCTCAACTCACCAAGATAAGCTATGGGCGGGAACACAGCAAGGTGCTCCGTTAACTTAACACATTAAAGTTTTCAAATCAGCTTTTGAACAGTGCAAACACTGGTTTATAACACTTTTTTCTGCATTAAAACTCACCAAAACGATGGATAGTTCAGCTCATTTGCTTTCAAAATGTGAAAGACCTAGCTAATGCGTGATGGTGGTCCTATGCGTGGAAGGTGGGACTAATATTGCTTCTAAACAAATGAAATTATCAACACCAAATGTGATCCTCTCTCTAACTTTAGAGAGAAAATCACATTTCCTCTTTTCAAAATAATTGTTTTTTCAAAATAAAAGAGTGAGAATGCATTTGTACAAAAAAAAAAGCAGAAAGAAAGAAATAAGAAAAGAGAGAGTTAATACCCTACAGCTTATGACAAAATTTGATCCGAAGTGATTGATGGCCCTAATCACGACCTTTTGACCTCCCGCCCCTCCCCCCCGGAAGCGTGTAATGAGCGTGACGAATCGCATCCGGAGAAGGGGGGTGGGAAACCCCCCGCGTGACGAATCGCATCTTGAGAAGGGGGGGTGAACCCCGGAAGCGCGCCATCTGTTGCTAACCGTGTCGAATTGCACCCTGAGAAGGGGGGGGGGGGGGGGGGGGGAACCTCCGGAAGCGCGTCATCTGTTGTTGGGGAAAAAAAAGTTTTTAGAGGGAGGGGGGAAACCTCCGGAAGCGCGTCATCTGTTGTTGGGAAAAAAAGTTTTTAGAGGGAGGGGGAAACCTCCGGAAGCGCGCCATCTGTTGGAGGGGAATAAAAAAGCAGAGAGGTGGAGTCCGTCACAATTTCTAAGGCACAGACACAAGATGGATTTCCTTCTGCAGCCCAGCAGCGTTCCTGTGTCCGATGAGATCTGCTCTCCCAAAGAAGAAGGCTTTGAATATGACATATTCAAATACAGCATATTTACTATGGAAGGCCTCGATCCGGACCTTATGACCCTACCGGAAATACTCCGGAAGTGTCTAGTCATTTTCAGACCTGTTGCGTCATGTTCCCTAAGCACAGCGGTGATGCAGCAGATGATTCTGTGATGTATAGAGAGACAGAGCGGATGTAATTTTACTTTCTTAAGCTGCACCGGCGTTTGTAATGGAAATAAAGAGTGACTTCCTGTAGAGATTTCAATAGTATTTTATTTTCCTATAATACAGACGCTGTAAAAAAAACCTTTAAGATACACCATAGCTTGTGATGAAAAGAAGAACTTTCTATCCGCTTGTAACCTACAGGCTGCCTATGTGTAAAAAACGAATAACTATCCCTTAGTGAATACTACTTTTCCTTTTGAGAGACTGAAAAACAAACCAGCGACAGGCGATCTTGTTTCACTCACACACACACACACACACACACACACACACACACCCACCCCCCGCGGGGCAAGGAGGAGTTTTTTTCTTCAATACTTTAACAATAAGTTTTCTCAATAGATAGAAAATGATGACGCTGAGGAGTCAACATCCGATATTATCGTTGCTTGTAACCCGGTAAATAATTTCGTACATCTCCCCATAAAACAAGTCTTAGTGGAAAAAAGCTCATATTCGAATAAGTTTATTCCCCTCTGTGGGAAAGAGTTTTTTTCTCAGAGTCAACCATGAGGCGAGTTTTGTCAACAGCAAGAACAACTGTTGCCCATAAAGTAAAACAAATATCCGCCTCTAAGTCGTATTTTACCGTTGCAGAATGTGGAAAACAGACAGCCCTCACAGGAGGCACCATAGTTAAAATATTTAAATTTCAACTAAATTTGTAGTAATGATCGGATTTCCTCACTTATCTACACCACACTCCTTGTCCTTGATTTCTTATCGTTTCTTATCGTTCCTCTGTCCCTTAATAGAAACCACATATATAGAAACTATCCTCCCTTTCAGTTGTCTTTTGCACTTCCATATCGCAAAGCAGTTACTGTAGGTTATTTTCTGCTTATGCATTAATGTAATTAATTAACTTATTTATCCTTAAGTAAGGTAATGACTTGAGTTCTAATGCTTTTTGTCTCTTGAGTTAGCTGTCAATGTGGGATTTTTTTCCCCTTTTGTTCAGTTAAAGCTGCCTTTCATTCTTCAACACAGCTTAAACTCTAATAGGTAAGCTTTCTTGTAATTTCTTAGTTCTGCAGGCTTCTTGAAAGACATCCGAGACTCTTCTTTGGATGCTGGCTGCCTTTTGTTTTGTTTTCTGTCAAGATGATCCCACACTGCTTCGATTATCTTGAGGTTCGAACCCTGGAGAGATCAATCCATGACTGATGCGTTGTTTCATCCAGGCATACTTTGACTACATTGGCAGTATGTTTGCGATCATTGTCGTACTGAAAAATGAAGTTGCTGCCAATCAGACACTACGTGGTATTACATGGTCGATCAAAATCTGGTGGAACTTTTCTACATTCATAATTTGATTAATTTGGATAAGAGCTCCAACAACACTGGCTGAAATCCAGCCTCAAAGCACGGTAGAGTATCCACGCTGTGTTAAAGACGGCTATAGACATTCACTGTTGTATCTCTCTTCGGACCTCTTCCATGCATATTTCAAATTTGGATTCATTACTCCATAAGACATATTACAGCTGATTTCTTTTTCCAGTCAATTTCTTGTGTAATTTGGCACACCTCAGTCTTATTTTTCTCTGTTCTCCTTCCTTAAGAATGGCTTATTAACAGCCACCCTTCCAACTCAGATAACTTTTGATGAGGTTTCATGAAATGTTTACAGCACTTGAGTTACTCGCCACGGCCATCCTAAATGCTAAGAACACTAAACTTTAATTCTAAATTACGTAATTAACGTTAACCAGAAAAAACAAGCCAAAGTCGAAATGTTGCTGAGCTGACCTGTGGTATGCTATGTCTTCTAAAGCACGTATAATGTAAACAGAACTGGTCTTTGCACAGAAGCCTGTGGAGCTTCATAATTAACCTCAGTGTGTGAAGAGGACTCTCCATTTAATAATAGCTGTAATAAAATGTTCTGGCCGACGGTGTTAAACGCTGCACTTGGGTCTAGCAGGGAAGATTTCAACTTTTCAATATGAATGAAGGCTGAAAACTGATTAGATTAATGTCTGATGATCTTTTCTGTGCTTCTTCAAGTTTGTAACACCAAACATATTAAAGGATGATGTAAGGCTCACAGGAAGAGTTTAATTAGACACACATTTACTATTTTTCTTTATACTCTTTCTTTCTTGACATGTTTAATATGATTACTATCAGAGGAGAAAATGAACCTTGTGTAGTCTAAAAACTTTTTTATTTAATCAAACTGTAATGTTGTTGAACTCTGACGGACGTGTCTTTTAATCTTGTCAACAAATCCTTAATCATCTAAATCTGCCATTTATCATCTTGTAAAATGTTCCCTCTGCTTCTGTTGCACATCTCCCCGGACACTCTCTGCTTCACCAGCCCTGTGCAGGTGGTCCAACCCCTGCCTGCCTCCTTAAACTGGGGTGTTTAAATCTCTTTACCTCTGTTGTGAACTTCACACAAAGTTTGTGGTAACAAAATCAAACTGACGAGGATCTCGTTTGAAAAACACACACACTCACGAGACAAAATAAAAACAGACTGCTCAAAGCAAAAGCAGAGCCCTCACAGCTGGTAGTACAAACACAGTGACAACATGCGTATTAGATACCCTCAGTGCCAAAAGCATAAATATGAAAAAATGTGATCACCAAGAATATCCTAAAAATGGCATTGAGGTGGGTGTTACAGTAAAGAAAAAAAAAAAGTAGCCAAATTTTCATCGGAAAATGTTGAATTTTAGTAAAAACAATGCTCTGTAGTTTGATACTGTCGTTACAGACAAAGCAGATGTTTAAAGCCTTTGGACGCACATTTGAAATGCACTCATTCTCCTTATCAGCTGGAAACATTAAAGCCGTAAAATGACTTTTTCAAACGGATAAAAACTATTGAACAGCAGCAATGTTGAGCCTGTTCCAAAATTTGAATGTACATGTGTTGAAGGTGCGGGTCTTGTTGAATTATTAAACATACTTTCTTTAATTTTTCGAGCCACAAAAACAACAACTTTTAATTTTCTTCTGCTTGAGTCTCGGCCTCGGGTAGCTCTACTTATCATTGCTCAGTCAGTCGTCTGTTTGTGCTACTTTTTTTCAAGGAGCAGTGGATTATTGGTAAGGGTGACTTTATGTGTTTAGCTACTTAAGTGGAAGTACTGTGGAAAGTTTTACCTTACATACATAGATCTACCAGTACAGCTTCTGAGGTAACTGTTTACAAAATGTTATAATCTATTCAAAGGTTCTTTGCAATTTTACATTGATAAACATTATCCTTAACACATTTGGCCCACATAAAGTACTATGGCCATCACACTGTCATTTAGAATTGTTTAAATAACTCGTGTCTTAAGTCCTTCCATCAAACAGAAAATTTAAAAAAAAAAAAAACATGGTTCACTTTTATATCACAAAATGTTAGAAATATAAGCCGTTCATAACAACCTGAAAGGTTGGGAGTTTAAAATGCAAACCGATGGAAGCAGACGTAGAAGACTATAATGTCTCAGAGCACACGGTGTCTATTAATGTGTAGACATGTATAAATAAGAGCTTAATAAAGATGCTTAATTTCTTAAGAAATAAACAGGTGGAGTGATCTTTATCAAAAGTGGATGTTGCATCTGTGGCTAAACCACTGTACCCAAAAAAACTTTAAAAATCTACTGTGTGTGAGGCTGTGTAAGTAAAGCTTGCCCTTCACACCTGCGTGTAATAAACCATTTGTTGGGGGTTGTGGATTTGGCACCTCAGCATTGTGAAAGTGGGGAAACATGTTTCTGGCTGTGCATAAGATTCCTCCTTACAACTTAGAATCTCAGTTCTAAATGAAATTCAGATGTTTTTTTTAAGTATGGCTAATGTATTAATTGACTTCTAAGGCGCGCACACACACACACACACACACACACACACACACACACACACACACACACACAAGAACAACACAGAGAAGAAGAAGAGGGGGTCGTTTTACTACACATCATAAAAACGCAATCATTCATCTTCCAACTGTATCTTTCTGTTCTGGCTTTAGAGTCATAGGTTGTTTACTGAGCTGTACTTTGGGAGTCATACTGTTGTGATACTGAGGAGAAAAGGGTAAGGTTTGATAGACTAAACCCTTACACACATAACTTGAAAAACCTAAAGAGTGTGTGAGACTGCTAGCTGTGTTGTTCAGCATTAAACTCATCTACAAATGTGTTAGTAAAGAGCGACTTGTACTTCTGTCCCATTAAGCAACGGTTTAACAAATTTCACTGCAAACTATAAAAGGAATCTGGATTTATATAGAACATAGTAGTGATGGATTAAGTGCAGGAAACACTAGTATAAGGTGTCTATTGAACAAATCTCCTTCAGCGTTCAAAATGACCAAAGTGAGGCCTACAGGCGTTTCTCTCGGTTGGTTGTGTTCAGGGAAAAAGCAGCTAAATACACTGAGATTGCTCCCCATTGTTAGCGAGTTAACTCTGGATATCTGTAGGTTTTGTCAAACTTGGAGTGAACAAAAGCAGAAAAACAGTAAAAGATGCAGACAGTGAAAGTCTGGTTTATTTCATGAACACAATGAAACATTTTACAGTCCACAGAGCAAAGTAGCATACATGATAAATAGATACACATAACATGAGAAGTAAAACTCGTCGTCTTACCACATGTTATATTCTGTAAACTTAAAATAACCACAGAAATTAGAGTTTAGTGTTTTAAAGTCATTATTAAAAACATGAGTCAACATTACTGAAGTGACGCTTTAACGATGCGTCTTATCACCGTGTTTATGATGATAAAACATGTTCTCTCGTTAGTAGATGTCAGCGCTGTCACTTGTCATGAAAATGTCCAGAGCCAGGGTTCCTCTTTAATCACCATTGATCATTAATAGGGTCACAAAAGATTTGTCACATTATCCCCATAAACAAAATTGCTTTTATAGAAATCATTGTGATACAAATATTTAGATTCTTGATTCACAATGTGCACGAACTCAAAATCTTTAGAGGTTCATATTTATAAAGTATCGCAAATAATACATTTATACCGTTGTATGAGCTACACTTCTTGTAAAAAACTGATTGAAAAAAGCTCCTGTTGTGACCTTCCTTCTGTGAGGACACACACACACACACAGAGAGAGAGAGAGAGAGGGGGAAGATCATTAGGATTGGAGGCGTTTTTGGATTTTCACTTATTGTTGGCTTTACAGTCACATAAAATTCATTCCAATTTTTTTGCCTTTGCTTCAATTAAGGTGTTTCTTTAAAAGTATGGATACAAAGTATGGATACAATCTGTTTTCAGCTGTAGAGGTACGCTTCACGTACTTATCAACATGCAGTTTAGAGGCTTGCATTAGAGTGCTTTGGTACTTGGGCCTCTTTTATTTAGCACGGTTATACCATTGTGTATTTAGCTATATAAATATGCTCAAGAGTCTATTGTATGTTTGTCATGCAATTAAAAATTCAAAAATATAATTTTTAAATCAGTAACTTTGCAAATTTAGAGGAAATGTTTTTGGATAACAAATATGTCACATTTTCAACAGGGTTTGAATAATCAGCGTTAACACAGAGACATTTATGCGCTGGGTATAACAGACATCCTTACCTTGGAGCAGAGAAACACGGTGTATTGTTGCTTTTCTCTATTGTATAAGCAGCGCCCGACTGTCAGAAACGCTCTGTGTGGGTAGCAAAGTCGGATCCAACGCACATCCAGGAATCCGTGTGAAAGAAAGGTCTCGCTGCAGCTAGGCTCTCAGGATAGTGATTTAAAAATTATATTTTTGAATTTTTAATTGCATGACAAACATACAATAGACTCTTGAGCATATTTATATAGCTAAATACACAATGGTATAACCGTGCTAAATAAAAGAGGCCCAAGTACCAAAGCACTCTAATGCAAGCCTCTAAACTGCATGTTGATAAGTACGTGAAGCGTACCTCTACAGCTGAAAACAGATTGTATCCATACTTTGTATCCATACTTTTAAAGAAACACCTTAATTGAAGCAAAGGCAAAAAAATTGGAATGAATTTTATGTGACTGTAAAGCCAACAATAAGTGAAAATCCAAAAACGCCTCCAATCCTAATGATCTTCCCCCTCTCTCTCTCTCTCTCTGTGTGTGTGTGTGTGTCCTCACAGAAGGAAGGTCACGACAGGAGCTTTTTTCAATCAGTTTTTTACAAGAAGTGTAGCTCATACAACGGTATAAATGTATTATTTGCGATACTTTATAAATATGAACCTCTAAAGATTTTGAGTTCGTGCACATTGTGAATCAAGAATCTAAATATTTGTATCACAATGATTTCTATAAAAGCAATTTTGTTTATGGGGATAATGTGACAAATCTTTTGTGACCCTATTAATGATCAATGGTGATTAAAGAGGAACCCTGGCTCTGGACATTTTCATGACAAGTGACAGCGCTGACATCTACTAACGAGAGAACATGTTTTATCATCATAAACACGGTGATAAGACGCATCGTTAAAGCGTCACTTCAGTAATGTTGACTCATGTTTTTAATAATGACTTTAAAACACTAAACTCTAATTTCTGTGGTTATTTTAAGTTTACAGAATATAACATGTGGTAAGACGACGAGTTTTACTTCTCATGTTATGTGTATCTATTTATCATGTATGCTACTTTGCTCTGTGGACTGTAAAATGTTTCATTGTGTTCATGAAATAAACCAGACTTTCACTGTCTGCATCTTTTACTGTTTTTCTGCTTTTGTTCACTCCAAGTTTGACAAAACCTACAGATATCCAGAGTTAACTCGCTAACAATGGGGAGCAATCTCAGTGTATTTAGCTGCTTTTTCCCTGAACACAACCAACCGAGAGAAACGCCTGTAGGCCTCACTTTGGTCATTTTGAACGCTGAAGGAGATTTGTTCAATAGACACCTTATACTAGTGTTTCCTGCACTTAATCCATCACTACTATGTTCTATATAAATCCAGATTCCTTTTATAGTTTGCAGTGAAATTTGTTAAACCGTTGCTTAATGGGACAGAAGTACAAGTCGCTCTTTACTAACACATTTGTAGATGAGTTTAATGCTGAACAACACAGCTAGCAGTCTCACACACTCTTTAGGTTTTTCAAGTTATGTGTGTAAGGGTTTAGTCTATCAAACCTTACCCTTTTCTCCTCAGTATCACAACAGTATGACTCCCAAAGTACAGCTCAGTAAACAACCTATGACTCTAAAGCCAGAACAGAAAGATACAGTTGGAAGATGAATGATTGCGTTTTTATGATGTGTAGTAAAACGACCCCCTCTTCTTCTTCTCTGTGTTGTTCTTGTGTGTGTGTGTGTGTGTGTGTGTGTGTGTGTGTGTGTGTGTGTGTGTGTGTGCGCGCCTTAGAAGTCAATTAATACATTAGCCATACTTAAAAAAAACATCTGAATTTCATTTAGAACTGAGATTCTAAGTTGTAAGGAGGAATCTTATGCACAGCCAGAAACATGTTTCCCCACTTTCACAATGCTGAGGTGCCAAATCCACAACCCCCAACAAATGGTTTATTACACGCAGGTGTGAAGGGCAAGCTTTACTTACACAGCCTCACACACAGTAGATTTTTAAAGTTTTTTTGGGTACAGTGGTTTAGCCACAGATGCAACATCCACTTTTGATAAAGATCACTCCACCTGTTTATTTCTTAAGAAATTAAGCATCTTTATTAAGCTCTTATTTATACATGTCTACACATTAATAGACACCGTGTGCTCTGAGACATTATAGTCTTCTACGTCTGCTTCCATCGGTTTGCATTTTAAACTCCCAACCTTTCAGGTTGTTATGAACGGCTTATATTTCTAACATTTTGTGATATAAAAGTGAACCATGTTTTTTTTTTTTTTAAATTTTCTGTTTGATGGAAGGACTTAAGACACGAGTTATTTAAACAATTCTAAATGACAGTGTGATGGCCATAGTACTTTATGTGGGCCAAATGTGTTAAGGATAATGTTTATCAATGTAAAATTGCAAAGAACCTTTGAATAGATTATAACATTTTGTAAACAGTTACCTCAGAAGCTGTACTGGTAGATCTATGTATGTAAGGTAAAACTTTCCACAGTACTTCCACTTAAGTAGCTAAACACATAAAGTCACCCTTACCAATAATCCACTGCTCCTTGAAAAAAAGTAGCACAAACAGACGACTGACTGAGCAATGATAAGTAGAGCTACCCGAGGCCGAGACTCAAGCAGAAGAAAATTAAAAGTTGTTGTTTTTGTGGCTCGAAAAATTAAAGAAAGTATGTTTAATAATTCAACAAGACCCGCACCTTCAACACATGTACATTCAAATTTTGGAACAGGCTCAACATTGCTGCTGTTCAATAGTTTTTATCCGTTTGAAAAAGTCATTTTACGGCTTTAATGTTTCCAGCTGATAAGGAGAATGAGTGCATTTCAAATGTGCGTCCAAAGGCTTTAAACATCTGCTTTGTCTGTAACGACAGTATCAAACTACAGAGCATTGTTTTTACTAAAATTCAACATTTTCCGATGAAAATTTGGCTACTTTTTTTTTTTCTTTACTGTAACACCCACCTCAATGCCATTTTTAGGATATTCTTGGTGATCACATTTTTTCATATTTATGCTTTTGGCACTGAGGGTATCTAATACGCATGTTGTCACTGTGTTTGTACTACCAGCTGTGAGGGCTCTGCTTTTGCTTTGAGCAGTCTGTTTTTATTTTGTCTCGTGAGTGTGTGTGTTTTTCAAACGAGATCCTCGTCAGTTTGATTTTGTTACCACAAACTTTGTGTGAAGTTCACAACAGAGGTAAAGAGATTTAAACACCCCAGTTTAAGGAGGCAGGCAGGGGTTGGACCACCTGCACAGGGCTGGTGAAGCAGAGAGTGTCCGGGGAGATGTGCAACAGAAGCAGAGGGAACATTTTACAAGATGATAAATGGCAGATTTAGATGATTAAGGATTTGTTGACAAGATTAAAAGACACGTCCGTCAGAGTTCAACAACATTACAGTTTGATTAAATAAAAAAGTTTTTAGACTACACAAGGTTCATTTTCTCCTCTGATAGTAATCATATTAAACATGTCAAGAAAGAAAGAGTATAAAGAAAAATAGTAAATGTGTGTCTAATTAAACTCTTCCTGTGAGCCTTACATCATCCTTTAATATGTTTGGTGTTACAAACTTGAAGAAGCACAGAAAAGATCATCAGACATTAATCTAATCAGTTTTCAGCCTTCATTCATATTGAAAAGTTGAAATCTTCCCTGCTAGACCCAAGTGCAGCGTTTAACACCGTCGGCCAGAACATTTTATTACAGCTATTATTAAATGGAGAGTCCTCTTCACACACTGAGGTTAATTATGAAGCTCCACAGGCTTCTGTGCAAAGACCAGTTCTGTTTACATTATACGTGCTTTAGAAGACATAGCATACCACAGGTCAGCTCAGCAACATTTCGACTTTGGCTTGTTTTTTCTGGTTAACGTTAATTACGTAATTTAGAATTAAAGTTTAGTGTTCTTAGCATTTAGGATGGCCGTGGCGAGTAACTCAAGTGCTGTAAACATTTCATGAAACCTCATCAAAAGTTATCTGAGTTGGAAGGGTGGCTGTTAATAAGCCATTCTTAAGGAAGGAGAACAGAGAAAAATAAGACTGAGGTGTGCCAAATTACACAAGAAATTGACTGGAAAAAGAAATCAGCTGTAATATGTCTTATGGAGTAATGAATCCAAATTTGAAATATGCATGGAAGAGGTCCGAAGAGAGATACAACAGTGAATGTCTATAGCCGTCTTTAACACAGCGTGGATACTCTACCGTGCTTTGAGGCTGGATTTCAGCCAGTGTTGTTGGAGCTCTTATCCAAATTAATCAAATTATGAATGTAGAAAAGTTCCACCAGATTTTGATCGACCATGTAATACCACGTAGTGTCTGATTGGCAGCAACTTCATTTTTCAGTACGACAATGATCGCAAACATACTGCCAATGTAGTCAAAGTATGCCTGGATGAAACAACGCATCAGTCATGGATTGATCTCTCCAGGGTTCGAACCTCAAGATAATCGAAGCAGTGTGGGATCATCTTGACAGAAAACAAAACAAAAGGCAGCCAGCATCCAAAGAAGAGTCTCGGATGTCTTTCAAGAAGCCTGCAGAACTAAGAAATTACAAGAAAGCTTACCTATTAGAGTTTAAGCTGTGTTGAAGAATGAAAGGCAGCTTTAACTGAACAAAAGGGGAAAAAAATCCCACATTGACAGCTAACTCAAGAGACAAAAAGCATTAGAACTCAAGTCATTACCTTACTTAAGGATAAATAAGTTAATTAATTACATTAATGCATAAGCAGAAAATAACCTACAGTAACTGCTTTGCGATATGGAAGTGCAAAAGACAACTGAAAGGGAGGATAGTTTCTATATATGTGGTTTCTATTAAGGGACAGAGGAACGATAAGAAACGATAAGAAATCAAGGACAAGGAGTGTGGTGTAGATAAGTGAGGAAATCCGATCATTACTACAAATTTAGTTGAAATTTAAATATTTTAACTATGGTGCCTCCTGTGAGGGCTGTCTGTTTTCCACATTCTGCAACGGTAAAATACGACTTAGAGGCGGATATTTGTTTTACTTTATGGGCAACAGTTGTTCTTGCTGTTGACAAAACTCGCCTCATGGTTGACTCTGAGAAAAAAACTCTTTCCCACAGAGGGGAATAAACTTATTCGAATATGAGCTTTTTTCCACTAAGACTTGTTTTATGGGGAGATGTACGAAATTATTTACCGGGTTACAAGCAACGATAATATCGGATGTTGACTCCTCAGCGTCATCATTTTCTATCTATTGAGAAAACTTATTGTTAAAGTATTGAAGAAAAAAACTCCTCCTTGCCCCGCGGGGGGTGGGTGTGTGTGTGTGTGTGTGTGTGTGTGTGTGTGTGAGTGAAACAAGATCGCCTGTCGCTGGTTTGTTTTTCAGTCTCTCAAAAGGAAAAGTAGTATTCACTAAGGGATAGTTATTCGTTTTTTACACATAGGCAGCCTGTAGGTTACAAGCGGATAGAAAGTTCTTCTTTTCATCACAAGCTATGGTGTATCTTAAAGGTTTTTTTTACAGCGTCTGTATTATAGGAAAATAAAATACTATTGAAATCTCTACAGGAAGTCACTCTTTATTTCCATTACAAACGCCGGTGCAGCTTAAGAAAGTAAAATTACATCCGCTCTGTCTCTCTATACATCACAGAATCATCTGCTGCATCACCGCTGTGCTTAGGGAACATGACGCAACAGGTCTGAAAATGACTAGACACTTCCGGAGTATTTCCGGTAGGGTCATAAGGTCCGGATCGAGGCCTTCCATAGTAAATATGCTGTATTTGAATATGTCATATTCAAAGCCTTCTTCTTTGGGAGAGCAGATCTCATCGGACACAGGAACGCTGCTGGGCTGCAGAAGGAAATCCATCTTGTGTCTGTGCCTTAGAAATTGTGACGGACTCCACCTCTCTGCTTTTTTATTCCCCTCCAACAGATGGCGCGCTTCCGGAGGTTTCCCCCTCCCTCTAAAAACTTTTCCCAACAACAGATGACGCGCTTCCGGAGGTTTCCCCCCCCCCCTCCCTTCTCAGGGTGCAATTCGACACGGTTAGCAACAGATGGCGCGCTTCCGGGGTTCACCCCCCCTTCTCAGGATGCGATTCGTCACGCGGGGGGTTTCCCACCCCCCTTCTCCGGATGCGATTCGTCACGCTCATTACACGCTTCCGGGGGGGAGGGGCGGGAGGTCAAAAGGTCGTGATTAGGGCCATCAATCACTTCGGATCAAATTTTGTCATAAGCTGTAGGGTATTAACTCTCTGAAAAGGCGTTTTCTCTACTTGTTTACACTAACATCTGGATTGATTTACTAACTCAGCCTGACAGTATGTCAAAATAGATTTTGGCACAACTGCAAGTTTGGCTTTTTTGTTTGTTTGTTTCAAATTTCTTTCTGAGTACAGCATGCAGTGAAATGCTTGCATCTGAGCAGACAGGTTGCAGGCTGCAAGACGTTTTTATAGATGATGTACCCCAGGTAACGCGTTACTGTAATCCGATTACTTTTTTCAAGTAACGAGTAATGTAAGGGATTGTATTGTTTCTTTATGTTGTTGTGGGTTCTTAAGAATGACACCATTACTTGAAGAGAAGGTATTTTATCGAACTGCGGTTCACATGTAAACAAAGCTTCGCCATCACAGAGGTAACTCCCTCTGTCTCTCTAGCTCCCCCTACAGTCTAGGAGTATTAACAACATAAAACATGATACTAGGCAAATAAGGATTTGCTGTTATCATTACAGGGATTACTATTGCAAAACAGGTAATTATACTGTTACTTTCTTGTAAGCGCGCTGCGTTAGTGCAACTGATTTTTTTCTTGTTTAAAACAAACACCACTCACGCCTCACAGATGTAAAGCTGCCTGCGTAAAGATGAAAGTGACTTCGTACAGCCACGATTTGCAGGCGCTGTGCAAGAGGTTCGGGAGCAGAAGTCCCATTGTACTACTGCATGAACACGCTTTTCACACATGGTTGCTGTACGCATAAAGCTGGCTGTAGCTTTTTAGCTCACAGCCCGACACATACCAACAACAGCATAGATGGCACAGGCGTCAAGGCGGCGAGGCGTGAATGCGGGTGCCGCTCAGGTGCGTCCGCCTCCTCTGCAGCGGCGCTGCACACCACGCCCCGCCACACACATTAACCAGGTAAAATACATATTTAGGCAGAATTTTGCAAATATCTATTTTTCATTTTTCAGCACATAGTGCTTTTTTATTTTTTTAAAAGTCAGATCAAGGCTCCAAAAGCCCAAAGGAGATATAAGGGCTCACAACAGTTTTTGTTTGCTACATGGATCATTTTAGTTCAGCTGGGTGTCTTTCCTTTTGTTAGTTCAAAATGTGTTAATTACATGAATAAAATGTAATTTTCTCTGTAGCACTTCATGGATTTCATAAACAACACACCTTAGTTGTTCACACAAAGCATAAAGGTAAAAAAACCAAACAAACAGTATATACAGTGTTATCTTCATTTTAGATGTCAAAAAGTATTTGTGGCTCCCAGTGTTTTCTTTTGCATGCATGGAAACCGGGTCCAAATGGCTCTTTGGGTCTTAAAGGTTGCTGACCCCTGCCCTGGATTGAAACAGGGGTCAAATGTTTCCTGGTCTTCCTAAAGTCCACGATCAGTTCATTGGTCTTTGCCACGTTGAGCTGAAGATGATTCTGCTCACACCACGTGACAAAGGAGTTGACCACAGCCCGGTACTCTTTCTCATCATCCAACCACTGCAGAGTCATCAGAAAACTTCTGAAGATGGCAGGTCTCTGTGCAGTGGCTAAAGTCTGTGGTGTACAGGGAAAGGACAGAGGATGGTCCCTTGTGGTGCCCTTGTGTTGCTAATTACCTTGTCAGACACACACTGTGGAAGACGCACATATTGTGGTCTCCCTGTCAGGTAATCAACAATCCAGGACACCAGAGAAGCATCCACCTGCATCGCTGTTAACTTCATCATCATTCATCACATTACGAGCATATGTACTTTTAGTTTTAGTTCACACTGACCGTGTAATACTCAGCAACCAGTATGTGTTTTACTCTGTCATTGTTCACACGAATTTAATACAAAAATAAAATACATTCTGTAACAAAGACCATCACCCAGTTTAAGGTTACGCCACAACTGACCTAAATTTACAGTATTGGTAATTACCAAAATCATTTTCTACGGTCCTGTAAAGGTTAATCCACCAGTATGCACAAATTCTTTAATGAAAATGATAATATCAGTGATAAAATACAATTATTGTTGTTGCCCATGAAGCTTCATTTTTACTGTTTTACAAATAAAGGGGGTAAATAAAGGATTTTTTTTTTTTGGTTAAGAGGCCAAATTATATTTAGTTGCATTCCTGAACAGAAAATCTATTTTTAGTGGTCGAATGTTAAGTTTAATTAATTTCTGTTTCTTCAGAGAAATCCAGTGTGTCGGCCCAAACTCCTATAAAAATATTAATTCAACCATTTTAGCAGCACACTGAACAATGTGTACAAGAGTAAAAACATCCAGAATGATTGTGATTCAGATCAGTACAGTATCAGTGGTGTTAAAGTGTTTTTTTGTGTCACCTGCAGTGAAAGGGGCACTAGTTCACTGATTCCACTTGTTTTGGGGTTTATTGGTTCAAATTAAAGCTAAATTAGCTGAATTGTATTTTGCTTTGTATGTAAGTAAAAGAGCTGCATCAGTGTGGCAGACTGTTAAAATAAGAAATACGGTACTGTAGTTAGAAATAGTCCACCTGTCAGCTGATCATACAGCTCATCTTTCTCTGTGTGCTAATCTGGGCTTTTTATGGCCCCTATGTAAGAAACAGTTTGAAAAACTACAAAGGGATATGCTTTTAAGATGATCCATGGTGATAGATCAACAATGTAAAACGTCAGACTTTAAGAAGAAAACAGGCCCAGTTTGTGAACCCAAAATTCAGTTAAATATAATCCTTCTCTGGGTGGAATCCAGAAATGGAAATCCAGCTCACCTGCTCACCTCCCGTTCCTGTCCTCTCGGATTGGGTGATTCCTTTGCAATCAATCATCAGAATACTCCCCTGCAGCTTCCACTGGCATTCCCACCCTCCCAGTGACCCTCCTCATATGCCTCCTCACCATGTCCAAGTAAAAGCTCACTCTCTCTTCTATGAACTCAAAAATACACTATATGGCCAAAAGTATTCACTCTTCTGCCTTCACATACACATGTATTTGAGTGAAATCCCATTCTTAATCCACAAGGTTTGTTGTGATGTCAGCCCACCATTTGTAGAACAGCTTTAACTCCTCTGGGGACTTTTCACAAGGTTTAGGAGTGTTTATGGGAGTTTGTGAGGTCAGACTCTGATCTTGGATGAGAAGTCTAATTTCATTTTCTACTTCCACAGCAAACCCACTCATCCATATCTTTTTGAACCTAGTTTTGTGCTGGTGCACAGTTATATTGGAGCAGGAAGAGTCCATCCCAAAACTCATCCGTTGTCTGAATTTTCCTGATATGATGATTTTACATTTCCTACCATTTCATGGCTGAGTTGTTGTTGTTTCCAATCACTTGCAGTTTGTTATAATTCCACAAACAGCTGACTGTGGAATATTTAGTAGTTGGGAAATTTCACGACTGGACTTATGAAATTATGGAATATGAGCTTTGATTGAATGAATTAAATGTGAGATAAAAAACCTTGTGGCTGCGAACCCGTTTTATCAGCTACACTGTACACAGTTTTTATGTCAATAAAATGCAAGCCGTACGAAACAGATGCTCGACATACAGTAAGCAACAACAACAAAACTCCCTGGACTTGCACGGTTCTCATTTATTACTCTTATTTCCAAGAAAACATCAAAGTGAGGTGGAAATATATCACGGCACAATGCTGGAACATTCTTTCACAGACACGTTTGAAATCCTGCAGCTGGAAACACATTCATAAACATATGAAGACATTAAATGGATATCAAATTATTACTTAAAGACACAGACAAAAACAGCCACCAAAACAGATTATGGACAGGGCCATAACACCCCCCTTCCCAAGACCAAACATCTCCCCTATAGATGTTTGGCACTCAGGAGTTCAGAAAACCACGCGACAGCGCATCTGCCATTACATTCTCTGTCCCTTTTTTGTGATGGATCTCCAGATTGAAATCCTGCACTAAGAGGGACCATCTCATAAGCCTTTGGTTAGAATTTTGCATCCTAGTCAAAAACATGAGGGGGTTGTAATCGGTGTAAACAATGACAGGTGCTGAACTAGAACCGACATAGACCTCGAAATGCTGTAGAGCAAGCAACAGAGAAAGAGCTTCCTTTTCAATGGTACTGTATTTCTGTTGGTGGGAGTTGAATATTTTTGAAAAGTAACCATTTGGGTGATCAACACCCTGCCTATCCTCCTGCAACAGCACCGCACCTGCACCATCGGCGCTGGCATCCACCTTGAGTTTAAACGGATGTGTGAAAGCAGGAGCGGCAAGCAGGGCCGGCCCGTGGCATAGGCCGTATAGGCAAATGCTAAGGGCGCCGGCCATCAGGGGGCGCCACGCCAGTGCCACAAATGTTTGGGGAAAAAAAAAAAAAGAAAAAAAGTTGGTACTATTATTTCTAAATACAAAAAATAATCCCACGTTAATTAAAATGCAAAGTAAAGCTTATTTAATAGAAATATTATTTGTTACAACATTACGCCCCCCCTCCCCGCACGGTGCGCCCCCTCCCTTCCCGTATCATGGTTCCTTTTGGACGTCACCACAACAAAAAAATCAACACAAGATGTCAAAGCGGCCAAAACTGTCAGGTGCCCAGGGAAGAAAAAAGAGAGAAGAAGAGGAGGAGAAACGAGAAAAAGACAGAGGTAGGTAACGTTAGCCTACATGAAATTGTCTGAATGTGATAGTAACCTAAATTTTTAGCATTAAGCTAATGTTACATGATTCGCTAATTGCTAATCAATAAATAGCTAGTTAACTGTTTTAACGTCAGTTAATATTGTGGAGGGGGCTAAATTGTTATGGAAAATAATAATGTAACGTTAGGTAATTACAGTACTCCCACCTTTCCCACCATTCCTCATTTGTATTCATCTTTTAAGCAGGTGTTTTTTGTTTACATTGTTATTGCCTTCTGGTTAGCTAACGTTTACCCTGCAGGTAATAGTCACTTTTCCACCCCTGTATATATTATAGTTGTAAGCCTAGTTGTTAAAGTGCACATCATTAATGTTAATTAAGCAATATCACATGAGAGGGAATGCTGTTTTTTAATATGAGCACTGCTGTGATTCGGTCAAAGATAATCATAACATAACATTCTCATATGATATTATACTGTTACTTTGCATTCTGCTATTCAGCATTTCACTGTAATGATGACAATAAATTGAATCTAATCTAATTTGCATATCAGTTAAGATCATACATATATCTCTTTGGTTTCTCATTTATATTATATCATTTCATTTTATTCCTGGAATCATATGTTTTTATTATTAGACTTTAATACTCAGTGGTGTCACATACTCCTCTCTTCAGATGCACTGTTGAAGTTTCTAAATCCCACCCCTGGGCCATCTACCACATCTACCGCTGCTGCCTCCACTTCAGCAGCACAACCCACCAGTGATGCAGCATCAGCAGCACAACCCAGCCATGATGCAGCAGCATCAAGCGGTCTTCCTGTTGCCTCCACCTCAGCAGCACAACCCACCAGTTTTGCAGCAGCATCAAGTGGTGTTCCTGTTGCCTTATTTATATTGTATTTTTAATTTATTTTATCCAACTTGTTGACACGTTTTATTGTATTTATGTATGTAAAATTTATTGTATTTCATATATTCATTTTTTATTTTTTGTATTCATTTATTTATTCATATATTTTTTTATCTTGTTAATTATTCTGATAGTGAATTTGCTTTCTTTAAGTAAAAAAAAAAGGTCAAAGAAAAAGCTATTCGGTTTCTTGTGAGTACATACACTACACTGCCGATGTAGGGGGGCGCCACCTAAAATCTTGCCTAGGGCGCCAGATTGGTTAGGGCCGGGCCTGGCGGAAAGTACTGGTGTGCTGCAGAGGAGAGCTTTGAGAGACTCAAAAGCATTCTGGCATGTGGGGGACCATACGAATGGTTTTGACACACTTGTGAGACTGGTGAGAGGTGCAACTACATCTGCAAAATTCTTACAGAAGCCACGATAATAGCCGGCCATTCCAAGGAACCGGCGAAGTTCACGTCTAGTGCGAGGCACAGGGAAATCTAGGACAGCCTGGATTTTAGCCAAAAGGGGGCGCACCTGTCCCTGACCCACCTGCTTCCCTAGATAAGTCACAGTGGCCTTACCAAAGTCACATTTGGCAAGATTTAGGGTAAGGGATGCCTCTTTTAATCTTTCAAAAATCTCCGTGAGTGTTTCAAGGTGTTCTGACCAAGTCTGTGAATAGGCTACAATGTCGTCCAAGTACACTTCACAGTTTGTGACACCACCTAAGACAATGTGCATAAGGTGTTGGAATGTGGCAGGGGCATTTCGAAGGCCAAAAGGCATGACGGTGGATTGGAGGAAGTGATCAGGAGTGACGAAAGCAGAAATTTCAGATGCACGCGGAGTGAGGGGAACTTGCCAATAACCCTTTAATAAATCCAGTTTGGTGACAAACTTTGTGGAGCCAACCCTATCAACACAATCTTCCATGCGGGGAAGAGGGTAGGAGTCGGGTTTGGTCACACTGTTCACTTTTCGAAAATCAGTACAAAAACGTGGGGTCTTCCTTCGGCACAAGAAGGCATGGGGAACTCCAGGCACTCGAACTAGGGACAGCTAGCCCATTTTCCAGCAAGTAGGAAACTTCTTGCTGAAAAAGAGCACATTGTAAGTGAAGGACTTTGCTCAGCTAAGAGAATTGGTCCTGCTGGAAGAATTCAAAACGTGTCTTCCAGAGAATGTTGTTGTATATATCAATGAGCAAAAGGTGGATTCGTTGTCTAAAGCTGTTATTCTAGCAGATGAGTTTGTGTTGACCCATCGCGTCACGTTTTCAGCTATGCGCCGTGAATGGGCCCCGTTGTCTAAACCTGCAAGGAGTTTGAGGGTTTCTCCTAAGCGTCAAACGCGCCCTGATCAGGTTCCCATGACTGTCCAAGAATGCTTTTATTGCCATGATACTGGCCATCTCATTGCCAATTGTCCGTCGCTCCGTCGCAAAGAGCAAACTCACACATGGAAAAAGCCAAAAAGTGTTGGTTTTGTTCAGTCGGTTTCTACTCCTAATCCCGTCAGGGATGAACCAGGAAATGACAGTCTTGACAGCAGTTACCGACCTTTCATTTCACAAGGGTTCGCCTCACTGACTGGAATAGAGGGGGATCGCGTGCCGATTGTAATTTTGCGCGACACTGGGGCTGCCCAGTGGAAAAGCGCATTGCCTTTTTCAAGTAACTCGTTTTGTGGTGATGATGCTCTCGTGTGGGGAGTGAAAATGAGTGTGTTACGAGCGCCGCTGCATAGAGTCTTCCTACAGTCACCTCTCGTTTCGGGCCCGGTAACAGTTGGGGTGCGCGCTCGCTTGCCCGTGCAGGGGGTTACTATGATTCTGGGGAATGATCTAGCCAATGGAAAAGTTTTCCCGATCCCTGAAGTAATTGAAAACCCCGTCGATGATTTTGTTTTTGTTTCTGAGCCTGCTGCTGACAGTCTGCCCTCTGTTTTTCCTGCCTGTATTGTCACACGCGCCCACAAGCGCAAATATAGTGATGTTGAGTTGTCTGACTTTTTTCTATGTTCTGAAGCTGTTCCTGAGACTGCTCAACTGCCTGTGGAAAAAGCTGAAAAATGTGTGTCTGATGAAATGCTACCCGCTACACCTGACCTGTCTTTTGAGGTAAACAAAACAGATTTTATTCATGCGCAACAGAGTGACCCGACTTTGGCCAAATGTTTACTCGCCGCAAATTCCAGCGATCAGAATCCCCGTGTCTACAGCATTGAAAATGATGTGTTAATGCGCAAATGGCATCCTCCCTCATCTAGTGATCTTGGCTGGAATGTATTTCAACAAGTGGTTGTACCGCAAAAATTCCGACCCCAAGTACTCAGCCTCGCACATGACAGTTTCTCTGGACATTTAGGAATTAGGAAAACTTACCATCGTATTCTGCGTCACTTTTTCTGGCCAGGTTTGAAGTCTAAAGTGACCAAGTATTGCCGTTTTTGCCACGTTTGCCAGGTCAGTGGAAAACCCAACCAGGTTATTCCTCCCACTCCATTGCATCCAATCCTGGCTTTAGGGGGACCATTTGAGCACATAATCATCGATTGTGTAGGTCCGCTTCCAAAAACAAAGTCAGGACATCAGTACATCTTGACTTTGATGTGCACCGCCACACGCTTCCCCGAGGCTATTCCGTTACGCACTATCAAAGTCAAAGCCATTGTCAGAGCATTAGTAAACTTTTTCTCCACTTTTGGTTTGCCTAAATCAGTTCAAATGGACCAAGGGTCTAACTTCATGTCCAAGATTTTCGCTCAGGTCTTAAAATCGCTATCCATCAAGCATCAAAAATCCAGTGCATATCACCCCGAATCACAGGGTGCGCTTGAGCGTTTCCACCAAACCTTAAAAGCCATGATTAAAAGACATTTAACCAATCCTGTTAAATGTCTGGCTGGGCTAACGTTTGGGATCTGAATGGCAGCAGGAGCCTCCGCCCCTGGCGTCATCCGTCCACTGGCAGCTTGTGGAATGGTTGCAGCAGCTTCTGCTCCCGCATCCACCACCAAACCTCCAGTCGCCTCAACCGGCCGAGGTTTCGACTTTGCAAATACCCCCTTATCCACCAGCTGTGCTGTCAGGCACTGCTTAATTTCTGCCTTTTTAGCATGTAAAGGCACACTAACATTAAACAATTCTGCCACCAACAACAAATCTGCCTTTGTGCATCGATCCAACTTATCCATGATGGGTTGCAGTGCAAAACCATCCACGTCAAAAGTCATTGTGACTAGATCACCCCCAACACTACAAGAAAACTGCCAACCAAAAACTGCAGACAACCCACAAAATACAATGAGCAAAAAGAATGGCAAAAGAAAAGAGCGGACGAGCCCCCACTTTATGTTACGCCCCAGTCTAGGGGTACAGGAACGCAACATAAGTTTGAAAAGATTGCCCCGCCCTGGTCCCCAAAACCATACACAGAGGGAAAACCAATTTCTTAGTGAATGGTGGTTTATTTCTCTACACTGCAAAATGAAGCTCCGGGGTGAACAAAGGCCAAAATAACAAACAAAACAAGCTAAGTCAGGAGGAGGTGCTATCTAAAACCCTATGTGAAATCAAACATCAAACAAAAGACAAGCACTACACCTAACTCCCTAACTGAAATAAACAGGAGAAAACAGTGCAAGGGAAAACAATAAGGCAGCTCACCCCTTCTGTTCCAGTGCTATTTACAATGTGCTATTTACAATGAAGACTAATGTACACACTATATACAGAACTCAGACAGTCGCAAAAGTCACAGGCACAAATGTCTCAGGTTTTGGAGGCCAGGGTCAGGTCTGCTGCTGCTGTCAGTGGCTGCCCCGGGACAACTGCTGGTGATGGATTTTGCAAAATGATACAATTGTAGGTTTTTATGAAAAATCAGTAATTTCCTGGACGCCGCAGGTCCAAATTCTGGGTTATGGATTTTTCTCTTTTTATTTATTCATTTATTTATTGTGACCAAACGTTTCTATAGACTCAACATTACTTTTAAGAAGGTTGCAATGGAAACAACATGTATTTGTGGCAACTACATATAATCTGTGAACATGGAAACAACTTTATCCCAGAAGGCTGATTCTGATCTGGACGAAGCGTTTTCACTGGGAGAAATGTTTCGTCGCTCATCCAAGTGACTTCTTCAGTCTCAGCTGACTGCAGGTTTCCCCAACCTTATAAACAGTCAGTGTAGTGACTAACGCGTTATTAAGGAACCCGTTATAGTAACTACGTTATTATTGTGGTAACGAGCACGGTAACTAGTTATTATGCCAAAATCAGGAACACATTTATCGTTACTGGGATTTAGATAGGGTCGTTATTCGTTACTTCGTGTGCTGCGTTCGACTTACCTCGGAAATCGGACCATGAACCTGGGAATGTCTCACTCGAGTAAACGGCGTTCTGGTTAGTCGGGATTCCAATATGGCAACGCCCTCGAAAACGGTTGTTTTGCTAGCCCTCTATAAAAACAAATTACTTCTAAACACATATGCAGCTCATCTGCAGTCTGGCGTTACCTACATCTTCCTACCACTTAATCTACCATCATACGTGTGGGACTAATAAAGGTTATCTTATCTTATCTTATCTTATCTTATCTTATCTTATATTTTATTTATCTAGCTATATTATTTTAGTACTTATCATTTAATTTATTTCTCTTTGTGAGGCTGAAAATACTTTTTGCAGTTCAGCTTACAGTTTACACAGAATGGACAAACCTCACTGTGTTCATGTTGAATCATTTTTGCACTATTTTGATACCTACAGCTCCTAAATGGTCTGAGCAAGGGTGTAGATTTGGTTTTGGCATTGGTGGGGACGGATGATTCAACCACCGAACCCTGCCCTGTTTCTTTTTTTTTTTTTTTTTTTTCTTTTTTGTCTTTGCTTCTTGATTAAAAAAAAAAAAAAAAGGAGAAATATACGTGCCTACATGTGCTATTCTGCATGCTTTTAAACCATTTAAAATTACAATTCATAGTTTTATATGTGAATTATATAACGTTAAATTACTATTAAACAAATGACTGACTAAACTATTTTAAGGCTTTAGTTTACTTCCACATTCCATATAAATCAGGTATCACACAAAAATAAAATGGCTTCAAATACAGTCATGACAATAAAAGAATATGGCTTTAAGGACTTAACAACATTACTTCAGTTATAGTACACCAACATCTCTGATACATTAGCACTAAGGGAATACTGAATGTCCATAAAACTACTCATCTAAGATTACCACAAAGTAAAAGATCTCTCAGCAAAATTATGCAACATTTTAGGCACTATTGCCCCGATCAAATCAGTGAGCTGAGATTTTTTTATTCTAAACATGAACTACTGTTACAGCTACTGGTGTCCCACACAACAACTCAATGTCCACTATGTGAAGGAGCCAAACACATGCCTTCTCCTCTCGTTAACTGAGAGGAACTGCTGGCATATTGGTTTTACATCTATACTGTCCAGTCTCTCCTGGTGGACATACAGCAGCATTGTTTAATCTCATTTGAGTCATTGTTAACCTTAGCCATCTTTTTAGTTTTCTGAGATCACTGAAGCTTCTTTCAGCCTCAGTACATGCGTTTTATCCTCAGATTAAAATTATTATTCTGTGCTTGATGTGCCTCACCTTTGGCCCTGGCTCCTCCCCTCTGACTGCACTAGGACATATTGCCACCTGATAAAATAACACATTGATTCGTGCCATATAAAAAGTGAGACATGTCAATTCAGATTCTTTGTCAAATATACACTAATGAATCAATTTACATCAACAGCCTAACAATTGTTATGATAATAAATACTAGTTAATCTATAGCACCAAATCATCAGTCAGTCACCTGTGACCTCGCCTCTTCACCTCTGTCCGAGCTACAACATGGCAGAGCTACATGACAATAAGAATAAAATGTGGAGCTGCTTCAGTGTTTCTGTCACTTTGTGCAGATCTTGACTCATCAGTAATGTTTGTAGGGTGAGTGCATTTTTTAAAACAATTTGTGAAAACTGCACTACAAGGTGGAATATTTGCAAAATCATGACTACCTCATGATATTTTGTCTCAAAAATTAACCCTATGAATATGTCAGTGCCATTAGGATGAAATTATTGTGTCACCAACATTTTAACGTTAGACATACAATTTTAACAGCCTCTGTAAACTAATATCCTGGCTTGCTCGAGGCTGCCGTTTTCTCTGACATTTTCAATCAAAATTAGAAATGCTACTCTGAGACTGAGCTAACTAATAGTCCTGCATGTTGTGCAGTTAGTTTACAAAACACGCTATTCATGGTTACATACAATTTTAGACTGATGCGGGCCAAAGCCTAGCATAGCCTGTAACGTTATTGTGACGGACACATTTTATGAGTGAACTTGGCTTTAAGTGACTTACAGGTTTCTTTGAAAAATACTTTCTTATATCCAGGTTCTTCCTTGTTGCTGCCATCCTCCTCGTCTCCTTGCAACATCAGTAATGTTTGTAGGGTGAGTGCATTTTTAAAACAATTTGTGCAAACTGCACTACAAGGTGGAATATTTGCAAAATCATGACTACCTCATGATATTTTGTCTCAAAAATTAACCCTCCTCTCCTCCTTGCAGCGCAGGCTTGCTTGCCGCTGCTAAAACTAAACAGAGCTCCCTGAAAGGCACAGCCAATCACATTGGCCATATTTGTCACATGAGGTAGGACTCCAGTAGAGAACGTAATTTAACTCTTTCTGCACCGCTGGGTGAATGAGACGTTGACAGATCGCTTTTTTTTCCCTATCAAGTTTGTTTTTCTTTACTCGAGGAGATCAAATTAATAATCGCTGGATGTTGGTGGGGACACGTTCCTTCCATCCATGCCAAATCTACGCCCTTGGGTCTGAGGCACAGTTTAATGTTGACACTGCTAAAAGTAAACTTTCTACCCATTTCAATGGCAAAAATAAATCTACCTTTCTGAGTTTCTGCTGATGAATTGTGCTGTAACAACTGTTGCTGTGCAAGATGCTGCAGAAACACTGAAAAGCACCACAATAAACCAACTCTGCCAACCACAAGTGTAATATGTGTAGTATGTAACACACACAGAGCAACCCTCTGATGTCTTTTCTGAAGCTGCCGTGTGTATTAACCAGTTTGCATTTTCAATATTCATGTGTAACTTGATAATCTGCAAATGTGCATTTGTTGAATGTCTGCAATAAAAAGTTGAACCTGTCTCGTCATGCTTCTTCTGTCAATATCAAGAGACGGGCAGAGCTCTATTCTCTACTCTATGCTATCAAGGTTATTATGTACACTGTGTTTAGTCAGCAGATCATACGGGCACCTACACACACATTTAAACTATAATGAATATGCAAAGAAGATAACCAGGAATTAGCTTTCACAGTTCATGTGTGCTTTTCTCAGCACTCGTGGTTCAGACCACGCTCATCTTTAACTCTGACCTCATTTTGAGCTCAGCTCTAATTCTGTAAAGTGTTGTGAGTCCATCTCACACACTTGTATCACATCAAAAAAATTTGTTCACAGATTGAAAAAGGCTTCCTGCCACAGAGAGCATCTCCTGGATGACTAAGACGTTGTAAAGAATATCAGACACGCTGTCACTGCTGGTAAAACTGCAGCTTTGCTGTCTTGAAGTTTTATCCACTTGCATCTGGTTAACCATGTATGCAAATAAGGAGGAAGATGAGAGGGTGTCATTTTTTAACACTTCACTTCTGTATCTTAAAGACTGGGATGAGTCGACTTCTGCTTTACAGAAAGGACTGTCAGTTATCTACTTGCATTTTAACGGCTCACACAGAGCAATGAGAGGAGCAGCTATGAGTGTAATAACAGCAGTCAGTGGATTTGTTCTCCTCACTGTGACAGGTTGGTCTGCTGTGAGTAATTCTACTTTGAGTAACCAAATGTGACAGAAAATATAATTCAGACACTGATTTTTTTTCAGGTGAATGTATTTTTCTTCCATCTGTAAAATGATGCTGTGTGAAACATCGTCTGTCCTTACAGCTCTGCAGCTCCAGCCTTCTGTCTCCATTCTTGAATGTTTTTCTTTGCACTGTTAACACTCAGCAGTTCAGAGTTTTCCAGTCTAATCATTTTATCTGCGTTTTATTCCAGTGCCATAAATCTGGACACTAATGATGTTTGGGTGAAAGACCCAATAATTTAGTCTAATTATTATAAATCATCTGTCGTCTTAGATTCACAGAATGTATTTGTTGTGTTTAAGTGGATTTCCTCAGGATGAACATGGCTGACGTTTATCAGTGTGAACTGTTTGTTCCTCTTTTTGTTTTCATGCTGACAAAACCCAGACTAGCAGTCTCACTTCACCTCTTTCCTTTTTTCTTTCTCTACATAAAGACCAAATTGTAAAGTCATGGCTGCCATTGACTAAGTGATAGTGACACTACAGCCACTTCTAGCTGCTCTGTAAAATGAATGAGTCATTTAACGTTTAACAAAACTTTATCTGTGAAATGGAATTTTTTAGCTCGTTACACAGAAAAGCCAACATGTAACGTCCCCATATGAGAACATGTCTCTGTGTCTGTGTTTGTGTCCTTCTTTGTGGTTCTGCTGAAGTGTCTCTATGTGTCAGTGTGTCTCTCGTTATATAAGTGTCATTGGGTGTAATTTATCCTAGAAGTTACTTGTGTAAGAAATTGTTAATTCCATAGACTACATTTTTACTTTTTATTCTTTACCCTTTAAATCAGAATGAGGTCCAACTACTTTTATCTGTTTTATTTATTTATTATTTTACTTTCTTTTTAAAATCCTGTCCTGTTCTCCTATGTTTTCCATTTTATTTCTGTTTATTGTGCTTCATTTTGGTCAACAGTGGATGTTTTAAGTGTGTGCTAGAACTCAATTTGACTAAACTAACAAAATACTCCATTAGGCCTATTTTGGGTCTAACCACTGCTCTTCAGTAGTGCTTAGAGTACTACAGTAGTGATTAGTGCCTTTCTGTTTTGGAGTGTTTCTGAGTTAATAATTGATTATCTAAAATGTACCCTTTCATAACAAAAACTCTGATACTGACTGTGTAAGAATCTATATCATTGCAGTGACGGGCATGTCACTGCAACCCCCTCTGGCTTTTGCTCCACGGCTGCGGGGTGACCCTTGGGCTCTCCTCAGCTCTTTCATGGACAGTGGCACAGTTGTCCCTCCAGTTAATGTCCCATTAAAAGAGCCATAAATGTAATAAAAAGAGTACTTTAGGACCATGGTTGCCTCGATTTTTATTTCTTTCTTCTTCTTTGTGGTTCCGTTCGTCGCCACTCTGCCCGTGTAACCAGTATGTAAGAAAAATAACAAAAGATGGCCAATTTTAGAAACTTAAGGAATGATAGGAGCCAAGAGGATGGGTAACCACAAGGAAAACACAACCACAAGATGTTGAAACTGCATCTCATTGTATTAAAATATTGTAAACTGTATTACAAGCGCCTTGAGGCGACTTTTGTTGTGATTTGGCACTATATAAATAAAATTGAATTGAATTGAATTGAATTACAACCAACAACAGTAGCGAATACAGCGTGCGTGCACGAATACCAAAAAAATATAATAAAGTAAAATGAATTCAGACCTGGGTCTTTTCAATGTCAGTGTTGTCCAGTTCAGGCCTGTTGGGTGATCTGGGCACTTTACTGGTGTGAAACCAGTCCAACAATCAACGTATGTTTTGCACATTTTGTTCTGCCACAATCGGACTGCAAGATTCAGTTCCATATGAGCTGTGCCTCACCATCCATCGCAATGGAAGATCATCATTCTTCTGTTGATTTCCAGAAGGTCTGTGGAAGTTCTCTGTGGACTCTGTTTCTTGATATCCAATTTAAAAAAACAACCTTACCAATGCAAAGCACCGTGTATTCACAAAAAACAGGTTTCCAGATGTAGCAGCTGACCGAACAGACCTCAGGCTTCAGCCGCTATCCAGCCTGAATAGCAACAACATTCCTTTAGCATTGTAGGTACACCTTTAGCGGGTGTAGCGCTAAGCAGCTTTACCAGTGTAAACAGACAGGAAACAGCTAAAGGCGGGACAACAAATCCGATTGGTTAAAAATGAAATCGTCCATCAAGGTCAGAAAATAATGATCATTAAACACAACAGAATATATAACAAAACAAAAAGTAACAAGGCTTTCAACCCAACGATAACTTACTTTTATA
The DNA here is from genome assembly GCF_057381845.1 of Rhamphochromis longiceps. NCBI lineage: Eukaryota > Metazoa > Chordata > Actinopteri > Cichliformes > Cichlidae > Rhamphochromis > Rhamphochromis longiceps. The sequence continues at coordinate 10,438,710 of NC_140562.1, forward strand.
CAAGTTTATACAATTATTCAAAATTTAGTTGTGCTTTATTTTTTTTGTTTCTTTTTCTGATTTTGAAGATTTTAGACTGAAATACATTAAACTACATGAGCAATAATTCCAACAAAGGTTTCTACTCTTATGTGTTTGTTACTGTTACACGTGCTTCTCCTCTCCCATGTCCTCTCCTGTCTCCATCATCAGTGCTAACCATCTCCATGCTGCCTTCACTCTCATACGATGGCTGAAATATGTTTAAATTAATTTCAAGCTCATCTTACCTTGTGCACAGAGCAACAGTGGGTCAATGCAGTCAACTCTAGCAGCCTGTAACTTCTACACATTTACCTTTATCATCAGCAAATCATTTTTCATTATAGTTTGTTTTATTCTAACATTAAGTGAGAGTCTAATTATCTGTCCAAATGACAACAGTAACTGCAGGTTCTCATTACACTCGGTCTACAAAGCAGCTGCTCTCACTCAGTTCCTGCCGTCTAATGTGAAGATCAGATGAATCTTTAGCTGAAAATAAAAACCTGCAAACTTTGTTTTCCATGACATGAAGCTGAAAATGTAGCCTACAGAAAAATACTAATCCAAATGAGTCTGTTTAATTTTTGTTAATCTAACTTTATTTTTTGTTATGATGTGCTCTGTGTTACAGTCGTTCTGGGTCAGTATGGCTGGGGAGTGACTTACACTTCTACTCAGATCTGTGCTGTAAAAGGATCCACAGTGGAGATACGCTGCACCTTCACATACCCATCGACTATAAATGGAATAAGAGTTGACAAAAAATTCTGGTTCATCAGAGACGAAAATAAGGAACCTGTGGATCTGAAAACAGAGTCAGAGTACAGAGATCGTGTTCAGTATCAGTGTGAAGACAACGACTGCACTCTGAGAATCTCAGACCTCAGAGAGAGCGACTCAGCTGAGTACAAGTTCAGATTCATAACAAACGATCCAAGAGGGAAATATTCTGGTGTACCTGGAGTCACTTTGACTGTCACAGGTAACATGTTCATCCACTCGTTTACTATTTTAAATCCAAGTGTTTGCTGTGAGTGTGTTTGTGTGGTTTATCTGAATGTTGTCAGCTGAGCTTAATGTTCTTTATTTACTAATGGGCAGATCTGCAGGTGCAGGTGAGCAGATCAGCTGTCAGAGGTGATTTTAAGTCAGCAGAACTGAAGTGTGAGAGCAGTTGTCCTGATAATCTCTCCTACATCTGGTACAAGAATGAACAGATCATCACAGGACAAACATCTAATCTTCTTCTAAACTACCTGGATCCTACAAACAGGATTTCCTGTGCTGTCAGAGGATATGAGAACTTCCACTCTCCTTCAGTGGGTGAGTTTATGCTTTAACATAATGCCATGTTGTGGAGCCATGTGGCAAATGAGCTGTAGATTTTATAGGTTTTCATAAGGGTAACACTACTGGTTTGTATTTTCTGTTGATCACACAACCTGTGTAGTCGGAGCTCATAAATAGTTATCCTACACTGAGGTCACTGAAGGGAGGAGACCTTTCTCATGGGCTTATACTGAGGCCTTATCACATCGTTTTCATTTCTGTCCTCGGATGTTGTGACTCTGACTAATATCCAACTCTCTCTGTCTCACAGTGGTGAAGGATGTCTGGGATGTGACTTATACTTCTACTCAGGTCTGTGCCTTCAAAGGAGCAACAGCAGAAATACGCTGCACCTTCAGATACCCATCGACTATAGATAGGACAAATACAGTAGTTGTCCAAAAATTCTGGTTCATCACACACAAAAATAATGAGCCTGTGGACCTGAAAACAGATCCAGAGTATTCAGGTCGAGTTCAGTATCAGTGTGAAAACAATGACTGCACTCTGAGAATCACAGACCTGAGAGAGAGCGACTCAGCTGAGTACAAGTTCAGATTCATAACAAACGATCCAAGAGGGAAATATTCTGGATCACCTGGAGTCACTTTGACTGTCACAGGTAAAATAATTTTCAGTGGAAGTAACTTTAAACATTTATAAGCTTTTCAGCTGTCTGTATGTTGAGAGTTTGTTTTAATATAATATCTGTTGTTTGCTCCCAGGTCCACAGCTCCAGGTACATGTGAGGAGATCAACAGTAAACTCTTATTCTAACTGGAAAGAGCTGACATGTCACAACAACTGTCAGCTACCTGATCAATCTTCCTACATCTGGTACAGGAATGGACACAAACTTTCATCAGACGAACAATATTTACACCTCAACACATTTGATTCTGCAGACAGTTTTCACTGTGCTGTGAAAGGATATGAGCAATTCCCTTCTCCAACAGTGTGTGAGTTCACTACTTTTTGTTTCATTAAGAGAATTATATTTAATTTTTCTTTATTTACGTGAATGTGTCTGTATGTTAGTTTTAGTCAGAGGCCTTTCTTTTGGGAGGTTTACAATGTTTTCTTTTTAGAATATAAATTTCTAAAATTTGGTTTTGTTGTGATTCTTATGTTTCCTCCTCCAGATGCTCCAAAGCTTCCCTCTGTGTCAGTGAGTCCCTCTGCTGAGATAGTGGAGGGCAGTTCAGTGACTCTGACCTGTAGCAGTGATGCTAACCCAGCAGCTAGTTACACCTGGTACAAGGAGGATGTCATCAACCCTCTCATTTACCAAAACCAACATTTTTTCTTCTCCATCCTGCCCTCTGACTCTGGAAAGTATTACTGTACAGCTGATAATGACCTGGGACAAAAGAGATCTGAAAGCAGAACTATTGATGTGAAATGTGAGTAAAATACATTTATAAGCTGTAAAGACTTTTTGAAGAGCTGTGAGACTGCTGCAGGAATATGGAAAAACTTGAATTACATATCACGAAGACCATGTTTGCAGTTTTTAGAAATACTGTTATTCTTTTTATTTTCAATGGTTGAGTGTGTGAGCTGAACTATTTTTATGCATTCAAATAGAAAAAAAAAAACAGAATTCCATGATTAGAAAATGTCATAAACAAATTTTACATGTTTTCTATTCATAATAGAACATAAAAAAATATCAGCTGAGAAAATGTACGATTTAAAGAGTACAAGTAAAGTATTTGTTCATTCTGAGTTTCATGACAGTAACACAAGTCCAAAAATTTGGATGGGGCCAACAAAAGGCTGGAAAACTAAGAGTTACTAAAAACATCTGGAGGAACATGTTGCATCAAGTTAACTGGCAACAGTCTCGCAACATGTTTGGGTATAAAAATAAAATCCGAGAGACGCAGTTTCTCAGAAATAAAGACGGGCAAAGGTTCTTCAATCTGTAAAAACCTGTGACTACAAATTGTGGGAATTTTACAAAATTATCGTCCACGATTTTATGTTTTAAGACTCTGGATATCTGACAAACTACATTACATGATACCATCAAATATTGAGCGAATCTAGAGAAATCTGTGTGCATAAGTTGCATTGACTGAGATGAATATTGGATGCCTGTGATATTCAGACCCTCAAAAAGGTAAAAGTGTCTCTGCTCCAGATCTTTTGAAAATGTGCTGCTGTCACTGAATTCAAAATATGCTTATTAGTTTGCAGAGTTTGGCTAACCTTAGCAGCACAGACAGAAGTTGGTTTCTTCCAAGCTAGCATCCACTCCTTTATGCCGAATGAGACTGCCTTTGCCAGTGGGCTGTCATTTGCTTCCTTTCCTGGTTCTCCTTTACATCCTTCCTTCTTTTTGGATGCTCAGTCATCGGTCAAGAGTGCAGCCCAGGTTACTGGCCAGTGGGCTCTTCATCTTTGAACAAGTAACTGCCATTATATATTAATACAATAAGAAGACCACAGACTAGAGTTTAAGGTGACTAGCAAGGGCAGCAATATTTCTAGTTGGTCATATCACTAATAAAAAAAAAAGTGTGTAGGGTATGAATGCTGGGTATTCCATCCAGCCTAATGCAGAAATTAGTCAGCTTTATGCTTTTGAAAATTGGAGGACAAATGGCAGGATATGTTTTATAATCTAAGATACAGTGGCTTGCAAAAGTATTCGGCCCCCTTGAACTTTCCCACATTTTGTCACATTACAGCCACAAACATGAATCAATTTTATTGGAATTCCACGTGAAAGACCAACAAAGTGGTGTACACGTGAGAAGTGGAACGAAAATCATACATGATTCCAAACATTTTTTACAAATAAATAATTGCAAAGTGGGGTGTGCGTAATTATTCAGCCCCCTGAGTCAATACTTTGTAGAACCACCTTTTGCTGCAATTACAGCTGCCAGTCTTTTAGGGTTTGTCTCTACCAGCTTTGCACATCTACAGACTGAAATCTTTGCCCATTCTTCTTTGCAAAACAGCTCCAGCTCAGTCAGATTAGATGGACAGCGTTTGTGAACAGCAGTTTTCAGATCTTGCCACAGATTCTCGATTGGATTTAGATCTGGACTTTGACTGGGCCATTCTAACACATGGATATGTTTTGTTTTAACCCACTCCATTGTTGCCCTGGCTTTATGTTTAGGGTCGTTGTCCTGCTGGAAGGTGAACCTCCGCCTCAGTCTCAAGTCTTTTGCAGATTCCAAGAGGTTTTCTTCCAAGGTTGCCCTGTGTTTGGCTCCATCCATCTTCCCATCAACTCTGACCAGCTTCCCTGTCCCTGCTGAAGAGAAGCACCCCCAGAGCATGATGCTGCCACCACCATATTTGACAGTGGGGATGGTGTGTTCAGAGTGATGTGCAGTGTTAGTTTTCCGCCACACATAGCGTTTTGCATTTTGGCCAAAAAGTTCCATTTTGGTGTCATCTGACCAGAGCACCTTCTTCCACATGTTTGCTGTGTCCCCCGCATGGCTTGTGCCAAACTGCAAACGGGACTTCTTATGGTTATCTGTTAACAATGGCTTTCTTCTTGCCACTCTTCCATAAAGGCCAACTTTGTGCAATGCACGACTAATAGTTGTCCTATGGACAGATTCCCCCACCTGAGCTGTAGATCTCTGCAGCTCGTCCAGAGTCACCATGGGCCTCTTGGCTGCATTTCTGATCAGCGTTCTCCTTGTTCGGCCTGTGAGTTTAGGTGGACGGCCTTGTCTTGGTAGGTTTACAGTTTTGCCATACTCCTTCCATTTCTGAATGATCGCTTGAACAGTGCTCCGTGGGATGTTCAAGGCTTGGGAAATCTTTTTGTAGCCTAAGCCTGCTTTAAATTTCTCAGTAACTTTATCCCTTCATGGTGTTGTTGCTCCCAGTATTCTCTTAGACAACCTCTGTTGCTGCACTCAGACCAAAGGGGGCTGAATAATTACGCACACCCCACTTTGCAGTTATTTCTTTGTAAAAAACGTTTGGAATCATGTATGATTTTCGTTCCACTTCTCACGTGTACACCACTTTGTGTTGGTCTTTCATGTGGAATTCCAATAAAATTGATCCATGTTTGTGGCTATAATGTGACAAAATGTGGGAAAGTTCAAGGGGGCCGAATACTTTTGCAAGCCACTGTATATGAACACATGTAAGAACCGTTACAAATGTCTACATCGAAATCTCAGTAAATAGTGATATATAGTTTGATCCGATCATTTCCACTTTCAAAAGTGTGTTCATACAAATATTTGAGACATTTCTTTAAATAACAGACTGCTTTATCCAACTGAGAACATCAACTGCAGCTTCTCATTACACACAAAGCAATTCTTCAAAGCAAAGTGGTTTCATTGAGATTCCTCTAATATTGAAATCAAACAAGTTTTTAGCTGAAGAAAAACCTGCAGACAGTTTTAACTGTGCTGTGAAAGGATAAGAGCTTTTCCATTCTAACAGTGTGTGAGTTCACTTCTCTTACTCCTTTACTCCTCAATAAAGCTGATTTGTTTCGTTTTGGGAAGTTTACAATGTTTTCCTTTTAGAATATAAGCTATTAATATTTGAAAATTTGGTTCTAACTATATATTGTATATATTGTAATTACATATTGTATGTTTCCTCCTCCAGATGCTCCAAAGCTTCCCTCTGTGTCAGTGAGTCCCTCTGCTGAGATAGTGGAGGGCAGTTCAGTGACTCTGACCTGTAGCAGTGATGCTAACCCAGCAGCTAACTACACCTGGTACAAGGAGGATGTCATCAACCCTCTCAGGTACCAAAAACAACATGTTTTCAGCTCCATCCTGCCCTCTGACTCTGGAAAGTATTACTGTACAGCTGATAATGACCTGGGACAAAATAAATCTGAAAGCAGAACTATTGATGTGAAATGTGAGTAAAATAAATATATTTTTTAAGTACATTGTCTTAGTTTAACATGTGGTATGTTTTCTGTGTTCTGATGATTTGCAAAACAATATATTGTATTTGTATTTTATTTATATTTTACACAATTTTGTCACACTTTTTTGGACTAAAGGTTATTTAGGATTTTTTTTTGTTCTGTGAATGTCTTTTAATAAATATAACACATCAATGTACTCTTTTACGTATGTAACTTAGTTTTTTCATTTTTCATTTCACAATTATCAGTGTGTGTAAGACACTGATAATTTACATTAAACTCTTATATATTAACAGATGCTCCAAAGCTTCCCTCTGTGTCAGTGAGTCCCTCTGCTGAGATAGTGGAGGGCAGTTCAGTGACTCTGACCTGTAGCAGTGATGCTAACCCAGCACCTAGTTACACCTGGTACAAGGACAACAAAGTACTGGCAACAGGACAAAAGAATGTTTATCACTTTATCTCCATTAAATTGGAGAACAGTGGGAATTATTCCTGCAAGTCTGAGAATCAGTATGGACAGAAGAACTCTACGTCTCTATCAATAGATGTTCAATGTTAGTCTTTTTTCAGTGGAGATCTCTAAAAATAATACTTGATAACATTAATAGAATGTGATTATATACATGTTTTTTATTTAATGTTTGCTAGATGCTCCAAAGCTTCCCTCTGTGTCAGTGAGTCCCTCTGCTGAGATAGTGGAGGGCAGTTCAGTCACTCTGACCTGTAGCAGTGATGCTAACCCAGCAGCTAGTTACACCTGGTACAAAGACAACAAAGTACTTTCAACGGGACAAAAGGATGTTTATCACTTTATCTCCATCAAATTGGAGAACAGTGGGAATTATTCCTGCAAGTCTGAGAATCAGTATGGACAGAAGAACTCTACGTCTCTATCCATAGATGTTCAATGTTAGTTTTTTTTTTTTCAGTGGAGATCTCTAAAAATAATACTTGATAATGTTAATAGAATGTAATTATATACATGTTTTTTATTTAATGTTTGCTAGATGCTCCAAAGCTTCCCTCTGTGTCAGTGAGTCCCTCTGCTGAGATAGTGGAGGGCAGTTCAGTCACTCTGACCTGTAGCAGTGATGCTAACCCAGCAGCTAAATACACCTGGTACAAGGAGGATGAAGACTCACCTAAAGCATCAGGACACAACTTCACCATCAGCAACATCAGACCTGAGCACAGTGGGAGTTATTACTGTGTGGCCCACAACAGCAGAGGACGTCATAATGTCACCTTACAGCTGACTGTCAGGGAAGGTACATTTTTTATTTCACTTACTCATTTGCTCATAGATGTCATAACCCACTATATATAATAATGTGTGTGGTAGTAATGAGCAGCTCATGGCATTGTTTATAATCAGTGCATGGACACACTAAACAATAATAGCAAACTATTCACAATCACTCGGAGTTTAACTTATACAAATCTATTAATATGGTGAGATAACAATAATGCTCACAAAACAAACAAACAAATCAAGCAGTCCATCAATTACAACTTAAAAACCAGCAACATTTATATAGAAGAGAAAACAAAGCAAGGATTATTGTCTGTAATCCGTAATCTGGCTGCATATAAATACATGTTTTTATTTTTTATATTTGTTTTTAAATCACAGATTTCCCGAAGGCGGCAAAACTAGCTGTCACTGGAATAACTCTTGTGGTTTTCCTAGTTATTATATGCCTCTTGGTCTTTTTCCTGCTTGCGTGAGTATCTGCTGCACATTAAAAATCACCTTTGTTGGTGCTCAGATTGCTTACTTTTAATTAAGTTTTTCATTCCTCCCCCTGACCTAGAAAAAAGAAGCCCTCAGCGTTATTTCCTGTGCCTGGAAACAGACGGGACAACAACAACAAGGTGAGCATTTAATAACTGAGTGTGAAATCCTGTGAAACTGCATTCTGGTTAAAATTCAATTTGAACAGTCAAAGTGAAGTTTAAAATTCCAAAACACCTGCAGAAGAAAAGAGTTGAGCCACCCCAATTAGACTCATCCTTAACAATGTTTTTGATAAACTCAAATGTGGCTGTAGTTCTCACAATATTCTCTGTAAATCAGAGTTTTCTGCTAAAAATGTCATGAGCAACTGAGACATTAATAATGTCCATTCAGGTGACATCACGACTGATAAACCACCCAGTGGTATCAGACCCCCTGCTGTCTGTGGCCATAGACGCACACTGATTTAAAACTAGCTTGGAATCTCTGGATGTCTAATCTAGCTGGCTCCATAACATTTCCTTGAACATTTTCTTGAACAGGTTTCCTGCACATCTCCAAGTCAGCACACAGGGAAGACAGAGGTAAGACTGAAAACCAGATCTGAACTGCAAAAGAACTTTATACTGAGAGTCAGGGTTGTTGAGGGGGAGCTCTGGGCAACGTTACTTATCTTACTTTAAATATGAGTATGAGTATGCTTATTTATCCCTAAGTTGGTCAATCTCTATAACATGAATATTTATAAACATAAATAAGTAAAATGACTGTAAGTAGAGCAAATGAAGGAAATCAGCCAAAGTTCAACAGGTTTCTGAACTCTGTGTTTTTTCAGTCTCCACCCAGTCACTCAGAGGAAGATGAAGAGCTTAACTATGCTAGTGTCCGATTCTCAACGAACCAGACTGATCCCATTTATTACAACATCCGATCAGCTGGATCCCGCAGACAAAAGGTGAAAGAGGAGGATGAGCATGTAGAGTACGCTGCAGTCAACTTCAGTCCTGCCCTGAGGTAACCAGCACTAAGAATTTCAGTTGTATAGATGCATGCATCCATGTAAGGAAATCCAAGAACGTAACATTTACAGTGGGAAAAACATTTCATCCAACTGACTTCATAGCCTGATGGTAACCGCTGTGGACTTTAGTGATTCTCTGACCGACCTGGCCTGCTGCTTTATACACTAGAAACATGAACTTGGGCACACATATTACAGCACGCCTCCTTCATCCATCCTATTTTTTTTTCTCCAGAACTGTACACCAGGACAGTGAGGAGGATCCGTCTGAATTGTACAGCACAGTCAAGAAAATCTGATAAAAGCAAAAGGAAGCCGAACTGTGGACCATTCTTTAATTGTCAGTTCCTAATAGAGCTACTGGACAGTAGATATGATTCTACAATATAATTTTGGTCAGGCGTTCATTGTCCCCTGAGGGTAACTGCTGTGGACTTGATTGTCTGATTTCATCTGAAGTTTTGTACTACACCTCTAGTTTTAACTTCAACTGATATTTCGTCAAAAGAGTGTCCAGATGTTTGGGGAGTAGAGGTTATTTTGTCATTTTCTTTGAAACTACTTGTTCAACACTGGAAAAAACAACAAGTCCATTCAAGATTTTTCAGGTTCTTAAAGTTTGGTACAAATATGCAGGTTATCTGTTGCTGTCTATTGCCAAGATTTAGTGCAAACCTTCATGTCCACCTTCTGATCCACCATCAGGCAAAAAATTCATCTCATACGTTTGTTGGAAGTCATGTATACTTGACTAAAATGTATATTTCTTTTAGTTTCATGAGACATAGGAAATGTTTTTGCACTGCAGCACTGTATGTAATAGCTAATACATGGTAAGCTTGTATTTATTAATATTATTAATATTATTGTTGTTGTAATACATCAGTATGCTGAGTTAAAGAGCACCGAGTTATTGGAAAAGAACATGCGTCCTGTTTCCACTCCATAGTAGTACAGAATAATATTTTACACATTTTCCACGATTCACTTTAGTTCTGTCTGTTTTATATTTTGTCTGCATCATTCCTGCTCTCAGTTGTTTAATTGTAATTTGCTTAAAGTAAAACCATCATTATTTAAAAGAACTCTTCTGTTTCCTGTTGTTAACTCTGATGGTGGTTTTGAATGTTGTTTTAAATGCATTCTTTTCACACTGATTGTTTATAACATGCTTTACAAATAGAATAATCTTTACATCTGAGTTCCCGAGTTCATGTTTTTGTGTCAGATATTTCTGTTTCAAAGCATTTCTTGTGTTATTTCTTGTATTATATTGTAACCATGTGCCTTTGTGTGCTCATGTTAGTTTTTACTTCATCTGTTAGCTTTTGTATTTTGTATATGGTGGTGCAGTGGTTAGCACTGTGTACTCTGGCTTCCTCCTACAGTCTAAACCATAGGCCGAGAGGCAGGGTACACCCTGAACAGGTCACCAGCAGGGCTAATACAGAGAGATAAACAACCACACAGCTAAAAAACCCATCTTTTTAAACTTGCTTTTAGTTGATTTTTATTTTTAGGTTTTAGCTTCTGTGAAGCACTTTGTGATTTTTATCTTGAAAGGTGCTATATAAATAAAGTTTTACTTACTTTTTACTTACTAAACACATGCAGTAAGCGGGGTTATGGTGATTTGAAATTGCTCCTAGGTGTGAATGGTTGTTTATCTCTCTGTATTAGCCCTGCTGGTGACCTGTTCAGGGTGTACCCTGCCTCTCGGCCTATGGTAGCTGGTATAGGTTTTAGTCCCCTTGTGACCCTGATAAGGGTAAGAGGATGGATGGATGTTAGTTTTCTGTCATTGTTGTTGACCGTCCTGAATAGTTTGTTGCTGAATACTCAGCTCCATCAGATCATCACTTACCCCAGTACTTCCTTGCCACCCTGTTTCTTAATTTGTCGTCATTTTTCATTTCTTATCTTCCATGTCTAGAGGTTGTTTTTGTGTCTGTGACTTAGGTTTTTTTTCTTTCTTTTTCTTTTGTTCATTGTTCTGCTGCATGATCACCAGTACGTGACCACTTCCTGGATTTGACTAAAGGTTTGGAACCACACCTGTTCAAGTAGATGGAACAGTAGATAAATAAGAAGTCGGGGGAAGTCTAATGTCAAACCCATGTGTTATGCAAATGAATAACAGATAGATTTCAGTACACCTATTAGTAATGCAGCACATTGTTAAAGGGCATAGGGCCAAGTATAGAGTCACAGATTCATTTTTTCTAGTTGTGAAACTATGTAAATACAAATCTAACAAGACGTTTCCTGTACAAAAAGGGCAGGAAAAGAAATGTTATGAAGCTTGCATCTCTTACCAAGTTGCCTTTTACTGGCACGTTGTTTATTCTGCAGAGAGGTAAAGAGGAAGGATTTAGCAACATCTTAATCTCTTTGAGTGTTTGAAGTGATTAATCATTTGTTCACTGTTTACTTTTAACTTCTTGTATTGTCACTAAAATCACCGAGAAAGCAGCTGTAAGTCTGACAGCAGCAGAGAGTGGATGTATTGTTCTTGTCCTCTTAGTGTCCCGTCAGTCCATCCATATTTACACTGAAGAGCACTTAGCCTTGTTATTCACAGCTGGTTTAATGTAGATTACAAAAATGAACCAGCCCCGTTCTATGATGACTGCTGAGCAGGTGTGTGTCTGTGCATTACTGCCTCGTTCATGTATCATTACAGATTATGTTTAATCAAATATTTCATTCAAACTGTTTATATATATCTGTGTGTGTGTGTGTGTGTGTGTGTGTGTGTTCACATGATGTGATGGCTCCTGACAGCAATCACAAATACAAATAAAAATGCAATCAGGTACATCCCACAGTGGATTTAGTTCTTGTATTATGAAGATAAAAGTATTAAAATAAGCGTCGGTGGAGAGTTTTCTACAGTCGCTGGTTTTACTGCAGGCCTGTGCATGTTATCATGTCTGTGGTCTTATTGAAAATTGCACAAACAAGTTACAAATCACTTCCTGTTGCTCTGCATGCATCACTTTTCTTCTTTCACCACAACGAACATGACATGTTTCTAAGTCACACATCAAGCATGTCTCATTACTATCTTGTTAATCTTCCCTTTCACTCTTGTTGTTATTCATCTGTCACAAATTACTCCACCCGGCCTGCACTCACTTCTTCATCTCTATTGTGCAGTGTTCATTTCATGGCTGACCCCAGGTGTTCATATTCATCCACCTTCACTATTGCTTTTGTGATTCTTGCACGTTCACCTTTCCACCCGTCTCCCTCTCATTTATACATGTATTTTGTCTTGTCTCCACTGACTTTGATTCCTTTTCTCAAACCACCAGCATTAGGGCAGGGATAGCTCAGTAGGTAGAATGGTCGTCCCTGTGATCGGAAAGTTGGGGGTTCGAATCCACTGAGCGGCTACCCTGAGGTACACCTGAGCAAGGTACCATCCCTACACACTGCTTATTGGCTGCCCACGGCTCCACTGAGTGACTGGGTCAAATGCAGAGAAAGTAATAATTCAAGCTGGTCCACTCGTTTCTCATGTGTTTATTTTCTATGTCATTAAAGATGTTTGCCGTACAAACATTCCACCGTTGAAAAAGAAAAGTTGGACCAGTACTCAACTTTGATCTCTCAAAGGACTTTTTACATTTTAAGTCTTATTCACACACACACACACACACACACACACACACACACACACACACACACACACACACACACACACACACTTGCTTGTCCTTTAAGATAAATTGATCTTAATCTGTGTTAAACAGCGAGACAACTTTAGAGGTGAAAATAACATCATTCATGCGGTTATCTACCAAGTCAGAGCCAACAAGAAGAGCACTGAATCAAGAAATCATATAAATAGAATCTGTCAGACAAAGTGAAGTAGGCTACAAGATCAAAGAAGGTCAGAAACCATCTAAAGAAATTCAAGGACAGATTTAAAATACAATCATTCATATCTATCGGTTTGTTAAGCTTTACAAAGCCTAGGGCTTTGGGACTCAAGTGAACCACAGAGAAAACCATTATCTACACACAGAGGAAACTGGGAAGAGTGGTGAAACTTCCCAGGAGTTGCAGGCTAAAATGACTTCATGAGTGCACTGACTACTCATCCAGGAGATCATGAAAGAACCCAGAGAAACATCTGAAGAACTCCAGACATCATTTTTGACCAGGACATGTCCTTCAACGCACATATTAAACAAATATGTAAGACTGCGGTCTTCCATTTGCGCAACATCTCTAAAATTAGAAATATCCTGTCTCAGAGTGACACTGAAAAACTAGTTCATGCATTTATTACTTCCAGGCTGGACGACTGCAAATCATTATTATCAGGATGTCCTAAACACTCACTGAAAAGCCTTCAGCTAATCCAAAATGCTGCAGCAAGAGTCCTGACAGGGACTAGAAAGAGAGAGCAGATTTCTCCTGTTTTGGCTTCCCTTCATTGGCTTCCTGTTAAATCCAGAATTGAATTCAAAATCGTGCTCCTCACATACAAGGTCTTAAATAATCAGGCCCCATCTTATCTTAATGACCTTGTAGTACCATATCACCCTATTAGAGCACTTCACTCTCGCTCTGCAGGCCTACTTGTTGTTCCTAGAGTATTTAAAAGTAGAATGGGAGGGAGAGCCTTCAGTTTTCAGGCCCCTCTTCTGTGGAACCAGCTTCCAGTTTGGATTCGGGAGACAGACACTATCTCTACTTTCAAGATTAGGCTTAAAACTTTCCTTTTTGCTAAAGCATATAGTTAGGGCTGGACCAGGTGACCCTGAATCCTCCCTTAGTTATGCTGCAATAGACGTAGGCTGCCGGGGATTCCCATGATGCATTGAGTTTTTCCTTTCCAGTCACCTTTCTCACTCACTATGTATTAACAGACCTCTCTGCATTCAATCATATCTGTTATTAACCTCTGTCTCTCTTCCACAACATGTCTTTATCCTGTCTTTCTTCGCAGCAGATGGCCCCGCCCCTCCCTGAGCCTGGTTCTGCCGGAGATTTCTTCCTGTTAAAAGGGAGTTTTTCCTTCCCACTGTCGCCAAAGTGCTTGCTCATAGGGGGTCATATGATTGTTGGGTTTTTCTCTGTATCTATGAAGCACCTTGAGGCGACTTTTGTTGTGATTTGGCGCTATATAAATAAAATTGAATTGAATTGAATTGAATTTTCCTCTGTTATGGTCAGATTTCGTGGTTCAACAATAAGAACGAGACTGAACAAAAATGGCATCCATGGCAGAGATCCAATAAGAAAACCACTGCCACAATAACTTGTCTCACATTTGCCACAAAACATCTGACTCCAGGGAAAATATTGTGTGGACTGACGAGACAAAAGTTGAACTTTTTGGAAGGTTTGAATCCTGTTACATCTGGTGTCAAATTAAAAGCATGTTATAAATCAACATCATAAAAACAGTCAAACATGGTGGTGTTAGTGTGACGGTCTGGGCTGCTCTGCTGCTTCAGCTTTCTACCAGAAAATCCAGCCATCATTTTGTGCCTGAAAACACAAGCTAAGTTTGGTCATGTAGCAATGACCCACAGCAGACCAGAAAGTGATGGCATAATGAAAGTCCAGACCTAAAGCCAATTAATATGCTTTGGATTGGACTTATTGGCCATTCATGATCGTAAAAACTTCCAGTGTGGCTAAATTAAACAATTCTGCAAAGAAGGGTAAGCAAAAGAATTCCTCCACAGTAATGTGAAAAACAGTTTATGGGGTTTTCAAATAGGGTCAGGTAGGTTTGAATAGCCTTTTACCCCTTAATAAAAAGATAATTTAAAAAAATGCATTTTATAATTACGTGTATTTTCTTTGTCCAGCATAAAAATTAAGTTGATCTCAAACATGTAAGTGTGACAAATATTCAAAACAAAGAATAATTACACATCTCTCTCTGCGGTTTATACTTCTTCATTCTTGTTCAAAGTTATGGTAACTGGCAAGACTCTCACTTCCCTTTTCACAGAGAAAACTAAATATAGATTGAAAGAATTTATCAGGAGTACACAGTAAGTTGAGCATACAAAATGATTTCCTTTTTTTTTTTGCCACAAAATTGTGTGCGACAGCTGCCCTGACACCTCTACAGCCTGCAGGCGTTGACCGACAGTTCGTTGGCAGTGTCGCTTAGACTCCTGCATTTAGCTTGCAGGCTGGGATGGCTGGAGCACTCTGCGGGTGAAGGCCAGCGCTCCACCCAGGTGTCCTTCCCCAACACGTAGATGAACCTGACACACAAAATGAAAAAAGAAAGAAAGACAGATGGCAAGTTAACAAGTAAGAGCACCCAAGTGTCTCATAGTAAACTTGTCCTGTCATAGTTCCGTATTTGAATCAACACAAAATTATTTGTAAGCATTTATTTTTCCTGTTCTGCTCACTTGTTGGTTTCAGTATCAACATTCCACTGGTCGTCCTTGGGGCCAATGATGAGGTATTGGGAGCCCTGCTTCAAGTCTAGTCCATCTCTGCAACCTCCGTGAGACATGAAGATCCTCGTCTGACCCGCTCCAACTCCACCCTCCAGACCTGAGTGGGAGAAGAACAAATATAATAAGCCTTCATTTGTCTTTGAGTTACAAGAATGCACAAGCAGCACTTCATAAATGGGGTCACCAAATAATGAAAAAGTTAACTGGACCACATCATTCCTCCATTGCTCACACTGAAAAGACTGAGAGGTGAAAGCCAGTCACTACTAGGACTCACCCAGTTTGATAACTTGTGTGATCTCCATCTCATATTTGTCGTAGTAACTCTGGATGACATTCAGCACCTTCACCTGGAAAACTAAAACACAGTAGCAACCAAACCTGAGCATCATGAGCAAATTACTGTAAAATTTATCGGACTCTTAAATGGGTGAGGCACTGTTTCCATAAATTAATAGTAACTGTTTCCACGACAAAATAATAATAGCATTACTAACAAAAGGGGGAGGTGACAGTTTCCCACCCTTTTCCAGTAAGATACTAAACTGAAATTCTGTATGATGCCCTGGGGAGTTGCTATATGAGCGATTCATGGTCCACATGGTAAATGAGAGAAAAATAAAGCAGGAGAGCAATAGTGCCATCAGCTAAACTTTCTTTACAATGTTTTAAATATTACAGTTTCTGTGAATGCTCACATTATGCTTCCATTTATTACTCAAACAACATATTATTTGTTCCTACTCTAACAGCTGATTCGCTGCAGGGCTTATGTCATTGTTACTGCTTGAATAAGGGCATTTAATGTGGCTTCTTTTATTTCTATAAATATTAAAATCTTAATCTCTTCATCTAGCGGCAGTTTTGACAACGTACATCTGAATATTTTTAAATCATTTGAATGGCAGTCAGCCAATGAACATGCAAAAGTGTAAGCCTCCAGTGTGCAGGCATGCATGTTAAAGGCGCCGGAGTGTAAAAGCACATGTACCATGGTGTAAGCTCTTGCAGGCAAACGTCTCTCTTTCTTTGCTGGGGAAGTTTTCACTGTCCGCTTTGGAGATGCAGCAGTCACCTGGAGGTTTTGAAACCACGGGAGGTCAAATGTGCAGAGGTGGAAAAAAAATACACGCATCCTTTAATGCATTGTTGCAAATCCCATACTTTACCCTGTGTGCAGCGGCAGACGTTGTTTCTGCAGATCTGGCTGAGCTGCTCCTTGTTCTCACGGGGGGTGTAAGTACGACTGCAGCGGCGGTCTGTGACAAAGTGAGAGGGGAGAAATCTAAAAGCTTTAATGTTATTATTATTATTTATTTATCTTGGTTTTATGCGAAATATAAGGATGCAGTACAACTTGGCCACTTGGTTGGCTGCTCTCAGCCATGCAACATATGGTCACCTGCTCATCCCAGTGAGCTAAACTGCCGTTCCTTTTATAAGTATTTCTTATAATACTGTATCGCAGAATCTCTGATTTTTATGTCTACAGCTGTATTTCCCAACCTGGGTTGTAATACTCGTAAACAGTCACTGAGGATGGCTGCAGGAGGCCAACTTTGAAGGTCTGCTGGAGTCTGAATATTAGGATCTCAGGCTCTTTGTGAGAAACCTACAAAGAGAAACAATGCAGAGCAGGGGGAATGTTATAAGACATACTTCTTAAAAATGGTACATAAAACTGACTTAAACTGGACAGATTTTAACTCCTCATACTCTTTCTTCCTGTAATCCAATAAATGAGACAGTGGTCTACAGCACAGTTACCTTAAACAGGTGGATGATCAGGGATCCCCTGTCACTCAGGTTATCTACTATCTGGAAGTTGTTGATGTAATGATCCACTGAGTTGGACAACTAGAGACAAACATGTTCAGAATTTATTAGTTCAATTTAAACAGAAATAAAATGCTGCCGTGTAGAAAACATTCTATAGAATTGTATTTAAAGTGTAAATTCACAATGCAATGCTGTATTTATTACCGAAATATGTTAAACCCATTACAGCCTTAGGTGATGCAGGGGTCAAACAAGTGAGCTGAGGTGTGCTTTTTGGTGTGATACTGATAAATTACAGTAAAGAAAACTGAGCTTGCAGCTTAACTTTTTCACAACACGCACAGAAAAAAGTTTGAATAAAACAAAATAAAATAGATGTAAAATAAATTCAGGTTTACTCTGTGTAAGAAAGCTAAAACTAAACTTGGATCATTTCTTAGCCATGAAAGCTTTGTTTCAGATTTTTGAAGCACTGGCCTAGAGGCTGATTACCATCTCCAGGTCTGAGTTTTCTGGGGTGAAGCCAGTGGGCAAACTGATGTCAAGAACCACCATCCTGACGTCTCTGGGTCCTAAAGCCCTGCGAAAGAAAAGCAGAAAGCACTGGCAAAGGATATGAAATCTAAATCTGAAAGGACCCAAATGATCTGATTAACCTCATGAGAAATGTGAGCAGCTGTTCTGAATCGCTGGATCAATAACTCACATTCAGTGGACCAAATGTTCAAAGAAAATTTATTACGGTCAGACAGACTCACATTTGGCAGTTTTTGTTTAAAAATGTGGTCGTCCCATATTAAAAAGTTGACTGTTTTTGCTGTTTGCTACACTTTGTATGAAGTAAAAGATATAAAAATACACTTTTTTTTCTTATTCTCTAAAATTTAGCAAGTAATTGTATCTTACCTCACTTTGATGGTGATCTGATAGGACTTTTCTACATCTGCTGGAGGCTTTTCTGTTATGAGATGGAGGAAAAGTGTTATTAAATATGTAATCCATAAAGCTTGCTGAAGATACTTGGTGTGTATATGTATTGATAGTTTTTTTTATGTATATGTTTGTCATATTGCAGTTGCTGTCTTTTCTACTGTTTTTAAAAAAAAAAAATCAGATGTTTGATTTCACACTACATGCCGTTCATGATTGAAACCTCCCATTTACTAGCACACTGGCTTTTACCTCCCAAGGTAGGGTTTGTGTCCCCTCCAGGTCTTGAACTGGGGATCTTTCATATAAGATAAGATAAGATAAGATAGAACTTTATTAATCCCTCGGGTGGGTTCCTCTGGGAAATTCGACTTCCAAAAAAAGCACAGCAACGACCGAAGAAAGTAGAAAGTTTTAAAATTATTTTTTAAAAAGCCACATAAATGGTCCTCCTTGGGGCCTATGATGTTTGTATTAATGTACATACATCAGTATTTTAAATGGTATTTCAGCCATTCCCAAAATTAAGAATAGAGAGATTTTCAAAAATCTTCTCCAGCCCACGTACACCTTAAAATCAAACTCTGACCACACACCAGCCTGAGAGGAGTTTCCTTCTTTGTTTTTATGTGAAACCTCGATCTGTTGATGACTGACTGTTTAAAGCTGATTCTCCAGTAACAGCTCTCTTTTCCCACCTAAAAGCTACTGTACAATTTGAATTCTTTCTGTACCAGTAATGACATATATAACATACACTCCAGATTCCATTAAAACATTAAACAAATAACATGTTTGTGTTACGGCAGGCTTGTAGTTTACAGTTATTTAAGAAAAGTTAAATTTGTATCTTTTGAACTAAGTCCTGTTTTATCTTATTTCAAAATATCAAGGAAATGAAACGTGCTGAAATGTGTTTCATCATTGTTTGACCCTTATAATAACTTAAACCCTAACACCTTACAAGAACATAAATACAGCTGGTAAAATAAGTATTCTGTCCCAGGGCAGCTGTGGCTACAACTGTAGCTGCCTCCACCAGTGTGTGAATGAATAGTGGAATTGTAAAGCGCTTTGGGTGCCTTGAAAAGCGCTATAGAAATGCAATCCATTATTATTATTATTATTATTATTATTATTATTATTATTATTATTATTATTTAATGTGTCACCATTTTTCCAACTAAATATATTTCTAAAGGCACTATTGACATGAAATTATTGCCACATGTCAGTAACATCCCAACACACCAACTGACATGTATTTAATGCCTCAAACAAAATTCTTTGTTGGTGATGAGAGCTTCAAGACGCCTCCCGAATGGACACGCTAGTCACATGCAGTGGTCAGGTGTGATTTGTTTCATTTTTCCACACAAACAGTCTTCAAATCCTGAGGTCTCTGTGGGCTCCTTCTCTGAACTCGTTCAGTAGATTTCTCAGCTGGATTCAGGTCAGGTGATTGGCTGAGAAACCAGCTGAGAGTTTCCTTGGCTGTGTTTGGGACGATTGCCTTGCTGAAACATCCACCCTCGTTTCATCATCATAATCCTGGTGGAGGGCTGCAGATTTTTATCAACAGTGTTATAGTACATGTTTCTGTAACATATTGGTCTAATGTTAGCTGTATAATTCATCTCATTGTTTGTTGTGTGAAGTTGGCACTGGTTTTGTGTGATTTTATGTGTCACATTTGCTGTGAGCCAATGGCTGTGATGGGGTTGGATTAATTGAAGGCCCACATTACAAACACTGCTGTGATATTTTGTCTCTGAGGTATGTTATATGGCCAGAACTAAGATGACTTGATTTAAATATGTTGATGGTGGATAGTGTGCTGCTCTGTGAATTGTATAATGAAGATGGGGTGATATTGTGTGTCTCTGTGCAGGCCAGGACCCAGTTAAGTAGTTGGCATGTAAAGTGCAACTGACTTGTGCCATCGCAGGCTCGCGCCTTCAACTGGTGTGTTTTATACCTTTAGCAAGCGGGGCGCTGGACTGTGTATCTCTTCATTTTTTTGATCATTGTACTAATAAATTATGTCAGAATTGTATTAGTTGTCATCTTTTGCCCACAGCTGAGACAGCTGGTCAGACCTAGAATATGTCTGTGTTCGATTTCCATTCATCCTTCCTGAAATTACATGAAGTGTGCCAGTGCCGTATGCAGAAAAACAGCCCACACCATGATGTTCCCAATTCCAAGCTTCATTGTTGGTATGGTGCTTTTGGTGCTTTCTTTTTCCTCTGAAAATATGCAGTGCCCTTTGACCTCGTAACATTGTGTGTATTATGGTGTCAAAGGTCAGTTTTGACCACACTATAGTCTCCCAGTATATCACAGGCTTGTCTAAATGCTGTTCAGCAACTTTGAATTCAACATGCTTTTTCTTCAGAAATTGAGTGTTGCATGGTGAGTGTTCATGCAGGCCATGGTGGTTGACCGATTTTCTTTTTTCTGTAGGTCTCTGTAAGTCCTCCTTGGCTTTTAGACAATTCTTCTGAATACTTTTCACTCCTCTGTCTGAAATCTTGCTGGGAAGATCTGGTCCTGGCCGGTTTGTTGTGAAGTGGTGTTCTTCCCACTTCCACATTATGGCCCCAGCAGTGCTCACTGCATTCTTCAGTAGTTTAGAAACTCTTCTGTGACCAATGCCATCAGTATGTTTTCCAACAATAAGGTTGTGACAGCCTCATATTGTTTTAACCCATCATGAGATGTTTCTTGTGTGACACCTTGGTAACGAGACACCTTTTTATAGACCATCAGCCAGGACTGAACCAGCTGATATTAATTTGCAATAAGTGGCATGATTAGTTCCTAATTACTAACAGATTTCAGCTGGTGCCTTTTAGTACCTCCACTTTTTGTTCAGTATTTCTCCCCTGTGTCATTTCTCATTATAACGCGTAACATCATTTGATTTCTTTGCATGTGTAGATGTCAATTGCACCTTTAGAGATACATTTAGTTAAATTGGTGACACATTCAACACTTATTTTATCTGCTGTATTTGAGACATATAAATGGAGTTACCCTGGGACTCTTCAACAGCAACACTGAGCTCAAAGTGCTGGCAGGGCATTTTCTCATCCACCTCATGCAGCTGGTTATAATGGGTCACAACCTTGGGTCAAATTTCAGGAAGAGAAATCGATCAGTCAAAAACGATTGTACAGCCAAATATAGGTACTGTCCTACTATTTAATTTAATTATCTCTAATGAGTTTTATTAATAATCATTCAGTGCATTTATACCTCAAGTATTCCCTGTCCGTTTCCTTGAGCTCTGACTTCCAAATCAAGGTTAGCAGGCAACTGTGCAACAAAAGCACCGCAGAAGAAGAAAAATATTGGATAATGATGTTATTACACTCAGTGATGTTCTTAAATCCCAAATCATCACAGTTCAAAGTTACGAAACTCCGCTACAAGCCTGGATTCTGTTTATATTTCTTTTAATGTCTCTCACCTTGGATGAGCGAGCGCCATAGGCTGTCCTTGGGTCAAAATGGTAGCGGATGTCTCTGCGTCCAGTGATCCTGATGTCTACATTCAGACTGAGGTCATCAGGAGGTCTCTTGATCATATACTCTGACAATGCCTGAAGCACCACCATGGTGGACTGGAAGAGTAGAGAACGAAAAAACCTAACTGGCAGCCTTCTGACAATTAAATCTGGCATGAAATATAATATCAACAAGTGAAATAAATCTAAATATCCTTTAACTGACCTGAGTAGAGCCAAAGCTGCCTCCTCTTCTTCGCTGGCTGTTCAGCCATTTAAAGGCTGCTGCTGCTTCCTCCATGTGACCCAACTTAATAAGAGCCAGCAGGGCATAGCCGGTCGCCTCCAAGGTGAAGAAGTGGTTTTCCCTGTCAGGCCAGTGGCTGCCACCTGCAGCAGCGACAGAATTAGAGGGATGTTTTACACTTATCCTCAGTGGCTTTTTGATACTATTTGAATGCCGGCTTTAAGAGCACACAGCTTTAGTCCGTACAGCAAAAGTGCAGTGATTAGGGCTATGTCATACCATACTGTCTGCCATAACATCAGTACAAACTTTTACGTGATTGAAAAATAGTGTTATATGACAATATCAACGATATAGCAAGTAAACAGAATCCTGCTAGTAGACAGAAATTAGTTAAATTCAATTATATTGTATTTTATTTATGTAGCACTAAACCACAACAGTTCCTTTAAGGTGTGTTTTATTTTCAGGTGAATACCTTATAATAATACACAGAAAACAGCCAGATGACTCCCTAGGAGTGATTTGGCGACAGTGGGAAGGAAAACTCCCTTTTAACAGGCAGAAACCTCCAGCAGAACCAGGCTTTTTGTTTTACTGATGCTTTGCATGATGATAAACCAGGACTTTAAGCAAGTTTTAGTTGCTTAAGGTACATTTACTCTGGTAACTCAAATGAAAACAAGAAAACAAAACAAATCAAATTAAAAAACAGAACTATAATCATTCTGATTGAGGATACCTCGGGCTGCAGCTTCGAGTAACGGTTGATGAACATTGTGAGGTGCCCCCACAAGAGCCAGAGCATAAGAGGTGATGGCCACGGTGTACGGTCTCCTCCCATTTCTAGTCAGTGCATTGGTCAAGTACTGTGTCGTCTTACCCATGGCATTCTATACCACATGAGTGGGTAGATGATGGGTTAGTATAATTACAATTACAACAAGTGTTAAAGAGACATTGCTGCTTGTAACTTACCTCCATCTCCAAACCAGGAATGACGCAGGTGATCCCTGCCTGCTTGGCCTCAGCTAGTGCGATGTGGACAAAGGCGGTAAGTGTTATCTCTGGGTCATCGCCACGGAGACCGCCCTAGAGGCGATGAGAGGGAGAAGGGCTTTATCGCAGTTATCAAAGATTTTGGGCAGAAAGCACCTAAAGTAAATTTCCTGGTTCCTTTATAGCACTTTTCTTTCCTACTGAGCACTCAAGGAGCTTAGACAACATTACCCAAATAACTTCTATCTAATATTTGTCGATGATATAATCTAACAGTGATGATCCGATGAACGCATCAGAGGAACTCAGTATCTTTCCGAAGGATACTGTGCAAATTGCATGCAGACTGGAACAGTCCACCAACAACCATTCAGTTAGTACGGGACCTGCTCTTCTGAACTAGAAACTTTTTAAGGGGTTATTCAGTATTTGAGACCTTCATCATCTCTTTCTCCCATGCCTTGTAATTTTGTATTACAGTTTTTTACAGACGCTAGGACACATTTCTCAATACTTAGGTCACGTTTGCAAAACTCCTCACACAGTGAGCACAACAGAAGTCTATGTGGGCTAAACTGAGGACCAGTTATCATTGTTTTGGCACAAAATGCATTCAATGACTACATCTCTCAAATTTAATGAATTATCTTCTCACTCAGACACAACAACTGCCAAAAAGCTTTGTACGGACAGGACATTTTGCATGTGCTTACATACTGTTTTCAAAACTGTTAAACTTATGGCCAAAACAATAACACAATGCAAAACTTGAAAAGACAGCAAAATTCAACAACAATATTTTATTGAAACATATTTTAAATCTAAAAATGCAGTTTAACCAGCCACAGCTTGTTCTCATTGTAGATGAACATCTACACAGGTGTTACTCCTTCAATTTTTCAACTCCTTCAATTCTGGCAGCCAGAAGATTCTTTCCTAGGTGTATTGCCCTAGATGACATAAGATGTGATGTGGATGAGAACCTGTGGCCAAATGGAGAAGACCGAGTAGATTAGCATTACTATTGTATGGTGTGTATACAAATTCTTGTATTTTGGGATTACTTAGTGCAAAAAAATAAAAAATACATAAACAAATATTAACAAATTCTGCATGATGTCTGATTCATTCCAGTAACATATATTGAAATTATAAACAGAGATGTGTCCTTGTTTTACACAAGTAAACACTGTGTAATGCTACATGTTGTTAGTGTTTTTTAGGTCATTGTTTTGTGGGTGACAAAGTGTGTTTGTCGGCTGTCAACCTTTGCTAGTGTTCTGGAAGAATGAGTTTATTTGAGACCTGAATGAAGTGTTTTGGTAGTTGTAGTGCATTTTGAATGTGAAATGAACTGCTTTGCCAAGCTGACGGTCAGTTAGGAGGATTGTGTGAAGTGTTTTGCAAAAGTGACCTAAGTATTGAGAAATGTGTCCTAGCGTCTGTAAAAAACTGTAAAACCATCGGAATAATTCAAGTATTTGATTATTTAGAATTTTAATCACTGAATAAAGTGTCTAAAATAATGGAAACTATTTTAAATGAGTTAAATAAAGTTGTTTGTTAAATTTTAAAAATGTACAAATGCTTAAAGTTAAAGAAAGAAAATATGTCATCAGAAAATAGTGGCATGCTACATGACAGCGTGCTTTTTCTGTTGTTCATCAGCAGACAAAAGGATTATAAAGACTGGGCCTTTTTGTTGTATTTATATTCTACTTTCATAATAATCTCTTTCTTTTCAGTTTATTGATTTGATTTTGTTAGTCTTGGAAGTTGTGATTGAATAATAAAGCAATCATTTTGAAAGGTGTAGTTTTTACTTCATATATGTGCCTGCATGTATTTTATCCATCTATCCTTATGGGCTCAAATTGTGGTCATAAATATTTTGTACAATGTGAAAGGACCATAAAGCAGCTCTATAAAGCACCCCTCCAATAGCCAAACCCATCTGTTCTCCGATTGGATTGTTAAATTTGTGATTGACATGACATTGGCCAATCAGATGAAAGGAAGAAAAATAGGGTCAAAATTTGTACTTGTAACTTGAAACTTGAGTGCAGAGTTTCACACGTATTTTTTGGCTAAGTCCACACACAAATCTTTTTTACGCACACACAAATTCTTTTTACACATACAAATCCTGATTTACAAGTACAAAATATTTATGACCACAATCTGAGCCCATATATCCTACCGACAGTACAGATTCAGACAACAATTAACACTCACATTTACAGGTGTAAGCGATGGTACAACAGGCCATCTACCAATCAGAAGGTTGGTGGATTGACTCCCAGTTCTCCATAGGAGAGTCCACGCTGTGGTTGAATCTCAGATTCAGAGGGAACAATATAGTTTTTGCCTGGGTTATGGATCACAAGAACAGCTCTTTAATCTGTAAAGGATAAGGGATTCTGCCCAACCAGTCTACATCTTCTTGGAGAAGGCATCAACCGTGTCTCTTAGGGGATCATGTAGGGAGCACTGTGGGAGGATGGATATCTAACCTGTTGTGCCATCTGGTCATGAGCTCTGGGTCATGACTGAAAGAAAGAACGTCTGGGCTTCTCTGCTTAGACGACTGCCCACAAGACAGACGGACGGATGGACGGATCAATAGACTGATGTTTATTTTCCAAGTTACAGTTTGTCTGAATGGTTTAAATTTGATAAACTTAGCTGTAATAGCTATCATAATGAAACAGCTTATTATGTTATTACACATTGTGGTGGGGCGTGATTTGCGGTGCCGTGCGGACGCACCTGCACGGCATCCGCAATCACGCCGGCCGTGTTAAAACACGGGGACTCAGGGGTTGGTGTGTGTGTGGTGTGACGTGAATTAAATAAAGTTGGCTCTGAACGTTGCTCCGTGGTCCCGCCGTGCCTTATTCACGCCACATTGGTGCCGAAACCCAGGAGGCAGCACGGCGGGTCCGTATCGGAGTCAGGGAATGGAGGAGCTGGCCCGGAGGGTGGCCGAAATGGCGGCCGCCCAGCGGGAGCAGGCGGCGGAGGTGCGTCGCCAGCAGGAAGAGCTGCAGGACCGGTCCGAGCGCCACCTGGAAAGGATTGGGGAGCTGGTGGCGCTGCTCTGGGCCTGGGCGCCACCCCCACAAGTGTGTCCCGAGGACAGTGAAGCGGTGGAGGAGCCGTGTGGGGCACCTCGGCAGCCGGAGGTGGTGGACGAGTCACGCGGGGGTCCGAGCCTGCCGGAGGAGGAGCAGCCGGGTGAAGGGCTGCTCCTGCCGGGAGCGGTGGAGGAGCCGCTCCAATCGGAGGCGGAGGACGAGGCGACTTGTGTCAAGCCAGCCTCCAATTCGAGACTTGCAGTCAAGCCAGCCTCCAGTTTGTTTTATGTTCCCTGTGTATTCAAAGTATTACGGGAATGGATGTGGAAACCGGATTTCAAAATAAAAGCCAACTTCGAGTGAATTAACAGATATGTTAAGAACATAATAACATATAATTTAGGCTTTTTTTTTTTTTTTTTACAAACTCTAATGTTAGATCTATATGACACAGCCTTGTACCCTAATTGTGCCCTGTCACTATCAAGGCCATCTTATTTTGGATTTCAAAGTAAAAGCCCTGTGAATCTTCATTTTTGAACTACTCTTTCAATGACTTAATAATGCTCTTAAAAGCAAAAGTCGTATTTCCAAATACTATTTGAACTTTATATCAACACTTTCCAACCACAGTCTTTTTACAGTGATACCATATCAATATCAAGTCAGTCTGATTTTGCCTTTCATAGTAATGGCCCTTTGAAATTGTCCATAATTGACTTAATCTTCTAACGATTCAAAATGCTCTAAAATGAAAAATTCTTGTTTCCACAGGGTAACTCCACCTTAGATCAACAGTATACAGCCCCACAGTGATACCATATCAATATCAAGTCATTCTGATTATGCCTTCCAAAATAAAAGCCTTTTTAAATTGTCCATAATTGACCTAACTTTCAGTGATTTCAAAATGCTCTAAAATGGAAATTTCCTGTTTCCACAGGGTAATTCCACTTTAGATCAACAGTATACAGCCCCACAGTGATACCATATTAATATCAAGTCATTCTGATTTTGCCTTCCAAAGTAAAAGCCTTTTCAAATTGTCCACAATTGACCTAACTTTCAGTGATTTCAAAATGCTCTAAAATGGAAATTTCGTGTTTCCACAGGATAATTCTACTCCAGATCAACAGTATACAGCCCCACAGTGATACCATATCAATATCAAGTCATTCTGATTTTGCCTTCCAAAATAAAAGACTTTTCAAATTGCCAAGATACGACCTACTCTTTTAAAGATTTCAAAATGCTCTAAAAGTGAAAATTGCTGTTTCCACAGGATAATTTCACTTTAGGTCAACAGTATACAACCTCACGATGTTACCATATCAATTTCAAGTAATTCTGATTATGCCTTCCAAAATAATGGCCTGTTGAAAATGCCCATAATTTACCTAACTTTCAGTGATTTCAGAATGCTCTAAAAAGGAAGATTTCAGTTTCCACAGGGTAATTCCACTTTAGATCAACAGTATACAACCCCACAGAGATACGATGTTAAGATCAAGTCACTCTGATTTTGCCTTCCAAAATAAAAGTATTTTCAAATTGCCCGTAGACGACCTACTCGTTTAACGATTTCAAAATGCTCTTAAATTGAAAGATGCTGTTTCCACAGGATAATTCCACTTTAGATCAACAGTATCCAACCCGACAGTAAAACCATGTAAATTTCATGTTGGTCTGATTTCGCCTTTCAAATTAATGGCCCGTCGAATTTGTCCATATGTGATATACTCTTTCAATTATTTCAGAATGTTTTAAAAATGAAAATTGCTGTTTCAACACATATTGGGTTTTCATTTTGAAAAGCAAAATCAGGCTCAATTGATTATGACAGAATTGAATCATAAAGATGATGTAAAAGGAAGCTGAAATTGCCACTAGGATGTAATTGATAGTACGTTTATATTTTAAGTCTGTGGAAACAGCATCTTTCAATTTAAGAGCATTTTGAAATCGTTAAACGAGTAGGTCGTCTACGGGCAATTTGAAAATACTTTTATTTTGGAAGGCAAAATCAGAGTGACTTGAAATTGAAGTAGTACCATGGTGTGGATGTACACTTTTGATCTAACATGGATTCATCCTGTGGAAAGAGCAAGTTTCATTTTTAGAGCGTTCTGAATTCTTTAAAAGAGTAGGTCGTATATCGGCAATTTGAAAAGTCTTTTATTTTGGAAGGCAACATCAGACTGATTTGATATTGATATGGTATCACTGTGGGGTTGGATACTATTGATCTAAAGTGGAATTATGCTGTGGAAACAGCAATTTTCCATCTTAGAGCATTTTGAATTCGCTCCAAGAGTAAGTCATATATGGGCAAATTGAAAAAGCTTTTATTTTGAAAAGCAAAATCAGACTGACTTGAAATTGACATGGTAACATCGTGAGGTTGTATACTGTTGATCTAAAGTGGAATTACCCTGTGGAAACTGAAATCTTCCTTTTTAGAGCATTCTGAAATCACTGAAAGTTAGGTAAATTATGGGCATTTTCAACAGGCCATTATTTTGGAAGGCATAATCAGAATTACTTGAAATTGATATGGTAACATCGTGAGGTTGTATACTGTTGACCTAAAGTGAAATTATCCTGTGGAAACAGCAATTTTCACTTTTAGAGCATTTTGAAATCTTTAAAAGAGTAGGTCGTATCTTGGCAATTTGAAAAGTCTTTTATTTTGGAAGGCAAAATCAGAATGACTTGATATTGATGTGGTAACATCGTCAGGTTAAAAGAGTAGGTCGTATCTTGGCAATTTGAAAAGTCTTTTATTTTGGAAGGCATAATCAGAATGACTTGATATTAATATGGTATCACTGTGGGGCTGTATACTGTTGATCTAAAGTGGAATTACCCTGTGGAAACAGGAAATTTCCATTTTAGAGCATTTTGAAATCACTGAAAGTTAGGTCAATTATGGACAATTTAAAAAGTCTTTTATTTTGGAAGGCATAATCAGAATGACTTGATATTGATATGGTATCACTGTGGGGCTGTATACTGTTGATCTAAGGTGGAATTACCCTGTGGAAACAGGAATTTTCCATTTTAGAGCATTTTGAAATTGTTCCAGGATCAAGTCAGATATGGGCAATTTGAAAATGCTTTTATTTTTGAAAGCAAAATCAGAATGACTTGATATTGATATGGTAACATCGTGAAGTTGTATACTGTTGAACTAAAGTGAAATTATCCTGTGGAAACAGCAAAATTCTGTTTAAGAACATTTTGAAATCGTTAAAAAAGTAGGTCGTATATATGCTCAATTTGAAAGGGCATTTATTTTGGAAGGCATAATCAGAATGACTTGATATTGATATGGTATCACTGTGGGGCTGTATACTGTTGATCTAAGGTGGAATTATCCTGTGGAAACAGCAAAATTCTTTTTAAGAACATTTTGAAATCGTTAAAAAAGTAGGTCGTATATATGCTCAATTTGAAAGGGCATTTATTTTGGAAGGCATAATCAGAATGACTTGATATTGATATGGTATCACTGTGGGGCTGTATACTGTTGATCTAAGGTGGAATTACCCTGTGGAAACAGGAATTTTCCATTTTAGAGCATTTTGAAATCACTGAAAGTTAGGTCAATTGTGGACAATTTGAAAAGGCTTTTACTTTGGAAGGCAAAATCAGAATGACTTGACATTGATATGGTATCACTGTGGGGCTGTATACTGTTGATCTAAAGTGGAATTACCCTGTGGAAACAGGAAATTTCCATTTTAGAGCATTTTGAAATCACTGAAAGTTAGGTCAATTATGGACAATTTTAAAAGGCTTTTATTTTGGAAGGCATAATCAGAATGACTTGATATTGATATGGTATCACTGTGGGGCTGTATACTGTTGATCTAAGGTGGAATTACCCTGTGGAAACAGGAATTTTCCTTTTTAGAGCATTTTGAAATCACTGAAAGTTAAGTCAATTATGGACAATTTGAAAAGGCTTTTATTTTTGAGAGCAAAATCAGAATGACTTGATATTGATATGGTATCACTGTGGGGCTGTATACTGTTGATCTAAAGTGGAATTACCCTGTGGAAACAGGAATGTGCCATTTTAGAGCATTTTGAAATTGTTCCAGGAGCAACTCAGATATGGGCAGTTTGAAAATGCTTTTATTTTTTAAAGCAATATCAGAATGTTTTGATATTGATATGGTAACATCGTGAGGTTGTATACTGTTGATCTGGAGTGGAATTACCCTGTGGAAACAGGAAATTTCCATTTTAAAACATTTTGAAATCACTGAAAGTTAGGTCAATTATGGACAATTTAAAAAGGCTTTTATTTTGGAAGGCATAATCAGAATGACTTGATATTGATATGGTATCACTGTGGGGCTGTATACTGTTGATCTAAGGTGGAATTACCCTGTGGAAACAAGAATTTTTCATTTTAGAGCATTTTGAATCGTTAGAAGATTAAGTCAATTATGGACAATTTCAAAGGGCCATTACTATGAAAGGCAAAATCAGACTGACTTGATATTGATATGGTATCACTGTAAAAAGACTGTGGTTGGAAAGTGTTGATATAAAGTTCAAATAGTATTTGGAAATACGACTTTTGCTTTTAAGAGCATTATTAAGTCATTGAAAGAGTAGTTCAAAAATGAAGATTCACAGGGCTTTTACTTTGAAATCCAAAATAAGATGGCCTTGATAGTGACAGGGCACAATTAGGGTACAAGGCTGTGTCATATAGATCTAACATTAGAGTTTGTAAAAAAAAAAAAAAAAAGCCTAAATTATATGTTATTATGTTCTTAACATATCTGTTAATTCACTCGAAGTTGGCTTTTATTTTGAAATCCGGTTTCCACATCCATTCCCGTAATACTTTGAATACACAGGGAACATAAAACAAACTGGAGGCTGGCTTGACTGCAAGTCTCGAATTGGAGGCTGGCTTGACACCAGTACGAGGCGGGCGAGGGGCTACACCTGCCGGAGGAAGAGGAGTCGCTCCACCCAGAGGTGGACGAGGGGCTGTGCCTGCTGGAGGCGGAGCCGCAGTGCGGGGAGCCGCTCCAAACGGGAGTGGCGGAGGCGGAGCAGCCGTGCGAGGAGACGGAGGTCCCTGCTCCAGAGCAGCCTGCGCAGCCGGAGTTGGAGGCAGAGGAGCGGGATAGCCCCGCTAAGCCGGGGGTCGGCGGGCTGGCTAGTCCAGCCTCGCTGCCACCAGTCGATTCTGCGCGCCTGACGTCTGCCCAGCCGCCTGTGTACAGGAGCTCACAGCCATGCCTGTGGGGCCGTGTCCGTTTGCTACGCGGCCGACCTCCGGACCAGCTTCGCCGTTGCCGCTGGATGCGCGGGCGGCCACCAGAATGGACGCTTCCCCGTCGCTTGGGCTGGGGCGCCGATGTTTTGGGCCGAGTCTCGCCCCAGTTCGCGGGGGGGGGAAGTAGGTTCGGCCAGATTGCTCCCCGGCCTCAATCGGGCGATGGGGGTATGTGGTGGGGCGTGGTTTGCGGTGCCGTGCGGACGCACCTGCACGGCATCCGCAATCACGCCGGCCGTGTTAAAACACGGGGACTCAGGGGTTGGTGTGTGTGTGGTGTGGCGTGAATTAAATAAAGTTGGCTCTGAACGTTGCTCCGTGGTCCCGCCGTGCCTTATTCACGCCACATCACACACACACCAACCCCTGAGTCCCCGTGTTTTAACACGGCCGGCGTGATTGCGGATGCCGTGCAGGTGCGTCCGCAAGGCACCGCAAACCACGCCCCACCACACACATTTATTGCAATTAAAGTTTTTATTTATTCTGTCGCACTCCATAAATTCTACATTTCTGTGGCTGCACTGAATAAATTTGTCCTTTTTCACATCTG
This sequence comes from Rhamphochromis longiceps, assembly GCF_057381845.1. NCBI lineage: Eukaryota > Metazoa > Chordata > Actinopteri > Cichliformes > Cichlidae > Rhamphochromis > Rhamphochromis longiceps. The sequence goes on from NC_140562.1 coordinate 10,470,554, forward strand.
ATTTTCAGTCGTGTGTTCAGGCTGAGAGGTTATGCTCGTGAAGACGTGTAGTTTACAAGAGAAACAATACAAGGACCAGGAAATGAAAACTTTTCTCTCTTTGAGTGGAAACCACATAGATTACCAACCTCACAGTGTGAGTGTGTGGCTGTATACGTGCATGTGTTTCTCACCGTCATGGTAGTGCTGTAAACTGGGTTGTCCTCTACATACATTCCTTTATTTTCTCTGAGTTTGTTCATCACCAGGTAGACCAGAGGGTCGCACACTTGTTGCTTCTCAATGCCCATGATGGAGTGAGCCATGGAGAACACCTTTACCACATATGCTGTGATCCTGTCAATCACAATCTATGTCATATATATATGATTTATCTAACAGAATAAATTTATCTATTTATGAATCTCAAACTGATTTTCCTCACTGACTCACTTCTGTACAGTTTAGCACAGTAAAACTGAAATAAACATGTATTGTTTTTGTTATGTGACACATGTAAGTTGGAAAATCACTACCGCAAAGACTAATAAAAATAATATTTTAGTGTTGTCAAAACTGAAATACTTGAAAGCTCTAAGAATGTAAGGATTCGTCAGTACCAGGTACTCGCTCCTTCCCTCCTGTAGGGCGGGTAAGAGCCGTCACGCCTTCTGTATGCCAGCTGATTGTCATAGCCTGAAAACAC